>NC_058092.1:41157500-41782500 GCF_020171115.1 Neogale vison | reverse complement strand
TGGCACACAAATGACTCAAACTTAACCTTCCAAAATCAAGCTTATGCTTTTCTCCTCTAAAACCTGTCCCTGTTTCAGAATTTGTTTACTGAGATAGGTCACCATGGTCTACCTTGGGCTCTCTAAACAACAGAAACTGATAGGAGCCCAAAGGGAGTTTTAGGCAAGGTGTTACTAGAACTTTTGCTTGAATATAAGGTAGACAACACAAAGGGAAGAATCCTCAGTTTGACTCCAGGAGGAGAGGTCAGGGAGAGTAATTTTAAAGAAATTTAGGTGGGAAAAGGGTGATGTCTAAGCAGGTAGAGGCTGGGATTTATTAGCACCTGTACATTTAATGTCATGCTTCCTCATGTGTTCCATATCTAACTGGCATATAAAATCTTCACCCCCAGGAGAATTTTTAGTGTTATAATGAGGGAAAAAGTTGGTGAAATTTCAGCACTGGGGGCCATCTTGGCACAGACTGGTTTAGTCCAGTCTTCACCAGTTTTCATAGTAAGCGTCCTCATTTTGGTAAGCATCTTCCCTCTGCATTCCTGCAAGATATGCTACTGAAGAGGCACAAAGATTTAGCCCCTCCCTCCCTCCTTATGGAGGAAACCAAAGAACATTGGATTTTGCAGTCAAAGTGGGGAGGACCTGAGTCCACTCCCTGCTCTGTCTCATACTCATCCAGAAAATAAGATACCATGGAGTTATATTTGACACTTCTCTCTTCATCTTCCACATTAAATCAATTACTATACCCAACCAGTCAATTCCACTTCCTAAATATGTGACATTTCTGTATATATCTCTCCATCTCCACTATCACTCCTCAAATCCAAATTATAATTTTCTATTGCCTATGTTACAGGGTTTCTTTTCTTTCAGTGTTCACGGTTCTTGGTCACACCTCTTCAAAGAGTGAAGAGGTGGACCAGAGGAGGAGTTGTAGGCAGCAAAGCAGTTTGTTGAGTGATAGTACATCCCAAAAAGGAGGGGATCCTAGAGGGTTGCTACTGTAGTTTCTAAGTCTAGGGTTTTTATGGGCACGTTGCTGGCTGTTTTAATCTGATTAACCCTCTATATGCCTGTCATCCAATCAGGCTTTTATCATCTATCAATCACCTAGGAAAGGGCAGAGGACTCCTTTCAGCATGGTGTAAAATCTTTTTAGGGGTGGTTTCCTCTTGGGGCAGGGGCCCTTTG
Source organism: Neogale vison (assembly GCF_020171115.1). Classification (NCBI taxonomy): domain Eukaryota; kingdom Metazoa; phylum Chordata; class Mammalia; order Carnivora; family Mustelidae; genus Neogale; species Neogale vison. The sequence continues at coordinate 41,781,306 of NC_058092.1, read as the reverse complement.
TTGCTGCCTGCCTTTCTTCTGACTGTCCTTCATTACCTGTATTTAATACTCTCCTGATTTCTCTCTTCTTACGTTTAGTCCCACCCTCACCTCCACCAACTAAAATCCTTTTCACACACCAACCAGAGTGATCTGCTTGGAAAAAACTTGTGATCCTGTCTTCCTGTTCCATTTGTTCAACCATTATTTAGTGTGTATCCTTAGTTGTTTTTAAAAGTAATTTCTACATACAATGTGGGGATCAGATTCACATGCTCTACTGACTGAGCCAGTTGGGCACCCCAGTGAGTGTCTTTAATGTGCCAGATACTATTCTAGACGCTAGAAATCCAGTGGTACACAAAATAGACAAGGCAATTACTTCTTTTTACTCTTATGAAGGTTATGTATGATCTTGGCCACTGACTCACTTCTCCTTTACTCCCAGATTACTACAGTTAAGCCATACTGACTTGCTTTCTTAGAGCTTTTGAATAAGTTTATTCCTATAAATTATACATGAATTCCAATACACTTTTCAAATTTATTTTTTTGTTTTAAAGATTTTGTCAGAGAGAGAGAGAGAGATAGAGAGATAGAGATAGAGCGAGCGCACAAGCAGGGGGAGAGGCATGCAGAGGAAGAAGCTGAGAAAGGAGCCCAATGCAGGACTTCATTCCAGGACCCTGGGACCATGACCTGAGCCAAAGGCAGATGCTTAACTGACTGAGCCACCCAGGTGTCACCAAATTTAAGTTTAAACGTCTATTGTTTAAAGAAACTCTCTGACTAGACTAGGTCCCTCTGTATTTTTCCTCTTAGACCTTTTCACAATGATAAATTTAAGTTTGTTTAATGTCTCTCCTATTGATTCTCTTGTAATTCCCAGTATTTTGTATTCCCAGTACCTGGAACATATTAGGAGCTCAACTTGTTTTTTGAATGAATAAATGCATTTCCTGCTACATAGAGTGTTACCATATCTCTACAGTCAGGTGAACTGTGTAAGATTCAGAGGCCTCTTCTTAAAGGGAAAAACTAACAGGTCACACTTTAGATGCAGCCTCTCTTTGTCCTTATAAAATTCTAATGACTGGCTGAACCCACAGATTCCTTCCTTCGAGTATTATTGCTTTGGTAAGTAAAAACAAAACACTCTCAAAATAGACATGTCACTTCAGGTATTTATTCAACAACTAACATTACTGAGTGCTTTACATTGTACTGACTTGGAAACTACGCTAGGAACTGGATATAAAAAGAAAAAACATTTCCTTGAAGGAGGGCATTCCCGAGTTTTTACCTTAAAAACTGACAAATTCCTGAAAAGATGTATGAAAATAAACTGGGCAATTTGGACAATATTTTTCAATTAACTTATCTCATGCGCTGCCCTAGTTCAGATTTTCATCAACTGTCTGAATCAATACTTAGCCTTCCCAACTCCTTATTCGTTTATTATTTGTGAATTATTTGTCATCATAGCATTCATTGTTTTTAAAAAAATGTATCGATTTTATTGGCTGTTTATCCTCATTAGAATGCAAGCCCCAGGGGTGCCTGGCTTGCTTAGCATGCAGTGCATGCCCATCTTGATCTCACAGTCTGAGTTGGAGCCCCACACTGAGGGTAGGGAAAAAAAAAAAATCCAAGTCCCATAAAGACAAGGATTTTTGTTTGATCATGATTGCATTCCCTGTGTCTGGAGCTCCGGAAGCCTAGAAAAATTTAAACACCTTTAATAGCCGTCAATACTTCTTTCTGCTTGACTTCCTCCATTCATTTATATATATATTCTTTCCCTCTATGTGTGAGGATCTTTTGTTTCACGGTGTTAGTATATTGTATCTTCTTAACATGTCAGTTGCTTATATTTTTCAAGTATGTCTGTCTCAGTCACATTGTAAATGATGGCCCACCAAAGACCATTAGAGGCAGGAAAAACTTTAGAGAAAGGTACTTAAGGGCAGCAGACAGACACGCTGTGAACTCTAGGCTGTGGAGGAGCTAATGTTCTCGCATGGAAGAATGAGCACATCTACACTAGTCTTTCAAGCACTTTCTTAGGCTCTGAGCGGGAACAGCACCAACATTTCCCAGGCGATAAGGCGGAGAACCACAACCACTATCTCGGGCATACAGCTCAGCTTCATTCCCTCACAGCTTCCATCCGGCCGCGAAAAACACTTCCGGCGTTCCGCTTTTTACGTGCTGAGTCATGGCTGAAGGCTACGCCCCAGGTGTGGAGGCAGAACACAAAAAATATATAATTGGGGGGGTATTTAGAAATTCATCTTCTCCACTCAATTCCCAGTTGTTCTCATCAGGGGAATACTTTTTTTTAAGAGCCTCAGAGCATTTTTCAGCGGCCGCCTCACACCAACGCCACTTGTACGTCATAAACGCGGCGCAAGCGCTTTTCTTCCCGTCGTCCCGCGCGCCACTGTCTCCGCCTCTTCTTCCTCGCCCCGCCCACCCTAGGTTTCCAGGTGCTCCGAGAATCCGGCCCGGTCGCTTTGGTTCCTTTTATTCCCTGTTCCCATTGGTGGTTTGCATGAGCGTGACCTCTCTTCTTGCCTCCTGATTGGCTAGAATCAGCAGCGTCATCGGCGGCCGGGAGGGCGGGGGTATGAGGGAAGCTGGCGTGAGGCACACCGGGTTGGGGGAGGGGTTCAGGCCTGTCCTCCCCAGCGGCTGCGGCAGCACCAGCGCCGGCCGCCGCCGCCTCTGGAACGCGGAGGAGGAGGAGCGGCTGGAGGAGTAGGAGGAGGAGGTTGTCCCTAGCGAGCGGGATGCTCATGGCTCCGGCTTGGTGGTGAATGCTGAGGAGAGTCACGGTTGCTGCAGTCTGTGCCACCGGGAGGAAGTTGTGGTGTGAGGCCGGGCGGGAGCTCGCGGCGCTGTGGAGAATCCAAGCGCGGGGTCGGTGTGAAGACTCGGCTGCTGCCGGACCCTTTGCTATTCTGACCATGCCTGGAAGGAACAAGGCGAAGTCTAGCTGCAGCTGTCCTGACCTGCAGCCCAACGGACAGGATTTGGGCGAGAGCGGCCGGGTTGCCCGTCTAGGAGCTGATGAGTCTGAGGAGGAGGGACGGAGGGGGCCCATTAATAATGCCGGAGACCCCGAGATCGTCAAGTCTCCCAGCGACCCCAAGCAATACCGGTGAGGGAGGAGGCTTGGACCGGGGAGGAGAGCCGGGGTGCGGGCCTCTCTGTTGCTGACGCCGTCACTTCTTGTCTCTGTTTCCCGAAGGAGCAACAGGGGCACACTTCCCATCCCAAGTGCTTCTTGGGTGGAGGTGGCAAGGGCAATTAGGGGCTTCCATGTGGTTTCAGCTGGGCAAGTGCAAAATCTTGGGTTCTAGAAGGAATCAGGATGTCAGAGTGGAAAGGGCTGTTCGAGTAATTTTGACATTCACCAAAGCAAGAATGGATGGTTCTCTGAGGAAGGCAAGCTGGATGGTGAGGGAGTTTTGGTATTAGGTTATGAGGAAAGGTTGAAGGAGTTGGCAGTTTTAATTCTGGAGAGGATATTTAAGGGGCATATTATCACTATCCAGAAATATTTTAGGTGCCCATGGCTGAAAGTGGGGTAAAACTAGTGGGTGGAAGTTGCTAGAGGATGGTATGGCCTCAGTAAAAGAACTTAGGCATCCTAGTTGGCCAAAATGAAGTGGCTTGTTTCCATGGGTTGGTCTTCATTTACTAGAATGGGGGATCTCTTTCAAGGTCTTGGCTCTCAGTTGGGTGAGTCATAGAAGACTTGTGAGGTTTCTTCTAATCCTGAAATTGTCTACTTTTATGCTGGAGTCCTCTGAACGTCTTTGGTGGCTCAATTCCCCACCTGAATATTTCTTTCAGAGGTAGCTTATTTCATAGAATGTTGTGACTGTGATGTAAAGAGAGATTATATTGTCCAACAGCTTCTTTTTCCAGGTTGAAGAAATGAGATCTAGAGAGTTGGCTTCTTAGAATTACACAGCTGAGTAGCAACTGATACTAAAACACTGTCGATTGGACACCCAACCCAGTGCACCATTTACTGATTTTTATAATGTTCTTACTCATTTTGGGTTGGAAGGTGAAGGATTCTAGATCCCAATTTCTTATAAGCCTCTATAGTGTTAGAGCGGGAAAGAACCTTGGAGGTAATCTTTTCCACTCCGCGTTACTCCCACTTGACAAATGCCTGAAACTGAGGTCTAGAAAGAAGTGATTTAGCCCCAAGTTTAAGACTGGCTTAATTTCTCCTTTCATGCCCAAGCCTAGAGATTAACAGTATACAGCTCTTTGTATTATATTTTGCAGGCTGTAGGGTCAAGAGATATTTGTGGTGGGCTAAATTTTTTCTTTTTCTTGTCAAAGATGAGGATGGTTGCGTTAGTAATACGGGAATGAGCAAATTGAAACCTTGATGAAAGGTGCTTACTTTCCAGATGAAATGTTGAGTAACAGCTTCAGTTTTTTCTGCCTATATAAAATTGTACATAACAGCTCATGTTTATAGAATATACACTATGTGTCAAATACTGTTCTAACTGCTTTAGATATTTCATTTAATGACCTCATTTTGGTAAATTTATTTGACAAATGCTTAAGTTCTCCTGTGTGTCAGGTGTTGCACAATCTTAAATCTTTTCTAAAACTTGACTGAGTATAACTTATTCTCAGTGCTGGGCATACAAAAATGTATGGAGCTTCCAATCTCAAAGAGTGGCACACACGTTTAGAAAAAAAAAAAAAAAGGTAAAATTAGGACACTAACGTATAGAAACCATAATGGAAGTAAATGCTAGATATATTGGGGAGTAATATAAGGAGTTACAGACTACCTTTAGGGGGAAAATTAAGAAAGACTTAAGAGGTAATACTTCAGGGGTATTCTTTGAATATATTGTTGCATTTCTATTTTGATGTGGTCTTTTATCAAATCATTGTTCTTCTTAGTGTCAGTTCTTATTTTAAAGTGAATGAAGTTGGTTAGAACAACGTGTTTTCCAGCAACTTTCTCCTCTCAAAAAGCAGGTCCGTTTCTATCTATCTTACATACTACAAGTTTCAATTAGACTTAAAAGGAAAAGTTCTGTTCCTTTTTTTTTTTTTTAAAGTAGGCTCCACGGCCAGCATGGAGCCCTATGTAGGGCTTGAACTCATGACTGTGAGATCAAGACCTGAGTTGAGATCATGAATTGGACCCTTAACGGACTGAGCCACCCCAAGATTCTGTGACTGTAGAATAAAGTTGAAAAACCTCCGTACTAGACGATCTTTAAAGACTTATCTAACTTAAAGTGAAATTCTGTGAGTTTTTGTAGTCAGAAACAGACGTGAGGCATTTATAGCCCAGAGAGCTGAATTATCCTTCCAGGACCCTCTCAGATGTTATCTTTGTGAAGTTTTTACATGTAGAACCAATTCCTCCTTTCACTATATTTCAGTCGGATTTTGTACATGGTCTGTTACAGTACATATCCATCATATTATGATTATGTGTCTTTGAGTGTGTGAATAAGCCCCAGAGGCAGACCTGAGTAAAGGAATATTATGGGGAAATAAAGACTGGAAAGATTTGTATACCAGTCTGCATTTATTAAGTAATAGCCTGTGGAATTTTACTTATGTATGTGTAATTTGTATTTAGCTTTTTTGAAATGTTAAACGTACCTGCAGGACATCCATTCTGGTTTTTTTTAGGGATCTGTATAAGTGGTAAATTTGATTTCCTTCTCATCTGCAGGAGTTAAGGGACTTTAGGTTGGAAACTAGTGTTCAAATCTTTATTGGTATAAAGTGGAAACTAGAAGGACAGAATTATTTACTTCAGTCTAAATAGTAAATTATTTTAATAATGAAGAGCAGTTAGGAAGTTTGGATTGACTTAAATGAGTATAAAACACTGGGGCACCTGGCTGGCTCAGTCTGTGAAGCATGTGACTCTTGATCTTGGGATTGTGAGTTCGAACCCCATGTTGGGTATAGAGATTGTTTAAAAATAAAAATCTTATTTTTTTAAGCTTTTATTTGTTTGTCAGAGAGAGAGAGGGGGGAGCAGGGGTAGTAGCAGGCTCCCCACTGAGCAAGGAGCCTGACAAGAGAAACCTGATCCCAGATTCCTGGGATCCTGACCAGAGCTGAAGGCAGACACTTAACTGACTGAGCCACCCAGGCTTCCCCAAAGTAAAATCTTAAGAGTATAAAACATTTTCCATGTTTAACCAGTTTGTTTTTCTGTGGGGAAGGGGAGAAGAACAACATGAAAAGTCTTACAAGCTTCTGAAGGGCAAGCTCTTTTATTTTAAATTTTGTTCAGACTGTTACAAGTAAGAGGTTGGTTATCTTAATAAATTCTCAATATACCATAGAAAATAATGAATGTGAATTGAATAAGGTACAGGTTACTTCTGAATGTTGTTTGCTATTATATGCTGATGAATAGAAGGATGTTCACAATCCAAGTGAATATATGCTGGCTTCCCAAAGTTAAGAGTTGGGTGACACACTTCTGAGCAGAAGCTTTAGGCAAATCTCAGAAATCAAAATATACATCAGATAACATTTTCTTTTGTATTGGATGGGAAGAACGTGGGTTTATTTCTTGATCTTTTCAACTAAAACCATCTGGAATAGTGATGCTTTTTGCTTTTTTTTTCGTATATGAGACAGCAGTTACAATACACCTTATTGGTAAGATTATGGAATCTGAGAACTACAAAAGAAATCATGTACTTCTATTTATATAAATTCTAGAAACTTGACACCGTCCAACCCCTTGTTCTGATACCTGAATTTAAAACTTGATGTTGATTGTACCTTCTTAGTCTTGTAGAGACAAATTCCTTGTGAGATTTGAGCTCCATTAACAAAGTAAGTGCGTCTGTGGTTGAAACACATTAAATCTTCTGAATACTAATATGACTTTAATAAATGTATCTTTGTTACAATTCCTTAGACTGATTTCTTCAATGTGGACTGATGGGCTGGTAAGAATAGGAAGAACATTTTTAACTAAAATGTTTCTTTTGGAAATAATATTTAGCATTAATAAGATCTCTAGCCCATTAAAAAGAATTCTAGTTCATTTAGACTCCTGGTGGAGTTAGGGAACAGATACTGAAGCACAAATGCATTAAATTTAATATGTGCTAGAATGTGTAAAGTATGGCATTGTTAGTCCTTTGTGTATCTAGTTTTCCGTCATTAGTTATGTGACCTTGAGCACATAATCTCTCTAAGGCTGAGGACCTTTAAGGACACAGAAGAGGAGCAACTCATAAATCATTGAAGTTGAAAAGGAACAGTCACAGAGCAGGAGGAAATGCTAGTGTCCTCTCCCCATCCTTTTTTTCCAAAGTGAGGAGCCATTGGAGGAAGAATGCTTTAAGTATTACATTATTAGATTATTCTGACAAGTCAGGTAGTGTAAGAACTGAGAACAGTCTTGTGGAGACCCAAGAAATTATTTGGCCCCGATGAAAGCAGTTTCAAAGGAATGGTAGGGAGGCAGAAGCTAGATTGCAGTGAGTTACAAAATGAGAAATTTTAGATAGATATTTCTGAAGAAGTTTGGTTTTAAAGGGGAGGGGCTGAGGAGGTTTTAGGGTGAAGTATTATTATATGGGGTCAAGGGAGAATTTTTTCAAGACAGAAGAGATATGAGCACGTTTATTTCCTGAGGAAAAAAGGAATCAGTAGAGAAAGAGGTTGAATATACAGAAGACAATAGAAGGAACAAGATCCTTAAGATGATTGTGAGGTGGAAGGGTCAAGAGTATAAGGGAATTTGTTTTAGCGAATAGAAAATCTCTGTTGAAAATGGAGAAAGGTGTAATGAAGAGTATGGATGCAGGCAGTTCGATGTTGAAAGCATTGCTTTATAGACTTTTCCCTCTGCAAAGTAGGCACTGGAGTTTATGTAAGTGGTTTTTTAAGAAGTTGTGGGGTAAGTGATAGGAAACAGAGGAAGCCTTTAGTGGTAAAGATTGAAATAGCTAATGTAGAGAATAGGTGAAGTATATTTGGGAAATAACTAAGAGAAGCTGTGGGTACTTGATATGAAAATGACGTAAGTAAACCATTGTTTTTAGATTAATCTAAAGATAGTTTAGATCCATCAGATGAGGCAAGACTGGTATAAGAGGTAGTTATAGGGTTGCTTGGGTGGCTCAGTTGGTTAAGCGTCTGCCTTTGGCTCAGGTCACAATCCCAGGGTCTTGGGATCAAGTCCCACATCAGGCTCTCTGCTTAGTGGGGAGCCTGCTTCTCTCTCTGCCTCTGCCTGCCACTCCCCTTGCTTGTGCTCTCTCTCTGTCAAATAAATAACTCAAGATCTTAAAAAGGTAATTAAAATTGTGTATTGAATGGTGTGCACTGATATATACTACTTTTTCTTTAATTGAAATATTCCTTTTTTACTTTTTTTTTCTTTCCCCATATTAACTCAATTTAGCTAGGCTAACAACCCATGAGACCATGCCCTCTTGTTCACTTAGTGTCCAGCACATAGTAAGTTCTCAAATAATATTTGTAGAATGTATAATTGCATGACTGATCGTATGCTAGGTGTTTTCATGGAACTCTTGGAGATATTCTGCCAGAAATTTTTTATTTTTATTATTTATTTATATATTTATTTTTAAGATTTTGTTGATTTATTTGAGAGAGAAAGTGAGAGCTCGCTAGTTGTGGGGAGAAGCAGAAGGAGAGGGAGAAGCCGACTCCCTGCTGAGCAGGGAGCCGAGCTGGCCTCAGGGCTGGTTACCAGGACCCTAGGATCATGACCTGAGCCAAAGGTAGATGCCCAACTTAATGAGCCACCCAGGCACTCCAGAATTTATTTATTTATTTAAAGATTGTGTTTATTCATATGACAGAGAGTACAAGCAGAGGGAGCAGCAGGCAGAGGGAGAGGCAGGCTTATTGCTGAGCAGGGACCCCGATGTGGGGCTTGCCCCCAGGACCCTGGGATCGTGACCTGAGCTGAAGGTAGATGCTTAGCCAACTGAACCATCCAGGTGCCCTCCAGAAATATTTTAGATTAAATTTTTAGATTAAAACAAAATTGATATTCAAGGAAAACAGTATGAATGGGTAAGTTACAGAGGAAAATATTAATTATACAAGTAGTAATGTGTATAGTAATAATTGTAGTGTATTTAATTCATGTAGAAGCTTGTGGAGCTTGGCAGCTAGTTAGCAATCAAATGTTAGTTACCATTTTACTATGTTCCCAATTATATTTGCAGCACTGTAATAGCAAAAAGTCAGCAATTTTATTGTCCATTAGTTGGCTAAAGATTAGGTTATTATATAATGACAACAATATGTAGCCATTAAAAAAGAGATGGTTTTATAAATTAAAATGGAAAGATGTCCCGTGTTTTATTGTTGAATGAAAACAGCTGGTTGCTACCCAAAATACATTGTATAATTCCATTTTTAAAAGGAAAAAATAACACCTCCCATTTTATGTTTACCTAAAATACAATTTTTTATGTTTAGATATGTATGGAGATAGGAATGATAGTAAGCTTATTTCTCTAGGGAAAGATGAGAGGAATTTGAGTTGTTTTATTTCCTTTTTAATAATGAGAAAAGATCAGTCAGTAAATAAAAGTTATTATATGGTCATTGTAGGAAATTTAGATAGTGAAAAGAAAATTTTAAAAAATCCCTGTAGGGGCGCCTGGGTGGCTCAGTGGGTTAAGGCCTCTGCCTTCGGCTCAGGTCATGATCCCAGGGTCATGGGATCGAGCCCCGCATCGGGCTCTCTGCTCCGCGGGGAGCCTGCTTCCTCCTCTCTCTCTGCCTGCCTCTCTGCCTACTTGTGATTTCTCTCTCTCTGTCAAATGAATGAAAATCTTTAAAAAAAAAAAAAATCCCTGTAATCATTCCATTTAGTATTAACCATTTGTAACTGTATTTTTATAACCTTTATTCCTATGCATTTATAATTTGTGTGTGTGTATATGTGTGTGTATATATATGTGTGTGTGTGTATATATATATTTAATTGAAGTATACTTGACATATAAGTTTCAGGTGTACAACAAAATGATTTGCAAATTATCTGTTGTCATATGCTCATCATGATAAATCACCACACAAAATTGTTACAGTATTATTGACTGTATTCCCAATGGTGTATTTTTCTTCCCTGTGACTTATTTATTTTATAACTGGAAGTTTATACCTCTTAATTTCCTTTACCTATTTTACCTGTCCCTCTACAGTCTCCCGTCTGGTGATCAGTAGTTGTTCTTTATGAGTCTGTTTTTCTCTGTTGTTTTGTTGTACAGATTCCTTATGTAAGTGAACCATATGGTATTTGTCTTTCTCTGACTTATTTCACTTATATACTCCTGTGGTTCCACCCATGTTTTCACAAATGGCAAGATTTCATTCTTTTTCATGACTGAGTTAATATTCCATGTGTATGTACACCACATCTTTATCCATTCATCTATCAGTGGGTACTTAGGTTCCTTCCATATCTTGGCTGTTGTAAGTAAAATTGCAGTAAATATAGGGGTGTGTATATCTTTTTGAATGGTTTCATTTTTTTCTTGGGTAAATACCCAGAAGTGGAATTGCTGGATCCTATGGTACTTGCATTTTTAGTTTTTGGGGAACCTCTATACTGTTTTCCGTAGTGATTGCACCAGTTTACACACACTAATAGTGCACAACAACTCCCTTTTCTCCACATCCTTGACTCGTTACTTCTTGTCTTTTTAGCTATTCGGACTGGTGTAAGGTGGTTTATCATTGGGTTTTGATTTGTGATTAGTAAGCATCTTTTCATGTTTCTATTGGTCATGTGTATGTTTTCTTTGGAAACATATCTATTCAGGTCATCTGCCCATTTTTAATCAGATTATATTTTGGTGTTGACTTGTATGAGTTCTCTATTTTGGGTGTTAACCCCTTATTCAATATATCTTTTGCAAATACGTTCTCCCATTCAGGAGGTTGCCTTTTCATTTTGTTGATGGCTTCATTCTCGTCAAAAGCTTTTTAGTTTGATACAGCCCCCATTTATTTTTGCTTTTGTTATCCCTTACCTGGGTAAACATACCAGAAAAGTATTGCTAAGGTTGCTGTGCAAGAGATTACTGCTTGTGTTTTCTTTTGGGAGTTTTATGGTTTTAGGTCTTACATTTAGGTTTTTAATCCATTCTGAGTTTATTTTTGTGTATGGTGAAAAAAAGTGGTTAAGTTCCATTGTTTTGTATGTAGCTGTCCAGTTTTTCTACCACCATTTATTGAAGAGACTGTCTTTTCCTCATTGTATATTTTTGCCTTCTTTGTCATAATCATGTAAGTGTGTATTGGTTTATTTCTGGGCTCTCAATTCTGTTCCATTGATCAATGTGCTGTTTTGTGCCAGTACCATACTGTTTTGATATACATTTAAAAAAATGGTCATGAACATTTTCTTATTGTTTCTCAATATACTTTGTCTGCCTCGTGGTCCATTGTGTAGATATACGATAATACTGTAATTTAATCATTACTATTTTAAAAGATAGATTGTCAAATTTTCTTTACCTAAGAAGCCTTTTTATTCCCTACAGAGTCTTTTGGGAGTGAACCCAATCATAATGAATTTGGTAGGTATGTAGGGTAACCTCTGGTGATCTGGTCTGTTTCAAGGATATTCTCTAAATGGGAGACCTGGTAGGCAAGAAGATTGGTTTATTCTGGGACTTCCACTCTGACATAGACCTCATATTCATACTGTTTCCCAGAGTGAAGTCAGTGCAACTCACAAGAAGTTGAGTAGATTAAAGGCCTTTTATTGTAGTTCTTTCTAGTATTGGGGTGGGGAGGTGGTGGCTGGAAGGGCTCAATTACATGGTTGGACCAGAATTTAACTGTTTGAAAAAGGTTTGGAAGTAGACTGTAGTTTGAAAAGTTAACTTGGTCCTTTGGAGAGGTGTTTATAGGGTATTTTTATTACTGAAACCAACAGTAATACTGCTTCTCCTAATACTAATAACTGTATTTGTTGAGTTATTAGTAAATAACTGTATTTGTTGCTTACTATTTGTTGCTTATTATTACTAAATAATAACTGTATTTGTTACTTACTATTTACTAGGTCCTGTTCTAAGGAGTTTATGTAGATTACCTCATTTAATCCCTATTTAACCCTATTAGATAGTGTTCTTATTACATGATAGCCTAAAATTTGTTCTGTGAAAACACATTCTGAGCAGGTACAGACACTGATTAGTATAAGTGGATTGTGTTCTCTCATTTGGTTCCTTCCAAGCAGACTTCTTACCAGGGCAGATAAGCTCTGAGCCCCTCAATTTTTGGTTTCTTCCTAGCTCTGTCTTCTGTTGTGCTGTTTTGTACTCTTTCTCTTGCCACACTGTACTCTTTGGTCATGTTTGCCTTGTGAGTTGAAGCATTACCTCCTTTGTGAGTCCTTTTATGTATGTATGTATGTATGTAATCTTTGTGACCAAGAGTTGCATGCTGTCCTGACTGAGCCAGCCAGATGCCTCTTGTGAATCCTTTCTGACTCTTCCTTCAATCCTACCCTCCCACATTTGAGTTATTTACTCCTTTATGTACCCCTGTAGCAATTTTTTTCAAGCTGTCGTATATTTTTATAAGTTAAATTTATCTTTCCCCCTTATTCTGAAATCTTTGTCTCTTAGAATCTTACATGCCTTTTCTTCTGTTACTCATAAGTCACATGTCTGTGTTTAAGACCCATTGCTCAATTTTTGCACTACCCATCCCCTTTATCGATACTACCATCAATTATTCTAACAATTTTCCCCCTTTCATTTTGCATCATCCATTTTCCCCTTTCACTGGATCATTTCTTTGAGTACACAAATATGTTTTATTGTTCCTGTCTTCGGGGAAAAGATATTATTCCATATCCCCTCTGAGTTACACCCTTCCAGCTACTCAAGTTTCTTGGTTTTCTTTATAGCAAAGCTTGTTATAAGAATTGTCTGTATTTGGGGCATCTGGGTGGCTCAGTCAATTGAGCCTCCAGCTCATGGTTTCGGCGCAGGTCATGATCTCATGGATTGTGGGATCGAGTAGAGCTTCATGTTCAGCAGGGAGTCTACTTGAAGAATTTCTTCCTCTGCCCTTCCCCTGTTCATGCATGTATATCTGTATGCTCTATCTCTCTCATAAATAAATCTTAAAAAAAAAGGTCTATACTTGAAATTTGAAGTTTATTTATTCTCATTATATATTTTTTGAGAATGTCCATTTTAATTTGTAATTCTTTTCATTTAATGTATGATTTATATCTTTCATTGACATTAATATGTTCCACAGCATCATTAAAAAATTTTTTATTGATGTATAGTTGACACATTATTTCTTTTCTTCTTCTTCTTTTTTTAAAGATTTTATTTATTTATTTGACAGAGAGAGATCACAAGTAGGCAGAGAGGCAGGCAGAGAGAGAAGAAGCAGGCTCCCTGCTGAGCAGAGAGCCCGATGTTGGTCTCTATCCCAGGACCTTGAGATTATGCCCTGAGCCAAAGGCAGAGGCCTTAACCCACTGAGCCACCCAGGTGCCCCAACACTCACATTATTTCTTGAACTCAGAGTGGTCTTTTGCCATTATTGCTGTATCAAAATAGCTGTTTTCAAGATCACCAGTATCCTTTACAGTTGGTTAGTTCTCAAGTTCTTACCTTACTTGGTCTTTCAGTATCGTATGACATGGTTAATCATTCTTTTCTTGAAATGCTTTTTTCAGATGGCTCCCAGGTCAATCAGTACTGTTCTACTTCTCTTTCTGCTTCATTCAAAGATTCCTCCATATGAGGATTCCTCCTTATCTCCTTGACCTTTAAATTTTGGAGTGCTGAGGCCTCCGTCCTCAGACTTCTTCTTTTCCCTGTTTTCCTTTGCTCTTTGTGTTATCTCATTCAGTTTCATTGGCTTTAAATGGCACCCTATATAAAGTAACAATTCTACTCAGGTTTTCAATCCCTATACCCTTATGGCTATGTTTCTTCATAACACTTATTGCCATTTGATATACTATATATTTACCGGTTTTTTAGAACAAGGAGTTTGTTTTGTTCACTGCTGTATCCCCAGTGCTTAGATTATTAGTGCCTGTCTCATAGTCTTGCTTACATCCCTGACTCCATCCTTTTCTCCTGCTTCCCCCCCTTCTCCCTGCCTGCTTCTCTGCCTACTTGTGATCTCTCTCTGTCAAATAAGTAAATAAAATCTTAAAAAAAAAAAAAAATCACAAGTAGGCAGAGAGGCAGGCAGGGAGAAGGGGAGGGAAGCAGGCTCCCTGCTGAGCAGAGACCCCCCCCCCCGATGTGGGGCTTGTGGGGCTTGATCCCAGGACCCTGAAATCATGACCTGAGCTGAAGGCAGAGGCTTTAACCCACTGAGCCACCCAGATGCCCCGAAACAACTCATTTTTAACTAGATGTTGCTAAAGTACTCTTCTAACTGGCTGTACTATTTTACATTTATGCCAATAAAGCATAAGAGCATAAGGGTTCCTCCTCCTGTACCTTTCTACCAACTCTTGATATTGTTGGATTTAAAAATTATTGAGAATCTGATCTGTAGGAAACATTTTTCTTTTCTTTCTTTCTTTCTTTAGAGAGCAGGTGTGTGAGCACGAGTGGAGTGGGAGGGGCAAAGGGAGAGAGAATTTTAAGTGGACTCCATTCCCTGTGCAGAGTCCAGCAAGGGGCTCAGTCTCATGAGCCTGCGATCATGACTTGAGCAGAAATCAAGAGTCAGATCCTCAACCTGACTGAGCCACCCAGGTGGCTATTTTTCTCTTCTAAAAAGTCCTTTTGTTTGCATTTTCTCTTATTACTAATAAGATCAAGCATTATTTCATGTTTCCTGGCCTTTGGATTTCTCCTTTTATGAACTGCCTATTTTGGGGGGAGGGTGTTTTTTTTTTTTTTTCTTTTCCTCTTTAAAATGGACTTGCAGGGCGCCTGGGTGGCTCAGTCGTTAAGCATCTGCCTTTGGCTTGGGTCATGATCCCAGGGTCTTGGGATCAAGCACCTCATTGGGCTTGCTGCTTGGTGGGATGCCTTCTCAACCCCCTGCCTCCACCCCCCCGCTTGTATTCCTTCTCTTGCTGTCTCTCTCTGTCAAATAAATGAATAACATCTTAAAAAAAAAGAAGAAAATTGACTTTTAAGAATTCTTTATATATTTTGAATCCTTTATTGGTTATATGAGTTGCAAATATATTCTCTAAGTCTATATAGCTTTTCTTCACCCTATGTTTATAAAGTCTCAAAATTTAATCAGTTTTTTTCGTCTTTATGGTTTATGCTTTTTTCATCCGATTTATTTTCTTCTAGAAGTTTTACAGTTTTTTATATTTGGCTATGGACCTAATTTTATTACTATTGTATAAAAATACATACAACCAGGGCACCTGGCTCAGTGGGTTAAGCCTCTGCCTTCAGCTCAGGTCATGATCTCAGGGTCCTGGGATCGAGCCCCGCATCGGGCTCTTTGCTTGGCGAGGAGCCTGCTTCCCCTTCTCTCTCTGCCAGCCTCTCTGCCTACTTGTGGTGTCTCTCTCTCTCTCTCTAAAATAAATAAATAAAATCTTAAAAAAAAAAAATACATACAACCATTGTCCAAGCACACCTTTTGAAGTCTATATCCGAGAAGTCACCAAATGTTTTCTGTAAAGTGCTACATAACAAACATTTTTGTTAGGTTTTGGCAGTCAAGAGGCAAAATTAAAGACATGTATGTACTTTTATAACAAGGAAGAAAAATTTCTGCAATTTTTTTAGATTTCTGCAAATTTTAAATAAAATTTTTATTAAGTTCAAAATATAGTAATAGTCCTTAAAAATAATTATGTATTTAAGAGAGAGAGAGAAAATGAGCAGGGAGAAGGGGCTAAGGGAGAGAGAGAGAGAGAGAGAAACAGACTTGCAGGAGCCTGATGTGGGGTTCAGTCCCAGGACCTAGAGATGAGGACCTGAGCCGAAGGCAGACCCTTAACTGACTGAGCCACCCATGTACCCTGTAATAGTACTTTTTTGATAATACATATAAACTAGTGAGAAGAGTAGAATTCTTTTTATTGGGATAACTTTTTTAGGGGGAGTTCAGTGTTTCTCATTATCGCAGTTGATTGTGACTGTTCATCTGTTAATACTGGTTAGTAATGAGACTTTACATATTTCATCTTTGAAAATGTGTTTTCGTCATGACAGGTACTGTCAAATATTGATGTCAGTCCATTGAGTATATGCTTTTAATTTAGCATATTCATTGTTTGGGAGGCATTTATTTACAGAATTCTTTCAGATTCTTGTGATATTTTTGCTCTTTAGCATGTCATTACCTTTTAGATTAATCATATTTTTAAAGCATAATTAAAGAGAATCTCCTTTGTTTGGAAACCTTTTGTATTGGCTATGCATCCTTTCCCACAAATATTAATGTTTCACCTTTTTAAAAAATGATTTTATTTGTTTATTTAACAGAGAAGAGCTGGAAAGCACAAGCGGGGATTGCTGTAGAGGGAGAGGAAGAAGCAGGCTCCTTGCTGAGCAGGGAACGGGTACAGGGCTGGATCCCAGGATGATCCTAGGATCATTACCTGAGCTGAAGGCAGTTGCTTAATCAACTGAACCACCCAGGTGCCCCTCACTTCTGATTGAAAATTAGGTGGGAACTCCTCAATTAGTTGGGAGTCTTTGTACAGTTAAAAGGACTTTGAAATAGGGAAATTTCTTTTGTGCTTACACCAAGGTCTGAAAAACATTGTTGGAACTATAGTTTGCTTGGAAAATGTAACTGTTGCAAATTTGTGTGGTAATGGAGATATGGCTTCTTGTTTTAACCTTTGACAGCATAAGAAGTATATAAAGCAGCTTGCCATTGTGGGTGATTCAGAGAACAGTTGCTGTTGAAATGACTTTACCATAAGATGTTTTGCTTAAGTGCTATTTTGTAATTTAGGATTGAATTCATTAAGAAACACTATGGAGTCTTCAGGAAAAGCTAATTTCCAAAGCTATTTGGTTTTTGACAGTAGTGGTTGTAGGCTGTTCTTTTTCAGAAAAATTTCAGTCTTGTCTTGAAACTCAAAAATTGCAATTAAAAAATTGCAATAAAATGTTCCCATTGCTAAGCCATCAAACCTCTCTATAGTAAGGTAATTCAAGATACTTAGCTTCTGTTTCTGAAAAAACATTCATGGAATTGATCATTGTAAAGTCTATAAGAATAAATTATATTATTGTTTCATTAATACATGATAGATTCACATATTTTCTCTAAAGTACATTAGCAGATGAGGAAGACTGAATAATCAGTCATAGGCTTTGAAACCCCTCACAAAAGGTGAATTTGTCCAACTAAATCTTTTTCTGCTCCACACAATTTTTTTTTTTTTTAATTTATTTGACAGAGATCACAAGTAGGCAGAGACGCAGGCAGAGAGAGAGGGGGAAGCAGGCTCCCTGCTGCGCAGGAGATCCTGATGTGGGACTCGATCCCAGGACCCTGAGATCACGACCTGAGCTAAAGGCAGACACTTAACGACTGAGCCACCCAGGCACGCTGTTCCACACAAATTTTTACCAACAGTATTACTAGTATGTATTAGATTCCACTTCCAGTTGTAGTTCTTCGTGTTTTCTCAACCTCTTTGAAAATATTCATATGGGGCGCCTGGGTGGCTCAGTCAGTTAAATGTCTGCCATCTGCTCATGTCATGATCTCAGGGCCCTGGGTTCAAGCCCTGAATTGGGCTTTCTGCTTAGCAGCGAGTCTATTTCTTCCTCTGCCTTTGCGGTCTCTCTTACTTTCACTCTTTCTCAAATAAATAAATAAAATCTAAAAAAGAAAAAGAAAAGAAGAAAATATTGCCTCCCAACCCCTGGCAACTATCTACTTTATTTCAGTGAATATAACTGCTCTAGGTAACTCATGTAGGCCCTTTGTCCCTTTGTATCTGGCTTACATCATTTAGCATATATTCAGAATTCATCCGTGTTGTAGCATATGTCAGAATTTCCTTTTTTCCTTCCTAAGATTTTATTTATTTGTCAGAGAGCGCACAAGCAGAGGGAGAAGCAGGCTCCCCACTGAGCAAGGATCCCACTGTGGGACTTGATCCCAGGATTCTGGGATCATGACCTGAGCCAAAGGCAGATGCTTTACCAACTGAGCCACCCAGGGATCCTGATTTTTCTTTCCTTTTTAAAGGAATAATATTCCATTGTATGTATATACCACATTTTGTTTATCCATTCATCTGTTGATAGACATTGGGTTGTTTGCTGCCTTTAGCTATTGTGATTAATGCTGCTGTGAGCATTGATTTCCAAATACTATTTGAGTCCTTGCTTTAAATTCATTTGAATATATATCCAGAAATGTTATTGCTCAACCATTTGCATTCTCCTAGTATATTAATATTGCTGTGTAAAAATCTGCCTCACAATTTAAGTAACTCAAAGCAACAATGATTTATTATTTCTTAAAATTCTATGGACTAACTAGGTACTTTTTGTGCCTCGGGTCACTTATATGACTGCATTCATTTGGTGGGTTGGGTGGTCTGAGAGTACCTAGGATGGCTTTAGTCACATGTTTGGGCCTTGGTATGGACAACAAGAAAATGGGCCTTCTCTTTGCTCACAATCTCTTTATTTAGTGTGGCTTGTATTACTTCATGTGACAGCTGAGTCCTAAGAGAATAACGGCAGAAGCTGTAAGACATCTTGAGGCCTAGACTTCAGAACTTACTCATCAATTTCACCACAATGTATAGGACAAAATGTACACAACTAGCCTGGATTCAGTGGGTAGGGAGAAAGAAGATTAGCCAGGTTAATGCCTGGGCCATTATTAAAATGATCAGTCACACTTAATAACCGAACAGCTCTTCCATAATGAAGGAACCTTGAGAAATGGGGAAGGACTGCCGTTTGGGGAGCAAAATGTATTTCTGGTGAATCTTAAATGGGGTGGCTTGGTATTATGTTTTAACAAGTAAAGAGGCATATGGGTTTTTTGAGCTTGGATATTTGCAGGAACTATGTTTTATTATGCAGGGTTTTGTTTTGTTGTTGTTCTTCTTTTTAATTGTTGTATGGTTAGCTTTAAACTGATGGAGCTTGGGCAAGAAGGCCTTAGTTGACTCAGGCAGGTCATACAGCTTTAGTATGGGGGCTATTTTAACTTCAGAGCTGCAGCTGGCCTAGAATTATAGGCAGTGCCAAACAGGTTTTTTTTTTTTTAAATTCATCAGTGGTAAGTGTATAGCTATAGTTTGTTCATTTTCATATCCCCTTGTATGATTATGTCTCAGTTTTTGCATCCATTCCACTGTCATTGGTTATTTAGGTTGTTCCCTTGTTTTTGCTATTTCTTTTTTTCTTTCTTTTTTTTTTTTAACATTTTACTTACTCATTAGGGATTTGATTTTTTAGAGCTTTTTTGGGCATAATAATACTTAATGCTTTTATTGATTTCTCGAGCCAGGACTGCAGTTTTAAACTGCAGAGCTGTCTAAAATTACAAATGTGCTGTAGAGTAATTAATGACTAAGGCACTAGACTTAAATTGGTAATTCCAGTTCTAGACAGTACTAAATCTCTTTAGGTTAAAGGAGGGTATCTGGGAGAGCTTACTTTGTAGCTTTGTAACTTGTCATCACCCTTCCCATCTCTACCATGTGGTCTCAAGTATTTTTGGATTTAAATATGTGAGCTCTTAACTGGTAATTTTAGTGACTGAAAGTGGGTTTCTTTTAAAAAGGTAGCTTATTAAGGAACAAATAAAAATGTGTGGGTGTATAGTTTATTATAGAGAGAACAATACTGTACTCTTGATTCTTGGATATGGTTTGAAAAATCTACTTTGGTCTTTTGTGTTAGTTTAGGAGCAATGGGAGAATGAAACCAAATAAATGAGGACAGATTAAGCTAGAGGAAGAGAAGTTTTTTTTTTTTTTTTTTTTTAAGATTATTTATTTATTTATTTGACAGGCAGAGATTACAAGTAGGCAGAGAGGCAGGCAGAGAGAGAGAGAGGAGGAAGCAGGCTCCCTGCTGGGCAGAGAGCCCGATGTGGGGCTCGATCCCAGGACCCTGGGATCATGACCTGAGCTGAAGGCAGAGGCTTTAACCCACTGAGCCACCCAGGTGCCCCGAAGAGAAGTTTTCTTAAAGAAAGACCAACATCTTATATACATATAAATATTTGAGGCTACATGGTTTGGGGGAAATTATCAATCCAGTTATGTAGTTACAAAGTTAGCACCCAAGTATCCTCTTTTGACCTAAAATGATTTAGCACTATCTATCTAGGCCTAGAAATAGCAATTTAAGGCTGGAACCTATGTCACTGTTTTCTCTCTATATATGAAAATGAGGTCTTGAAGGCTGTATAGTATGCTGTGTAATGGCTGGCTATAGGATAATTTATTTGCACATTCCTCTATCTGTGGACAGTTGGGTGATTTCCAGTTTTCTCTGTCAAACGTTGCTTCAGTGAATACTCTGGACATATCTTTGTGCATGTATGTGAATATTTCCATGAGATACCTAGAAATGAAATTACTGGGTTAAAGGTATGCAGAGTTTACATTAAAAAAAGGTATAACCATATTTCTATATAAAAACACTATACCAGTTGAGATTTATAAGCAGTATGTGAGAATATTCTCTCCCCTTGTCAGTATTGGATAACACTAATTTTAATTTATTTTCTTAGCTAATTTGCTGGATGAAAAATATTTTATTTATAATAAATTATATTTATTTATAAAATAAAAATATTTTAATTTGATTATCTTTGATTTCTAGTGAGTTTTAGCATCGTTTCATATTTTGGCTGTCTTGTATTTCTTCTTGAGATGTTTGTATACCTTTTAAAAACCTGTTTTCATTCTTTGCTCATTAATGTGAAAGAACTTTTATATATTGTTAATCTTTTCTCTCAGTGAAGGCATACCTTATTTTACTATGCTTCGCTTTATTGCACTTCCCCGCTACTGCATATTTTTTACAAATTGAAGGTTTGTGGTTATTGTTTTTCAAGCAAGTCTGTCAGCACCATTTTCTAGCAAATGTTCCTCTGTGTCTCTGTGCCCCATCTTGGTAATTCTCACAGTATTTCAGACTTTTTCATTATTATTATATTATGGTGGTCTGTGGTCAGTTATCTTTGATGTTACTATTGTAATTGTTTCAGAGTGCCACAAAGTGCGGCCATATAAGATGGCAAGCTTAGTCGATGAATGTTTTGTGCATTCTGATTGGTCCACTGACTAGTCATTCCCCTATCTCATCTCCTCCCACTTGGGCTTTCCTGATCCCTGAGATACAACAATATTGAAATTAGGTCAGTTAATCCCTCTACAGTGATCTCTAAGTGTATAAGTTAAAGGAGGAGCCCTGTGTCTCTCACTTTAAATCAAAAGCTAGAAACAATTAATTTTAGTTACTGAAAGCTAGACTTCTTGAGCCAGTTAGCCAAGTTGTGAATATAATAGAAGTACTACTTCAGTGAATACACAAATGATAAGAATGATAAGAAAGCAAAAACAGCCTGTTATGTAGGAAATTTGAGTATTCTGGATAGAACATTTTTTCCTTAAATCAGAGTCTAATCCAGAACAAGGCCCTAACTCTCTTCAGTTTTATAAAGGCTGAGAGAGGCGAGGAAGCTGCAAAAGAAAATTTTGAAGTGAGCAGAGGTTGGTTTATGAGGTTTAAAGAAAGAAGCTGTCTCCATAAGATAAAAGTGCAAGGTGAAGGGGCGCCTGGTGGCTCAGTTGGTTAAGTGTCTGCCTTCTACATGATTCCCGGTCCTGTGATTGAGCCCTTGTCATTGTCCAGGCTCCCTGCCCAGCAGGGGAGTCTGCTTCTCTCTTTCCTTCTGTCTCTCCCCCTGCTTGTGCTTTCTCTTTCACTCACTCTCTTTCAGACAAACAAACAAACAAACAGATACATACATACATTCATACCTGAAAAAAAAAGTACAAGATGAATCAGCAAGATGTAGAAGCTGCAACAAGTTATCCAGAAGATCCAGTTGAGAGAATTAAGGAAGGTGGCTACACTAAAAAACAGATTTTCAGTGTAAATGAAACAGCCTTCTATTGGAAGAAGATGCTATTTAGGACTTTTATAGCTAGAGAGGAGGAGTCAGTGCTTGGCTTCAAAGGACAGGCTGACTCATGTTAAGAGCTAAAGGCAGCTGTTGACTCTAAATTGAGGCCAGTTCTCAGTTACCTTTCTGAAAATCCTAGGTCCCTTAAGAATTAATTCTTAATCTACTCTGCCTCTGCTCTATAAATAGAACAACAAAGCCTGGACGATAGCACGTCTATTTACAACATGGCTTACTGAATATTTAAACCTACTGTTGAGACTTACTCCTTAGAAAAAAAAATTTTCTTTAATATTAGTGTTCATTGGCAATGCACTTGCTCACCTAAGAGCTCTGATGCAGATGTACAATGAGATGAATGCTAACACGGTGCGCATTCTGCAGCCCATGTATCAAGGAGTAATTTTGACTTGTAAGCTTTATTTAACAAATGAATTTTCTAAGGCTATAGCTACCATAGGTAGTGATTCGTCTGATGGATCTGGGCAAAGTAAATTAAAAATCTTCTGGAGAGGATTCACTATTCTAGATGTCATTGAGAACATTTGTGACTCATGGGAAGAGGTCAAACTACCTTGCAAATACAAGAGCAGGAGTTTGGAAGAAGATTCCAACTCTCATGGATGACTTTGAAGGATTTAAGATTTCTGTGGAGGAAGGAACTGCAGGTAGGGTGGAAAGAGGAAGAGAACTGGAAGTGGAGCCTGAAGGTAGGACTGCATTGCTGCCACCTCATGATAAAACCTGAATGGATAAGGAGTTGCTTCTTATGGATGAACAAAGAAAGTGGTTTCTTGAAATAGACTGTACTCCTGGTGAAGATGCTGTAAAGATTGCTGAAAGGACAACACAGGATTTAGAATATTGTAAAAACTTAGTTGGTAAAGCCCCAGCAGGGTTTGAGAAGATTAACTCTTAATTTTGAGAGAAATTCTGTGGATAAAATGCTATCAAAGAGCATTGTGTGCTATAGAGAAATGGTTTGTGAAAGGAAGAGTCAGTTGATGCAGAGACAACTTCATTGTTGTCTTACTTTAAGAAATTGCCTCAGCTAACCCACCTTCCAGCAACCACTACCCTCATCAGGCAGAAGCCATGGACATTAAAGCAAGACCTTCCACCAGCAAAAAGATTCTGCCTCACTGAAAGCTTGGGTGATGATTACCATTTTTTAGCAATAAAGTACTTTTAAATTCACGTATGTACTTTTTCTTAGATATAATAATAGATAACAGTATATGGTAAACATTAAGTTATATACACAGGGAAACCAAAAAGTTCCTTTGACTCGCTTTATTGTATTTGTTTTATTGTGGCAGTCTGGAACTGAACCTGCAGTATCTTTGAGATATGTCTGTATACAGTTTGCTCTTTGGTTTTGTTTATGATGCTTTGTTTTAGAAAAGTTTTAAATCAGAATATAGTAAAATGTTTCCTTTTTTTTTTTCCTTTATAAACTTCTGGATTTTGTGTTTTGTTGAGCGGATTTACTTCACCCCAATATTTGAACAAGATTTCCTCTTAAATACTTAAAAAATACTTTTAGTGGACCCTCTACTCTATGGTCAATTAATCTTCGACAAAACAGGAAAAAATATACAGTGGAAAAAAAACAGTCTCTTCAATAAATGGTGCTGGGAAAACTGGACAGCTATATGTAGAAGAATGAAACTCAACCATTCTCTTACACTGTACACAAAGATAAACTCAAAATGGATAAAAGACCTCAACGTGAGACAGGAATCCATCAGAATCCTAGAGGAGAACATAGGCAGTAATCTCTTCGATATCAGCCACAGCAACTTCTTTCAAGATACGTCTCCAAAGGCAAAGGAAACAAAAGTGAAAATAAACTTTTGGGACTTCATCAAAATCAAAAGCTTCTGCACAGCAAAGGAAACAGTCAAAAAAACAAAGAGGCAACCCATGGAATGGGAGAAGATATTTGCAAATGACAGTACAGACAAAAGGTTGATATCCAGGATCTATAATGAACTCCTCAAACTCAACACACACGAAACAGGCAAACACATCAAAAAATGGGCAGAAGATATGAACAGACACTTCTCCAATCAAGACATACAAATGGCTATCAGACACATGAAAAAATGTTCATCATCATTAGCCCTCAGGGAGATTCAAATTAAAACCACATTGAGATATCACCTTACACCAGTTAGAATGGCCAAAATTAACAACACAGGAAACAACATGTGTTGGAGAGGATGTGGAGAAAGGGGAACCCTCTTACACTGTTGGTGGGAATGCAGGTTGGTGCAGCCTCTTTGGAGAACAGTGTGGAGATTCCTCAAGAAATTAAAAATAGAGCTTCCCTATGACCCTGCAATTGCACTCCTGGGTATTTATGCCAAAGACACAGATGTCGTGAAAAGAAGGGCCATCTGTACCCCAATGTTTATAGCAGCGATGGCCACGGTCGCCAAACTATGGAAAGAACCAAGATGCCCTTCAACAGATGAATGGATAAGGAAGATGTGGTCCATATACGCTATGGAGTATTATGCCTCCATCAGAAAGGATGAATACCCAACTTTTGTAGCAACATGGACGGGACTGGAAGAGATTATGCTGAGTGAAATAAGTCAAGCAGAGAGAGTCAATTATCATATGGTTTCACTTATTTGTGGAGCATAACAAATAGCATGGAGGACAAGGGGCATTAGAGAGGAGAAGGGAATTTGGGTAAATTGGAAGGGGAGGTGAACCATGAGAGACTATGGACTCTAAAAAACAATCTGAGGGGTTTGAAGTGGCGGGGGAGTGGGAGGTTGGGGTACCAGGTGGTGGGTATTATAGAGGGCACGGCTTGCATGGAGCACTGGGTGTGGTGAAAAAATAATGAATAATGTTTTTCTGAAAATAAATAAATTGGAAAAAAAAACACTTTTAGAACATTTTTTTTCCTTTTAGCTCCATAATCTCTCTGAAATTTATGTGTTGAGTTTAAGGAAGTAGGTTTGGTTTTTTTTTGTTCCCCTCAAGTAAATTTCCCTGTTGTTTCAGCATCATTAATAAATCATAAATGGTGTTGCAACAGTATTACAAACATTGGTGTTTCTAGAATGCCCTTTCATTGATCTTTAAGTGTTTCTGTATCAGTATACAGTTTGATTTCAGTTGATTTAAAAATTCATATTTTTATAAAAGTGGTAAGGCCATGTCCCCTCATTGTTTTCTGTTTTTAAAATGTTCTTGCCATTTATGTGATTCTTCTCCACATGAATTTTGGAATCAGTGTGCATGTCATGATCCATAAAAAAATCTTTTTTTTTTTTAACATTGGAATCACCTTGAATTTAGAGATTCATTTGGGAGAGGAATTTATATCCTTACAATATTGGGTGTTTCCATTCAACAGCATGGTGTGACTAGTCAGGTCTTCTATTATCGTCTGTAGTTTTCTCGTTTTCCTCATGTTGATTGTGTCGAGTAATAGTGAAGAGGATGGGCTCTAGTGCCATGCAACTTAGGTTTAGTCTCTGCTAAGCTTGGGCAAATGAAAAAAAACCTTTGGGTTTCAGTTTCCTCATCCATGAAATGGGAATAATAACTCATCGGGGTTATTGTGAGGATGAAATGTTTAAGACTTGTAAGTGCACATATTTAATATATTAGCTAATGTTAATAAGTGTATATTTAGGTATTTTATAGTTTCTGTTCTCTTGTGAATAGGATCTCATATGTAAATCTCATTTTAAGGGCCCCTGGGGGGCTCAGTGGGTTAAAGCCTCTGCCTTTGGCTCAGGTCATGGTCTCAGGGTCCTGGGATCAAGCCCCGCATCGGGCTCTCTGCTCAGTGGGGAGCCTGCTTCCTCCTCTCCTTGCCTGCCTCTCTGCTTATTCATGATTTATTCGTCGAATAAATAAGTAAAATCTTTAAAAAAAAACTCATTTTAATTGGTTATGTTTGGTATATCGAAAAGTTAATGATTTTTTTGTTTATAGTTCTTGAATACTTTGCTGAATGAACTGTTTAGTATTAATATTTTTGTTTCATTTTTCTAAATTCTTATATTCTCTACATAATCATTTATTTTGCAATGAATTGTTTTAGCTTTCAATATTTTTCCTTATTTATTTACATTTTGGATAATTTTCATTGACTAGGACTTCCAAGTCAATGTTGAATATAAGTGATGATAAAGAGCATTTTTTTAATGAGTCTTTAAATGGATTTGATGTTGATTTATAAAAATTAGCCCTCTATAAAGCTATGGGCTTTGTGTGTTACAATTTTATTAACTAGTGGGTTTTGGATTTTTATTAAATTACTTTTACTATACAAATTAACATTTTTATTACAAAAGATTGGGAAAGTATAGAAATTATGAGTATACAGAAATTATAAAGCACGGAAGTTCTTTTCATTGTTGTTCTACCTTTATTCCTCTCTCTGTATATGACTGTTACATTTGATTTCTGTCCTTTAAATTCTTCTGTGATACTGTTAGGTGTTAGATTTTCATTTAGCAGATATTAAGTACTTTTCATGTATCAGGCATCAACCTTCTTTTGTTCATTCAACAAATATTTCTTAAATGTTTCCTAAGTGCCAAACAATGTCTCTGGTGCTATGGTATGTTTGTGAAGAAAAAGAATTGCTCTGCCCTCAGAGCTAATATTTTAAACCTGCAGACAAGAGAAAGGAAGGGAAGGAGGAAGAAAGGAAGGAGCCAAGTATTGATAAATGGTGTGAAAAAAGTTAAGACAGATTTGCAACGAGGTAGATGGAACTAGAGGGTATTATGCTGAGTGAAATAAGTCAATCAGAGAAAGTCAGTTATCATATAATCTCTCTGATATGAGGAACTTGAGAGGCAGGGTAGGGAGTTGCGCTGTAGGGATAGAAAAAATGAAGCAAGATGGGATTGGGAGGGAGACAAACCAAAAAAGAGACTCTTAATCTCACAAAACGAACTGAGGGTTGCTGGGGGTGGGTGGGGTGGTATGGAGAGGGTGATTGGGTTACAGACGTTGGGGAGGGAGGGTATGTGCTATGCTATGGTGCGTGCTGTGAAGTGTGTAAGCCTCTTGATTCACAGACCTGTACCCCCGGGACAAACAATACATTATATGTTAATAAAAATAATTTTTAAAAAATTGAAAAAAGAAGTTAAGGCAGAATAAAAGAGGATAGAGAATGGGGTGCTGTTTTATTTTATTATTTAAAAAAATACCTACTTTTTAAGAAGATGTATTTTGTTTATTTTAGAAAGAGAGCACATGCAAGTAGGGGGCAAGGCAGAGGAAGAGAGAGAGAGAGAAAATCTCAAGCAGACTCTGCTGAACATGGAGCCCAATGGAGGGCTCAATCTCACAACCCTGAGACTATGAGCTGAGCCAAAAACAAGAGTTGAATGCTTAACCAATGGAGCCACCAGGCACCCTGTGTCTTCTAATAATTTCTGAAAATTTCTGATTTGCTAACAGTGTCTTTTTCTATTTTCTGAGTCTGTCATTATTTTATTCTCAAATAAAACCAAAACAAAATATAATCACAAAAATTTTTTGTTATTTACATGTGATTTTTGTTTTGAAAGTAGACAAATCTGTATGTTCAGTTTTTCATCTTTTTTTTTAATTTTATTTAAAGATTTTATTTATTTATTTGACAGAGAGAGATCACAAGTAGGCGGAGAGGCAGGCAGAGAGAGAGGCGGAAGCAGACTCCTAATTGAGCAGAGAGCCTGATGTGGGGCTTGATTCCAGGACCCTGTGTGTATACCCATTGTGTATATATGCTGCATCTACCTTATCCATTATCCAAAATCCATTCATCCATTGATGGGTATTTGTGTTGTTTCCATATCTTGGCTCTTATCAATAATGCTGGAATAAGCATAGAAAATAGGCATAGGTGGAAATGCTGAATCACATGGTAGATCTATTTTTAATCTTTTGAGGAATCTCCACATTGTTTTTCATAGTAGTTGGACCAGTTTATATTCCTACCAGCAATGTTTTTAAGGGTTTTCTTTTCACCACATTCTCATCAGCACCTGTTGTCTCTTGTCTTCTTCATGATAGCTCTTCTAACAGGTGTGATTTAATATCTTATTATGGTTTGGATTTGTATTTCCTGGATAACTCTGATGTTGAGTATCTTTTCATGCATCTGTTGGTCATTTTGGTGTTCACTTTGGAAAAGTGTCTCTTGAATTCTGCCCAATTTTTAACTCATTGTTTTTGTTGTTAATTAATTTGTTCTTTATGTATTTTTGATATTAACTCCTTACCCAATATGTGGTCTGTAAAAATTTTCTCCTCTAGGTTGTCTTTCATATTGTTGTTTCATGGGCTGTATAGACGCTTGGGTTTGATGTAGTTCCATTGTTGGTTTTTTTTTTTTTTAAGGATTTTATTTATTTGTTTGATAGACAGAGATCACAAGTAGGCAGAGAGGCAGGCAGAGAGAGAGAGGAGAAAGCAGGCTCCCTGCTGAGCAGAGAGCCCAATATGGGGCTCCATGCCAGGACCCTGGGATCATGATCTGAGCCGAAGGCAGAGGCTTTAATCCACTGAGCCACCCAGGTGCCCCTGCTCTTTTTTTCTTAAGATTTTATTTATTTATTTGAGAGAGAGAGAGAACATGCAAAGAGGGGAGGTGTAGAGGGAGAAGGAGAACCAGATTCTTTGCTGAGCAGGGAGCCTGACACAGGGCTTGATCCCAGGACTCTGGGATCATGACTTGAGCCAGATGCAGGTGTGGTGCTTAACAGGTGCCCCTCTAAGTTCTTAAAACATGTGTTTATTGCTATAAACTGTCCTGTAAGAACTGCTTTTGCTGTATCAAATATTGATATGTTGTATTTCCATTTTCATTTATATTGGGGTATCTTTTTTCTCTTTCGATTTTTCCTTTGATCTAATTGTTTAGATATGTCTATTTTAGTTTCCTCATATTTGTAGATCTTCTCACTTTCCTTTTGTTGTCAATGCCTAGTTTCATACCATTGTGGTCAGAGAAGATACTTAATATGATTTCAGTCTCAAATTTGGTAAGACTTGTTTTGTAGCCTATCATATAACCTATCCTGGAAAATGTTCTGTGTGCACTTGAGAAGACTATATTTTGCTGGAATGGACTATATTTTGCTGGAATGTTCTGTATGTCTATTAAGTACATTTGTTCTTTTTTTTTTTTTAAGATTTTATTTATGTATTAGAGAGAGAGAGAGAGAGAGAGAGAAAGCACAAGCAGGGAGAGTGGCAGGGAGAGGGCTGCGAGAGAGAGAGAGAGAGAGAGAGAGAGAAAGCACAAGCAGGGAGAGTGGCAGGGAGAGGGCTGCCTGCCAAGCAGGAGCTCCATCCCAGGACCCTGGGATCATGACTAGAGCTGGAGGCAGACGCTTAACTGATCCAGTCACCCAGGCACCCTAATTTGTTCTTAAGTGTGGTTCAATTCCAATATTTCCTGTTGATTTTCCGTCTGGACGAACTACTCATTGTTGCTAATGGGGTATTGAATACTCCTATAATTATTTTTTTAAATGTTTTATTTATTTGATAGAGATTACAAGTAGGCAGAGAGGCAGGCAGAGAGAGAGAGGAGGAAGCAGGCTCCTCGTTGAGCAGAGAGCCCGATGCGGGGCTGGATCGCAGGACACTGGGATCATGACCTGAGCTGAAGGTAGAGGCTTTAACCCACTGAGCCACCCAGGCGCCCCTCTCTTATAATTATTGTATTGTCTAATTTTCCCTTAAGATTTGTTGTTATTTGCCTGATACTGTGGAGGCCAAAAAAAAAAACAAGGCTGTACCAATCTCGAATCTAGCCCTGACATAAGTGCAGCCATCTTGATGTACCAGATTATCACACAATATTTCTTGGATTCTGACCTACTTAGGTTAGCACTTTAAACAGTCCCTCTCTCCTTTAATGATTGATTTAAACCCCTGGCTCAGCTGCCTCTGTCTTTCATAACTCCCCTATACATTCCCCAACTGATCAGTGTTGACCTGAGTAGGTAGGGACAACTCTACGCTCCTACTCAGCAGGAAGAAGTTATAGAAGATGAGACCTTCTACCTTCAACAACCTTAAAGATTTAAGGGTCAAAATTGTTCAGGGGGAAATGTGGAGGCCGAGAAAATCAAGGCCATCCCACCTCAGGTTTAGCCTTAGCGTAAGTACAGCCATCTCAGACCCCTGTGCCCAAGGGCTGAACTTTCCCCTACTTTGCTTTAGTTCCAGGAAGCCCCACCCTGCTTTGGTTCCGGAGACTCCCACCCTGCTTTAGTAACAGGAACCCATAAATACCCCTGCCTTAACTAAGCTTGGGGTACAAGTCCCTACTCCGCTGTGTTGTGTCGGGTATACTTGGGCCCAAGCTTAAGCTTGTCGAATAAACCCTCGTGTGATTGCATTAGTGCTTGGCTTCTTGGTGGTCTCTCGGACGTTAAACTCGGGCACAACAATATATTTTGTTGCTTGAGCAACAAAATGTTGGGCAACAAAATATGTTGGGAGCATATATATTTATGATTGTTATATCTTCTTGATGAACTGACACCTTTATCATTATATAATGACTATTTTGAAGTCCATTTTGTCTGATGAAAGTATGGTTGTGCACTTAGTATGTCTTGAACGTTTTAAATTACTTCTCATCCCCCTGTTTTTGGTAGAATTGTTTTCTAAGTCTTGATCTTAGCTTTCCCTGTAAGAATTTTGTGTACTCTGTAACATCTTGGTTTTGGTAGTTCAGTTTTTCTAGTAACTTTTTTAATATGCTGTGCAAGATTGAAAATTTGAGTATGTAGTGTATATGATATTAAATTGTGAATTAATGGGACTTAACAATATAACAGTGTATCAACATGTGAAGAAATTGATACTTGATATACTGTTGAGGAAAATTAGCTTCCAGATTTTAAGCTGGCAGGTCACAGGAATAACTCTTGGAAAAGAATCACAACTACATGATTTTTTAGATTTCTGTTACATATGTTAAGAATTGTACAAATTGAAATATCTGTCTTCAGAACAACCAATAAAAACTTAATTAGGGGGCGCCTGGGTGGCTCAGTGGGTTAAGCCGCTGCCTTCGGCTCAGGTCATGATCTCAGGGTCCTGGGATCAAGTCCCACATCGGGCTCTCTGCTCTGCAGGGAGCCTGCTTCCTCCTCTCTCTCTGTCTGCCTCTCTGCCTACTTGTGATCTCTGCCTGTCAAATAAATAAATAAATAATCTTTAAAAAAAATTAGGAAAGAAAAAATATTTCATAGATAAAAATAGTCCTTTTTCTTTTTTCTTTTTAAAGATTTTTTTTTATTTATTTGACAGAAATCACAAGTAGATGGAGAGGCAGGCAGAGAGAGAGAGAGAGAGGGAAGCAGGCTCCCTGCTGAGCAGAGAGCCCTATGCGGGACTCGATCCCAGGACCCCGAGATCATGACCTGAGCCGAAGGCAGCAGCTTAACCCACTGAGCCACCCAGGCGCCCAAAAATAGTCCTTTTTCTTCTGGTACCAGTATATCTTCATTTGTCTCTAAAGGTTCCATCATTTTACTGTTCCCTTTTTATATTTTTGATAGCACAAATTACCTCTTTTTATGCTGTAATTTTTTTTTACTTAGTTGTAATAGCTGTAGTTATTTTTAATGCTCTTTTCCTTTAATTTTTATGTTATAATTAAGAATTTAACATATTCTAAGGAAGAATTGTAGTTTTTAAATTCTTCATATCACCTTTAATTATGATTTAGTGTACTTACCTCTTTTTGTCAGCTTGAAGAGGTCCTTTGGACATTTAAGGCAGGTCTAGTGGGTCTTGTGGTGGTAAACTGCCTTAGCTTTTTGTCTGAGAAAGCCTTTTACTTCTCTTTCATATCTAGAGGATAACTTCAGCAGAGTATTCTCGGCTGACAGTTTTTATCTTTCAACATTTTGAATATGTCATTCCATTCTCTCCTGGTCTATAGATTTTCTGCTGATAGCCAAATGTGGGTTCCTTTGTAGGTTGTCTTTCTTTTCCCATAGCTACATTATAACAAAGGAAAGGGAAGTAGGCAAACAACCAGAACTGAAAGAGAATGTCTCTTTCAGTTTTTTTCATTTTTGACTTTCAACAGTTTTACTATTTAAAAAAATTTTTTTAAAAAAAGATTTTATTTATTTATTTGACAGAAATACAAGAGATCACAAGTAGGCAGAGAGAGAGGAGGAAGCAGTCTCCCCGTGGAGCAGAGACCCTGATGTGGGGCTCGATTCCAGGACCCAGGGATCATGACCTGAGCCAAAGGCAGAGGCTTTTGACCCACTGAGCCACCCAGGCATACCCCTTTAAAGATATATATATATATTTTTAAAAGATTATTTATTTATTTATTTGACAGAGAGAGAGAGATCACAAGTAGATGGAGAGAGAGGCAGTCAGAGAGAGAGAAAGAGGGAAGCAGGCTCCCCGCCGAGCAGAGAGCCCGATGCGGGACCCGATCCCAGGACCCGGAGATCATGACCTGAGCTGAAGGCAGCGGCTTAACCCACTGAGCCACCCAGGCGCCCCTAAAGATATTTTTAATAAAGATTTTATTTTTTATTTTTATTTTTAAAAGATTTTATTTATTTATTTATTTATTTGAGAGAGAGAGAATGAGATTGAGTGAGCATGAAAGGGAAGGTCAGAGGGAGAAGCAGCCCCTCCCCAGTGGGGAGCCCTATCCGGGCTGAGATGCCAGGACTCCTGGATCATGACCTGAGCTGAACGCAGTTGCTCAGGCACCAACTGAGCCACCCAGGCACCCAAAAAAGTTTTTATTTTTTTAAGTAACTGATACACCAAACATGGGGCTTGATCTCACAACCCTGAGATCAAGTGTCACGTGCTCTGTATTGACTGAGCCAGCCAGGTGCCCCTCAACAGATTTAATATAATGTGTTTTGGAGAAGGTCTTTTTGCATTGAGATAATAAGGTGTACTTTTGACTTTGTGGACTTGTATATCCAGTTCCTTTTCCAGGTTTGGGAAGTTGTCATCTATTATTTTTGTTAAATAAACTCATTTCTACCTACATTCTCTCCTCTTTTTCTGGAATTTCCATTATTCTTATGTTGGCTTTTCTAATGAAGTTTAATAGTTTCCCCTGGGTTTCTTCATTTTAAAAAAATCTTAGTTCTCTCTTCTTTTCCACCAGAATCATTTCTAGATTCCTATCTTCCAGCTTGTTAATTCTGTCTTCCAACTCTGTGCTCAGTTTCTAGTGCATTCTCATACCTGATTTATTGATTTATTTGGCTCTGGAATTTTTTAGTTTTATTTTTTAGAATTTCAGTCTCTTTGGTAAAGTACTCCTTATGTTCATTCATTTTCTTTCTGAGATCATTGTATTGCCTGAGTTTTTTGTAGCTTGTTGAATTTCTTTATATTTTGAATTCTTTATCTAATAGATTGCAATATTCCATGTCTTTGGGTTCAGTTGCTAGAAAATTGTCATTTCCTTTTTGTGATAAAATGCTTTTTGATGGTGTTTGTTGGAAAGTGCTTCTTCTGCAGCATTTAAGTAGCAAACATC
This sequence comes from Neogale vison, assembly GCF_020171115.1. Taxonomy (NCBI): domain Eukaryota; kingdom Metazoa; phylum Chordata; class Mammalia; order Carnivora; family Mustelidae; genus Neogale; species Neogale vison. Next base: position 41,747,663 of record NC_058092.1, on the reverse strand, counting down.
TTATTTAGGCAAGGTTTTGTTTACTTTTTTTTTTTTTTGAATCTTCTAATGATGGTATGCCTCTTCATTTATTTATGATTTTTTTAAATAAATTTTTTAATTTTTTATAAATATATATTTTTATCCCCAGGGATACAGGTCTGTGAATCGCCAGGTTTACACACTTCACAGCACTCACCAAAGCACATACCCTCCCCAATGTCCATAACCCCACCCCCTTCACCCAACCCCCCTCCCCCCAGCAACCCTCAGTTTGTTTTGTGAGATTAAGAGTCATTTATGGTTTGTCTCCCTCCCAATCCCATCTTGTCTCATTTATTCTTCTCGTACCCACTTAAGCCCCCATGTTGCATCACCACTTCCTCATATCAGGGAGATCATATGATAGTTGTCTTTCTCCGCTTGACTTATTTCGCTGAGCATGATACGCTCTAGTTCCATCCACGTTGTCGCAAATGGCAAGATTTCATTTCTTTTGATGGCTGCATAGTATTCCATTGTGTATATATACCACCTCTTCTTGATCCATTCATCTGTTGATGGACATCTAAGTTCTTTCCATAGTTTGGCTATTGTGGACATTGCTGCTATAAACATTCGGGTGCACGTGCCCCTTTGGATCACTACGTTTGTATCTTTAGGGTAAATTCCCAGTAGTGCAGTTGCTGGGACATAGGGCAGTTCTATTTTCAACATTTTGAGGAACCTCCATGCTATTTTCCAGAGTGGTTGCACCAGCTTGCATTCCCACCAACAGTGTAGGCGGGTTCCCCTTTCTCCGCATCCTCGCCAGCATCTGTCATATCCATTCTGACTGGTGTGAGGTGGTATCTCATTGTGGTTTTGATTTGTATTTCCCTGATGCCCAGTGATGTGGAGCACCTTTTCATGTGTCTGTTGGCCATCTGGATGTCTTCTTTGCAGAAATGTCTGTTCATATCATATGCCCATTTCTTGATTGGATTATTTGTTCTTTGGGTGTTGAGTTTGCTAAGTTCTTTATAGATTTTGGACACTAGTCCTTTATCTGATATGTCGTTTGCAAATATCTTCTCCCATTCTGTCAGTTGTCTTTTGATTTTGTTAACTGTTTCCTTTGCTGTGCAAAAGCTTTTGATCTTGATGAAATCCCAAAAGTTCATTTTTGCCCTTGCTTCCCTTGCCTTTGGTGATGTTCCTAGGAAGATGTTGCTGCGGCTGAGGTCGAAGAGGTTGCTGCCTGTGTTCTCTCAAGGATTTTGATGGATTCCTTTCTCACATTGAGGTCCTTCATCCATTTTGAGTCTATTTTTGTGTGTGGTGTAAGGAAATGGTCCAATTTCATTTTTCTGCATGTGGCTGTCCAATTTTCCCAGCACCATTTATTGAAGAGGCTGTCTTTTTTCCATTGGACATTCTTTCCTGCTTTGTCGAAGATTAGTTGACCATAGGGTTGAGGGTCTATTTCTGGGCTCTCTATTCTGTTCCATTGATCTATGTGTCTGTTTTTGTGCCAATACCATGCTGTCTTGATGATGACAGCTTTGTAATAGAGCTTGAAGTCCGGAATTGTGATGCCACCAACTTTGGCTTTCTTTTTCAATATTCCTGTGGCTATTCGAGGTCTTTTCTGGTTCCATATAAATTTTAAAATTATTTGTTCCATTTCTTTGAAAAAGATGGATGGTACTTTGATAGGAATTGCATTAAATGTGTAGATTGCTTTAGGTAGCATAGACATTTTCACAATATTTATTCTTCCAATCCAGGAGCATGGAACATTTTTCCATTTCTTTGTGTCTTCCTCAATTTCTTTCATGAGTACTTTTTAGTTTTCTGAGTATAGATTCTTAGCCTCTTTGGTTAGGTTTATTCATAGGTATCTTATGGTCTGGGGTGCAATTGTAAATGGGATTGACTCCTTAATTTCTCTTTCTTCTGTCTTGTTGTTGGTGTAGAGAAATGCAACTGATTTCTGTGCATTGATTTTATATCCTGATACTTTACTGAATTCCTATACAAGTTCTAGCAGTTTTGGAGTGGAGTCTTTTGGGTTTTCCACATATAGTATCATATCATCTGTGAAGAGTGATAGTTTGACTTCTTCTTTGCCGATTTGGATGCCTTTAATTTCCTTTTGTTGTCTGATTGCTGAGGCTAGGACTTCTAGTACTATGTTGAATAGCAGTGGTGATAATGGACATCCTTGCCGTGTTCCTGACCTTAGCGGAAAAGCTTTCAGTTTTTCTCCATTGAGAATAATATTTGCGATGGGTTTTTCATAGATGGCTTTGATGATATTGAGGTATGTGCCCTCTATCCCTACACTTTGAAGAGTTTTGATCAGGAAGGGATGCTGTACTTTGTCAAATGCTTTTTCAGCATCTATTGAGAGTATCATATGGTTCTTGTTCTTTCTTTTATTGATGTGTTGTATCACATTGACTGATTTGCGGATGTTGAACCAACCTTGCAGCCCTGGAATAAATCCCACTTGGTCGTGGTGAATAATCCTTTTAATGTACTGTTGAATCCTATTGGCTAGTATTGTGGTGAGAATTTTCGCATCTGTGTTCATCAAGGATATTGGTCTATAGCTCTCTTTTTTGATGGGATCCTTGTCTGGTTTTGGGATCAGGGTGATGTTGGCCTCATAAAATGAGTTTGGAAGTTTTCCTTCCATTTCTATTTTTTGGAACAGTTTCAGGAGAATAGGAATTAGTTCTTCTTTAAATGTTTGGTAGAATTCCCCCGGGAAGCCGTCTGGCCCTGGGCTTTTGTTTGTTTGGAGATTTTTAATGACTGTTTCAATCTCCTTACTGGTTATGGGTCTGTTCAGGCTTTCTATTTCTTCCTGGTGCAGTTGTGGTAGTTTATATGTTTCTAGGAATGCATCCATTTCTTCCAAATTGTCAAATTTGTTGGCGTAGAGTTCTTTATAGTATGTTCTTATAATTGTTTGTATTTCTTTGGTGTTAGTTGTAATCTCTCCTCTTTCATTCATGATTTTATTTATTTGGGTCCTTCCTCTTTTCTTTTTGATAAGTCTGGCCAGGGGTTTATCAATTTTATTAATTCTTTCGAAGAACCAGCTCCTAGTTTCGTTGATTTGTTCTATTGCTTTTTTGGTTTCTATTTCATTGATTTCTGCTCTGATCTTTATGATTTCTCTTCTCCTGCTGGGCTTAGGGTTTCTTTCTTGTTCTTTTTCCAGCTCCTTTAGGTGTAGGGTTAGGTTGTGTACCTGAGACCTTTCTTGTTTCTTGAGAAAGGCTTGTACCGCTATATATTTTCCTCTCAGGACTGCCTTTGTTGCGTCCCACAGATTTTGAACCGTTGTATTTTCATTATCATTTGTTTCCATGATTTTATTCAATTCTTCTTTAATTTCCTGGTTGACCCATTCATTCTTTAGAAGGATGCTGTTTAGTCTCCATGTATTTGGGTTCTTTCCAAACTTCCTCTTGTGTTTGAGTTCTAGCTTCAGAGCATTGTGGTCTGAAAATATGCAGGGAATGATCCCAATCTTTTGATACCGGTTGAGTCCTGATTTAGGACCGAGGATGTGATCTATTCTGGAGAATGTTCCATGTGCACTAGAGAAGAATGTATATTCTCTTGCTTTGGGATGAAATGTTCTGAATATATCTGTGATGTCCATCTGGTCCAGTGTATCGTTTAAGGCCCTTATTTCCTTGCTGATCTTTTGCTTGGATGATCTGTCCATTTCAGTGAGGGGAGTGTAAAAGTCCCCTACTATTATTGTATTATTGTTGATGTGTTTCTTTGATTTTGTTATTAATTGGTTTATATAGTAGGCTGCTCCCACGTTGGGGGCATAGATATTTAAAATTGTTAGATCTTCTTGTTGGATAGACACTTTGAGTATGATATAGTGTCCTTCCTCATCTCTTATTATAGTCTTTGGCTTAAAATCTAATTGATCTGATATAAGGATTGCCACTCCTGCTTTCTTCTGATGTCCATTAGCATGGTAAATTCTTTTCCATCCCCTCACTTTATTTTTTTTTTCCTAATTTATTTATTTTCAGAAAAACAGTATTCATTATTTTTTCACCACACCCAGTGCTCCATGCAAGCTGTGCCCTCTATAATACCCACCACCTGGTACCCCAACCGCACACCCCCCAGCCACTTCAAACCCCTCAGATTGTTTTTCAGAGTCCATAGTCTCTCATGGTTCATCTCCCCTTCCAATTTACCCAAAAGCACATACCCTCCCCAATGTCCATAACCCTACCCCCCTTCTCCCAACCCCCCTCCCCCCAGCAACCCACAGTTTGTTTCGTGAGATTAAGAGTCACTTATGGTTTGTCTCCCTCCCTATCCCATCTTGTTTCATGGATTCTTCTCCTACCCACTTAAGCCCCCATGTTGCATCACCACTCCCTCATATCAGGGAGATCATATGATAGTTGTCTTTCTCCGCTTGACTTATTTCCCTAAGCATGATACGCTCTAGTTCCATCCATGTTGTCGCAAATGGCAAGATTTCGTTTCTTTTGATGGCTGCATAGTATTCCATTGTGTATATATACCACATCTTCTTGATCCATTCATCTGTTGATGGACATCTAAGTTCTTTCCATAGTTTGGCTATTGTGGACATTGCTGCTATAAACATTCGGGTGCACGTGCCCCTTTGGATCACTACGTTTGTATCTTTAGGGTAAATTCCCAGTAGTGCAATTGCTGGGTCATAGGGCAGTTCTATTTTCAACATTTTGAGGAACCTCCATGCTGTTTTCCAGAGTGGTTGCACCAGCTTGCATTCCCACCAACAGTGTAGGAGGGTTCCCCTTTCTCCGCATCCTCGCCAGCATCTGTCATTTCCTGACTTGTTGATTTTAGCCATTCTGACTGGTGTGAGGTGATATCTCATTGTGGTTTTGATTTGTATTTCCCTGATGCCGAGTGATATGGAGCACTTTTTCATGTGTCTGTTGGCCATCTGGATGTCTTCTTTGCAGAAACGTCTGTTCATGTCCTCTGCCCATTTCTTGATTGGATTATTTGTTCTTTGGGTGTTGAGTTTGTTAAGTTCTTTATAGATTTTGAACACTAGTCCTTTATCTGATATGTCGTTTGCAAATATCTTCTCCCATTCTGTCAGTTGTCTTTTGGTTTTGTTAACTGTTTCCTTTGCTGTGCAAAAGCTTTTGATCTTGATGAAATCCCAAAAGTTCATTTTTGCCCTTGCTTCCCTTGCCTTTGGCGATGTTCCTAGGAAGATGTTGCTGCGGCTGAGGTCGAAGAGGTTGCTGCCTGTGTTCTCCTCAAGGATTCTGATGGATTCCTTTCTCACATTGAGGTCCTTAATCCATTTTGAGTCTATTTTTGTGTGTGGTGTAAGGAAATGGTCCAATTTCATTTTTCTGCACGTGGCTGTCCAATTTTCCCAGCACCATTTATTGAAGAGGCTGTCTTTTTTCCATTGGACATTCTTTCCTGCTTTGTCGAAGATTAGTTGACCATAGAGTTGAGGGTCTATTTCTGGGCTCTCTATTCTGTTCCATTGGTCTATGTGTCTGTTTTTGTGCCAGTACCATGCTGTCTTGATGATGACAGCTTTGTAATAAAGCTTGAAGTCCGGAATTGTGATGCCACCAACTTTGGCTTTGTTTTTCAATATCCCTTTGGCTATTCGAGGTCTTTTCTGGTTCCATATAAATTTTAAAATTATTTGTTCCATTTCTTTGAAAAAGATGGATGGTACTTTGATAGGAATTGCATTAAATGTGTAGATTGCTTTAGGTAGCATAGACATTTTCACAATATTTATTCTTCCAATCCAGGAGCATGGAACATTTTTCCATTTCTTTGTGTCTTCCTCAATTTCTTTCATGAGTACTTTATAGTTTTCTGAGTATAGATTCTTAGCCTCTTTGGTTAGGTTTATTCATAGGTATCTTATGGTCTGGGGTGCAATTGTAAATGGGATTGACTCCTTAATTTCTCTTTCTTCTGTCTTGTTGTTGGTGTAGAGACATGCAACTGATTTCTGTGCATTGATCTTATATCCTGACACTTTACTGAATTCCTGTATAAGTTCTAGCAGTTTTGGAGTGGAGTCTTTTGGGTTTTCCACATAGAGTATCATATCATCTGCGAAGAGTGATAATTTGACTTCTTCTTTGCTGATTTGGATGCCTTTAATTTCCTTTTGTTGTCTGATTGCTGAGGCTAGGACTTCTAGTACTATGTTGAATAGCAGTGGTGATAATGGACATCCTTGCCGTGTTCCTGACCTTAGTGGAAAAGCTTTCAGTTTTTCTCCATTGAGAATGATATTTGCGATGGGTTTTTCATAGATGGCTTTGATGATATTGAGGTATGTGCCCTCTATCCCTACACTTTGAAGAGTTTTGATCAGGAAGGGATGCTGTACTTTGTCAAATGCTTTTTCAGCATCTATTGAGAGTATCATATGGTTCTTGTTCTTTCTTTTTTTGATGTGTTGTATCACATTGACTGATTTGCGGATGTTGAACCAACCTTGCAGCCCTGTGATAAATCCCACTTGGTCGTGGTGAATAATCCTTTTAATGTACTGTTGAATCCTATTGGCTAGTATTGTGAGAATTTTCGCATCTGTGTTCATCAAGGATATTGGTCTATAGCTCTCTTTTTTGATGGGATCCTTGTCTGGTTTTGGGATCAGGGTGATGTTGGCCTCATAAAATGAGTTTTGGAATTTTCCTTCCATTTCTATTTTTTGGAACAGTTTCAGGAGAATAGGAATTAGTTCTTCTTTAAATGTTTGGTAGAATTCCCCCGGGAAGCCATCTGGCCCTGGGCTTTTGTTTGTTTGGAGATTTTTAATGACTGTTTCAATATCCTTACTGGTTATGGGTCTGTTCAGGCTTTCTAGTTCTTCCTGGTTCAATTTTGGTAGCTTATATGTTTCTAGGAATGCATCCATTTCTTCTAGATTGTCAAATTTGTTGGCGTAGAGTTGCTCATAGTATGTTCTTATAATAGTTTGTATTTCTTTGGTGTTAGTTGTGATCTCTCCTCTTTCATTCATGATTTTATTTATTTGGGTCCTTTCTCTTTTCTTTTTGATAAGTCTGGCCAAGGGTTTATCAATTTCATTAATTCTTTCAAAGAACCAGCTCCTAGTTTGGTTGATTTGTTCTATTGTTTTTTTGGTTTCTATTTCATTGATTTCTGCTCTGATCTTTATGATTTCTCTTCTCCTGCTGGGCTTAGGGTTTCTTTCTTGTTCTTTCTCCAGCTCCTTTAGGTGTAGGGTTAGGTTGTGTACCTGAGACCTTTCTTGTTTCTTGAGAAAGGCTTGTACCGCTATATATTTTCCTCTCAGGACTGCCTTTCTTGTGTCCCACAGATTTTGAACCGTTGTATTTTCATTATCATTTGTTTCCATGATTTTTTTCAATTCTTATTTAATTTCCCGGTTGACCCATTCATTCTTTAGAAGGATGCTGTTTAGTCTCCATGTATTTGTGTTCTTTCCAAACTTCCTCTTGTGGTTGAGTTCTAGCTTCAGAGCATTGTGGTCTGAAAATATGCATGGAATGATCCCAGTCTTTTGATACCAGTTGAGTCCTGATTTAGGACCGAGGATGTGATCTATTCTGGAGAATGTTCCATGTGCACTAGAGATGAATGTGTATTCTGTTGCTTTGGGATGAAATGTTCTGAATATATCTGTGATGTCCATCTCATCCAGTGTATCATTTAAGGCCTTTATATCCCTGTTGATCTTTTGCTTGGATGATCTGTCCATTTCAGTGAGGGGAGTGTAAAAGTCCCCTACTATTATTGTATTATTGTTGATGTGTTTCTTTGATTTTGTTATTAATTGGTTTATATAGTTTGCTGCGCCCATGTTGGTGGCATAGATATTTAAAATTGTTAGATCTTCTTGTTGGACAGACCCTTTGAGTATGATATAGTGTCCTTCCTCATCTCTTATTATAGTCTTTGGCTTAAAATCTAATTGATCTGATATAAGGATTGCCACTCCTGCTTTTTTCTGAGGTCCATTAGCATGGTAAATTCTTTTCCACCCCCTCACTTTAAGTCTGGAGGTGTCTTCGGGTTTAAAATGAGTTTCTTGGAGGCAACATATAGATGGGTTTTGTTTTTTTATCCATTCTGATACCCTGTGTCTTTTGATTGGGGCATTTAGCCCATTAACATTCAGGGTAACTATTGAGAGATATGATTTTAGTGCCATTGTATTGCCTGTAAGGTGACTGTTACTGTATATTGTTTCTGTTCCTTTCTGATCTACCACTTGTAGGCTCTCTCTTTGCTTAGAGGACCCCTTTCAGTATTTCCTGTAGAGCTGGTTTGGTGTTTGCAAATTCTTTCAGTTTTTGTTTGTCCTGGAAGCTTTTAATCTCTCCTTCTATTTTCAATGATAGCCTAGCTGGATATAGTATTCTTGGCTGCATGTTTTTCTTGTTTAGTGCTCTGAAAATGTCATGCCAGCTCTTTCTGGCCTGCCAGGTCTCTGTGGATAAGTCAGCTGCCAATCTAATACTTTTACCATTGTATGTTACAGACTTCTTTTCCCGGGCTGCTTTCAGGATTTTCTCTTTGTCACTAAGGCTTGTAAATTTTACTATTAGGTGACGTGGTGTGGGCCTATTCTTATTGATTTTGAGGGGCGTTCTCTGAACCTCCTGAATTTTGATGCTCGTTCCCTTTGCCATATTGGGGAAATTCTCCCCAATAATTCTCTCCAGTATACCTTCTGCTCCCCTCTCTCTTTCTTCTTCTTCTGGAATCCCAATTATTCTAATGTTGTTTCGTCTTACGGTGTCATTTATCTCTCGAATTCTGCCCTTGTGGTCCAGTAGCTGTTTGTCCCTGTTTTGTTCAGCTTCTTTATTCTCTGTCATTTGGTCTTCTATATTGCTAATTCTTTCTTCTGCCTCATTTATCCTAGCAGTGAGAGCCTCCATTTTTGATTGAACTTCATTAATAGCTTTTTTGATTTCAACTTGGTTAGATTTTAGTTCTTTTATTTCTCCAGAAAGGGCTTTTATATCTCTGGAGAGGGTTTCTCTAATATCTTCCATGCCTTTTTCAAGCCCGGCTATAACCTTGAGAATTGTCATTTTGAACTCTAGAACTGACATATTACCAATGTCTGTATTGATTAGGTCCCTAGCCTTCGGTACTGCCTCTTGTTCTTTTTTTTGTTGTGAATTTTTCCGCCTTGTCATTTTGTCCAGCTAAGAGTATATGAAGGAGCAAGTAAAATACTAAAAGGGTGGCAACAATCCCAGGAAAATATGCTTTAACCAAATCAGAAGAGATCCCAAATCATGAGGGGGGATTTCTCCCCTCTCACGATTGGGTTAGGGATCTCCTCTGATTGGGATCTCCTTTGATTGGGATCTCCCAATCTCTTCTGATTGGGATCTCCCAATCTCTTCTGATTGGGATCTCTTCTGATTTGGGGGTAAAAAGAGGTTCAAAAAGAAAGAAAGAAAAAAAAGAAAAAAAGAATTTAAAAAAAGAGATTGAATTAAAAATTCAATCAAGAATTTAAAAAAGAATTAAGAAAAAAAAAGATTGAAGAGATTAGGATCTCTTCTGATTTGGGGATAAAAAGAGGTTCAAAAAAAGAAAGAAAAAAAAAGAATTAAAAAAAAAGAAAATGAATAAAGAAAAGTATAAAAAAGAAAATATATATATATTAGATAATCTAGTTAAAAAACGTTAAAAAAGAAAAGGGTAAAAGTTATAAAAAATTTTAGCAGAAGAAGAGAAAAAAAATGAAAAAGAAAAAAATTAAATTAACTGCAAGACTAAAAAATCACAGGCAGAAAGCCATGAGTTCCGTGGTTTGTTTTCTCCTCCTCTGGAATTCTGCTGCTCTCCTTGGTATTGAAACTGCACTCCTTGGTAGGTGAACTTGGTCTTGCCTGGATTTCTTGTTGATCTTCTGGGGGAGGGGCCTGGTGTAGTGATTCTCAAGTGTCTTTGCCCCAGGCGGAATTACACCGCCCTTACCAGGGGCTGGGCTGAGTGATCTGCTCGGCTTTGCTTTCAGGAGCTTTTGTTCCCTGAGTGCTTTCCGTAGAGTTCCGGAGGACGGGAATACAAATGGCGGCCTCCTGGTCTCCGCCTGGAGGAGCTGAAAGCCCGGGGCCCAGCTCCCCTGTGCGCCCTCAGCGAACAGCTCCTAGTAACTCGCGTCTGCCTAACCTCCGACCAGTTCAAGGCAACACCGAGCTGTGAGCTTACTGTTGGCTCTGTCTCTGCAGCCGGCTTTCCCGTTCCAATAACCGCAAGCTCTGCGACACTCAGACACCCACGATCCTTCTGTGACCCCACGGGACCTGAGGTCACGCCGACCCCGTGTGGGCCTCGCCCCGGTTTAGCCTCCGGAGCGATGTCCCTCAGCGGAACAGACTTTTAAAAGTCCTGATTTTTGTGCTCCGCTGCTCCGCCGCTTGCCGGGAGTCGGCCCCTCCCCCCGCGGTCTATCTTCCCGTCGCTTTGGATTCACTTCTCCGCCAGTCCTACCTTTCAGAAAGTGGTTGTTTTTCGGTTTCTAGAATTGCTGTTCTTCTTCTCTTCGATCTGCCGGTGGATTTGCAGGTGTTTGCAATCTTTAGATAAGCTCTCTAGCTGATCTCCTGCTAGCTGAGGTAGTCTCAGCCTGCTACTTCTCTGCCATCTTGACTCCTCCATCCCCTCACTTTAAATCTGGAGGTGTCTTCGGGCTTAAAATGAGTTTCTTGGAGGCAACATATAGATGGGTTTTGTTTTTTTATCCATTCTGATACCCTGTGTCTTTTGATTGGGGCATTTAGCCCATTAACGTTCAGGGTAACTATTGAGAAATATGAATTTAGTGCCATTGTATTGCCTGTAACGTGACTGTTACTGTATATTGTTTCTGTTCCTTTCTGATCTACCACTTGTAGGCTCTCTCTTTGCTTAGAGGACCCCTTTCAATATTTCCTGTAGAGCTGGTTTGGTGTTTGCAAATTCTTTCAGTTTTTGTTTGTCCTGGAAGCTTTTAATCTCTCCTTCTATTTTCAATGATAGCCTAGCTGGATATAGTATTCTTGGCTGCATGTTTTTCTCATTTAGTGCTCTGAAAATATCATGCCAGCTCTTTCTGGCCTGCCAGGTCTCTGTGGATAAGTCAGCTGCCAATCTAATATTTTTACCATTGTAAGTTATAGACTTCTTTTCCCGGGCTGCTTTCAGGATTTTCTCTTTGTCACTAAGACTTGTAAATTTTACTATTAGGTGACGTGGTGTGGGCCTATTCTTATTGATTTTGAGGGGCGTTCTCTGAACCTCCTGAAATTTGATGCTCGTTCCTTTGCCATATTGGGGAAATTCTCCCCAATAATTCTCTCCAGTATACCTTCTGCTCCCCTCTCTCTTTCTTCTTCTTCTGGAATCCCAATTATTCTAATGTTGTTTCGTCTTACGGTGTCATTTATCTCTCGAATTCTGCCCTTGTGGTCCAGTAGCTGTTTGTCCCTGTTTTGCTCAGCTTCTTTATTCTCTGTCATTTGGTCTTCTATATTGCTAATTCTTTCTTCTGCCTCATTTATCCTAGCAGTGAGAGCCTCCATTTTTGATTGCACCTCATTAATAGCTTTTTTGATTTCAACTTGGTTAGATTTTAGTTCTTTTATTTCTCCAGAAAGGGCTTTTATATCTCTGGAGAGGGTTTCTCTAATATCTTCCATGCCTTTTTCAAGCCCGGCTAGAACCTTGAGAATTGTCATTCTGAATTCTAGATCTGACATATTGCCAACGTCTGTATTGATTAGGTCCCTAGCCTTCGGTACTGCCTTTTGTTCTTTTTTTTGTGGTGAATTTTTCCACCTTGTCATTTTGTCCAGATAAGAGTATATGAAGGAGCAAGTAAAATACTAAAAGGGTGGCAAAACCCCAGGAAAATATGCTTTAACCAAATCAGAAGAGATCCCAAATCGTGAGGGGAGAGAAAGGGGATAAAAAGAGGTTCAAAAAAAAGAAGGGGAAAAAAGAAAAAAAAAATGAATTAAAAAAAAGAAAATGAAGAAAGAAAAGTATGAAAAAGAAGAAATATATATATTAGATAAACTAGTTTAAAAAAGTTGAAAATGAAAAGGGTAAAAGTTAAAAAAATTTTTTTTAAATTTAAAAAAATTTAAAAAAAATTTAAAAATTTAGCAAAAGTAGAGAAAAAAATGAAAAAAATTACTTTAACTGCAAGACTAAAAAATCACAGGGAGAAAGCCATGAGTTCCTTGCTTTGCTCTCTCCTCCTCTGGAATTCTGCTGCTCTCCTTGGTATTGAAACCGCACTCCTTGGTAGGTAAACTTGGTCTTGGCTGGATTTCTTGTTGATCTTCTGGGGGGAGGGGCCCGGTGTAGTGATTCTCAAGTGTCTTTGCCCCAGGCAGAATTGCACTGCCCTTACCTGGGGCCGGGCTGAGTAATCCACTGGGGTTTGATTTCAGGAACTTTTGTTCCCTGAGCGCTTTCCGTAGAGTTCCGGAGGACGGGAATACAAATGGCGGCCTCCTGGTCTCCGCCCGGAGGAGCCGAGAGCCCGGCGCCCCACTCCTCAGTGCGCCCTCAGAGAACAGCGCCCAGTAATTCCCGTCTGCCTGACCACCGGCCACGCTCCGAGCTCACCGAGCCTGCGGCCGGTTCAATGTAATCCCAAGCTGCGAGCTCACTGTCGGCTCTGTTTCTGCAGTCGGCTTTCCCGTTCCAATACCCGCAAGCTCTGCAACACTCAGACACCCCCGATCCTTCTGTGACCCTGCGGGACCTGAGGCCACGCCGACCCCGCGTGGGCTTCGCCCCGGTTTAGCCTCTGGAGCGATGTCCCTCAGCGGAACAGACTTTTAAAAGTCCTGATTTTTGTGCTCCGTTGCTCCGCCGCTTGCCGGGAGCCGGCCCCTCCCCCGGGGGTCTGTCTTCCCATCGCTTTGGATTCACTTCTCCGCCAGTCCTACCTTTCAGAAAGTGGTTGTTTTTCGGTTTCTAGAATTGCTGTTCTTCTTCTCTTCGATCTGCCGATGGATTTGCAGGTGTTTGCAATCTTTAGATAAGCTCTCTAGCTGATCTCCTGCTAGCTGAAGTAGTCTCAGCCTGCTACTTCTCCGCCATCTTGACTCCTCTCCGGTTTTGTTTACTTTGTTTTTAACAGTTTAACAGGCTGGTAAATTAGGAGCCTTCTTTTTGTTTTCCAGAAGGTGGTACTAGAGTACACCAGAGATAATTTGAAGAGAAGGGCGGGAGGGAGGAAGGAAGGATGGAAGGAAGGAAGGGTAGAAGGAAGGGTAGAAGGAAGGAAGGGTAGAAGGAAGGAAGGAAGTATATACTTAGCATTTGAGTATCCCCACAGCCTGGTAGGAGAATCCTCCAGGAGTCTGTGGGCGGTCTCTTTGCCTAAACCCAGGACACACAACAGGAGACATTCTCTTTCAGTTCTGGTTGTTTGCCTACTTCCCTTTCCTTTCCTTCCCTGCAGTCGTTGCTGTTACTCCTCAGTGCAGTGAGTCTCTCCAGCTCCAGAATTTGCCGTCTGGCACACCTCCACCCACCACCTTGACTCTCTACTTCTGCCAGAAGCGTTGTGCTGTTCTTTTGCTGGACATGCTGACACTAGCTCCCACAGCTTCTCCATGGCCCATTCTACCCACTTTGAGTTAAATGAATGGATGTCTCAGGTTTCCTGGTTTGCTGTGCAGATGCAGTTTTTTTCAGCTATGGAAGTCCAATTAGTTGTAAATGAAAGGGAAGAGAAAAAAGGAACAACTCACTGAGCTGTAGTTCATTATGAACTACAAGTGACCTAAGTAGGTAATTTCCAAACTTTGTTCATCTTGATGAAAGTTTCATCTCAAGTTAAATGTACCTTGCTTTAAGGGCTTTCTGTATTGCTTCCTTCATTCTAACATTCCATGTTTAGCTCTATCATTCTGGATCGTACTGGCTTAATTGAATCATATTTTACTAGAAGTGAATGATAGTCATTTTCCTGCTAGGCTACTAGTCAGTGGGATTTAGTTTTCTTTAAGATGTAGTCACTTTTTTTAAGTCCTTAAAGGAGTTCTGGAAGCTGGTATAAAATATCAAATAAATAAAATATCAAATAAAATATCAAATAAATAAAATATCAAATTGTACCAAAGGGAAGGAACAGAGTTTAAATATATGAAATTTTGTTTTAATATTTAAGCTGACCTGGCTGCTCTGTGTATTGAGTGATATGCTTCTGTTAGGTTGAGTCTTCTGGACTGATAAAATATTTGTAAAGTACTTATAAATTAAAGAAATAGTAAGGGAGGCTGAGTTGTGGGCTTGTTATCTGTTTAAGTTCTAAAATTTGGTTTTTGAACAGGTAAATGTATTTTCATAGTTCAGAATCAAAAAGACAGTGAAGTGTTTCTTTTCTGTTTAGTTACTCAGAAACTGATTAGCTTTTGAGGTTTCCCCTGTGAAGAAACAGCTAGTTTTATTAATGTAAACATAGTGTTGAGGGTGTGTGTATGTATATGTACTTTTTTTTTTAATTGCCTGCTGGATTTTTAAAATTTTTATTTATTTTATTTTTAATAAACATATAATATATTTTTATGCCCAGGGGTACAGGTCTGTGAATCGCTAGGTTTACACATTTCACAACACTCATCATAGCACATACCCTCCCCAATGTCCATAACCCCACCCCCCTTCTACAACCCCCCTCCCCAGCAACCCTCAGTTTGTTTTGTGAGATTAAGAGTCATTTATGGTTTGTCTCCCTCCCAATCCCATCTTGTTTCATTCATTCTTCTCCTACCCCCTTAACCCCCCATGTTGCATCTCCACTTCCTTATATCAGGGAGATCATATGATAGTTGTCTTTCTCCGCTTGACTTATTTCGCTAAGTATGATACCCTCTAGTTCCATCCACGTCATCGCAAATGGCAAGATTTCATTTCTTTTGATGACTGCATAGTATTGCATTGTGTATATATACCACATCTTCTTTATCCATTCATCTGTTGATGGACATCTAAGTTCTTTCCATAGTTTGGCTATTGTAGACATTGCTGCTATAAACATTTGGGTGCATGTCCCCCTTCGGATCACTACGTTTGTATCTTTAGGGTAAATGCCCAGTAGTGCAATTGCTGGGTCATAGGGTAGTTCTATTTTCAACATTTTGAGGAACCTCCATGCTATTTTCCAGAGTGGTTGCACCAGCTTGCATTCCCACCAACAGTGTAGGAGGGTTCCCCTTTCTCCGCATCCTCGTCAGCATCTGTTATTTCCTGAGTTGTTAATTTTAGCCATTCTGACTGGTGTGAGGTGATATCTCATTGTGGTTTTGATTTGTATTTCCCTGATGCCCAGTGATGTGGAGCACCTTTTCATGTGTCTGTTGGCCATCTGGATGTCTTCTTTGCAGAAATGTCTGTTCATATCATCTGCCCATTTCTTGATTGGATTATTTGTTCTTTGGGTGTTGAGTTTGCTAAGTTCTTTATAGATTTTGGACACTAGTCCTTTATCTGATATGTCGTTTGCAAATATCTTCTCCCATTCTGTCAGTTGTCTTTTGGTTTTGTTAACTGTTTCCTTTGCTGTGCAAAAGCTTTTGATCTTGATAAAATCCCAGTAGTTCATTTTTGCCCTTGCTTCCCTTGTCTTTGTACTTTTTTTTTTTATTCTGCTAAGATGATCATTTGTGTTGGTGTGTGTAAAGAGTAGCTGACTCGGGGCACCTGGATGGCTCAGTGGGTTAAAGCCTCTGCCTTCGGCTCAGGTCATGATCTCAGGGTCCTGAGATCCAGCCCTGCATTGGGCTCTCTGCTCAGCAGGGAGCCTGCTTCCCCCCTCCTCTCTCTCTACCTGCCTCTCTGCCTACTTGTGATCTCTCTCTGTCAAATAAATAAATAAAATCTTTAATAAAAAAAAGAGTAGCTGACTCAAAATGTTTTGTGATTTTTTTTTTCTTTCTTTAGATACATCAAATTGCGGAATGGCTTGCAGGCACTTTTGATTTCAGACCTAAGTAATATGGAAGGTAAAACAGGAGATGCAACAGATGATGAAGAAGAAGAAGAGGAGGAGGAAGAAGAAGAGGAAGACGAGGACGATGATGATGACGATGATGATGACGATGATGAGGATTCTGGAGCTGAAATAGAAGATGATGAAGAGGGTTTTGAGGATGAAGAGGAGTTTGATGATGATGATGAACATGATGATGATGATCTTGATACTGAGGATAATGAATTAGAAGAATTAGAAGAGAGGGCAGAAGCCAGAAAGAAAACCACTGAAAAACAGGTGTGAATCATGTCTATAATTATGTCTTTTTTTAATTTGGGAATTCTTTGGGATAATTCCTAAACTCATGTTTTATTTCTTAATGTCAAAAAGTAAGTGTATATTCATTTTTTGATCTTCATTAAAGATCTATTTTGTATGAAAATAATATTTAAAAAACATTTTGCTCTGATTATAAGAGTATAAAAACTTATTATAGAAATGGATGGAAAATTTAAAAAAACATACTCTCAGAAGTAATCACTGGTAATATTTGAGGATTTGTATTATTCTTAGCATGGAGTAGAGGGATAAGAGAGTATATAGCCTTTGGAGAGACTGGAAAAATAAAAGAACAAGGTAGTATAGAATTCTCACCTGGGCCTGTGATTCTGAGAGTCCTCATGGGTAATTTCTGCTTAGTAATTTCATGTGTTTTCATCCCTTTTTATGGGAAAGCACCAAGTAATTTGGAGGAATTGAAATAAAAATGGTCAGTTGAGCTTCACGTAATACATATAGTTGACTGTTGAACAATGTGGGGTTTAGGGGTACCAACCTCCTGTGCAGTTGAAAATCCTTGCATAACCTTTGATTTCCCCTAAAATTTAACTACTAATAGCTTACTGTTCCCTGGAAGACTTGCTGATAGATAGTTGATTCACACATATTTTTTTAAAAAAACATTTATTTGAGACAGAGTATGGGACAGATAGCATGAACAGGGCAGGGGAGCAGAGGGGGAGGGAGAAGCAGGCTCTCCACTGAGCAGGGACCCCAATATGGGGCTCCATCTCAGGACCCTAGGATCATGACCTGAGCTGAAGGCAGATGCATAACATTGAGTCACCTAGGCACTCTGATTATTTTGTATGTTATATGTATTATATGTTATATGTATTATGTACTGTATTCTTAAAATAAAGTGAGCTAGAGAAAAGAAAACATTATGAAGAAAATCATAAGTAAAAGAAAATACATTTACAATGTTGTATTTATTAAAAAACATCCAAGTTAAGTGGGCCTGAGCAGTTCAAACCTGCCTTGTTTAAGGGCTAAGTGTAATAACAATAAATAAATATAACAATAGGGCTTGATAAGGAGAATTTCCCCTCTCTGGACATCTTTTGACGAATGCCTCCATTTTATAGTAGGGAGCACCTATATTAGAGGATAATATTTTTTTGGAGACATTACAGTGGAATTGATCAGCTAATGTTTGTTAAAGCTAGTTTCTTGACTATCAATAATACATTCAACATGACATAGTCAATATACAAATGAAATAAAATTCATATTATTAAGTCTAAAATCTAGATGTCAAACATACTATAAGGTGGTCAGCCCTCAGAGATATAAAGATGTGAGAATACAGGTAGTAGATATTTTATGAATAAATCCATTTGTGGATAGTCAGTCTTCCTGGAAAAATTACTTTCTTAAAGAAGGTTGTACCAGTTATTACACTAAGTTGTTGGGGGAATTGGATCACGTTTTTAAGAATCTATTTGCCCCTTGCTATATATATTATGAATGATGCGTGTTTTGGGGTAACATGATAGGACAAGTGGTTTTAGTTGGAAAACTTGAGGAATAAAAATGAAAATACTGAAAAGAAATAATTGATACTCTATATTAAGGTCTTTATGAATAAATCCAGAACTGATACATTAACTTAATTTAAAATAGACCTCATAATTCCAAATAGAGCAATAAAAGAAAGGAAGAAATGATAAAAGTCACAGAGTAGAAAGAAATCCACATTCAAGAAACCTGAGTTCTAATTCTGGCTCTGTCTCTATCTGGATGGTTTTATGCCTTTTCATTTTCTCATTTCTAAAACAAAAAAATTAGATTATTTACATAATTTTTTTTAAGTTTTTTTTTTTTTTTTAAGTAGTCTCTCTACCCAATGTGGGGCTTGAAATTACTTGATCATGAGAACAAGAGTTGCATGGTCTACTGACTGAGCCAGCCAGGTGTCCCTAGATTATATACATAATTTTTAAGGTCCATTTTAGCTCTAAAACTGATGATGTGATAACTTCATAGCTGAATATTTCCTGTCTGAAAGTTTCTATATGTATCTATTAATTACTTTTTCCATGCTTTGAACTTCTTTATGTCGTCTGTCAACTGATAAGCAAAACTCTAGGGTTAAATTAAAAGCTTGTTTTGACAGCCAGTTTTATTGTCTAGATGTAATAAAATACCTTAGATTTACGTAGCAGTTGTGAACCCCTTTGACAAATGAAGATGTGCATCCAGTATTTTGGTACCCCTTTTTATTTTGCTTATGTGGATCAAACTCTATAAATGTTTACCTTTTCTAGAGCATCAAGATCAGATTATAGTGATCATTTAAAAATGGCTTAAAGCTGCCTTTCTTTTCTGAAAACTCTCGTATGATATATTGCCTCATAAGATATCAATAGCTAGTGTTCTGGATCATTTTAGAAAGGAATGCAGGAACCTAATGTAGTTTGAAGATGAAATCAAATTGTTCAGATGCAGTGGTTACACTCGTGAAAGGAAAGGTCCTATGATTGTAACATTGGAAATGGTTTATATTCGTTGAATGAATAAGTATCTGCAAAAGGGAAATAAAGTTAGATAGGCAAGATAAGAGGTGCCTTAAGAGTAGTTTAGGGTTTTGCATTGGTTTTATGATTTAATTTTTATTGGAAAAATGTGGACCTTGTTTAAGGTAAATATGAGAATTAGTAAAAGAAGTAGAAAGAAATAATTTTGAGGTTTTTGGAGAATATTTACGTAATTAAGAAGTTAACTACTATTCTGAGGATCATTTTCATCCCCCTCCATTTTCCTCATCCTGAAAGGAAGTTGTTCTTGGTCTGAAAGTTTTGATAAATTGAAGAGGTTAAAATTTAAGTATGATATATACAGAATTAATGATTTGTTCAGGGTTTTCTTAAGTCAGTTCTCCAGTATGAATTTCTCAAGTATGAATTTCTTGGGTAGATAATTCTCAAGTATGAATTTCTTTTCTAGCAATCGCAGAGCCTGTTTTTGCTGTGGTCAAAGCTGACTGATAGACTGTGGTTTAAGTCAACTTATACAAAAATGTCTTCAGCCCTGCTGGTCAAGACAAGAAATCTTTATGGGGTAGTTGGAGCTGAAAGCAGGTTAGGCATCTATTAAACATCATAGAACAGGTTAGACTGTGGTTCGAAGAAGTGGATATTCCCCCATGTTTTAACTGAGTTTATGTGCCTGTGTCTACAAAATGGGATTTACATTATCAAAGGAGGCTGTTTGGTTCTTCTAAAAACATATTTTCATTATCTGACACATGGTTAAACTTCATACCAGGAACATGCTATTTCTTAAGAGTTCTCTTTCTAAAAGAGTAACCATTTATCAAAACTCTCTTTGATGCCAAATATGTTAGCCTTTTAAAATTGATATTTGAAAAATTTGGGTAAGTTAATAATTCAGCTTCCTATCCTTAAGGATTCAGATTGACTTATTTTCCCCTCCTGTTTTGTGTCTTTTAATTTACAATGACATAATGGTATGCCCTAATCATTTTAAGTGGTGTACTTAATCATTTCTAAGTGACGTACCTAATCATTTTTAAGTGGTATACCTCTTGACGATCTAATTTGTTAAAAACCTTTGATTTGCCAAAGGTATTGGGGGAATATCTATTGATATATGTATTCTATATATGAAGACGTGAAGAACTAAAAAGCCTCTTTAAAGTTCTATAGATTTTTAATAAAGATTTTCTTTTTTAACCATTTACTCATTTTCTTTATTAGATGTTTTCCTGACATGTATTTACCATTTTAATAAAAATGAAAATTTTTGAATAACACTGAGAAGTCTCTCATCTATTAACTGAGTTACTGAACAGAGAGTCTTTAATTGCTAATTGCTAGACATATTACTTATGCAGATTTCCAAAATCTAATAAATAAGGAAATATGACTTTGTTCAGAACTCTGAAATGCTGGCAAGAAATGATATTTGGTAAGCTGGCTAGTCCCCTTCCCTTTTTTTTTTTTCTCTCTGTTTCTGCTTTTTCCCTTAGGTCTGCACCTGTTCAGCATTTGGCAGGATGGCAAGAGGAGGAGCAGCAGGGTGAAACTGACACAGTTCTGGTGAGTTTCACTTTGCTGCTCCTCCTGATACTCAGGGAAAGAATTTTATTACTTTCTGTTGGAAACCATCAGTCTCCAAGTGAATCCTTAATATGTGATGACAGTATTATTTCTTTAGGATTGACTCACTATTTGTATGTGTTCTACTTATTCCAGTCTGCAGCGGCTCTTTGTGTTGGAGTTGGGAGTTTTGCTGATCCGGATGACCTGCCCGGGCTGGCACACTTTTTGGAACACAGTAAGATCTTTGTAAAATACCATTCCTGAGTGTGTTTTTTCCTCCATATTTGTATGAATTGATTTCAAAGATGAGTAACTGGTTTGATAGAAGTATGATATGATTAAGAAGGTAAAAGGCTGAGAAAAAATATTTATGAATATTATAGCTGAAGACTTAAATTTAATCTCCTTAACCATACTAGTTTTGTGGATTAGGATGAAACCACTTAGAAGAATATTTTAACAAGTAGATTTTATTATTGTTCAGGTATGCTAAGGCCAACAGATCAGCAGATAATTGCCTGTCTCTAGAAATCTAGTGTTTAGCTTTGGGAAGGGCTGTCTCTCCCACGGTTAGCAAGTTCCCAAGATGTCAAAGCATTAGAAATACAGAAAATTAAAAAAACTTGATTAGTATCAAAACAAAACAACATCTTTGGTTTAACTATAAATGTACCTAAATAAAACCTGTATGGATGCTATATAGATAGAGACAGAGGTATTTTAATCCATTTGTTTTCTTGAATTATTTATATATTTTTTCTAAGCTAATTGAGGGCAAACTTCTCTCCTTAGGAGTTATTATAATAACAATCTGCATACATGCTTATGTTGTTTGCATTTTAATGTTTTTACAAATGAAATATTTCTTAGTTTTTTTATGCTTAGTTTTTTTTTTAGTATAAAACTAATATATGAGCATTATAGAAAATTACAAAAACAAATAAAATGAAGAAAGTATTATGGAGACACAACCATTGTTAACATGTTGGTATATTTTCTTCCAGTTTTTTTTTGCATTTGAGAAGTTTTATCCTTGATAATAAAAGCATTGTCTTACTCTTTGTCTTCTGTGACTTTGTGTTCTTTCCACTTAGTGGTATTCATGGGTAGTTTGAAATACCCAGATGAAAATGGATTTGATGCCTTCCTGAAGAAACATGGGGGTAGTGATAATGCTTCAACTGATTGTGAACGTACAGTCTTTCAGTTTGATGTCCAGAGAAAATACTTCAAGGAAGCCCTGGACAGGTAACTAACTCAAAATGTATATTTATTTTAATTATCTAATGACATTTTACAAATGGTAATAGTGGATGTTGTTCTCTGGTATTTCTTTCTAAGCAGTACTCTAACTCTGTAGAATTGTCATAGTATTTTATTTGGAGAAATGAGCAAACTATTAAATGTCCTTGGTTCCTGTTCTATAATACTTGGTCTTTGTATTGAGTTTCATAAATGTAATCTGTGGTGGCTCATTATTGCAATTATTTTTCTAATTTAGTAGAAAATACAGAAAACAGAAGCAAAAAAAGGGTATGATTGCTTCTAATTTTATCATTTAAAGATAACTATGGTTAATGTTTGGTATATAGCCATCTATATCTTTAAATGTTTATGGGATCATATTATTCATATTTTTTTGTTTTTGTTTTTGTTTTCTTTTTTTAAAATTCATATTTTTTATATTTTAATTTTTAAGTCTTAATTCCAGTATAGTTAACATACAGTGTTAAGTTTCATTTCAGGTGCACAATATGATGATTCACCAATTCTATATATTACTCAGTGCTCATCAAGATAAGTGTACTCTTATCCCAAAAAAAAAAAAAAAAGATAAGTGTACTCTTAATCCCCTTAATCTATTTCACCCATTCTCCTATCCACCTTTCCTCTGGTAACCATCCATTCTCTGTAGTTAAGAGCCTGTTATTTGATTTATTCCTTTACTTCCCTTTGTTTTGTTTAAGTTTCACATATGGGTGAATCCTTTTATATTTTTAAACAAGGTATATCATTTTTACACATCATTATATAATTTACAAAACATAATATTAAGGGATTGGGTGTTATTTTTGTTGTATAAGAAGTATCATAATGTGTTCAAGTTACATATTTTTTTAAAGCTTTCTGTACTTACTGCAAAATTGTTTTCTTGAAAGCTTATGTCCATGCGTTAGTAGAATTTTGATATCAGAAGGTTGCAGACCAAAGTCTACACTAGAAAAAATGAATCATTTCATGCCAAATTCTACATAAATAAAAGATTGAAATATAAAAAAAGAAATCTTGAATTTGACCAGTATAATGTAAGCCTTTGAGGGCAGAGTTTTTTATCTATTTTTTTGTTGTTGATATCTTTGCAGCATCAAGAATTTGATAGATAACACAGATAAATTTGTTGAATGAATTCATAGTGTTTCATTATAGAAAAAACTACCATAAATGACTAGAAAATTCTCAAAACATGACAAACGTTCAGTTTTCTTAAATTGTCTCTTAAGAGATTA
This sequence comes from Neogale vison, assembly GCF_020171115.1. Taxonomy (NCBI): domain Eukaryota; kingdom Metazoa; phylum Chordata; class Mammalia; order Carnivora; family Mustelidae; genus Neogale; species Neogale vison. Next base: position 41,724,759 of record NC_058092.1, on the reverse strand, counting down.
ATTTGATGCTGAAAAATTTTTTAGGTAAAATTCCGTAAGTTGAAAGTATATACCGTTATTTTCAATGAAATAAATATGTGTTCCTGAACCCCCAAATTATCAACTCTTTTGCTAAAACAATGTCAAAATCCCATTAAAATTGACCCTATTGCTTTGATAACACTATCATAGGATATAACCTTCTGGTTTTTCTTCATTAATCTCTAATATGGCTGCTGCCTTGTTCATTGAATTATTTTATGGCTGTTTTTAATTGAATACTTAAGAACATACTCATAGCACATACATTTGATACTCAGTGTTTCTGTAAGTCAACATTTAATCCCAAAATAACAAACAAAAGGATAGGGACAAAATAAATCAGTGAAGGCAGAGCAAATGATACTAAAAGCTATCTTTCCTGTGAACTTATAAAATCAGGAATACTCTGAGGATGATTGCATGTTTGCTCATTTCAGAGTTCTTAGTTCCCAAGGTTCACAAAATCCAAACAGGTCTTTGTATGTGTAAAGAAATCTTAAGCAGTAGTCAGGTTGAATTCTCATGACTTTATATTTTATTACAAAAACAAAAGTAGCCCTCAAGATAAGCACACCAGTACCCCTCCCCACCCCCACCCTCCCCGCCAAAAAACCCCCCATTTGGTTATATCTAAATATAAAGAAGGAAGAAGGGGCACCTGGGTGGCTCAGTGGGTTGAAGCCTCTGCCTCAGCTCAGGTTATGATCCCAGGATCCTGGGATCAAGCCCCGCATCAAGTTCTCTGCTAGGCAGGGAGCCTGCTTCCCACTCTCTCTCTCTGCCTTCTTGTGATCTCTGTCTGTCAAATAAATAAATAAAATCTTAAAAAAAATAAGGAAGAAACCCATTTCATTGGAAAAAAGATTAGGCAAAGGGTATGTTGAATAAATTCTGACCACCTCAGATTTGATGAAATATGGTATAAAGTTTAGTTAAAGAACTTGTTGCATTTCTTCATTCTGTACATTTCTGATTTAAGGATGGCTTTAGGAAATCAAAAGATAATTATATATTTGTTTCTACTTACAAAAAAAGAACCTACCAGATAAGAATACTACATTAGTAGTATTAGTAGAAGAAATTAATAAGAATATCAAATCATGAATATATGACAAATGATAGTGGTAGAGGATTAAGTATTGCATCTACTATAATAATTTTGATAATATTATACTTCTACAGTTACTAAGGAATAAAATGTCTTTGGTTTGTTTGCAAAGGACTCATATAGCATGCATTGAGTGTGCCAGTATTTTTTAATAATTGGTCAGTAAAATTCAATTCCTTCACATAAGTCACATTATTTGTTAGTATCTTGGATCACTTAAGTAAAAAGTTGAGGAAATGACTGAATTTTTACTCTGGTAAGTAAGTGAGAATGGAAGCTGCTTTTCTCCTGGTGGCATTTACTAATTTCAGTATATTTGGACTTGGCTTTATCATTATCTCAGGCCAAGGGCAAGAAATATCAAAGCCTTGGATGTCCACAAAGTGGGATATCTAACAGGAGACCCTTATAATAAGCTGGGACTCAGGTCGAGGAAATGGATCAGACATCCAAAGGAATTACAGCCTATTTTCAGAATTCCCGAGTTTTCTGGTGAACTTCAAGCCTTGATTGTGATTTAACACAGCCCAGAATTGGTAGTATTCTTGGATCCCTGAGAGAAGCAAGCACAATTCTTTAAAAAGAAAATGCTTCCATTGATGCATAAATGGAAGAAGAATATATGAAATATCTATAGATAGATGTAGACAATGGAATATTATGCAGCCATGGGAAAGAAGGAAATCTTTACATTTGCAACAACATGGATGAACCCAAGAGGACTTTAAACTAAGTGAAATAAACCACACAGAAAAAGACAAATACTGTATGATCTCACCCATGTGGAACCAAATTTTTAAAAAAAAGGAAAAGAAAGAAAAAATCCGAATTGATCGAAACAGAGTGGGATGGTGGTTACCAGAGGCTAGATACTGGGAAGATGGGAAGATGCTGGTCAAAGGGCATACACTTTCAGTTACAAGTTCTGAAGATACAATGTTCGGCATGCGTGGTGACCATGATAATACTGTAATGTACACTTGAAATTTGCTAAGAGAATAGATCTTCAGCATTCACATAAACACACACACACACACACACACAGAGGAAATTAAGTAAGGTGATGGATGTGTTAATTGTGGTAATAATTTCACAAAGTATATGTATATCACACCATGTTATATACTTTATTTTCATAAAAGATTTTAATTATTTATTTGAGAGTGAGAGGGAGAAGCAGACTCCTTGCTGAGCAGAGAGCCTGACATGGGGCTTGATCCCAGGATCCTGAGATCATGACCTGAGCTGAAGACAAGATGCTTAACTGACTGAGCTATCCAGGTGCTCCTGTACATTTCCATTTTTTATTTTTAAAGATTTTATTTATTTATTTGACAGATAGATAGCAAGAGAGGGAACACAAGCAGGTGTAGTGGTAGAGGGAGAAGCAGGCTTTCTGCTGAGCAGGGAGCCCGATGTGGAGCTTGATCCTAGGACCCTGGGATCATGACCTGAGCCAAAGGCATTTGCTTAAGGACTGAGCCACCCAGGCGCCCTGTACATTCTAAATATATATAATTTTGGGAGTGCCTGGGTGGCTTAGTTGGTTAAGCATCTGATTCTTGGTCTCCGCTCAGGTCTTGATCTCAGGGTCATGAGTTTAAGAATTGAATTGGGCTCCATGCTAGGCATGAAGCCTACTTTAAAAAAAAAAAAAAAAAGGAAAAAAGTATATAATTTTGTCAATTGTACTTCAAATAAATCTGCAGAAGAGGGGGAAAAAAGCCCCCAAGAAAATGCTTCATCCTAGGCCTTATATTATTGCTTGTATAAATAGCTTTCCAAGTAAAATGATCACCATTCAGTCAAATGTAAGGAGACCCACAAAACAAGACATGAATGAGAACAGAAAGACCTTTAATTCATTGGAGATCTTAAGCATTGGAATAGTTAGACACAAATTATAAAAATGATTATACTTTCTGTTTTAAAGAAATAAGGCATTGGGGTGTTTGAGTGGCTTGCTTGGTTGAGCATTGACTATTGATTTTAGCTCAGGTCGTGATCTCAGAGTCTTGGGATTGAGCCCTGCATCAGGCTTCGTGCTCAGTGGGGAGTCTGTTTGAGGATTCTCTCCTTCTACCCCTCCCCACATTCACAGGCTCTCTCTAAAATAAATCTTAAAAAAAGAAGGCACAAGTTTGAATACAGTTGCAAGTAATAGGAAACTGTAACATGTGACCTATGAGATTTGGAAAATAAAAATAAAAACATCTTGAACTGAGATATGAAGATTAAAATTGAAAACTTAATGGATTGGTTTAAGAAAAGAGTAGGTACAGATGAAGATAGAATTAGTGAACTGGAAGATAGGCCAAAAGAAATTCAAAATACAACATAAAGAGGGGAAAATACAGAGAAAAGGAGAAAGGGGTATAGAAGATAGAGCAGAAATGTCCAGTGGAGTCCTAGAAGGAGGAGAGATAAAAATGGAGAGGACATAGTATTTGAAGGGTTGATCACTGGAAATTTTTCAGAACATCAAGTCAGATGTTACAGAAATCTAACAAATTCCAAAAGTGCACATTAAAAGAAATCCATATATAGAGAAACAGTCATCCTGCAGAAAACCAAATATAGGAAATCTTTGCCAGATAAACAGGCAAAATTCCTCCAAAGGAATATTAGTTAAATTGCTAGATGACTATTTAGCAGCTGTAGTAGAAGGTGAAGGACAGTGGGATATCTGCAGTAGCCTAAAAGGAAATAACTACCAACCACAAATTCTACACCAAGCAAAAATTTGTTTTAAGAATGATTGTAAAATAGATCTTCAGACACACAGTCGAGTTTGCCACCAGCCAAGTAGGAAATTCTAAAGAATTTATTTCAGGTAGAAGGAAAATGAAGGTCAGAGATTAAAAAAAAGAACAATGAAAGTCATTTTACATGAGTAAATATAAATGAACGTTGATTATTTAAAGCAATAATTGTGAAATTTAAAAAGTACATAGAATTAAAGCAAAAATAGCGTATCAGTCAGTAGTAATATAAATGAAGAAAAGTTATTTTGGGGGGTAAGGTTTTGATTAACATTAGACATTGTTAAGTTAAAAGAATACATGGAATATTTTTTAGGGTAACTTCTAAAAGGACAGAATTTGAGGGGCTCCTGGGTGTCTCATTTGGTTAAGCATCTGACTTCTGCTTAGGTTAGGATCTCAGGGTCTTGGGATCAAGCCCCACATCAGGCTCTGTACTTAGTGGGAATTCTGCTTCTCCCTGTCTCTCTTCCTCTGCCCCTATCTCCACTCGCGCTCTCTCTCTCAAATAAATCTTTTAAAATATAAATAAAATAAAATAAAATAAAAGAACAGAATTTGAGTGTAAAAATTCCAAACGAGTACAGGGAAAACGTTTGGAATTGTTTTTTAAAAAACATTTAATTAAGTGATAAGTTAGGTGGCACCAATTCTTAGTTCTAAGGGAACTCACAAAATAAGATGAGAATCAAGGAGGGCTTGCTTTCTGAAAGAAGTGGTGTTTCTGGGATCCGAAGGATGAGTAGGAACTGCCCTAGGCTAGAGGCAGTCCATCTGCTTTCTAATAAATCTCTTTCAAGTGGTGAGAGTTGAAGCTGGGACATGGCTGCCCAGTTTGATATTTTCAGCCTCCCTTGCAGTGAGGTATGGACTTGTGGAAAGTCTTGCCAATGAAGTGTGAGTGGAAGTAAGATGATCTCTGACCCTACACCTCAGCTGGAAAGGAAAAAACTTTTGAAAATCTTGTGTTGAAAATGTCAGAGTCATTATCATCCTGAGTCTCTGAAAGTCTGAATGGAGGAGAGATACCTACGGATCTGGTTCATCTATCTTGGACTGTTATAGTAGCAGGAAATAAACTTCTGTCTTCTTTGAGCCATGACATTTTTGGCTCCTTTGTTACAGCAGTTAATATATGTCTTTGCATATGTGTGTGTGTCTTTGTGTATGTTTGCATGTATACATGTGTGGGGTTTTTTTTGTTTTTGTTTTTTACAAAAATAGAATATTTGGGCGCCTGGTGGCTCAGTGGATTAAAGCCTCTGCCTTCAGCTCAGATCATGATCTCAGAGTCCTGTGATTGAGCCCAGGGCTCAATGCATCGGGCTCTCTGCTCAGCAGGGAGCCTGCTTCACCCCCCCTCCGCCTGCCTCTCTGCCTATTTGTGATCTCTGTATGTCAAATAAATAAAAAAAATAAAATAAAATAAAATAAAATAGAATTGTACCATATGTACTATTTCACTTAACAAATCCATAGTATCTATATCTGTATATATATATTTTAAGATCTTATTTACTTATTTGACAGAGAGAGATAGAGAGCACAAGAAGCGGGAAGAGCAGGCAGAGGGAGAGGGAGAAGCAGGCTCCCTGCTGAGGACCCTGGGATCGTTGACCTGAGCTCAAGGGAGACACTTATTCAAATGACTGAGCCACCCAGGCATGCCTCAATAGGTATATTTCCATGATTTTTTGAACCTTTAAGTTGAAAGAATAGTACAGACAATACACACTACATTTTATCTTGTCAACTTGCTTTATCTCTCACTCTGTATATTCTTTTTCTGAACAATTTCAAAGTGACCAGGCTTTATGATGCTTCACCCTTAAATACTTCAGTATGCATCTCCATCGAAACAGACATTCTCCTGCAGTACCAGCACTGCCACAATACTAGTGCCTTAAGAAAATTTAATCATCCCTTACATTATCTAATATGTAGAGCGTATTCAGTCTGAATTGTCCTCCGTTTTTCTTTTAGTTGTCTTGATCTATGATCCAATCGAGGTACATGCATTGCATGTAGTACATCTCTTTAGTTCTCTGCCATTTTTGCTTTTTTTTTTTTTTAAATCATTTTTACTATTTTGAAGAGTCCTAGAATACCTTATTTTCTGAATTTGATTGACTCCTCATAATAAAATTCAGGTTAATAAAAAAAATTTCTCTTAAATAATGAATTCAGAGGAAAAAATGGGAGAGACAGAAACAGAACACACAATGAATATAGTACAAAGGGGAAGGGGGAAGATGTAGATCCATATATATCAGTAATTACTGTTAAATGTATATGAATTAACATCCAGTTAAAAGATAAACGCCTGGGTGGCTCAGTGGGTTAAGCCGCTGCCTTCGGCTCAGGTCATGATCTCAGGGTCCCCTGGAATTGAGTCCCGCATCGGGCTCTCTGCTCAGCGGGGGGCCTGCTTCCCTTCCCCTCTCTCTGCCTGCCTCTCTGCCTACTGTGATCTCTCTCTGTCAAATAAATAAATAAAATCTTAAAAAAAAAAAAGATAAACATTATTTTCAAACCTGGTTTTCAAGATTTAGATATAAACATAAAAATACAAAAAGGTTGAAAGTAAGAGGGTCATAAAATAATATATCATGCGGATAGATACACCAGTGTAAAGAAGGCTAGAGTACTTACATTGATATCAGAAAAAATAGGTATTTTAAGGCAAAAAAAAGTTTACTGTTGTTCAAGGCTTACTTCATGTTGTTGAAAATTTAACTAGGAAGACATATTTGTTTTAAATTTGAACACATCTAATTAACATAGCCTCAAAATAAATCAGATATAAGGACAGATGCACAAATAGCCAACCTCTGTGGGATATTTAACATTTCCTTTTCAGTAATTGAGATAACAAACATTTCCGTGGTTTCCAGGTTACAGATTTTTCCAGGTGTAATAGAATGCTTTAAAAGTTTGACCAGGGACGCCTGGGTGGCTCAGTTGGTTAAGCGGCTGCCTTCGGCTCAGGTCATGGTCCCAGTGTCCTGGGATCGAGTCCCACATTGGGCTCCTTGCTCGGCAGGGAGCCTGCTTCTCCCTTTGCCTCTGTCTGCCATTCTGTCTGCCCGTGCTAGCTCGTGCTCACTCTCTCTCTCTCAATCTGACCAAAAAAAAAAAAAAAAAAAAAGTTTGACCATATTTTAAGCCACAGATTCAGTCCAAATTTCAAAACACTGGAGTCCTATTAATTACAATTTCTGATCACAGTACACTGTTAAAATTCAGCTAGGAATCAATAGCAGAAAGATAGCTATAACACCCACTTTTTTTTTGGAAATTAAATATACTAGTATGAAATACCTGGGTAAAAGGGGGAGAAAGCATGTCTGAAATTAGAAAATATTTGGCATTGAATTATAAAAATATGGAGTATTGTGAGATGTAGGTATAGTAATACTTCAAAGGAAATGTATAATCTTAACTGCATATGTTGTTTTTGTTTTTTTAAGATTTTACTTATTTATTTATTTGACAGAGAGATCACAGTGAGAGAGGGAACAGAAGCAGGGGAAGTGGGAGAGGGAGAAACAGAGTTCCTGCAGAGCAGGGAGCCCGATGAGGGGCTGGGATCCCCAGACCCTGGGGTCATGACCTGAGCTGAAGGCAGCCACTTAATGACAGCCACACAGGTGCCCCACTAACTGCATATGTTAGAAGAGAAGAATGCCTTAAAGTTTATGAGCTAGAGAGTCTCAGGAAGTCTGAGCAAAATATGCCCAAAGAAGGTATAAGGAAATGATAAAAATAGGAGCAGAAATTAAAATGTAAAGCAAACTGACATCACCAGGAAGGGTGAAGTAAAAGTACGTCTGAAAAGCCTGGCCTCTATAAGAGCAATGAGAACATAGCCAAAACTCATCAAAACATTTTTTCAGAACGCTGGATATTTAAGAAGCTCAGCAGATTGTAGAAAAGAATAAGTTTAATGACATCCACAAGACATAGTATAGTTAACTTTTTGAATGCCAAATATAAAGGGAATATTGAAACTAGCAAGTCAGAAGCAGGGGTGCCTGGGTGGCTCAGTTGGTTGGGTGTCTGCCTTTGGCTGGGTTCATGGTCTTGGGGACCTGGGATCGAGTCCCTCATTGGGCTTCCTGCTCAGGAGAGTCGCTGCTCCCACTGCCTTTGCTTGTGCTGCTTGTGCTCTCTCACATGCTTTCTCTCTCTCAAACAGTCTTTAAAAAAAAAAAAAAAAAAAAGTCAGAAGAAGCTCTTATACAAGATAATCTTAATAAACAGCTAATTTCCCATTGCAGCCTTGGAGGCAAGAAGGCAATGGTATTACATTAAAGCTGCTGTAGATTATAAACCAAGAATTCTTAAAAAAAATTTTTTTTATTAACATATAATGAATTATTTGTCCGAGGGGTACAGGCCTGTGAATCATCAGGCTTAACACATTTCACAGCACTCACCATAGCACATACCCTCCCCAGTGTCCATAACCCAATCACCCTATCCCTATCCCCCAGGCCCCAGCAACCCTCAGTTTGTTTTGTGAGATTAAGAGTCTCTTAATGGGGGCGCCTGGGTGGCTCAGTGGGTTAAAGCCTCTGCCTTCGGCTCGGGTCATGATCCTGGGCTCCTGGGATCGGGCCCCGCATCGTGCTCTCTGCTCGGCGGGAAGCCTGCTTCCTCCTCTCTCTCTCTCTGCCTGCCCCTCTGCCTACTTGTGATCTCTGTCTGTCAAATAAATAAATAAAAATCTTTAACAAAAAAAAAAAAAAAGAGTCTCTTATTGTTTGTCTCCCTCCCGATCCCATCTTGTTTCATTTTTCCAGGAATTCTATTTTAAAGATTATTTTTTTTTACACATACAGCAAAACTTTTTTAGTTTTTTATTTTAATTCTAGTATAGTTAATGTACAGTGTTAAATTAGTTTCAGGTGTACGATACCCTAATTCAACAATTCTGTGTAGTACTCAGTGCTCATCAAGATAAGTGTACTCATAATCCCCTTCATCTGTTTTCATCCATTTCTCTACCCACTTACCCTCTAGTAACCATCAGTTTGTTCTCTAAGAGTCTTGTTGTTTGGTTTGTTTCTTTTGTTTGTTTGTTTCTTAAATTCTACATATAAATGAAAATCGTAACAGTATTTTTCCCCCCTCTGGTTGACTTATTTATTACACTTAGCCTTATTCTCTCTACATCCACCCACGTTATTGCAAATGGCAGGATTTCCTGTTTTTATGGCTGAGTAATATTCTGTTGTATATGTGTGTGTATATATACAAAATCATCTTTATCCATTTGTCTGTTGATGGACACTTGGATGGCTTCCGTAATTTGGCTATTACAAATAATGCTGCCATAAACATAGGCAATTAGTGTTTTCATATTTGTGTAAATGTCCAGTAGTGCAGTTACTAGATCATATGGGAATTCTATATTTAGTTTTTTGAGGAACTTTTAAACTGTTTTCCACAGTGGCTGTATAGGTTTGTATTCCCACCAGTAGTGCACGAGGGTTCCTTTTTCTCCTCATCCTTGTCAATACTTATTGTTTTTTGTGGTTTTGATTTTAGCCATTCTGACAATGAGATGATATCTCATTGTGGTTTTGATTTGAATTTCCCTGATGGTGAGTGATACTGAGCATCTTTTCCTGTCTTTTGGCGATCTGTATGTTTTCTTTGGAGAATGTCTGTTCATGTCCTCTGTCCATTTTTAACTGGATTATTTGTTTTGTTTTATATGAGTTCTTTATATATTTTAGATATTAATCCTTCATCAGATATATCATTTGCAAATATTTTTTCCTATTCAGTATGTTGTCTTTTGGTTTTGTCAACTGTTTCTGACTTTGTGTGGAAACTTTTTATTTTTGGTGTGATCCTAATAGTTATTTTTGGTCCCTCTATAAGGAGACATATCTAGAAAAATGTTGTTACAGCCAGTATCAGAGAAATTACTGCCTGTGCTTTCTTCTAGGATTTTTATTGTTGCAGGTTTGACATTTAGGTGCTTAATCCATTTTAAGTTTATTTTTGTGTATGGTGTAAGAAAGTGATCCAGTTTCACTATTTTGCAGGTAGCTGTCCAGTTTTCCCAGCACCATTGGTTAAAGAGACTATCTTTTCTCCATTGCATATTCTTACCTCCTTTGTTGAAGATTAATGGATCATATAATCGTGGGTTTATTTGTCGGTTCTCTGTTCCATTCCACTGATCTCTGTGTCTGTTTTTGTGCCAGTATCATACTGTTTTGATTACTACAGCTTTGTAGTATATCTTGATACCTGGTTTTGTTTTTCTTTTTCAAGATTACGTTGGTTGTTTGGGGTCTTGTCTGGTTTTGTACAAATTTTAGGATTATTTGTTCTAGTTCTGTGAAAAATGCTATTGGTGTTTTGATAGGGATTGCATTAAATCTGTAGATTGCTTTGGGTAGTATGGGCATTTTAACAATATTTTTCTTTCAGTCCCTGAGCATGGAATATCTTTCTATTTGTTTGTGTCATCTTCATTTCTTTCATCAGTATTTTATCGTTTTCATAGTACAGTTCTTTCAGCTCCTTAAGTTCATTCCTAGGTATTTTATTATTTTTGGTGTAATTGTAAGTGGGATTGTTTTATTAGTTTTTTGGTGCTTATTATTAGTGTATAGAAATGCAATGCATTACTATATATTGGTTTTTGTATCCTGCAACTTTACTGATTTCATTCATCAGTTCTAGGAATTTTTTGGTGGAGTCTTTTGAGTTTTCTATATATAGTATCATGTCATCAACAAATAGTGCAAGTTTTACTTTTTCCTTACTAATTTGAATGCGTTTTATTTCTTCTCATTGTCTAATTACTGTGGCTAGGACTTTCAGGATTGTGTTGTATAAATGTGGTGAGAATGGACATACTTGTCTTGTTCTGACCTTAGGAGCAAAGCTCTTAGTTTTTCCCCATTGAGTATGATGTTAGCTGTGTGTTTTTCAAATACAGTCTTAAAATGTTGAGGTATATTCCCTCTAACCTACTTTGTTGAGTTTTTTTTTTTTTTTTAAATCATGAATGGGTCTTGTACTTTGTCAAATGCTTTTCCTGTATCTATTGAAATGATAATATGATTTTTAAAATTCTTTTCTCGTGTTGATATGATGTAACAAAACAGTTGATTTGCAAATATTGAACCATCCTTGCACCCCAGAAATCCACTTGTTTGTGGTGAATGCTTTTCTTAATGTATTATTGGATTTAGTTAGCTAATATTCTTTTGAGGATTTTTGGTTCTGTGTTCATCAGAGATGTTGGCCTGTAGTTCCTCTTTTTTTGTAATGTCTTTATCTGTTTTTGGTATCAGGGTAATGCTGGCCTCATAGAATGATTTTAGCAGCTTCCTTCCTCTTCTTTTAGAATAGTTTGAGAAGAATAGGTATTAACTCTTCTTTAAATGTTTGGTAGCATTCATCTGTGAAGTGGTCTGGTCCTGAACTTTTGTTTCTGGGAGTTTTTTCATTACTGATTCCATTTAATTGTTGGTAACCAGTCTGTTCAAATTTTCTTTCTTTCTGATTCAGTTTTGGTAGGTTAGGGGCGCCTGGGTGGCTCAGTGGGTTAAGCCCCTGCCTTCGGCTCAGGTCATGATCCCAGGGTCCTGGGATCGAGCCCCACATCGGGCTCTCTGCTCAGCAGGGAGCCTGCTTCTCTCTCTCTCTCTCTCTGTGCCTCTCTGCCTATTTGTGAACTCTGTCTGTCAAATAAATAAATAAAATCTTTAAAAAAAAAAAGTTTTGGTAGGTTATATGTTTCTAGGAATTTAATGATTTCTTCTAAGTTGTATAATTTGTGGGCTTATAATTTTTCAGAATATTCTCTTATAATCCTTTGTATTTCTGTGGTGTCTGTTATTTTTCCTTTCATTTCTGATTTGTTTACTTGAGTCCTCTGTTTGTTTGATGAGCCTGGCTGAAGATTTATCAATTTCGTTGATTTTTTTTTTTTTTTTGTCAAATAACTGGCTCGTTTCATTGATCTGTTCTTTTTGTTTGTTTCTGTTTTGTTTATTTCTGCTCTAGTCTTTATTATTTCTTTCCTTCTGTTGGTTTTGGGTTTTGCTTGTTCTTTTCCTAGCTCCTTTAGAGGTAAAATTAGTTTGCTTATTTGAAATATTTTTCTTGCTTCTTGAGTTCGACCTGTATTGCTGTAAACTTCCCTCTTATAAAAGCTTGCTGCTTGTCAAAGATTTTAACTGTGTGCTTTCATTTTTATTTGTCTCCATGTCTTTTTTTAAATTTTCTCTGATTTCTTGTTGACCTGCTCATTGTTTAGTAGCATGTTATTTAACGTCCATGTAATTGTGCTCTTTCCAGATTTTTTTCTTGTGGTTGATTTGTAGTTCATAGCATTGTGGTTAGAAAAGATGCATGGTATAACTTCAGTCTTTTTTTTTTTTTTTAAAGATTTTATTTATTTATTTGACAGAGAGAGATCACAAGTAGGCAGAGAGGCAGGCAGAGAGAGAGAGGAGGAAGCAGGCTCCCTGCTGAGCAGAGAGCCCGATGTGGGACTCGATCCCAGGACCCTGAGATCATGACCTGAGCCGAAGGCAGCGGCTTAACCCACTGAGCCACCCAGGCGCCTGGTATAACTTCAGTCTTAAAAGTTGTGTAGACTTGTTTTGTGGCCTAATGTGTAATCCTGGAGAATGTTCCTGTGCACTTGAAAAAAAAAATGTTCTGCTGCTTTAGGATGGAATGTTCTGAGTGTATGTTTTAGATCCATCTGGTGCAATGTGTCATTCAAATTCATTGTTTCTTTGTTGATTTTCTGTTTGAATAATCTGTCCATTCATATAAATAGAGGATCAAAGTCCCCTACTATTACTCTGTTACTAGTGATTACTTTCTTTATGTTTATGTTAGGCTCGTATATTGGGTGCATAAATATTTACAATTATTATATCTTCTTGTTGGGATTGTTCCCTTTATGATTCTACAGTGTCCTTCTTGTTCTCTTGTTATAGTCTTTGTTTTAAAGTCTATTTTATCTGGTAAAAAAAAGTATTGCTACCCCAGCTTTCTGTTCACATCCATTTGTGTGATAAATACTTCTCTATCTCTTCAGTTTTTCTTTCATTTTTTTTTTTAAAGATTTTATTTATTTATTTGACAGATCACAAGTAGGCAGAGAGGCAGGCAGAGAGTGGGGAAGCAGGCTTCTTGCTGAGTAGAGAGCCCGATGCAGGGCTCGATTGGATCATGACCTGAGCTGAAGACAGAGGCTTTAACCCACTGAGCCACCCAGGCGCCCCCATCCATCCCTTCACTTTCAATCTGTATGTGTCTTTAGGGCAGAAGTGAGTCACTTGTAGGTAGCATATAGATGGATCTTGCTTTTTTATCCATTCCATTACTCTATGTCTTTTGATTTGAGTGTTTAATTCTTTTATATTTGGTGTAATTAGTGGTATATATGTATTTACTACCATCTTATTACTTTTTTTATGGCTGTTTTGTAATTCTTCTCTATTCCTTCTTATGCCCTCTTCTGTCTTAATTATTTGGCTTTCTTTAGTGAAATACTTGGATTTCTTTCTCTTTATTTTTTCAAATCTGTTACTAGTTTTTGATTTATAGCTACCATTTGGTTTGTGTATAACATCTTCTGCATATAGCAATCTATATTAAGTTGATGGTCACTTAAGTTTTAGCCCATTCTTTACTCCTCTCCTCACTGTGTTTTAGGTATACGGTGTCATACTTTACATCTTTTTCTTTTGAGAGTGTCTTAACTGACACTCTCAAGATATCTTAAGTATATCTTAAGATATACTTATTTTTACCACTTTTGTGTTTCCTACTTTTTAAACTCTTATTTATAGTCTTTGCTTTCCACTCAGAGTCCCCTTCAGTATTTCTAATAGGATGTTTTGGTGGTCATGATTTCTTTTAACCTTTGTCTGTCTGGGAAACTCTTTAGCTCTCCTCCTGTTCTGAATGGTAGCCTTACTGGATGGAGTATTCTTGACTGCTGATGTTTCCCCTTCAGCACTTTGGATATATCATGCCACTCTCATCTGACTGGCAAAGCTTCTGATGAAAAATCAGCTAGCAGCCTTATGAGGTTTCCCTTATATGTAATGGTTTTCTTTTCTCCTGCTGCTTTTAAAATTCTCTATCACTACTTCTGGCCACTTTAATTACTATGTGTCTTGGTTTGGACCTTCTTGGGTTGATTTTTTTGTGGGTTCTCTGTGCTTCCTGGATCTGGATTTCTGTTTTCTTCACCCAGATTCCGGGAGTTTTCAGTTATTTCTTCAAATAAATTTTCTGTCGCCATTCCTCTCTTCTGAGATACGTATAAAATGAATGTTAATATATTTCATGATGTCATTAAGTTTTCTAAGTCTATTTTCATTTTATATTTTTTTCCTCTCCCCCCATCTTGATTGTTTTCTATTATTCTGTGTTCCAGGTCCCTGATCCATTCACCTGCTGCTTTTCATCTAAAATGTATTCCATCTACTGTATTTTTAATTTCAATTATTGAGTTCTTCATCTCTGATTGGTTCTTTATGTTTTCTGTCTCTTTGTAAGGGGTCTCACTGAGGTCCTTCAGTCTTTTCTCAAGTCCAGTGAGTATCTTTATCATCGTTAGTTTAAATTCTCTATCAGGCATATTACTTATCTCTGTTTCATTTACATCTCTTACTATAGTTTTGTCCTATTTTTTCACTTGAGACATATTCCTCTGTCTCTTCATTTCGTTTAACTTTTTGAGTCTGTTTCTGTATGTTAGGCAATTCAGCTATGTCTCCTGCTCTTGAAAGTAACAGCCTTTTGAAGAAAAGGTCATGCCCTGTAATGCAGTATCCTCTGTTCACTAGAACCTGGTACTTCAGGGTGTCTCCTGTGTGTGTTTTGTATGTCCTGCTGTTGTGGCTGAGCTGCTTTTTTTTTTTAGTCCACTTGTCTGCAGTGCAACTTCTCTTTTGTTTGTTCGGTTCCTTTGCTGTTAGTGGGCCAGTCTGGGGCCACCTTGGGCTTTAGTTGAGTCAGATTGAGCATTTGCCAGAGATGCTGTAGCACCAAACTCTAGAGTGCTTTTCCTGTTTTGTCCCCTGAGAAACTTTTGTTGGTGGGCAAGGCCTGCAATCAGACCATCTGTATACTCCCAGCCCACTGTTGGGGCTGCTGTGTGACTGGTATATGTGGTTATCTTTCCTTTTCTGTGGGGCAGGAGTCACTTTGGAGGGGTGCCGGCACATTGGTACCGCTTGCACACTGTCAGGCTTGTGGCATTACATTGGATAGGCTCTCACCAAGGGTGTATTGGAGGGGGCAGATCTGTAGAAGCATGTAGGATGCAGGTTGTTAGTGAAGTTTGCCCTGATCTGCTGTGGAAAGAGATGTGGAGAACAGGCTTGGCTGAAGGGGCATGTCCACAGGAGAATGCAGGTGTGGGTTGGCGATGTTAGCAAGTTAGGTAGCGAGTGTCAGCATTGTGTTATGTGCTTAGGCTGGTAGTAGGGGGAGGAAATTGGCCCCTCCCCAACTCCTTTGTTCCTGGAGAAGTCTCCCAACTAGTCCCTGTTCATATAGCACAGGCTCTGAGATTAGTAAATCTCCCTCCTGTGATCCCAGGTGATTTTCAAACTGCTGCTTCTATGCTGTCTCTGTGGGACTGTTTGTTTTGCTGTCTCTTTAAGGGTAGGGACTTAGTTTCCTCTTGCTCTTCCAGCTCTCAGAGCCAAGCCCACTGATTCTTCAAGTACCAGGTTTTAAGTTCTGCTGGTTATAAGAACTTGTGAAATTCAGCCCCTCTGTTTTTCAAAATCAAATATTATGGGAATTTGTCTGGGCTCCCCAGTGTGGGAGTCTTTCTCTCCCCTCTGTGCACCTGGCACCCTCCCATGGACAGTCTTCAGTGTTTGTTTAGCTCACAACCAGACTCTGGTCCTGGGATCGAGTCCCACATCAGATGCCTTGTTCAGCGGGAAGTCTGCTTCTTCCTCTCCCACTCCTCCTTCCTGTGTTCCTTTTCTTGCTATGTCTTTCTCTGTCCAATAAATAAACTCTTAAAAAAAAAAAAAGAAACCATAATAGTTATAAACATACATTGATCTGTCAAAAGCCCCAAAACACATGAAACAAAACTGGCATAATTGAAGGGAGAAATACACAATACAATAATAATAGTTGGAAGTGTAAAATTATACTTTTTAAATAAGATTTATTCATTTGTTTATTTATTTGAGATAGAGCACAAGCAGAGGGGAGGAGCAGAGGGAGAGGGAGAAGCAGACCCTCTGCTGAGCAGGGAGCCCAACATGGGGCTCAATCTCAGGGCCCCAAGATCATGACCTAAGCTGAAGGCAGATGCTCAACTGACTGAGGCTCTTAGGCACCCCTCCACTTTTTTTTTTTTTAAACATGTATTTATTTTAGAGATAAAGAATGGGGTTGAAAGCGGCAGAGGAAGAGAGAATCTTAAGCATACTCTGCACCACGCACAGAACCTGACATGGGGCTCGATTTTACGACCACAAAATCATGATCTGAGCTGAAACCAAGAGTTGGATGCCCCATTGACTGTGCCACCTACGCATTCCAAATTCCACTTTTAATAAAGCATACCACAACTAGGTAGATCAACAGAAAATGGAAGATGTGAACATCAGTCTAAACTGGTAGATATCTATAGGATATTCCATCCAAAGTGAGCAGAATACACACATTCTTCTTAAGTGCAGCTTGGATCATTCTCCAGCATTGACATTTATTACCTCATGAAAATAATTCCCAATAAATTTGAAAGCATTGAAATTAAAGACTGTGTTCTGTAACTGTAATGGAATGGAATTGAAAATCATTAATGGAAGGAAACTTGGAGAATTCTACATGTGTAAAAATTAAACCATAGACTCTCAAATCAGTGGGTCAAGGAAGAAATCACAAAAGAAATTAAAAAATACTTAGAGACTAATGAAAATGAAAACAGCATATGAAAATGTATGAGATGCAGCAGAAACTCTGCTCAGAGGGACATTTATAGCTGTAAATACCTCCATTATAAAAGAAAGGTCTAAACTTACATCTTAACTAGGCAAGAAAACACAATTTAAGCCCAAATAAACAGAAGGAAGGATAATAAAATTTAGAGTGGAAATTGATGAAATAGGGTATAGAAAATAGAGAAAACCAAAAAGTTGAAAAAGAACAAAATTGACAAACCTCCAGCTATACTGAAAATGAAGACTCAGATTATTAAAAGCAGGAATGAAGTAGGAAACATTTCCTTTTTCTTCTTTCCCTTCCTCCCTCCCTCTCTCCCTTCCTTCTTTTCTTCTGTCCTTCCTTCCTTCCTTCCTATTTTTCATTTATTTACAGAGAGAGGAGAGAGCATGAGTGGGTGTAGGGGCAGGCATAGAAGAAGATGCCCCGGTGAGAAGGGATCCTGATGTGGGACTGGATCCCAGAACCCTGGGATCGTGACCTAAGCCAAAGGTAGCACTTAACTGACTGAGCCACCCAGGTGCCTAAAAGTAAACATTTCTATGGTCTTACCAAAATTAAAAGGACTACCATACAATATTGAAGCTACTAGGATGAGATAGGATTTAAGGATTTGGAATTTAAGATCATAGTGTGTGTGTGTACACATTTTCCCCTAGGACAGTGGTTTAGGATTTGCTAGTTCAGCAGTCATGGCAGCTTTAGAGAGCATAGCTACCACAAATAATAAGAATTTGTTTATACATAATCCTACAAATTCCACAGAAGAACTGTTAGAGCTAATACTGAGTTCAGCAAAGTTGCTGGATAGAAGATGGGTGTACAAAAATCAATTGTATTTCAGTACACAAGCAATGAAAAACCCAAAAATGAAATTAAGAAAAAATTCCTTTGACAATAACATCCAAAAAAATAAAATACCAAGGAATAATTTTAATAAAGGAAGTATAAGAGTTGCATGTTTAAAGCCACAAAAAATTGTTGAAATAAATTAAAGAAAACCCAAATTACAGCAAAAACAACTCATGTTTATAGATTGTAAGACTTTATGTTGTTAAGATGGTAATACTTCCTTAGCTGATTTACAGGTTCAGTTTAATTTTTTTTTTTAAGATTTATTTATTTGAGAGAGAGAACAAGTGTGTGCATGCAGAGTAGGAGCACAGGAAGAGGGAGAGAAACTCTAGCACACACTCTGCTGAGCATGGAG
Organism: Neogale vison; assembly: GCF_020171115.1. Lineage (NCBI taxonomy): Eukaryota > Metazoa > Chordata > Mammalia > Carnivora > Mustelidae > Neogale > Neogale vison. Next base: position 41,706,683 of record NC_058092.1, on the reverse strand, counting down.
CCTGTCTCACAACCCTGGATCATGACCTGTGCCAAAATCAAAACTTAGCCACCCAGCGGCCCCTCAGTTTAATTTGTATCAAAATTTCAACTGCCTTATTTGCAGAAATTAATAAGTGAGCTTATCTTAAGATTCAGTGGAAGAGGAGAGACCAGGATAGCAAAAATTATTTTGAAAGAAAACAAAACTTGAAGGACTTCTATTCCCAAATTCAACACTTACTGAAAGGTGTAGTAATCAAACCAGTATGGTACTGGCATAGTGATAGACAGAGTGAAATAGCGTTGAGACTCCAGAAATAAACTATTACATTTATGGTTAGTTACAAGGGCTCCAAGACAATTCATTGGGAAAGAAAAGGTTTTCAACAAATGTTACTGGGATAACTAGATACAAACATTAACAAATTGAGTCATAGACTTAAATGTCAAAGCAAGAACTACAAACTCTGAAGAAAACATAGGCATAAATGTTTGTGACTTCGGATTTGACAATACTTCTTTTCAGATATGACACCAAAAGTAAAAACAAGAAGGGAAAAACTAGATAAATTAGACTCCATTATAATCAAAAACTTTTTAGCTGTAAATTGCCATATGTTGAAAGTGGGAAGACAGCTCACAGAAGAAACTACTTTTGAATCACGTATCCGACAAGAGACTAGGAGAGAATATGTTTAGAACTCATAGCTCAACAATAAAAGACAATGCAAATTTAACTTAAGAATTAAAAATGGGTAAAGGATCTGAATAGATAGTTCTCTGAAGAAGACATATAGATGGCCAATAAGCACATGAATAAGATGCTCAATGTCAGTAGTCACTAGGGAAATGAAAATAAAAAACCACAATGAGTTACCATTTCACACCATTTGAAAAAGAATAATAATAACTAGTGAATATTCCAAGAAATTAGGACCTTCATACATTGCTGGTGGTACAGCTATGTGGGAAAACAGTTTAGTGCTTCCTCAAAAAGTTAAATAGAGGTATCATATGTCCCAGCACTTCCCCACTTAGTATGTAACCTAGAGAATTGAAAAAACATCTACACAAAAATTTGTACATGGATGTTCATAGCAGCAGTTACATTCATAATAGGTCTGAGTAGAAATAACCCAAATATCCATCAACTGATGAATAGATAAAATATGATATAGCCATATAATGGAATATTACTTAGCAATAAGAAGGGAATGATGTCCTGATACATACTACAACATGAATGAATCTTGAAAACATTATGCTAAGTGAAAGAGGCCGGACTTTTGTGTCTGTCATAATGTGTGGTTTCATTTATAAGGAATGTGCAGAATAGGGAAATTCACAGATACCAAAAGTAGAGTAGTAGTTGCCAAGGGCTGGGATGATGGGGAATAACTGTTAACAAGTACAGGGTTGATTTAGGAGGCAATGAAATTTTCTGAAATTGTTGTTTAGTGTTTTCACAATCCTGTGAATGTAGTAAATCTGCTTAATTATACTCTTTAAAAGGGAATTTTGCAGATTGTGAGTTATTTCTCAGTAGAAGCAAACAATATGTATTGTTTAAAACAAAACTGGAAAGCTAGATGTGGGTTCTTGGAAAAAACTGATAAAATAGATAAGCCTTTTACAAAACTGGTCAAGGGAAAAAAATACGTGCAAATGCCAGGAATGAAAAAGAATATGACTTAACGATCTTTCAGATATTGAAAATATAATAAGGTATTTTGAATACCTGTGCCAGTAAGCAAGAAAAAAAAAAAAACCCTGGAAGTACATACATTCTTAGAAATAAAATTTATAAAACCCACATGGGAGAAATTACAATAAAAAGTTTGAATAATCTTCTAATCATTTAAAGAATTGAATTTATAATGAAAAAATCTTCTTAAAAATAAACTGTTAGGTTTAGAGTTCTATAAAAACTTGAAGGAAGAAATAATTCCTCCCTCATTTATGGAGATACCATGACCTTGGTATAAGAAAGTATAGTATAAGAAAAATTATAGACCATAATTATATACAAATAGCAATATCTAATAAGGATAATACAGTAGTATTGAGTTGGGTTAGAAAATATGAGGTAATGTTAACATGAGAAAATCAATTAATGCAGTTTATCACTTTGTCAGATTTTTTTTTTTTAAAGATTTTATTTATTTGACAGAGAGCACAAACAGGGAGATGGCAGGCAGAGGGAGAGGAGGAAGCAGGCCCTGGCTGAGTAGGGAGCCTGATTTGGGGCTTGATCCCAGGAGCCTGGGATCATGACCTAAGCTGAAGACAGCCACTTAACTGACTGAGCCACCCAGGTTGCCCCCATCACATTGTCAGATTGAAGAAAAAAATATATGTAGAAAAAAAATTATGTGATGAAATTCAGTATCTGTTCATGAAGATGTTCTTAGCAAACAGAGTATGTCTGCTTTCTCAATATGATATTTGGTATTTTGAACCAAGCCTTATATTTAGTGTTGAAACCTTGAAAGCTTTCAAGTTGAGATTTGATGCGAGACAGAGATGCAAGTTGTGATCGCTTCTGTTTATCATTCTATTAGGCAAGAAAGAAAAATAAGCAAAATACACAGCTGTCATAGTAGGTAATATGATTGTGAATATAGAAAATTCAGATTTTTCTAGGGATAAATTATTAACATTAACATAATGCAATGTGGCTTGATATATAAATTAAAAAGTGACAAAATGGTATGTTTAATATATAAAAGTCAGTAGTATTTCTCTGTAGGAGCAACAGTTAAAATACCTTTAAAGCTGTAAAAATAAATAAATACTCAGAAGTCATTCCAAAAATTGTGTCTAAGTCCTATGTTCAGGGAATATGTTAAAACCTTATTGTGAGATAGTAAAGAACTAAGTAAATAGAGAAGAAATAGTATTCTTGGATTTGAAGCCTTATTTATTTTTCTTTTTAGTGATGTCAGTTTTACTAGTTAATGTACAGATTCAGTGATATTGCAGCCAAGATCTCAGAAGATATATGTAGTTTTTTTTTTTTTTTAAGATTTTATTTATTCATTTGACAGAGAGAGATCACAAGCAGGCAGAGAGAGAGAGGAGGAAGCAGGCTCCCTGCCGAGCAGAGAGCCCAATGAGGGGCTCGATCCCAGGACCCTGAGATCATGACCTGAGCCGAAGGCAGAGGCTTAACACACTGAGCCACCCAGGCACCCCAGAAGATATATGTAGTTTTAAATAGAAAAGCTAAGTCTAAAATTTGTAAGGAGAGGCAGAGGTCCAATTATTTTTTCAAAGGAAAAATAACAGGATAGCAGGACTTGTGACCTGGTAGATACTTAGATTTGTTTTATAATTAAGACATGATGTTGACAGGGGGCTAAGCAAAGAGACCAATGGACCAGAAGAGAAATCCTGGAAATAGACCAACACATAAGTAGACACTTGATTTTTGATAGGGGCACTGTGGAACGGTGATGAAAGAGCTTTTTAAGAAATTATTCCAATATAATTGGGCTTCTATAAAGCCAGAAACAAAATTGACTCCTTGCCTCACAACATACACAAATGGTTAATTCCAGGTAGATCATAGATCAAAAAGTACAACTAAAAGTTTCAGAGTTAAGGGTAACTTTAGCCTTGGTAAGAGTTACCAAACAAGGTAGAAAAAGCACAAAATGTAAAGGAAAAGTGATAACTACATTATGCTAATCAAAAGATACTATAGGGGTGCCTAGGTGGCTCAGTCAGTTAAGCAGCTGCCTTTAGCTCAGGTCATGATCCCTGATCATGGGGTGGATGGAGCTTCACATTAGACTCCCTGCTCAGCAGGGAGTCTGCTTCTCCCTCAGCCCCTCCACCCCTGCCCCCCTCTTGTGTACTCTCTCTCTGTGTCTTTCAAATGATAAATAAAACTTTTTTTTCCCCCAAGATTTTTTTTATTTGTCAGAGAGATAGCACAGGCAAGTGGAGTGGCAGGCAGAGGGAGAAGCAGGCTCACTCCTGAGCAAGGAGCCCAATGCAGGACTCCATCTCAGGACCCTGGTATCTTGACCTGAGCTGAAGGCACATGCCTAATCAACTGAGCCACCCAGAAGTCCTAATAAAAATCTTTTAAAAAGGGCACCTGGGTGGCTCAGTGTGGTAAGTAAGCCTCTGCCTTCGGCTCAGGTCATGATCTCAGGGTCTTGGTATCGAGTCCTGCATCAGGCTCTCTGCTCAGCGGAGAGCCTGCTTCCCCCTCTCTCTCTCTCTGCCTCTGCCTACTTGTGATTTCTCTCTCTGTGTGAAATAAATAAATATAATCTTTGAAAAAAAAATCTTTTAAAAAAAGTTGCGATAGAGTGTGGGGAAAAAAGCAAGTTTAAAGTAGAAGAATATATTTGCAACACATATAACCAAGGACTTATATTTAAAATAACTCTCACTGATTTTTAATTATTAGATTATATATATAATTATAACATAATTAAATATATAAAATGAATAAGCATATATATTACTAGAATCAGAAAAAATACAACCTAATAGAAAAAAAGCCTCAAACAGGTATTCTACAAAAGAAAAAATTCAAATGATATATTTTTAAAAGATTTTATTTATTTATTTATTTGACAGAGACACAGTGAGAGAGGGGACAGAAGCAGGGAGAGTGGGAGAATGAGAAACAGGTTTTCCACCAAACAGGGAGCCTGATGCAGCACTCAATTCCAGGACTCTGGGCTCATGACCCGAGCTAAAGTCAGATGCTTAACAACTGAGCCACCTGGGTGCCCCTGAAATGATTAATAGATATATGAAATGGTATTCAGTCTCATTAGGAATCGAGAAAATGTAAATTAAAGCCAGTATGAGATTTAACATACATACTCTTAAAAGTTGCAGTAAATACTAAAGTCAACTATACCAGGTGAGGGTGATACAAATTTTGTTTTATTTAGTGCTATTAAACATGTGCATGCATACACTATTATGTAGGAGTTCTTTCCTGGATTTATACCTAGACAAACTTGTGCAAATGTGCCCCAATACACTTTGCTAAGAATTTATGGCCGCATTGATTGTAATAGTTCAAACCTTAAACTAGACCAGATGTTCATTTGCAGTACCTTAGATGAATAAATTAATGCAGTGGAATATTCTGCAGTGAAAATAAATGAACCACAGCCACATGTACCATCATGGGTGAATATTAAATAAGTAAGATGTAAAGAATATGTACAGTATTTCCATTTACATAAAGTCAGAAACAAAACTAGATTTTGTCTAGAACATGTATTCTTAGCAGGGATGATCTTTTTCCTGTTGGTGGCAAAAAATTGTTCTTTGGAGGTGAAAAAATGGTCAGAATTATAATGGTTTGTCACCCTCCAAAGCTTAACGCTACCTGATAAAACCTTTACTTAGTACCTAATCTCTGTTTTGAGTTTTCTTGAGCTTTTTTTGAGTTTTCATGAGCACCACTTATAGTGATATGAATTCATAAAAGACATATAAAGCATATGCAATGTCAGTACTACAAAATTGTGTTGGATAGGTGATTGGAGGACTTTCAAATTATTGCTTGATTTTGAAGTCATCAGTAGAGGTGGTCTGCACATGCCAGTTGGTTCCGTTTGCTGCTTTGTGAATGATTGTTTGATACTCTGTGCTTTTGTGTATGACTTTGGCGTTAAGAATTAGATAGAAACATGCTGTTTTATTATTTAATTGAACAGAAGTTATCAACCCATTAGTTATACCAGTACTGAAAAGAAGAAAATGTCAATTATCTTAGTATTTAGTAGCTAATTAAAAGTTTCTTTTTTGAACCAAGCAAAAGGGAAAAGTTTACTAAGAATTGTAGAAAATTAACTTTTTCAGTTTTATTTGCTGGAAAAGTGGATGTTAATTTAAAATTTTTTTTACATTGTTATTCTTATATAAATGTAAATATATGTAATTTGATGCATCACAATTTATGTAAATAAATTACGTTAAAAAGCAAATAACAGTTATAAAGCCAAGTGAAATTTTTTTTTTTTAAGATTTTATTTATTTATCAGAGAGAGAGAGGGGGAGAGAGCAAGCACAGGCAGACAGAATGGCAGGCAGAGGCAGAGGGAGAAACAGGCTCCCTGCCGAGCAAGGAGCCCGATGTGGGACTCGATTCCAGGGCGCTGGGATCATGACCTGAGCCGAAGGCAGCTGCTTAACCAACTGAGCCACTCAGGCGTCCCAAGCCAAGTGAAATATTGATAGCCTTTAAAATTTTAATTTTTAACTTAAAAAATTTAATCATTTCTAACCCTGCATTGAATAAAAGAGTAGGCTTTATATACCTATTATATACCTATTTTTTTAATATGTGTATTAAAAAAATCACAGATACATATACAGATAAACAGTATATCTGATATTAAAAGTTCAAGGAGAGTGATTGAGGGAAATCTGAAAAGGCTACCTAAGGTTGATAATGGGGAAAAAGAAAGGCAAGAAACACTGGTCTAGTAATGTATATATGAGTGATAAAACTATAAAGAAATGCAAAGAAGTGATTATCATGACATTTAAGATATTTACACTGAGGGATAAGCTAGACGCTAGGTGCTTTTAGAATTATGACACTGGTCTGTTTTTTGACTTATGGGCTAGTCACTCAGGTGTTTACATTATAGTTATGTGTTAGTCTGTGTTCATGTTTTATGTACTTTTCTGTATGAGTGTTACCATGAAAAAAAGGTAGTTTGTAGACTTTATGGAAATGCAGAATATTATTTAGATTTTACATATGCATGATTATGAACTAATTTTCCAACCTTATAAACTTCTTCTTTTTTTTTTTAAAAGACTGTTTATTTGTTGAGAGAGAACGTATGTGCCCACAAGCCAGGGGAGGACAGAGGGGAGAGGGAGAGAGAATCTTAGACTTTGCACTGAGTGTGGAGCCTGATGTGGGGCTTTACTTCACAACCCTGAGATCATGACCTGAACTGAAATCAAGAGTTGGAGGCTTAACTAGCAGAGCTACCCAGGCGCCACCAACTTAGTAGATTTCTTAATAAAAAAATAGATGTTGACCGATTAAAAGATTTCTCTGAACAGAAACAGAAATGCCAGGGCTTGTTTTGTTTTTCAGATGGGCTCAGTTCTTCATTCATCCACTAATGATAAGAGATGCAATTGACCGTGAGGTTGAAGCTGTTGATAGTGGTAAGATAAGTGCTTTACGTTTTATGATTATTTCTTGCATTGAACTAGGTATTTAACACATACATGATTCTTTATCACTAGACCATTTTATCTTTATATCATAAAGGGCTGAAATGAAATAAATGTATCATTTATTCCTAAACCATTAAATGTCTTAATTCAGTGTAGATTTGAAAAAAAGAATGATAGATTATTGTTTTTCAATCTTTGTTTTTTGAGGGTTTTACCATAGTGACTAATCTTTTGCAGGATGGTAGCCTAATCCTTAAAGCTAATGCTGTGTGTTGAAACTTTAAAAGCTCACAAAACTCCTTTTGCATGAAGAGACTTTTTTTCTGAGACTTTAAGTACTGATGTTTAAACAGCTTACCTTTTATTACCTCTATGTGTCAGTGCTTTGTAGTTTAAATTTTGGTAGTTCTGAAAACAATTGTGATATATTTATGGATGAAGAAGCTAAATCCTTGAATAGGAAATGCATTTAATTTTGTTTTTTGACAGTTTTTCTTGTCTTTAGTATGTAAAGAATGAAGACCATAAGGAAAACTGTACTTATATAGGGTGAGGCTTCATTATAGAGCTGTGCTATAAATATCCCTTAATTACAGAGTACCAATAAATAGCACCACCATAGAATAACCCTGCATGCTTTATTTTAGCACTGAAAACATGTAATACTAAACTTGGGAGCACTTTCAGTTCATACAGGTTAGGCTTGGCTTGCAAGAACTCAAGAGGCAGGTTTTTGCACTTGTTTTCTCCTTTTGTGGCATTTTCCTCTTTGGCTTGATTCAGTGTTGAGTTGTAATACTGGCTTACTGCATTCATTAAGCTGAGTAAACTATAGATGGTTAGAAAGCCATCTGCTGGAAGTCAGCAGATTTTGTGTTTTACTTCTAAAAGTTTAACTGACTATGGCCCTCAACTTATTTGTAGAAGAGGGTGGAGTTATATTCCTCCAAGCTTTCCTATCTTCTTATAATCAAGAATTTATTTTCTTCATTTTTGTTATTTACCTACGACAAATGTCTCTTTTATCACAGATCCAGATAAGTATTTGTTGAGTGGATAACAAACCAAAATAACCAAGGAAAACTCTAAAAGACTTTTCTACTTTTTGGGACCTAGGAACTGTTTTCTGTCTTAAATACTTTGAAGTATGTTTTTCCTTATACAGTTTCTACATTGGGTTGAAGTGTTGGTATTTATGAAATTAAACCTGTAATTCAATTTTACAAGTTTAAGTCAAAATATATTTTATTATATTTTGAAATATTATATAGAAATAGATATGTGATATATGACATGTGGATACACACATGTAATAAGTAGTTTTGGTTTAAAATGAACTTAAGCTAAAAGCTTTGTTGTTTTTGTTTTGCTCTGCTCATTTGTTTTTGATGAGAGGAGACCTAGTTCAATTTGTGACCTGATACAAAGAGCTCAGTATATGTGATTAGGCACTTAGCCTCCCAAATGTGAAGGGTTTACTTAAGATGGGGGAGATGGAAGAGCTCTTAAATTGTAAGATTACCATTCATTACATGAATTACAATTCATTAACCAGTTTCAAAAGTTCAGTAATCTGATGTTACTTTCTTCTATTCAGTTGTGATAATCTTTCTTCTATCATTCTTATATCAGTTACATGTTTTTAGTTGCCTGCTTGCCTGGATGGTCCATTCTTTGTTAGAGAAGTTGAAGGGAGGTTCAGTTTTCCTGGCAGATTCATCTTCTCATTTTCCTTTTTTATTCCTTTTCATCTGCTTATAAAAAAAGAGTCTTTCCTGGGTTTTTAATTTATACGTAGTTCTAACTTCATTACTCTATCACTGTGCCCTGCATTGACAATCTATTTTTGTTCTAATCTTTCAAAGGAATGGTTAGGTGCTTATATTTAAAAGCATTTGTTTATACATTGCAGATAGGTATGTTCAATGTTCTACAGTTTTCTTGAATACATTTGATAACAGAAACTCATGTCAATGTCCACAGGGTAGGTTTTAAAATGGGATTAGCTTATTGCTAAAAGAAGATGGTAGAGAAAAAAAATTGTTCTTAATGATTAGCTTTTTATTTTAGTGATAGTTCATACTCACATAAATGTGTATAATTTCCTACACAATGTGTCTTAGTGATTGAGTTGAAAATATGGCCAAAGCCTTTTTAAATCTAATCAAGTAGTGGAATGTGTTCTCTAAAGTGTTCAGATATTTGTACTCTATTTTTATCAGTTGTTGTGGATGTATCACTTTTGTGGATATGTTTACATGTCTGTTATCTTTCTGTTGCCACTAAAACAGATTATCAGAAACTTGAGTGCTCAAAATATCACAGATTTATTTTCTTAAACGTTGGAGGTCAGAAATCTAAATTACTTCCTTCTTAGCTGCATTTCTTTTGGAGGCTGTAAGAGAGAAGCTGTTTCCTGGCCTTTTCCATCTTCCAGTTACCGTTTGTGTCCCTGGCTATGGCTCAGTGAGGTATTTCTTGTCTTAAAGCCTTTGAGTTTATAATTTCCATACCTAGAAAACTTCCCCCAGAACTTCTATGATGTCATCCTCACTTTATTTGGATTTTGCTCACTTGTCACTTACTCAGGCCTTTTATGACCACCCTGTTGTCACACTCTATTCTCTTACACAGATTTAGTTTTCTTATAGCACCCACCACTGTTTGTGGTTTATTCATTGTTTATCTCCCCTACTAGAATGTAAACTCCTTGAGGGCAGGGCTTGGGTCTACCCCCGCCCCCCCCCCTTTTTTTTCACATTTCTGCCTCTAGCAACTGGTTCAGTAGTACCTGCCTCATAGTAGATGTTCAGTAAATAATTGTTGAAGGAATATATCTTATTTTTTTTAATCCTTATAAAAATCCTATGAAATAAGTAAAAATAACTCCATTTTATAGATGCAGAAATAGAATCAGGGAAGTTAGAGAATATCCTCAAGGTTGTACAGCTTAGTATATGGCAGAAGTTGGAAGATATTTCTGACTTCAAAATGATTATTCTTTTTTTTTTTTTTTAAAGATTTTATTTATTTATTTGACAGAGAAAGATCACAAGTAGGCAGAGAGGCAGGCAGAGAGAGAGAGGAGGAAGCAGGCTCCCTGCCGAGCAGAGAGCCCGATGCGGGACTCGATCCCAGGACCCTGAGATCATGACCCGAGCTGAAGGCAGCGGCTTAACCCACTGAGCCACCCAGGCGCCCCCAAAATGATTATTCTTAACCATTAATACTTTCTTACTGACATAGCTGGTTTTGGAGGAAATTTCAAGAACATATACAACAAAGTTCTCTGGTAATAAGGAGTTTAACATCTCATTAGCACTTTATCAGTAAAATCTGGGACATAGCAACCTAGAATTAAAACTTCAGGTCGTTAACTATTTTGTTTCATTTGAAAATAAGGGAAAACCTCTAGAAAGAAGTTGCATTAACTGCCTACAGTTACAGAATGTTAAGTCATAGAGCCTGGCCTATGTCATTGAGTTCCCCATTTCGGTCTTTTATAACATGAAATTCATAAAATTAATTTTTGTCACTTCCTTACTTTCAGTTCTGTGCAGTTTGGTTCTTGAATTTCCATTAATAAAGCAAATACTGAATTTCATTTTATTAAAAGTGTTTCTTTAAATCTGACAGAATATCAACTTGCAAGACCTTCTGATGCAAACAGAAAGGAAATGTTGTTTGGAAGCCTTGCGAGACCTGGACATCCTATGGGGAAATTTTTTTGGGGTAAGATGCTAAATATTTAATCTTATTTCATGTTTTCTAATTGAGGAAAATTGAAAATATGAAAAGTTAATAAAGAATGGAAGAATATGAAAGCAGAGTAGCTAGGTACCTTTTACCTTTTAGGATAAGTCAGCAGCTTTTCAAGCACGTATTTGGTTCTCTAACATTGGATATATCAAGAATAGCACCTAACATTTTGTGAATGCTTTTTGAGTATCAGATACTCTGTTAATTCTACATGAATTACCTCATTTGACCATCATAACAATGTTATGAGCTGGGTACCATTATCTCCATTTAAAGATAAAGAAACAGGCTCAGAGAAGTTATTTAATTTGCTTAAATCACACAGTGGTGGATGTGAGATTTGAACCTCTGTTTATATAATTATAAAGTCTGTGCTCTACCCCAGCCTGACATTTCCATTTATCAACAGAGATTCAGCAATGATTTCTCTAATAGTTTTTGAGCAGTGACCAAATTTTGTTTAATCAGTAAGCTGTTTAAATGGTGTCTGTTTTTCCATAATGGCTTTTTCTTAAGTGTTAGAGTTCAGTTACAACCTAATGTTAACTCTCTTGCCATAGTGTAGAATCTGGGATGAGTTGATCTAAGTAGTACTCAGCCATTAAAAAAAATGAAATCTTGACATTTTCAATGACATGGATAGAACTGGAGGGTGTTATGCTAAGCAAAATGAGTCAATCAGAGAAACATAATATCATATGATCTCACTGATAATGTGGAATTTAAGAAACAAAACAGAGGATCATAGGGGAAGAGAAGAAAAAATAAAGCAAGATGAAATCAGAGAGAGGGATAAACCAAAAGAGACTCTTAATCATAGGAAACAAACTGAGAGCTGCTAGAGGAGAGGGAAGTGGGGAGATGGTGTAACTGGGTGATGGACGTTAAAAGAGGGTATGTGATGTAATGAGCATTGGGTATTATATAAGACTGTATCACTGACCTCTATCTCTGAAACCAATAATACATTATATGTTAATTAATTGAATTTAAATTTAAAAAATGGGAAATAAATAAAACTTCATTCAAAGGATGTTTTGTACAGTTACATACATTTTATATGACAACCTTGATTTATATGGTTTATTTTTAAGGATTATATAGAATAATTCAGAGATAAAACCTGAATTGAATACTAGACGACTTATTAAGAGAGAAAGCTTATGGCAGTTGTTGTTAAGGTATTGCCAAATGGATATTAATTCCTTATGTGTTAAAATACACATCACAATTGTTTTTGTGAATTTTTGTCCTATATTGATATTATTGTTATTATTATATACTAGTTCTATATTCTTGAGTCACTTAGGTTATTTCATTACTTGTACATTATTAGCAGAGTATGCATTTTTGGTGTAGAGACTTTTGACAAAGTAAACTTTAAAAAAAATTTTAAATTTCAGTATAGTTCAAAATAAAACTATCATTTCTGTGATCTTTTTCATCATTTTTTACAGGAAATGCTGAGACACTCAAACATGAACCAAAAAGGAATAATATTGATACGCATGCTAGACTGAAAGAATTCTGGATGCGTTACTATTCTGCTCATTACATGACTTTAGTGGTTCAATCCAAAGGTAGTGTATTATGTAATGACCCTTAGAATTACTTTGAAGTAGTGCTTTCTTAGGCTTTGTTTGCCTTGATCAGTTTTGCAGTGTACTATTAATTACTTTAGTGCTTGATTCTAGTATGACTTGAAATCAGGATTTGGAAAAGTCACATAGCAAGTGGAATAGCTTTGAGGAAGCACAAAACTATCTGATTCTCAGGCAACTGTTTTTTTTTTTTTAATTTTAGAGACATAGGTCATATTTCTAGGCTAGTCTGTGAGTTTGTGAGTATACTAATGTACTAATAGGTCATGAATTGGTCTTTTAAGGCACATTCAGATGCTGTCTCTATTATCTTTGGTTTTGCATTTAATCTGTATTGATCATAAACTCTGACAGGGCAAGATGTCTGTCTTTTCATCTTTACATAGGGTCCAGTGGCATGATTAATTGAAATCCATCATAGTAATGATAGCAAAAGTATCTTAAATGTAAAGAACTGGGTCAGTATTTCTTTTCTTTTTCTTCTTTTATCATTATCTTCAGTAACGTGTGTTAACTTTTTCTCATTAAATAAATGGTAGCTTTCTTTTGTTTTCCTTATATTTCAGCCTCTTTAGTTCAGTTGTCAAAATATTCCTTTTTGACATGTCTTACAGTTTGCACATTTATTTTTGAAAAAGTAAACTTCTCACCTGATATGACTCTTTGTTTTTATAAAAATTTGTTCTCTCATGTCAAAATTTAAATTAAAGCTGACTTGGCTCTTAAGTAGAAAAAACATTTTTGCATTTAGGATTAAAATTTGTCCACTAAGTTGACTTGAATATAAAGCTTTGGTTACAGAATTGTAGATTGTTTTGTTCAGACTGCAGATGTGCATCTAGATTCCTTTTACAGCATTTGTTAAAATAGGCAGTTCCATGTTCAGTATAATATTTCAATTTTTAATTACTGTTGTCAAGTCTGTCACAAATGTGCATTTTTCTTCAACTGTATTATTTCCTTTGCATTCTCTTGTGATGACAAATATGAGTATTTATTTATTTGACAGCCAGAGATCGCAAGAAGGCAGAGAGGCAGGCAGAGAGAGAGGGGGGAAACAGGCTCCCTGCTGAGCAGAGAGCCCGATGCAGGGCTCAATCCCAGGACCCTGGGATCATGACCTGAGCTGAAGGCAGAGGCTTTAACCTACTGAGCCACCCAGGTGCCCCCAAATATAAGAGTGTATGAATGCTTGTTGCAAATTTCTAAAATAAGTCCTAGATGTTTGATAAGAAAACCTGGTACAATTCAAATTCAATTGTTTTTAACCTTTAGCATTTATTATTACATTTAAGAGTTAAATATCTACGGGTGCCTAGGTAGCTCAGTTGGTTAAGCATCAGAATTTTTATTTCAGCTCAGACCTTGATCTCAGGGTAGTGAGTTCAAGCCCGATATTGGGTTTAAAAATATATATATATGTATATTATATGATTTATAAAATAATGTTTGCAAGTGCATAAAATAAGAGTTAAATATCTATATAAGTGGTATAGAGTAAATTCACAGCTTGATTAGTTTAATTTGTATCTTGTTTTTTTACTGGGCACCTTTTGAAAATTAGTGAAACTTGTGTCTGGTGGAACTAACATACTATTCATTGATAGTAATGAGTCAGTGAGGTACAGGTAAAAGGTTTCTTTTCCCACTTAGATCTGCTTTATTAGAAATTTCAAAAAAATTTTGTATATATCAGAATCAAAAGAAGATAGAAATCATATGAAACCTAAGAGGAAGACTTACAGATTGAAACCTCAGCAAGTATAAATTAATGTAAAATAAATGGAGTGTAAAAGTACTAATGAGATCCTGAGAAAGAAAAATCAGTACGGTATGGGTTAATTGGGAGAAATGTTCCTTGAGGAAGTGAGTTTAGAATGGAGTAGGAGGATGATTAGTATATTCTTATCTCTTGCCCCTCTACACTGCTTAATGATAAGCGAAAACTTTCTTTTCTTCTTCTTCTTCTTTTTTTTTTACTTGTGTACTTTTTTCTAACTTTATCAACTAGAAATACAGGAGTCTAATAAAATTATACGTGTCTTAAGGTTTTCTTAATTGTTGTTATTTTGTTGTTGTTGTTGTTACTCATTCTGGTTAAGAAGTGGCAAGTAAAGCCCAAATCAAAATATCCCTTTGTTTTATACCTAAAGATGGGTGAGATATCTAAGTGCATTTCTAAAGATGGGTGAGATATCTAAGTGCATTTCTACCTTAAATAACAATATTGCATTTTCCTGTCTCCTTCCTGCTCTCCCCACAAGAAACACTGGATACTTTGGAAAAATGGGTGACTGAAATCTTCTCTCAGATACCAAACAAGTAAGACATTCATTTTCATAAACCATATACTTTTAGAGTTAAAGAGGCATCTTCTTGTGTGAGTCCCAGAGGTTCTTTTTTTTTTTTTTTTTTTTTTGTGGGGGAAGGGGTATTATTTTTTTTTAAGGTGATTAAATTAAGACCTAAAATGGTTTTAGCAAGATCACAGAGACTTTGAGTGGGAAAACTGAGATGAGAATCCAAGTTTCTGTAATTTCTGTAGTTCAAAATTTATAAGCTTGTAAACTTGCAGTAAGCAGTAATTCTGAAGATTTTATGGCTCCTTTTACATTTAGAGTTTTTCTGTTACTGTGTAGAGTGTTTGAAACTGATATAAAAGCAAGTATTATATTGTGAGGTGGAGTATGTATATATTTATATCCCTGAGAACAAATTGTGTTCTCAAAGTTTGCTTCTTAAGGAAACTTAAGTTGTTTGGGACTTGCAGTACTCTCCTCTATAAAAGAAATAATCTTGTAGGTGATGATTGACTTTCCATATTAACTAAAAAGTCTATTTCATGTAGTTGATCCAAATTATCTTTTTTTTTTTTTTTTTTAAGATTTTATTTATTTATTTGACAGAGATCACATGTAGGCAGGGAGGCAGGCAGAGAGAGGGGGGGAAGCAAGCTCCCCGCTGAGCAGAGAGCCCAACGTGGGGCTTGATCCCTGGATCCTGGGATCATAACCTGAGCTGAAAGCAGAGGTTTTAACCCACTGAGCCCCCCAGACGCCTCAATCCAAATTATCTTTTTTTAGAAATTGCATATATGGTTCCAGTTTGAAAAGCTGCTACTTTTTGTTTACCTCAAATTCATCAACATGATACAGATATTTAAAATACACTTTGTTGTATTGTAATAAAGAATATCAGAAAATTAATTCTGAAGCAATTAAGTCCTTCTTCCTACTCCTAGTATTTGTATTTTCATGCAGTAAATGAAGTCAGGTTTTTTTTTTCTTGCATCAGGTGAGTAAGTTAGATTTTTTTTCCAGTTCCTCATTCTAGGACATAATTTACTTTAAATTTATGTAAGAAAAATTGGCTATGGAAATGTTAGAATATTTGTAGTAACAACTGATTGGTTATTATTAACTTGGCTTTATGTAAATTTTCATTGATAATTTAGCAGTACTTTTTAGGTATGGAAAGATAATGAAAGCCATGCCAAAGTTATGGGGTTGTTTTTTTTGTTTGGATAAGAAATGAGTATGAGCTATGGAAATGTTGAATGGCAGATTGAAATGTGTGAACCTTTAACAAAAAATCAGGGGTGTGTTGACAAGAGGAATTCATTAGGTCCTGTCAGTCCCTGGTAGGCAATTTTTAGAAGTTCTCTTAGTAATCACTAACAACTTTGGTTCCTTAATTGGACAGGTTAAAAAGTCTTCTGGGTATTTAATAATAATTCATATTGACAGTGTTTTAGAAGAGACAGTTAACAATATCTTCAGTCAAATGAGAAGCCCCTAGAAAGAGAGTCCATGTCTTTAAATACCAAGTGCCTAATACACTGCTCGATAACCTAATAATCATTCCATTTATACTTGTTGAATTAAAAATACCTCTAGTATGTTTTCTTTCTGAAATGGCTTTATATGGGAGGAGAATTTAAGTTGAATGCGGCTGATAGAGGCAGTAAATATTGGGAAGGGAGGCCCTTTCACTTCATTTTTTTCTCTCTCCCATGAGTTTTGGAGATATTTGAGTTACTGGGACTGAGATGAAGACTAGGTTAAGCTCAGGATTTTGTGGCATTGTTGCCATCTATTTGCTTATGCCTAGAATGCTTTTTAGCCAGGAGTATGTAGAATAGATTATAAATACCTATCAGTTAGGCATCCCTAAAGATACTGCTTATAGAGGCTTTTGCCAATTAAATTTTAATATATTTGTTTTATTTTCAGTGGGTTACCCAAACCAAACTTTGGCCATTTAACGGATCCATTTGACACACCAGCATTTAACAAACTTTATAGAGGTTCGTGAACCAAAGGTTTAAAACTGTTTGAAATAACTGTAGCGCATTCTCTAAAACTTACTTGAGGCTGCCAATTTTCTTTGAAAATGACAAGACAACAGAAAGTACAGCTGGGTTGGAAAGAGAGTAAGAAGGAGAGAGGCGATCCAGTTAGTGACAGTCAGCAGACCAGTAACAGATTGGTCTGCTGCCTTGCTGCTACTCAGTCTGTTTTATGCTTTCTCCTTGTTTTCCCCTTACTCCCTTTTTTTCTTTGATTGACGTTTCTTTCCAAGTTCATTTTATCTATGCTCTGCTCTTTATTACCTTTAAAAGGAGAAAAACAGAGGAGGGATAAGGCTTTGAAAATTATTTCCTCTTATCTCAATTATAAAAACAAATTCTTTTAAATGAAGAAAAATAAAAATAAAGTGTAAAGAAATTGGAAAATCACCCTTAAATCTTATCATCTAGAGAAGGCATTTTGGCAAATTTTTTTTGAGTTTCTGTAGGTATATTTTAACATAGTTGAGATGATAAAGTATATACACGTCTCTTACTTTTTTCATTTAATATTATATTTGTAAGAATTTCCCAATGAGCCACCACATGGTTATGCTATAATTTACATAACAAATTGCCCATAGTGAATATTGCAGAAATATTCCTAATTCAACTTCTTTCTTTCTTTGCTCTTTCTATGATGGCAGATCCCCCCCGCCTTTTTTTCCTGATTGCCTAGGTATTCCCTCCTCTTCTTTACCCCACTTTACCCCATTGCCAATCTCTCTCCTCTTCCTTTCTTTGATCAATGACTGTTTTGTCACACCCTTTATCTGCTGCCCACTCCATTCTATCTAAGCTGACTCTTCCCAGACACAGCTTATTTCTGTTGTATTCTTTCTGGCTTTGTATTTTCTCTTCATAGAATCATGGAGTAATAGCACTGGGAAGAATCATAGAGCTACTTTAGCCTAATCCCCTTTCCATATGATAAGAAAACAGATACAAAAAGATTTAAATGAGAATGATTTTCCTCAAGGTTACATAAACATATATAGCAAGATAGATGTAGGGCTAGATTTCAACCATGGGTCTCCCAGCTCCTAGTCCTGTATCCTTTCTTGCAAGAAGGGATCCTTCTTAGGAGTATTTCATATTTTCATAGTTCTTTTATCCATTTTCTCTACCTATGAAAGCACACTGAAAAGAAATTTTAAAAATTACATTATTCAAATTGGAAAATTGGCAACTTGAAATAATAATTGCATTGTATTTAACCTTCCCCTGTTTACTGGAGGATGAAATATATTTAAAAAATTCGTGTAGCATAAGAAAAATTAATGGAGAAACACTTATATCTGTTTTTCTGGAAAATATTTTTGTTTAGTTGTTCCAATCAGAAAAATTCATGCTCTGACCATCACATGGGCACTTCCCCCTCAACAGCAACATTACAGGTAAGAGTTCAGGGCAAATTTACTGCATTGGAAACTGAATGAGAGTGATATTTTGGAAGCATATTAAACAGTTTAAATTTGAATGTTCTGTTATTTGATAAACTGGGACCTCACTACTGGAGTTTTTGAACCTGGCTATATATTTTAATGTCTTCTTAGGTATAAATACTAGAGTTTTCTTATAGCTAGTTGCCTTTTCTGCGTCTTTGAAAATGACTATCTTTGTGTGAATGTAATTATATTCTTTAGTACTTTGAGTACAAAATATATTAGCTTATGGTTGATTTGTTAGAGGTGACCACTTAGTTTGAGCTTGTCAAAAAGTAAAGTATTTTGAGCCTGGAATATGACTACAACCTAAATCTGAAGGACCTACACCTTTGAGGTAGTAATGAGTTATATAGATTAGGAAAACATTTTTCCAGCTTATTTATATAGTTATCTTATATGAGCAGAATAGCAAGGGCAAGAAGTTCTTTAAAGGATCAGTCAATGCCTACAAATACTTTTCTGATTAAAACAAATGCTAAGGAACTGATAAAAATTTACTTTATTTTTTAAAAAAAACATTACCAACAGAACAAACCCATGAGGATAAACACAGAAGCAAAAGGAAAGCAATATTGCTTAAGCTCAGTAAAAACTTCTTTTCACATATATGATAGAATAATCAATCATCCTATCAAGTTAACAAGAATGGTATGCTTCCCTTAAGAAAGCAGAGAACATGTATTACCTACTTGCTTTTGGTGCAAGGATAACACAGGAAAAAGCAATATACATTGATTCTGTAGTTATGGTAGAGTGTCTTTGAAAGTGTTAAAATTATTATATGCATGTTTAAAAGCTCATTGTATTTAACTTTTTACTATAAAAATAATACATTCTTGTAAAATATTAAAATAGGGCAAAAGAGTATTAACTAAAATAAAGCTGTGCTTCCATTTTTTGTTTCTGGGAAATAGACCCAACATTAATACTTTCTTATATATCCTTCAGACATTGAAACAGTGAATATAAAACCTTTTTTTAATGGAGAAGAAACTATACTATATATACTGTTCTTCCTTTTTTGGGCAATGCTTATTTTTCTAATTAATAAAGGCTGATTTATCCTGATTGATTACTAAGGTAGTTTATTGTAGAAATCTTGAAAATTACTGAAAAGTAGGAAAAAGTCATTCACAATTATGTTTTCCAAAGAATGTTAAAATTTCTGTATGTTTCCATCCAGTTATTATTTTTATGGGCTATTTGTTTTAATATGCCCTTCATCATTCATCTTGAATCTCTAATTCTGTGAATTAGCCTTTTGGGGAAGCCTTTTTTTGTTGTTCCCTACAAAGAAGTCCCCCCTTTTTAAAAATTAAAATTAGACAAAGAAGTCCCCCCCTTTTTAAAATTAGTTATCTTTTAATTTTACAGATGCTCAGAGTCATACACATGTAATTGGCAGAGTTGACATCTGAACACTGACATTTAAATTTTAGAATCTGAACTCTTTTTTTTTTTTTAAGGATGAAACGGCTTATTTTTATTTTATTTTATTTTTTTAAATTAACATATAATATATTTTTTGCCCCAGGGGTACAGGTCTGTGAATCATCAGGCTTGCACATTTCACAGCACTTACGATAGCTCATACCCTCTCCGATGTCCATCCCCCAGCCACCCTATCCCTAACCTCCCACCCCCCAGCAACCCCTCAGTTTGTTTTGTGAGATTAAGAGTCTCTTATGGTTTGTCTCCCGCTGTATCCCATCTTGTTTTGTTTTTTCTCTCCCTACCCTTGTTTATACCTACAGAGTAACCAAATACAAAACCATTAGTTTTGTTCAGATGCAGATGTTGTGTAATCTACAATATTCATTCTTTAATTTATTCCCCTATATCAGTCTTAGGATAGATATAATTCAAGTTTGTATTTTGAAACAATTTTGTGTGGGGTTTGAAGATTGCTTAATGTAGTCAAGATCCTAATACTATAACTTAACTTTTAAGAGTTTATTGAATTCCATAAACTAATTTTAAAATTTAAGAATGCTTAGCTTTCTTAACTTTATTTTTCTATATAGTTTTATTTTGTAGCAATACATTTCTGAAATTGTAATAGAAGCCAGTGGGAAAAGACAATTTAAATAATATATATATAATTACTCAGACTAACATTTTTACACCTGTTACATTACATTGTCATGAAAACTCTATGAGTAAGTAGCTGGGCAAGTGAAGAGAAAAAGAAAAATACAATGAGGTTACGTCTCTTGTTCAAGATCATGCATTTACTTAAAGGAATAACTAAAACTATAAGCTAGATTTTCTGACCCATAAAGCAATACATTTCATTTTACTACAGAGCTTGATGTAATACTGAAAGTTTTTCCTGACACTGAGGGATTCATTCTCTGTATTAGGTTCTAAAATTATAATCTATATTATTTCCATTTGGGGTGAAACAAAAATGAAATATTTTACCATAAAAAGAAGTTTGGCATTCAAGAGAAAAAGTTGTAGTCTTAGTTTTGAAATGATCTTATTCAGTGATTTCAGGTGAAGTTAAATTTTACCATGTTTTCTGTATTTACTGTGCTATTATCAAGTTAATAATAATTTCATGTGTGGTGGAATTTATGTGGTAAGTTTATAGTCATATTCTTAAATATCATAATAGTTGAAGTAAGAATTCCTTGGTGCTTATACCTTAATTATTTTTATTTTTGACCTTAACATTTTTTTTTAAAGGGTGAAGCCACTTCATTATATCTCTTGGCTGGTTGGGCATGAAGGCAAAGGCAGCATTCTTTCTTACCTTAGAAAAAAGCAAGTATTTAATTAATAAGTATTTTCAGTGTAGCAGTCTCTGAAATATAATAGACAATAAGCATTCTATAACCTATTCTTCTTGTTTTATCTGTCAAAAAGCCGAGAATCAGATCTAATGCTTAATTATAGTCACTTTAATACCTAAATTATTTTAATAGCCCTATTGTATTTGTGCATTTTCTCAGAAGCTACCATTTAGTCCTTATTGGAAGTTAGTTGTACACAAAATTTAAAAAATCATAAATAAATGGATTCCAGAGTTACATAAAAGCTTAGCTCTAATCAAGAATTTAGATTTGAATGGTAAAGTAGTCGATTATTTAAATGCTGTGGATCTCCAGCCTTTCCCAACCCGGAAGGTGGACTTTAATGAAAACTACACTGGGCAGAGAAATCATAACAAATAGTGGGACTGTGAACATTATATGCAACTGTGTTAGCAGAATGTTTCCTAATGCATTTAATAAGCACTTGGTTAAGTTGCCTAGTCAAATCATAGAAAGATAGCTTTAAATCAGGACCAATAATTAAAGTACTTCCTTGTTTGATTTTTCTGTACATTAATTCAAGAATGGAAAGGAAGATGAGAAATTTAAGTAAGTACTTTAAAGGAGTGGTATGACTAGAACATTCAAAGAAAGCTAAAAGACTAGGGTTATTATAAAAGAATAAACTGATGGTATTAGTTACATGTATATCTTACATAATATATGCAGTATGCTTGAAGATGTACACAGTTTTTCTGCCTTACCGAACTTTGTTAGAATTTCACATTCTTCATTCTGGTTTCTTCCCTTCTTCTTTTAGGTTTGCAGGATTATTCTAGTCAGGAAAAGACAGAGTCTCATTGCTTCTTTCTTAGACAACCTGTAGAGGTTAGCTGATAGTCTCAAAGAGCTCATTTGATATCCCAAGTAGGGATATATCTGAAGTATTTTAAGCTTCTTCTCGGAGACAGGTTCAAATGGGATGAACGAAATGTCTCCCAGCAACCATAATTTTAATATTTGGTGCTGTTGTCTTCAACAGAAACTACTGTCTCTTCATAAAACTATTAATATTATTACTGTGTTATAATATGTATCAGTGCGTCCATAAATATGGCTGTTATCTCCTGGTGATTCTTGCATATAGTACAGTTGCTTGGGAGGCCTTGTACTTCAAAAATTTATACTTTTAAACTTACTTTTGGAAAGCACGTTTTCCTCTGAGTTTCCCAAATTTTACAAAGAAAGCCTACCTATTTTGTTAATTTGAAGTATTTGTAGACTGTCAATCCCAAGATGATTGAGTGGATTCATTTTTTCCTAACAATAGGTGCTGGGCTCTTGCACTATTTGGTGGAAATGGTGAGACAGGATTTGAGCAAAATTCTACTTACTCAGTGTTCAGCATTTCCATTACGTTGACTGATGAGGGTTATGAACATTTCTATGAGGTAAATAATTAAAATGGAATTTAAGAAATATAGATATTACTTTATGCAAAAACATAATCAGATGTTTTGTTTTCAGGTTGCTCATACTGTCTTTCAGTATTTGAAAATGCTGCAGAAGCTAGGCCCAGAAAAAAGGTAATATGTACATAGTAGAATTAGGCTAGAAATCAGTCCTAGTGTGTTTTAGCCATCAGTCTGCCAAATAAACATGTTTTAGTCCTACCATGATGGTTTTTCAGGCATTTCCTGCTTAAGTTCCTTCACTGACTCCATATTCTGATTCTTTTACATGTGAATACTGCATGGGAAACTTGAAACATTAAGGGTTTACATTAATGTGGCCAGTCTGCTTTTTTTCTCTTTCCTTGCTGAAGAGTCCAATAAATTTAAATATATCTTCTACTTAAAATTTTCTTCTTTCACAGAATTTTTGAAGAGATTCAGAAAATTGAGGATAATGAATTTCATTACCAAGAACAGGTACTGGAAGTCAAATTCTTTTTGAGTGTTATCTGTGACCAAGTTGAAACTGGTGTGGACATTATTCCTCTTTTTGGAAGTGTCACTGGAGTTTTAATTCTGCCACTCTCTGTCATGTGAGTCCTAAGATGGCCTTGAGGTTATCTGAAAATTAACTCCTTGTGTTTTTAAGTACGTATCTTGAGTAACAGTGAGAGCATTAGGTGGATTGACACAGATCTTGTGTGACAGTCATTTTATCTATGAATTCATCCAACTGTGTGTCCTTTGATAAACATTCATGGATGACTTGCTATGTTACTTGATATTTTGGGAATTCTGATATGACAAAGATATTCTACAGGGTAATTCTGTGATAATTACCTTATGTACTACGAGAAACGGTGTACTTTAATTTCAGGGCAAGGAGAACATTTGCCTTCCATCTGAATAGAATCAGGCAAGGCTCCATAGATGTGGTAAATTTGAAATGAGTTCAGCATTAAAAAACAGATAAGGTTGGATACACTGTAAGCAATGAGAAAAACATAAATAAAGAATTCTGGGTTATTGTGAAAAAGTAAATGATCCTATGTGTCTTTGAAAGGAAGGTATAATATAAGGCTGAAAGGTAAGGAGTTTAAAGCAGGATTTCTTTAAAACCCTTTTTGTGGGGCACCTGGGAGGATCAGTGGGTTAAGCCTCTGCTTTCGGCTCAGGTCATGATCTCAGGGTCCTGGGATTGAGCCCCACATCAATGGGGAGCTCAACAGGGAGCCTAGTCATTCGCCCCCCCACCCCACCTGCCTCTCTCTTGTCTGTCAAATAAATAAAATCTTGAAAAAAAAAAAAACCCTTTTTGTGTCTTGGATCTCTTTGGAAATCTGTTGAATCCTCAGAATAGTATTTTCATCCCTTCAACTTTTTTTAAGCTCTCAGAAATTTGTCATAGTGGTACAGTGACCACTGATTTATCCCTCACCTAGATTCACTAGTTGTTAATAGCTTTCCATATTTTCTGTTCTCTTTCTTTAAAAGACAAATTTGTGGTTTTAAAAAAATACTTTATTTGAGAGAGAGAGAGAGTGAGCAAGAGAGACCACAAACAGGGTGAAGAGCAGAGGGAGAAGCAGACTCCCTGCTGAGCAAGGAGCCTGAGGTGGGACTTGATCCCAGGAGTTTGGGGTCATGACCTGAACCAAAGGCAGGCACCCAACTGACTGAGCCATCCAGGTACCCTATATTTTCTATTTCTTTCTTTCCTTATATATGCATGTGCATGTATGCATATCTTTTCCCCAAAACATTTGAGATTTAATTAGAGATATTATGATACTTCACTTCTGAATGTTTTGTAGCATATATCTGCTATACAAATGTATTCTTTTGCATAAACCTCACTAAAATTGTCGTACCCAGGAAATTACATTGAAACAATGTTGTCAAATATTATACAAACCAGGGATGCCTGGGTGGTTCAGTCTGTTAATCTTCTGACTCTTGATCTCAGCTGAGGTCTTAATCTTAGAGTCATGAGTTCAAGCCCTGCATTGGACTCCACACTGGGTGTGGAGCCTACTTTAAAAAAAAAAAAAATACGTATACATACATATATGGGTTACACAATTTTTAATTGTGTACTTTAAAAGTGTGAATTTTATAATATGTAAATTATATCTTTAAAAAAAATGAAAGAGTAGCATTTAAGTGTTTTTCTTAGTACCTGTTCCATTGCCTTGGCACTAGAGATCTGCTTTTAGCCAGGGTCCTTAGTGGTTTCTCATTGGAAATATTTTGAATCATTCATTTTTTTTGCATACCAGAGCAGTTAATTTATAAGTAAGTGGCTGGTGAGAATAAATTACTTAAAAAAAAAAAAATGGGAACAGAGTAGGTGGAATTGTTTTAAATAATAATAGCACCTTAGTAACTGGTCAACTTGATGATTCAGGAATGTTTCCTGAGGTAGGAAGTGGAAATTTTCTATTTTTTTCTTATTCTATTTTTATGTGATAATATAGTAGATAACATATACCTGTGGTCTCTAGTTCACTGTATGCATGTCTCATTTCTTCTCTATGAATGCAGTAACCTTCACTTCTCTTCTGTCTCCCGTTATATAAGAGAACAACCCATAGTGTCTAGTAAAAGACTGAATAGTGTGGTATTTTGGAGAGTGTTTGCTGCTACATTAGAAGGCCCAAGTTCAAGTGTCTACTCAACCTTTTATTTACTGTGTGGCTTTGGGCAAGTGTATTTCCTTATAAAAGTAGGAGTGGAACCACTTGGTATCTGAAGGACTTGGCAGTTTTAAGATTCTGAACGTCTGGGTGCTCAATAAGTATTTGATTGCTTTCCTTTGTAAAAGCATTTTCAGAGGCACCTGGGTGGCTCAGTGGATTAAAGCCTCTGCTTTCGGCTCAGGTCATGATCCCAGTGTCCTGGGATCGAGCCCTGCATCAGGCTCTCTGCTCAGCAGGGAGCCTGCTTTCCTTCCTCTCTCTCTGCCTACTTGTGATCTCTGTCTCGTCAAGTAAATTAAAAAAAGAAAAAAGAAAAAATTTAAAAACTCTGACTGTAATCTGGTTCAGGGTCCAAGTCCCTACTCTGCTGTGTCGGGTATACTTGGGCCCAAGCTTAAGCTTGTCAAATAAACCCTCGGGGAAAAAAAAATTTTTCATTTCATAGGTTAGAGAACTTTTGGTTACTCTTTCACTTTTAAATTGGGGAAATATACTGATGAATATAATTTCTAATATCAAGACTTTTATCTAATGACACATTTTGATTTCTGCATTGATTCATGTTTACAGGTAGTTTTCGGTCTTAGGCTATAGTGATAAAATGATGAAGACTCTCTCTTTAAGGACATCGGTCACATGGGGCACTTCTAAACAAGCATTTACAGTTCAGTATTGTAATGCTCTCATGATGAGGCTGTGACGTGATCAGAGCCTAGTGTGTTATAGGGCTCAAGATGGGGATGGGAGGGGTGTCAGGTTAAATTCCTTAAGGTGGTCAATTTTCTTTGGCTAAATTTTCTTAGAATTCTGAGCATCAAATTACTCTCTTTTTCCTTTTTTTTTTTTTTAAAGTGATTGCTATGCCCAGTGTGAGGCTTGAGTGAGGATCAAATTCTTAGCCAAAATTATATCTGCTCAGTATATTTCTGTTCAGAAGCTTTTGGTTTCACTGTTTAAAGAAAAGAAAAGTTATTTCTGTTCTGTGGTAAATTAAGAATAATGGAAGTTTCTGGTGTGAAATAATTCTCTCTTTACAGACAGATCCAGTTGAGTATGTGGAAAATATGTGTGAAAACATGCAGCTGTACCCACTACAGGACTTTCTCACTGGAGATCAGCTTCTTTTTGAGTACAAGCCAGAAGTAAGGTTTCATTTCTAAGAGTTACTTTTAGACAAAGAGGAGGGGGACAAAGTGCGGAGATACACTTAAGAACTGTGGAAATGTAGAAAACTTGGCTAAATTTGTTGAATTTCTTATTTAAATGAAACAGTAGTTTTGTGGGTAATTTTTCATGATTGTTGTATTTGATCATGTTTTAAATATGAGGAGAAAATCAAGTCCTTTTGTCAGGTACAATTATTATCACTATTTTTCAAGGGTTATAACATCTACTAAAAAAGTGATTACTAAGAATTATGTGCTTTAGTTGCTAGGCTTACTTGGAGAGTTGTTTTGCTTACCTTTTAGCTCAGTTAGAGACTCTGGACAATGACATTTTAACCATTTTGAAAATATTTATGAGAAATGTAAGATTCCCTGAATTTTGAAACATGTGACTTTTGTATATTATATACAAATAAATACTTGGTTGGGTTTTTCCTTCCTTCCTCTTTGGGAGTAAGTCATTTTACTCCATATGAGTTCTCATAGCAGTTTTCAGTTGGATGATTTGCCCCCCAGGGGATATTTGTCAATGTCTGGAGACATTTCAGTTGTCACAACTAGGGTTAGATCATCTAGTAGGTGAGAAGCCAGAAGTGGCAGCTAACCATCCTACAGTGCAAAAGACAGCACCCCACAGTAAAGTATTATTTGGCCCAAGATACTAATAATGCTGAGGTTGAGAAACCTTAATAATAGGGTATTCCAAAATTTTAGAGGTAGAGAAAGGTAAAGGAGGAAGCAGTAATCACACATTCTTGTTATCTCCTAGAAAGATTGGGCCCTGGGGTCCAAGTATTCTATTCTGAACCTCCATTTATTGTTTTTTCTCAAAGAAATAG
Source organism: Neogale vison (assembly GCF_020171115.1). Lineage (NCBI taxonomy): Eukaryota > Metazoa > Chordata > Mammalia > Carnivora > Mustelidae > Neogale > Neogale vison. Next base: position 41,679,447 of record NC_058092.1, on the reverse strand, counting down.
TCTTTAGTTTGTAGTTAGGGTTTCAGACCTTACCCACAAAATCTTGTGTTTACTCCTACTATAGTTGAAGGATTACTGAAGGGGGCCTTGCTGAGGGATCATTTTACTGATTCTTGGGGATGAAGTAGTGTAAGCATAGTCTTTGGAACCATGTACAAACTTGTTTAGAACTCCACATTTGCTATTTCTAGCTGTGTTGTTCTGTGCATATTATGTAATCTTTAACCCAAGCAAATTAGATAACTTTTAACAGGAACCTGAGTCGTATTCTTTATAAAATTGAGTATACCTTAGAGTTGTTTTAAGATTAAATGAAATAATGTATGTTAAAGACTACCTGGCACATAGTAAAACTTAGTAAATGAGAGCTATTTTTACTGCTAGTTCTATTATTATGTAGGATTTGAAATGAGCACAGTTTATAGTATTATTAAGAAACATTTGAAACAATAGACTAATGAAGTTTTATAAATTGGGGTGTTAATGAGTATAGATAAATTTCATGTGCATCAAGATGTCAGGATCTTGGGGATGCCTAACATAATATGGCTTTGCCTTTTTAACAGAGATGTATTAGGTTAAAGTTGTTATTGTGTGTGTCTCCTCCTACCCCAATTAGGTCATTGCTGAAGCCCTTAATCAGCTAGTTCCGCAAAAAGCAAATCTTGTTCTACTGTCTGGTGCTAATGAAGGAAAATGTGACCTCAAGGAGAAATGGTTTGGGACTCAATATAGTATGGAAGGTAAAATACTTTAATAATTGTCCTACAAGTTTAAGTTCATCTGACTCATCTGAGAATTTTTATTCCTTAATAATTTGTCTGATGGTTCCTATGGGAAAAAAGTGTAAACTTTTTTAGAAGTTTACTTTGAAATGAAAATTATTCATACTGCTTTGCAGAAAATTACTTTCTACTATGTTTATATTTATTATGGCTAGTGAAAAAATCCTGTTTTCTGGGTAGTTTGGGGAGGAGTTTTGACTATGTTTTAGAAAAGTACTTCTGAAACTTCAGTGTATGTATATATCACCTAGAGATCTTATTAAAATACAAATTCTTATTCACTAGCTCTGGGGTAGGGCCTGAAATTCCGCATTTCTAATAAGCTCCCAGGTGGTACCAGTGACACTAACCACACTTTGAGTAGTAAATGGCTAGCATGCCTGGATATATTACAGTTTTCCTGAGAAAGAAAAATTGATTTGTGAAGGCTAGTTGTGAATTGGTTTGTTATTGAGAATTCTCAGCATTTTTTATTGGATCAGTTTGTTTTTCATCTCTACAGATGTTGAAAACTCTTGGGCTGAACTATGGAAGACTAATTTTGACTTAAATCCAGATCTTCATCTTCCAGCTGAAAATAAGTACATAGGTTGGTGAAAAAGTAGTTATTATACATAATCCATTTATGTATCAATTAAACAAATAGCAGATGTATAGTGCATTTACAGAGTGTCGTTTGAATTCCTATTTGAGCTTCCCAGTAACATTGTTTTCTTACTTTTTTGAATGAGAAAACCTGAGGCTTAAAAAGGCAAAGTGACTTTTCCTAGACTAGTCAGTTGGTGAAGGGAGAAAATAGGACTTAAATGTATCTTGGGACTCCCTGAAACTTTTGCTTTTTCTTGGGAATCATAGCTGATCCTTTTATGTCAAATCTCTGTAGGAACAGCCATTATCTTTCCTGGTTGTTCTAGTGTTTTTTAAACCAGAAGTTTTATGAAATCATTGTAGTGGGTTTTCAGGTCAGTGTGTAATGAGTTATGAAAGCATTAAAAAAAAAAAAAACCAGGATGGAAAATAGCGAAATGTTTAATTGCTTTATAAGGAAAGGGTATTATTTCAAGAACTTTGGTTCTGTATAAAGATATATGTGTATCTGCCTGCCTGTCTACTTGCCTGCAATGGGAAACATTCTAACTATGAGAAGGTCACTGGTCTAGGTCAAAGGTTACAGTTGATATAACTAATTTAATCAGAACGCCATTTCCCTAGCAATTCCACTCCTAGGTATATACCCAAAAGAATTGAAAAAAAGTAGCCAAATAAATACATGTACATGCATGTTCATGGCAGCATTATTCATTAATGGGAAATAGCCCATATGTCCATCAGTGAATGAATGGATGAAAAAATTATGGTAAATATATACAAAGGAGTAATAGTCATAAAAATAAATGAAGTATGTACATGCTACAACATGGATGAACCTTGAAAACATAATGCTGAAGAAGCGAGACATAAGGGGTCATATAGGATTCCATTTATATGAAATACCCAGGATATGTAAATCCATAGAGTCGGAACACAAGTTGATGGTTGCCAGTGCGGGGAGGCAGGGGAGTGGATAATGGGAAGTGACTATTTATTGGAGTATAAAGGTTTCCTTTTAGGGTGATGAAAATGTTTTGAAACTGGATAGAAGTGGTGGTTGCACAACATTATGAGTGTACTAAATACTTCTGAATTGTTCACTTTAAAATGGTTAATTTTGTTATATGTATCTAACCTCAGAAGACCAAAAGCCTTTTTAAAAGTCTCATATATTTTAAACAATTCAGTTCCACATCTTGAACTTTGAGTATCTAAACAACCCAGTTCTTTTTAATAAATGTAACAAGTAGTTTTTTATATTCTTGTTTTCCTTTTAGTAGCTTTTCTCACCTACATATGGATGAAACAATTTATGTTTTCATTAACTTAGAGAACAAATTTGACTTTGTTTTTTGGGGTAAGATTTTATTTGCCAGAAAAAGAGCAAGAGAGAGAGTGAGCAGAAGCAGGGGGAGCAGCAGGCAGAGGGAGAAGCAGGTTCCCCGCTGAGCAAGGAGCCTGATGCGGAACTTGATCTCAGGACCCTGGGATCATGACCTGAGGTGAAGACTTAAGTGACTGAGCCACCCAGCCATCCCAAGTTTGACTTAGATAAAAACAGAACTTTTTTGTTTCAGATGTCCTTAAGGTTGATAAAAGACATTTTCATTCAAGAATGGATTTGTTTATAAATTGGTTTATACAACTATCCTGACTAAAGGCCCCTCTTACAGTTAAGACTGTCTTTGAGAAAGACAAAGAAGCAGAACGTGGAGAGATCAGAATTGATCATTAGGAAATTATAGATCTTCAGAGTTCATGTAAAGGCCAAGAGAATTTTCTTTTCTGTGTTCTAATTTATTATATTCTAGCATTTGAATTTGGCTTATTTTTGCCACAAAGAAAAGTTATCTAGACTTCTAAAACCAAGAACAGATTATTGGGAATCATGTTAAATTACTTGAATGAATTATTACTCTTTTTTTCGTTAGCCACGGACTTCATGTTGAAAGCTTTTGACTGCCCTGAGACAGAATACCCTGTTAAAATTGTGAATACGCCACAAGGTTGCCTGTGGTATAAGAAAGACAACAAATTCAAAATTCCCAAAGGTAAACTGTTTCCCTCTGGAAAAGGAGTGAGCTAAGTATAGCAACTCTTTCTCCACTTGGTAGCAGCCTATTTCTGTGTGTCTGTCACCTGTCTCCCTTTCTCCTTCCGCTTCCAGTTGAAGATCTTTTCTTTTCTTTCTTTCTTTCTTTTTTTTTTTTTTAAAGATTGTATTTATTTATTTGACAGAGAGAGAGACACAGTGAAGAGAGGGAACACAAGCAGGGGAGTGGGAGAGGGAGAAATAGGCTTCCTGAGGAGCAGGGAGCTAAATATGGGGCTCAGTCTGAGGACCCTGGGCTCATGACCTGAGCCAAAGGCAGATGCTTAATGACTGAGCCACCCAGGCGGCCCTGAAGATCTTTTCTAGGCTTATCTATCAGATCCATGCTGTGCTCCAGTGCAGTTGCAGAAATCCTTGTATAAATTACAGATTCTAGGAAATACATAAGGATTCAAGGCTAAAATGCAATTGTTTTTAAATATTCTTCTTGCAGTTAAGTGAAAGCAGAGCCAGGTGTTTGACCATCTTAGGGAATCGGTGGTGTGTTAAGAGTATGCTGAAGGAGATTATTCTTAGACACAATAGCTAGCCTATTCCAGTATTACAAATGTAAAATATCCTCCATCACTCTCCCTCTACCATTTTGCTTTTTTTGTAAGAGAATCACAGTATACAGTTAAATAGACTTAAGAGTTCTTGTCTTTAATGTTGACCCAAATGTCTTTAAAGTTGACCCAGACTGTGTTGCATTTTTATTTTCTGTTCTTGTGCATAGCATAGGAACTTACTGAAGCAGCTTGGGATCCAAAAAAATAAATAAATAAAATGAAATCCTTTCATTGCCATTTAACCCAGATCCCCAAGCTTAACACAAATGTTCCATGGCTCTTAGGCCTTCTTGAGTTTTGGGGAAGGTGTTTCTTGAATTACTTACCAGTGTTTCTTAAAAATGGTCTTAATATTTATTCAGCTTCTTTGGAAAGTCTCTGCTATAGCTTTCTGTGAGCATTGAGATTGTTTTTTAATGTTTTTGACATATATACCTCTGTAAACATTTTCTCTGAAAAAAGCTATTAATAAATATAGCATTCCTAGGCTTCTTTGTATGTCTGTGTATCTGATCTTCCCACAGATTACAGTGTGCCTTCTGGGTATACTTAGAATGGTAAATACTACTTTTTTAAAGATAACTTGAGGATAAAGATGTAACAAGGATTTAAGGGCTAATAGTTTATTTCAGAATTTTTAGAATCTGATGTTAGGGGCATATAGCAGATGTACAAAATATTTGAGGCCTCTGGCCTGTATTTTCTTATCTTTTTTTTTTTTTTTTTTCTTTTAGCCTATATACGTTTCCATCTGATTTCACCTTTGATACAGAAGTCTGCAGCAAAGTAAGCATTTGTCCCCTTTACTGGAAAATGTTTCTTTTTGAGAAACTATTTTGTTTAATTCTGAATCATTCCTTCATTTTCTCTATTAGTACTGAGCTGTGCTGCTGATTTATGTATTTTTTTCTGTGCCCTAAACAAATTATTTGTATTGATACTAAACATTAAAATGGAGTTGTGGCAGCTCCATTTCCAGCACCCAGTTATAAAACATGCTGATAGTGTACAGTAGTCATAGTATTACTGGATTGAGAAAGTTCTTTAGAGAGGAGTTTGGATTAGCTTCCAGTCTACAATAAGAACAAATGCATCTGTTGATCCTATATTTAGAAACTCCCAAGGAATCTGATTATACTTTGTTTGTAGCAAATAACGTATTTATAGATAACTGCACTGTGGGAGGTCAGTCCTAGAATGTACCTGAGAGGTGCTCAGGAAATGTTAGTATACTTCTTCCTTTGCCGCTTAAACTGCGGAATCTAGCCTTAGAATGAGAGGCAGCACTAATATTTATTAATACCACTTGAAAGAGTATATTAACCGCCTTCCTTCTCTCAGATTTTTAATTTGTCAGTCAGAAAACCTGGGCTGCAGGGATGGCCAGAGCCTTTGGGCCAGTTGCCTTTTACACGTACCCCATTTTTCAGTATAAGCACTAACATTTTACATGTGTGCGTAACATGATGAGGATTGGGAAGCACTGCTGAAGGTAGATATTCTGTAATGTGCCTATAAAACGAGTCCTGGTAAGCTCTATTTACCTTTGAACTACATTATGGAGTGGTCACTGTCTTTCTAAACATGGAATTTCCTATTCCAAAGCACATTCGTTCATGTTTATTTCTTGCCAATTAATGGTGGTGTTTGCATTTTATACTCTCAGTGTGGTCCTCTTTGATATCTTTGTCAATATCCTTACCCATAACCTTGCGGAGCCAGCATATGAAGCAGATGTGGCCCAGCTAGAGTATAAGTTGGTAGCTGGAGAACATGGTTTAATTATTCGAGTGAAGGGATTCAACCACAAACTACCTGTAAGTACAAGTGTTCTGTTTTGCTCATAGAGAGGTTTAAATTTTATGTTTGTTGCCCCTAAAGCACCAAGTATAGAGGCTTATGGATGAGTTGGTATAAACAGAAAGAAATGTTCATTGATGTGGATTAGCATGTTTTCTTGGCTGGTGACACATAAGAGCAACGTATTTACTACTTACTAGCAATGCATGCAATACAGCCTCTGCTTCAAGCTTGATTTCACAGCCCTTTGCTGTCAGTTTCTCTGCAGCCAACACTGGATAGGATAGTTTGATAAAAGTTGTCATTACTTCCAAAATTAATATATAAATGTAATGCCCTCCCAGTTAAAGTCACATTTAGGGGCAGTGAAGATAGTGAATAAAAAATTACTTAAGTTTATTTGGAAGAAGAAAATCTTTAAGAAGAGTGGATTTCATGCTTCTTTACTCAAGGTTCCTCTTTCTTTTCTTTTTAGCTACTATTTCAGCTCATTATTGATTACCTAGCGGAATTCAGTTCCACACCAGCTGTCTTCACAATGATAACTGAGCAGTTGAAGAAGACCTACTTTAACATCCTCATCAAGCCTGAAACTCTGGCCAAGTGTGTATACATAGGATCAGCTTATATTTTGAAGGCCTGAAAGTATTTGCCTTTCTAGGGGTTAGGTGTAGAGGGAATGAGGCTGTAGTTTCCGTAATAATTTTTCAAATTAGAATTGGCTGTGGTTAAGGAGACCATCCATTGGGTTATAGGATTTCTTTTTCTTTTTTCTTTTTTTTTAAGATTTTATTTATTTGACAGTGAGAGAGTGGATACAAGCAGGGGGAGTGGGAGAGGGAGAAGCAGGCTTTCTGCTGAGCAGAGAGCTCCACATGGGGCTCCATTACAAGACCCTGGTCTCATGACCTGAGCTAAAAGCAGACATTTAGTGAGCCACTCAGGTGCCCCCAGGTTATAGGATCTCCAAACATAGCTTAAGTAACTCTGTGAGTAGGACTAAAATAAGCCTACTGACTCTACTCAGAGGCTAAAGGTAAACAAGGATGTTTTTTCCAAAGTTTGTAAGTAAACAACGGTTAAAGAAATACTGGCTTTGGGGCGCCTGGGTGGCTCAGTAGGTTGGGCTGCTGCCTTCGGCTCAGGTCATGATCTCAGGGTCCTAGGACCGAGTCCCGCATTGGGCTCTCTGCTCAGCGGGGAGCCTGCTTCCCTCTCTCTCTCTCTACCTGCCTCTCTGTCTACTTGTGATCTCTGTCAAATAAACAAATAAAATCCTTAAAAAAAAAAATGGCTGGCTTTGTTATAGTTCAAAATTGCTTTACTGCTGATTTTAGTATATTGGGTATTGTTGTGATGAAACAGTTGAGTTTAATTGCTTAACCTGTCACTTACCTGGAAACTGTAGCTATCCAGAATTCAGCCAAGTTTCCAGAGGACAGCAAAAAGGCTTCTGACTGTATAATAATGCTTAAACCCTCTGCTCATAACTCCTTGAGGCTTTCATTAAAGCCTGTTCTTTATGTTTTTTTTTTTTTAAAGAATTGAAAGCATAGTCTTAAAAGAGTTTTTTTTTTTAATGATTTCATTTATTTATTTGACAGAGACACAGTCAGAGCAGGAACATAAGCAGGGGGAGTGGGAGAGGGAGAAGCAGGAAGGTCAATACAGGGCTCGATCCCTGGACTCTGGGATCATGACCTGAGATGAAGGCAGAGGCTAAACAACTGAGCCACCCAGGTGCCCCGAGCCTGTCCTTTTGTCTAGGGCTAATGGTAGCCTAGCTGTACCTCTGTGTGAATCAGAAAAAGTACCCTTTTGAAGAGGAAGTACCCTTCCTCTTTCAGCAGGAAGAGCCTTTGTGGGAGGGAGAAAAAAGTCCCCTCTATGCAGACACAGCCCTTTGAGCATGTGGCTTGCAAGCCCCTGCTTGATCTTGCTGGGCATCTAGAAATGGTAAACAGCACAACCTTATATAGAGACCCTACTCTTGACACAGTTATTTGTTTATTTCGTGGTCAGTTCTTTATTTATTTTAATTTTAAAATTTAAATTTAGTTAATTAATATATAATGTACTTTGGTTTCAGAGGTAGAGGCCTGTGACTCATCAGTCTTCCATAGTACCCAGTGCTCATTTTACATCACATGCTCTCCTTAATGTCCATCACCTAATTACCCCATCTCTCCACCACTCCTTTTTGACACAGTTATATGGAGCCCACATATGAACAAAATTCAAAAGCAAGGCAGGTGGCAGTTAAGAGTCAGACCGGTAATTACCGGTAGTAATTTGCCACGTTCCAACAGTTTAGTGTGAGGAGGGAGGAGAGTTCAGGGTGGGAGAAGTTGGGGGGATGAGGAACAGGGGTTGGTCTGATTCTGGCCTAGAGCCACTATGTGTACTATGTTGTCACTGCAGTAATAGATTCCCATAATGCTGGCCCCTAGTAATTAATAAAATGTTAATGAGATTTCAAACAAAATAGTAATATTCTAAATTGGTGTGTGACTCATCTGGCAACTAATGTGAAACTTTTATTTTGCAATTGAGACCAGTAAGTGAGTTGTACCAGAGAGCAAATCTATATATAATTTTGTGTATGTAATTTTAAGTGCTTTTTGGTGATTATGACATTTTCTCCCCCATCTTATGATAGAAATTCTTTTTTTAAAAGATTTTATTTATTAATTTGACAGAGATCACAAGTAGGCAGTGAGGCAGGCAAAGAGAGAGGGAAGCAGGCTCCCTGCTGAGCAGAGAGCCTGATGCAGAACTCGATCCCAGGACCCTGAGATCATGACCCCAGCCAAAGGCAGAGGCTTAACTCACTGAGCCACTCAGGCACCCCAAAAGTTCTGTCTTTTTAGAAACATGTCACCTCTAGAAACTTAACAAAATCTTTTTTTTACCTTAAGATTCATTTCAAAATGATGAAACTTTTTTTTCTGCCCTCTGAACAGAGATGTGCGGCTTTTAATTCTGGAATATGCCCGTTGGTCTATGATTGACAAGTACCGGGCTTTGATGGATGGCCTTTCCCTTGAGTCTCTGCTGAGCTTCGTCAAGGAGTTCAAATCCCAGCTCTTTGTTGAAGGCCTGGTACAAGGAAATGTCACAAGCACAGTGAGTGTGAGGTGCTCTCTTGCTCTTGGCTAGGTCTGAATGCTGCTGTGGGCTCCGGAATTGCATTAGTTCTCCAGAAAGAGAAGCTCTATAGAGTTGTCATAGCACAGCCATTCTGATGCAGTGCAAGACTTTCTTAATGAGAAGATTGCTGATAATGGATAGAGCTTTGGATGAAATGGATTGGGTAAATACATGGTATTGGTTATTTGTTGAAGATTGTGTGTGGAAACGACAGTTTAGAAATTAAAGTGTAAGCTCTGGGGTATACTGAGGGATGTACACAGACACACACACACTTTGGCGGAACTTGTATATCAAGGTTGTGTGTTAAGGAGCTTGGGCTTTATCTTGTAGTAAATGGGAAAATCAGTGAAGCATCTAAAAAGGGATTTGTTGTTAAGAAAGATGCAGGGACCAGTTAAGAGGCTTTTATAAGAGTTGACATGATTCCAGAGTTTATGAGGTATCCAGAGTAGTCAAAGTCATAGAAACAGAAAGTGGAGTAGTGGTTACCAAGGGTTGGGAAGGTGGAAAAAAGGGGGAGTTGTTTTATGGGTACAGAATTTCAGTTTTGCAAGGTGAGGAAGTTTTGGAGTTCCGTTTTACAACATTCTATTTATACTTAACACTATGGAACTGTACACTTAAAAATGGTTAAGATGGTAAACTTTGTTATGTGTGTTTGACACACACACACATACACATACACACACACATGCACGCACACATTGAGGCAAAAAATGATGAAGCCTGAGGTTAGGCAAAGTAAATGAAAAGAGAAATAGTGCGGTAGAGGATGGCTAAAACTCAGTGACTAATTGGATGTGGGTCTAATAGAGGAGGGAGGGGTTTAAGATGATGCCTGAATTTCTTGCTTGAACCAGTGGGTTGGTGGAGGAGTGGGAAAAATAGGTTCGGGGGGCATATGAGGAGTTTGTTCTGACATATATCGAGTGGGATAGGTCTGTGGATCTTGTAACTAAAAGGCCTCTTCCAGCCAAGAATGCTTGTTTGGGACTCTGTAAATTACTTGGCTGTTGACCATCTTTCTTCATGGCTTCCCGGTTTCTCAAGACTGGCCCTTTGATGGAATATATGACTGGCTGTTATCTCCTCTCCACTTCCTGTCTTTATTCCCCAGCCTTCAAACCAGCCTTAGTTTCTTTCCTCCCCCTGTTAAGTTTAAAAGCTTCCACTCACAGAGAGAAGCAGGGTAGCTGCCTGCTTTTCTGAGCACAGTGGGAGTACTGGGCAGGGGTCCTTTTGGTCCAGAGGACTTAGTACCATGAATTGCTCTAGGTAGAAACCACTGTAGAGTTGAGCTGACACCTCCTTTTATACCCAATTTTGTAGATAAGAAAAAAGAAGTCTTGAGAGGGGAGAAGCAGCATTCACTTAGTGTGAAGTGTTGTTTTATTGCTCTATGCCGTGTTCTGTATTTATAGACCGAGGTTTTGATAACAAAGTCATAGGTGTCACAGAGGACACAGCCTAGTAGACTAACCTGGACAGTTAAGTTTGATCATGTCACAGTGTACAGGTAAACAGAATGCCAGTGGAAGAACAGAGGAGATGTTCAGTTGTGAGAGCCTCTTAATTTTCAACAGTCATAATCAATGTTGTTGAGAGACTATATCTGCTTTCCTTAATTCTATCCAGGGCTTCTTAAAGAATTAGAATATTGATATTAGTTGCTTCTGGGTGAAATTAATGTCAGGAGAGCCTGCTATAGTTATTTTCTCTTTTGCTTCCTAGGAATCAGTGGATTTCCTGAAATATGTTGTTGAGTGAGTATTGGTTTTTCTCTGTGGGAGTTGTTTATTCCTACCAGCAGTAGGGCCTTGAGCCACAGCTCAGTTATTACTAAATCCACAATGGATGATGCTCCTTATGGTAGGTTTTCTTGAAGCTGGTTGTGTAAACAAAGTTGATTCAGAAGGGACTGTGGGCAGCCTGACCCTTCACAGTAGTTTGTGGGTGGGGGTAAGAGGATAAAGGCACTGCGCAGTGACCCATACTCATTCTTTCGCAGCAAGCTGAACTTCATGCCTCTGGAACAGGAGATGCCTGTGCAGTTCCAGGTGGTAGAGCTGCCTAGTGGCCACCACCTGTGCAAAGTGAGAGCTCTGAACAAGGGTGATGCCAACTCTGAAGTCACTGTGTACTACCAGGTCAGTTGGCCCCTTTACAGATGGCCATCCTCATGGCTAAGTATCTTTAGGGCACTAAAGCCTAAGTACTAGGGCACTAAAAGTCCAAAGTACCTGGAAGTTGTGACCCTACGACTTTCAAGGTCCTTTTGCAGTTACCTCTGTAGCTTTTAATCCTTAGGGTCATTTGTCTTCCTGAAGCAACTGAATTTTAAAAATTGCTCCTATTAGTGAAATGGATCCTTTTACAATCATAGGGCTTCACTGAATCATTCAGCTGCTAGTCCAGAGGGACAGAGACTGAAGAGTGGTTGGAAGTTCCCATGTGTTCCCCTGACAAAACCCCAAGTAGCAGGGTATTTTTTAAAAGGACAGTTTTGAAAAAGAGACAAAAGTAACATAGCTAAGTGATCAATATATAGCAAACAGAATGACTACCAGAGTCATAATTAAAAGTTTTAAAGCATCTGAGATAAAGGACTTGTCACTGTATTTTGATGATGAATACGAAGTCCAGAGCCCCTTACTTCCCTGAGGTCCTACTAATTGGGGCTTGAATCTATTCCTTGTGTCCTCAGATCCTGTGTTCTTTCCACACCATTCTAGAAGGGCGGGATGGGGCGGGTTCCTATGCTATGGTTCCTGGATGTCCTGCACGAGGAGGTGACTTATCTTGTCAGGCCCTGTGAAGATCCTCCTGGTCTGGGCTTTGGGCAGGCCTGTCACCTGTCCTTTTACTGTCCTTTTACTGTGTTTACTGTGTTTCTCGCCCTGGACCTACGTCTTCCTATAGAGACCTACCTTGTCTGTGGAGCTTATCTCACTCTGGCTATAGATAACTAGTTTGCTTGCTTTTATCCAGGTTCTCAGTTTTTCTTTAAGATTTATTTGAGAGAGCAAGAGAGCTAGCGAGTGAGCGTGCACGAGCAGTGGGGAGGGGCAGGAGGAGAAGCGGACTCTCTGCTGCGCAGGGAGCAGGATATAGGACTCCAATCCCAGGGCTCTGGGATCTTGACTGGAGCTGAACGTAGACGCTTAACCAACTTCAGCCACCCAGGCGCCCTGTTCTCAGCTTAGTATTTAAAGCTGAAATGACTACTGGGCCCAGATTTCATAAATGATATGCCTGGCCCTGCTTAGCCCTGTCCACATTTCCAGTGTTTCTTCTGCTCAAAATCCATAGTACTTTACCTGTTGTAGGGTGAGATTTCATATTGTGGGAACTTGTTTGTTGAGGCACTTTCTATCTATTACCTCTTAGCACTTCCAAAACAAGCTTTCTTTACAGAACCACTTCCCTCCTCCCAGAGGGCATTTTGAACAGAATATCTCCTTGTCTAACTGAACAGGACTTGCAGGACACACAGGCTTTTAGCCTTTCTTTAGTGAAGTGGGAAGGGACAGAGTCTGTTAGAGGAACCTGACTGTGGGATGTACTAGCAGCATCCTTGCTTGTTGGCCTCCTGCTTTCTTTCATGCTGACTGCATCATTTTGCTACTCTCCAGGACAGCCAGGATGTGGTCTCCCAAGTATGGTATCCATCTGCCTTTTAGGAATTTGTTGACTGGTTTGGGTTCCTGTGTGTGGCCTTAGAAGCTTCTATTCATACCCGTTTTGTCTGAGGAATCAGTCCAGATACCCTTCATTGATCCCAATTTTCTGTTCTTCTTCTTAGGACCTTGAACTTCAAGTACCTAACTTCAGGTTTTGTTCTTTGGGTCTTGGACAGGAGCCGGCAAGTTGGGTATTACTCCAATACCCAAAGTCCAGTTGGGACTCACCTCCATTCGGACATACAGTCCTGTGCAAGGGCCAAGAATACAAATGATCAAGTGTGATTTCTGTCCTCACAGGCTGTCTAGTGGGAAGGTAGATGTGTCAACAAAATTGTAAATAAGGAAATAGAGAGTGTGATCAGTTCTCTTGGGGGAAGAGAGTAGGATGGATTCCTGAATAAATGGTTATCAAGAATAGCTTGATTCTTAAAAAGTACTTTAAGCCACTGGATTTTCAGTTGGTCTGACCAACCTCTCCTTTCAGTCAGGTGCCAGGAGTCTTAAAGAATACACTCTTATGGAGCTGCTTGTGGTAAGTTGTAATAAAGAAGAGTTAATGTGTTCAGGAGCCTCTGACCCACTATGAGGACTGGCCTTTCTGCCTGGGAGCCAGGGACTTGGGAGGGGTCGGGGACCTGTTTGGTAGGTGAGAGGGTTATTTTTGGTATTGTCATCTGCTATGAGCATGGAAAGGGGGCCTGGGTAATTTAGGAAGAAGGCAGTAAGGGAGGCTGGACTTTGGGGTTATGTACACACTTGGGGGTTAGAAATGGAGGTTTCTGTGCTGGGAGGAGTTGGGCTGATGGGTAGTATGTTGAATTACAGATGCACATGGAAGAGCCTTGTTTTGACTTCCTTCGAACCAAGCAGACCCTTGGGTAAGTCTGCTGGCAAGAGCACTGAGCTCAGATAAAGGTCTGGGGCTTATTTTGCAGGCTGTATTATCAGATATCCTGACTGAGTGCAGCCTCTTGGAGCTTGCTGGTCCTTCCATGTTTTAGAGTCATACTGGTCAAAACAACTAGAATCTGCATCTTGGACTATGATCAGGTTTTTAGTTCAGTCAAGTTTCAAAGATTAGCAAGGAAAAAAGCTAGTGCGTAGTTCTCAGTTCAGAAGAGGGGTGGACACCCTAACCCAAAAATGAAGTAGATGCATACCAACTGTATTTTCTTTTAGATCTCCAGGTCCAGTTAGGATGTGCAGAAACCCTTCCAACTCACCTCTAGTCTCTGAGGGCAGGGCCCTGGGGACTACCTGAGTTCACAGAACTTTCCATTCTGGCCGTAGGTACCATGTTTACCCTACCTGTAGGAACACATCTGGGATTTTAGGATTCTCTGTCACTGTGGGGACTCAGGCAACGAAATACAAGTGAGTAGATGGGCCCAACTATTATTCTTAGCCTGGAGATTGGGGGCTATAGCTGCTTCCTTAAACCTCAGCAACTCTGACTGAATAGGGTTTGCTTCACTTGGGGGTGGAGATGCAGGGTGGATCATAGATGGCCTGATCCAAGATGGATCAATAATGGTTCCAATGATCCTAGAAGGCCTAACTAAAGTCCTGTGGTATTCCATGGTCACTGTGCAGGGCTTGCCAGTGTGTCCTCTCTCTAGGCAGGCCTGAGGACAAGAAAAGCAGAAATGGCTGATCTGGCATTTATCCTAGAACCAGGGTTCAAGTCTTGCTGGTTCTCAGCTTTGGAGCGGGGTCAAGCATGGGTTGTCACTGCTTATGTGCTGAGGATGTCAGAAGGTGGGCTACTAGAGTTAGGGGTTGGGTCCTTTTCCGTTCTCTCACTAAGCTTCGGGAAAGAGTACTGAGGCCTGGAAGAAAAGACTTCAGTCTCTTTCTAGAACCATGCCTTAGCCCTTTTTCTCCTTTGCATTGTTTGAGGTTTTTTTTTTCTTTTTTGGTGCAAAATACTGGTTTTATTAAAGCATGGGAATAGGACCTATTAGCAGAACTGCTGCCTCTGGTGACTTTTAATTGAAGATATTTTGTTTTAGTTCTGAAGTTGTTGATAAGAAGATAGAAGAGTTTCTTTCTAGCTTTGAGGAGAAGATCGAGAACCTCACTGAGGAAGCATTCAACACCCAGGTCAGTAATGCTGGCCTGGTCTTTTGTTCCTTTGGCCAGTTCTTGAGTTTTGTAGTTCCACATTAATGTGACCAAAATGTCTTCCTAGCTTCATCCCTCCCCTTCCTGCTGGCAGGTCCCAAGTGAAGGGATCACAGCAGGTCTCTCATAAACCAGACCAAACAGGATCAAGTGTGTGCTGGGGCAACTGGTGTGATGCTACATCTGAGGGTTTCTCTCTTTGGTGGAATAGGTCACAGCTCTGATCAAGTTGAAGGAATGCGAGGATACCCATCTTGGGGAGGAGGTGGACAGGAACTGGAACGAAGTGGTGACCCAGCAGTATCTCTTTGACCGTCTTGCCCATGAGGTAGTAACACAGTTTTGAGTATCAGAGTCCTGACCGGGACTCCTGATTTTATGAGTCACAATCCCAAGCAAATCAGTATTGTGTGGAAAAGACCAGATCCATTTTTGTATTGGTACTGTTTCTGTGTAATGTAATTGTTTTATATATTGTGTTTATATTGAGGCTCACTACAGGATTTGTGAGGGAAAAAGGTTTCTGCTATTTAAAGAAAATTGAGAACTTCTATCTTTGGAGCAATTCCTCTCCAGATTTATTAATTCTGGGTGTCAGGTCTTTTTGACCTACAAAAACAGCTCTAGGACCTGCAGTATAGCTCTCTGAGAATATAACCCTACATGATGAATTAACAAAGACACTGAGGCAAAAGGGTGGTTTAACAAGAGGTTTCAGCCCAGCTCAAAAGGTGCTCCAGTTTCCTGATAAGAAGACAAACTTCTCTTCATCTGTTTCAATTGTTACTGTATTTTCTCAGGCAAGAGTATGCCTTAGCATGCACCTGAGAGGTTACACGAAGGTGGTGGGTTTTGGCTCCAAGTGTACTACTCAGCTGTAACTATAGCATCTGCTACCCTTTCTTGCTTATTTGCCAGGGTTAACTATTGCTATGAAACACAGAAAGGTGTGTCACAGAAGCTCATTTTCATCCTTCTCTGGAATGTTGAGGGCAAGCTGAAACCTGGAAGAATAAAATGATATGCTCAGGTGCTAAGCAGAACCAAAGAGATCTGCCTAGGGGGCATGTTAGTTTAATAACAACTTTTTCAGAAAATACACTGCTAGTCTTTTACAGCTTTCCTTCTTTCCTGCCTTCCCTTTCCCCTGCAAGATTGAAGCACTGAAGTCATTCTCCAAATCTGACCTAGTCAACTGGTTCAAGGCTCACAGAGGACCAGGAAGTAAAATGCTCAGTGTTCATGTGAGTATAGTAACTGAACTATAGCTCTGTCCTTTCCAGAGCAGTCATTCAGCCCAGTTAACATTCCCTGAGTTTGGGTTGGGACTAGAGATTCTAACAGGTCTTTGCCCCTATCTGGTCAGCATGTTTCTCACCTCAAGTCTTTGGCTTCTTTCAGGTTGTTGGATTTGGGAAGTATGAGCTAGAAGAGGATGGTTCCCCTTCTGGGGAGGATTCAAACTCTTCTTGTGAAGTGATGCAGCTAACCTACCTGCCATCCTCTCCTCTGCTGGTAGACTCTACCATCCCCATTACTGATATCAGGGCTTTCACATCAACACTTAACCTTCTCCCCTACCATAAAATAGTCAAATAAACTGCAGTCTCGTTGGCCTGAAGCATTGTGTATTTAAAAACGTGTTTGTATTTTATGAAATTACACTACTACTAGTGCCACTGAATTTTTTGCACTGCCATCATAGAATTTGATTTATACCTCCTTCTCCCACATTATGACTAACAAACCAAGGGTTACTACTATAGCAGCTGGCAGAGAGAAAGTAGCAGGGTATGCCAAGTGTTACCAAAAAACTTGCAGAAGCAGTTTGAGAAGACCCGGCCTGTCTTGGTTCTCTCAGATGGAGAACCTTGAGGTGCCCTGTCTGATGTTTTAGTGCCTAAATGCTAGGTGCTAATACATGTGTGGGTTTTTTTTTTTTTTTTAATGTATTTTTAAATAAAGATAGTTCTGTAATGCCCTTCAGAATGAGCCATTTGCTGCTGTGGCATTCTTTTTTATTTGTCTCAGTGTGGGGTGGGGATCTAAAACCCTCTTCCTAAACCCTAAGGCAATAAAATATTTTTGGATAAAATGTTGGGAGGCCTATGTGTGCTGTATGAGAATTCAAGGAACTCTGGAGAATAGCATGGTGGGGATAAACAGAGAACACAGAATATAAGGGAGGGTTGAGAAAAGGGATGGACCCTCCATTATTTTAGGAGAGTCCTTGTGTAAAGCTACTTAGCTCCTGGATTCAAGGTTGCCAGATAAAAGAAACACATAAAAAAAAAAATTTTGGAAAAATTACTTTATGAAGCCTTAAGAAGCATTGAGTATAATTAAATATAGTCCACAGTTAGATACAATTTAATAATAGTCCAATTCCAAAACAAAAGTTGTTATAAGTGAGGCCATGAAATTTCCTAACACTTGATTTTAATACATTGCACTAAGTTTCTAAAACAACTCAGAGGAACCAATATTTACAGTAGATGGAATATTTATGAAAAATCTGGCATCAGGTATATATGTATATGTGTGTGTGTGTGTTGTGTGTAGAACCCAAGATTATGTGAACTAGGAACAGATGTGTATCTTAACAGCCATACTAGGTGTGCAAGGGTTAAGATCGAGATTTATAAATGCTTTTTAAAGCATGGGGTTTGGGGAAAAAAGCAGACATCTTGTTTTCAAAACCTGAAGTTTTTCTCAGGACTGAAGTCAAAATTGTAACTGCCACAGAAAAGGAAAAAAGGGAAGCTTTTCTCGCTTTAATTGTTCATCTGCATCATAAAGTCCAGTATCCCTGAGATAGGAACCACTGCAATAAGAAGGGAGTGAATAGGTTCTCCCAAAGGAAGATTGCTGCTTAATTATGCCTATTGCCCTGGTCGTCAGGTGTAAACTTTGCATTTCCCAACCTAATGCTTGGCAGCACCAAGACGTTTCAGTAATGGTTCATCGTAAACCCAACATTCTCCATCTTCATGAAATAACTGTAAAAGAAAGGGGGAGAATTCAGTTATTCACTTGCTTTGTCTGTCTACAAATAATATCAAACTTCTTATTATTTTATGTCTTCTCCCCCTCATTACACTGAAGTGAGTTTCAAGCAGGGACCAGGGCTCACCTTGTTCGTCACTATGCTTATTTAGAAGTGGTACACTACACACTACTTCAGTATTCACTGAAATGAATGAATGACTTACAGCACACGGTACAGGGGGAGTAGCAGCTGGTAGGTTGGGGCAGGCTCCCCAGTCAAGCTTACCCTTGTCTCCCACTGAATTTCCTTCTCCTTCCTTTCCCGAGCTTCTGCTCTTTGTCTTTCTTCAAGTCTATGCTTGGCTTCGGTTGCTGCATCAATGTCTCTGATTTTTAAGTTGAAAGTGACATCCTTCCAAAGGCTAAAGGAAAAGAAGTCAAGGCACGGAGTATTAGATGGACAGAGGAATTAGCAAACTTGAGACTGAAAGACTAGAGCCCCACTCAATTCAGCATAATGCAAGTATAAGTCAAATGGCTTTAAGAGTAGTTCACAGACTGCATTTCCTTAAAGTGGTACCAAGGTACTGGAATAATGGACAGAGAAATAGAAGATTCCACTGCTAGTTTCAAAGGAATAAAATAAAGGATGGGCAGAAAGCTGGATATATGGTACAGAAAACAGAGAAGAAAACAGAACTGAAACTTGGGATTTTACTTCTGGCTGTACCTCTATCTAGCTATGCAACTTTGGGGCTTATCAGCTCACCTCTCTAGGGTGTGAGTTTCCCTTACTGTAAGTCAAAAAGCGTTAGATAAGGGCAAAGACATACCATTTCAGAAAAACTCCCCTGAATAGTGAAATCTGGAGAAACAGTCTGAACAGAGAGAATAAGGATCAAGAGGTGAACGGCAGAGACTTATGGAGGTAGGAGATGTGGTTTCTTCTCAAGGCCTGGAAAATGATTAACTAGGTAACTTTACAACGGAAGACACCTAAGGACCAGAGAAGTGGCCATGCCTAAGATCCCCCTGTGGTGAGGAGCAAAGCACAAATTTCTATAGATGTCCACTTACAAATACGAGCAGGCAGTCCAGCCACGCAGACTGTTAACAAGTTAGAGACAATAGCTGGGTAATGATTTGTAAGATCCTCTTCTTTCACTTAAGAAATGCCCGAATATGCTAAACAAAGAACTTCAGTGTGTGATTCTCATCCCACTGAAAGATCCTGATTTTACTGTGGCAAATGGGAAAGGAAAAAGGTATGTCTGAAACCACTGAAAATCTGAATACCAACTAGATCTTTTGATGATATTAAAGAATTGTTTCTTCCAAGTGTGATATTGTGGCTAGTGGTTTTTAAGTCATTTTAGAGTTTAAATACTCAAATACTAAGGGATGAAATTTTTTTTGAAGTTTTTTGCAACAAAAGACCTTAGGGTATTTGTACACACCTCGATTAAGGGAACCTCACTGCCTTCTCTTATAAACCACAAAGATGGTGGTAAGGCTGCACACAGTGAATATCCATTATATCCCAAGCATTATATATACGATGTGTTTATCTCATTCAGTCCTCACATCAACTGAGGTATCTCCCATTTTAGGAAAGAAGGCAAAGAGAGGCAAGCTGACAGTCATGGTTAAAAAGCTAGTAAGTGGGAGCTCATATAAACCCAGGTATTCAGGATTAGTCTGTGCTCTGTTATGCTCTGCTATCGTGTCTCCAAAACCCAGCCCTGCCTTTGCTTAGCCATTAGCAAGGGCACTGCGACAAGAGCTCTAACAAAGTCCTCTTACCAGCGGGATTCATACTCATTCTGATCTTCCAACTTCCTCACTTTCTTCTTAATTATAGGCAACTTCTTGGTATCTATAAAAACTGCATTTTCCTAGAAAACAAGAGGTAGATGTTTTATTTGTTCAAATTGTTCCAGGAGGAAAAGTCAGCTCTTCCCAGAAGGCTTTAACAGATTTAATAAATCCCACATGGGAATAGTATATGTAGATTTTGAGTTTCATATGCTACCTTCAGCTTAAAATATAGTGGTGTATCTAAGTCTTGGTAGGAGGTCAACAGAGGTTTTTAATGTGGCTATGTGCTACATGCTCAATATTAATCTCTTAGGAAAGTTAGACTCATAAACAACTAATTCTAATGTTAAACACTGAAGTGCTTCTTACATTTCAAATTCTCCAAGTCCAAAATCCAGTTCGTTTGCTTCTCCTGTTAATCCCATACCACCTTCTTCCTACTTTAATTAGGTACTGTTTCCAAGTTTCTTGAAGTCAAGGACTATCTTACTCATTTCTGTATCCGTGGTGTCAGGCAGTAAATACATTTCTTATAAAAAGTCAAGTTGTGTATACAAACACTAATTAGTTTAGCACTTAAAACATACAACCCATTCTAATAAGACAGCTGTCACTTACTGGGTATTTGCTATATGCCAAGCATTATTTTATTTTATACATATATAAAATAACATATTTATATATAAATATTTTATATGTATATTATATATTTAAATATATTTTTTACATATACTGAGTATTCTGAGAGGAAAGGGGAAAATAAAATATATTGCTGGGGAAAAGGTGGGGAATGAAAAGATTTCCTTGAAGAGATGGCGTTAGAGTTGGCCTTGGTGTTTAAATTTCTGGATGAAAAGTGTCTACAATATAGCCTACGATA
The DNA here is from genome assembly GCF_020171115.1 of Neogale vison. NCBI lineage: Eukaryota > Metazoa > Chordata > Mammalia > Carnivora > Mustelidae > Neogale > Neogale vison. Next base: position 41,658,964 of record NC_058092.1, on the reverse strand, counting down.
AGTGTAGAATATAGGAAAATATAGAATATAGGTTCTTACCCCTGTTGCATATTTTGCATACATTACACCATTCCATTCCCCTTCAACTGAGCAAAAAGACTTCTTATCATTTGGAGAACTAAACAGAAAAGGAAACGTTTCTGTTAGTCTTAAGCTGAAAACTATCAAAGTAACTGGTCAGAGCAGAACATGGAAGAGCAACTGTGAAGTCTTGGGTAAAAGCAGCTTAGCAGAACTGGATTTCCCTGAGCCAGCTGGAAGAATGAGGCCCCTAAACAAGATGCTAATGAATGCAACATCCCATGAATAGTGGATAGGAGGTGAGCAAGAGAACCCTGTGCTGGAGGTCCTGGGGCTACAAAGGATGAGGGATGGTCCCTGCTCTCAAGCTGTTCACAGCCTAGTTGTGGAGGCACTGCCACTGAGATTCTGGGTGGTAAAGTGCTATGGTGAGTTTATGTGAACAGTGGCGATCAAGGGCAAAAGTGTTGAAGTTCAGAGAAGGTCTCACTTAATCACTTAAAGATGTAAACCTGGAGACCAGGCTTTTCATCCTGAGGAAGGATCCTGAGCTCAAACGGTCCAAGGTATCCTGAGGTCCTAAGGTCAAACAGTTTGACTTGCTGGTGCTGGTCTGGTTACCTTCAAGGAACATTGAGAAGCAGGCCGACCCATGCCTTTGTTCTGGACATCTGATTTCCACCATCAATTCCAGTGGTGACCTGTGCTGCTCTAGCTCTGCCCATATTCTCTGATTGCAGTAATTTTTTAGATTTTACACTGATCTTTAGGTAAACTTCATTATGTGTTCATGCACCTTCCTGCTCAAGATTTCTTTGGATGCTAATTATGCCATCCCAATTAATTTCCCTGGAAAGCTGGTTAACCAGTCATGTATCTTCTTCCATCTGCAACCCTATTCCTACAGGGCCTCTTAGGGAAGACAAAGTCCTGCAGATTCTTCTCTTCCAGGCAGATTCTGAATCCACCCAACTGACTGTTACCCAGACAGCACAACTATCTTCATTTGACCCTAGATGGAACCAAGCCAAGATGTGATGGTTACTGTTTTTCCCTAGTAAAGGCAAAGAAAAAAGGACTGTGAGGACTTGGGAGACAATGCAGTGGGAATCACAGGGTCTACTATACAGACTGGCCCATGGTCCAATGAGTCAGGAATCTATGATTTGCATTAGCTGGCAATCTAGTAAGACTCCTCTCAGGTTCCGAGGAAGGAAATCCCAACAGTGAATGATTCCTGTTCTAAACTGAGATTTTAGGTCTCCTTCTGATAAGGAATTTCAGGAAGAGACACACAGGATGTGAAACAAGTTTACAAAGACAAAACCACTGAAACAGTTAATTCCTCTTAATAAAAGTTATAGTTCAAGACGAAAAAGAAAAGTATTTCAGAGAAGCAGAAGAGAACAGAAGCAGAAAAACAAAATACCTACAAAATCTCAGCAGTAATTCTGTGCTTCTTGCCCCCATAGAAAGGTTTAGTGTGGAAGACGATATTTGCACTATAGCCAGTTTTGGAACAACTGATGTTGCATTCTCCGCCTAGTTCCACCCAGGGCACTGTGAGGATAGACCTGCAAAACCAAAAGTGCAGGTAAGGCTGCCAGTTCAGAGGACAGAAAAGAGGGTGTGTAGCTTAAGGAACAGCAGGTTCTGCTGCCAGCTGATCAGAGGAAATGGATATAGCTCTACTTGCCTTCCATAACCATTGGGGAATGTGAGAATATAATGTTCATCATAATCTAGACACGAGACACAGCCTGTGAAGAGAAGGGACAGAATCTCTGATGAGCATAAGGCTTTACCGTCTGGATGCTGGATACTCCAGGATACTCCATTCAATTTAGGGAAAAACAATCCTGCACCCTCCCACCCCTGGTCTCCTCCCCCATACACATGCTTATATGCAAACAATGACATCCAGTCTGGCTTTCTTGGTGCCATTTTCCCTCACGGGACAAGGGTCCAGCATATATTACAATAAAATTCTATTAACACTCTAGTCTACCCAATGCTCAGAGACTTACCCTGCCCTATGTTGTGCACCCCAATCGACATCCCAAGGAATTTTGATTTGGTCCAGATATGAGCATTGAATTGTATCTTCTTGTTAAAGCACTCAGCATAAAAGGCTGAAACTGAACAGAAATTGTTTTCAATTAGTGCACTACATAGCTATAGTCCCCTCTCCAACTCAACCTGGAGAAAGAACAGGCTTCATGGGGAAAACCCTGGTGTCCCTCAAAGAACAGCTTCAAATGAGGCCAGGAAGGACGTTAACTGCCTTTTATACTGATTCTCCCAATGCAAGCACAACATAGGACCATTCTGCCAGGAACTTCCCTGAACCATGAGGGAAGCAATCCTGGAGGCTAAAAATCCTCTGGTCAGCAAGCATGTTCTTGCCCCACCGCAAGCTGGGCCCATCCACTATTTCCAGTCTTAACATTGTTGAGCAAGTAAGACATTAAAGATATGCATTCTCTCCACTACATCAAGGACATACTGTGTAGAAACTACATCTCATTTATATAAACCCAAAATTGCTGAGGTCTCTATAGCACAGCTCATTATACGTGTGATTTTAGAAGGATAAGTTAGTTTCCCATATCCCTGCTTTTTACACACAGCTAATCAATGGAACAGAATCTTTGGTACTTACATCAGAAAGAAGAGGAACCAATCTTCATAAGGTTAGGAAGATATAAGGATAAAATGCCATAAAATCCATACTATAGTGAACTCCGCTATGGAACTTTTGTGTTTTTTATTATTTTTTTTTAAAGTAGGTCCATGCCCAACTCTGAGATCAAGAATTGCATGCTCTACCAATGGAGCCACCCAGGTGCCCCAGCTTTGGGGCTTTTAATGACCCTCTTTAGACAAAACAGTTTGAGAATGGATGGTGCAAAGGAGCTCTGTAACTTACTAGGTGGATGATGGGAAACCTGTTCAGCCACAAACGTCACACAGTTTTTGGAAACCCATGGAACTGGTCCTTCTGAAACTAGCTCCTGCAAGTAGATATAACATTTTCTTTTGGCATGGAAACAGAAGTGACACTGTGGATAATCTAACAATTAAGAGTCTCTGCGCCTCCCATGGTGGTTAACTATTCCCTCTTCCACAAGTCCAAGCCACCTTATACGTAACTTTTATTACGGCACTTAATCTCACTACTAGAATTACAGCTTTGTGTCTGTCTCCCTTCACTAGACCTCCCTGACCAACAGTTCCTTGAAGGCAAGTATTAAGTGCCTAACCCAGGGCCAGGCATGGCACAGATGACAGTCACTTATCAGTCTGCCAAATGAGTAAGAACAGACACATTATACTGCCTTGTCTTCAGTAAGGACCACATGTAATGAATCATACAGAAAGGGAGAGATATGGAGAGTTCATGGTTTGCTCAGAGGCTATTACGTGCCAGGCACTATGCGCTAGGGCCTCTCTACATTTGCTTGAGTCTTCCCTTTTCAACATCCTCCTCAAACCAATCTCTAGATGTTGGGGCCCTGAGAACTCAGGTCTGCGTTATCTACTCTTCTCCAGGCATGCTGTCTTACTAGCTAAGTGTACCTGGTTCCAGTACTTTAAATGCCATCTAAATATACTGAAATCTCTAAAAGCCCCATTTTTATCCTAGACTTCTCCCTTAACTCCAGACTCTTAAAAATTCTGACTCCCTACTTGACAACTCCACTTAAATGTATGTGTAACTCACACTTTATATTTCCAATTAGAGTTCTTGATTTTTCCCTCTCCAAATCTAACTTTTTTTCCTTTTTTGTAAATGGCATCAATGAACTGCTGAAGCCCACATGAAGGGTTCATCTGTCACCTTTTACCTCCCCTGGCCACCTGTAAGTACTACCTCCACAATATACCATGAATCAACAATGAATCTTCTGGAATAATGCCAAAACTTCCTCAGCTATAGTCTTGCTTCTATTTTTGCCCCTTTCTGATTTATTTTTCACAAAATCATTACAGTGATTTTTTAAAAACAAAAATGCAATCCTGGTAAGCCACAAAATTACCATTACAGCCCACAAGGTCTTGCATGACATGATCTCTGAATCTCACTTCATGCCACTCCTTTCCTGCTCACTATTATCTGGAGGATGTTGACCCAACAATTCTGTTCCTCTGGGGGTGCTGTGCATCTTTTGATTACTATCTTTACCATTATTATCTGCCCCCAAATAAAATAAAATCTTGAATCAGTATGCAATTCACTATCACTAAAAACATCAGTTCAGAACTCACTGTGTTCTCTTCAGTATCATTTGGCAATGTCCAGTGACACTGAAAGATTTCACCTAAAATGGGATTGTATGGCTTTTTGGCAACCGATCCTTTCCTTCCTGCATGAAAGGCGGAGAGGTACCATTTCACAACCTGAACCATTCGATCTCTGGCATCCTTCTGGTCACTAATGCTGCAAGGCAGAAAGACAAAATTTAATGTCTTGCTTTCTGACAGGACATGAGCTGATGCTGCACTCCTTCACATGGTCCACTATAAGCCAGGGAGAGAGGACCCAGGACCGAGAGTTTTTAAAACTGAGACATAATATACATGATTAAACGCACTAGTCTTAAGTGTCTGGCTTGATGAATCTGATAAATGTATAGTTAATTAACCTGAATGACATAGGTTTAAACTGTGATTCCTCTTACATGTGGATATTTTTTGATAAAGTATTGTAAATATTATTTTTCCTTATGATTTTAATAATATTTTTCCTCTAGTTTACTTCATTGTAAGAATACAACATATAACACATGTAACATACAAAAATATGTTAATACTGTTTGTGTTATCAGCAAGGCTCCCAGTAGGCTACTATTAGTAAAGTTTTGGGGAAGTCAAAGGTACATATTTTTGCCTACATGGGAGGTAAGCACCCCAAAGCCCCACACTGTTTGAGGGTCAACTGTATACCAGTGTTAGCCAATGTGTCCATCCATTGTGAAACCTCAAAGTGATTTCTATCTGGTTCCAGTAAACCATAGTCTAAGGCCAAGGAATGTAATAAGAAAAGATGGATTGTAACACCCTGCTTTAAAGAAAAATGTCCTGCTACCAGTGAAAAGCAATGTGAACTCACCTCCTTGTAAATCAGTGCCACCTTTACTTTCCTTTTGCATACATATCTACTATTACAAGCTAATATTTAGAAGTTATGAGTCAGTCTGTAATCTGGACACTAGACTACCAGCTTTTCAAGGGCAGACACTGACTTTTTTTTTTCCTGGCAAATGCCAGGTGCTTCAGAAAGGTTTGCTAAATTCAGATAACTGAATTTTGTTGGGATGAAGTATAATGAGTGATTACCAATCCCTGGATCAAATATGATCCAGCCTTGGCTTTATAAGTACTGGCTACCTATTAATGGGCTCTCAAGATTTTTTTAGTCTCTAACTTGACTGTTTAACATCACTACCATATAACCTAAGCAAACAGACAGGCATCTGATATAAACAAAGTATTTAATGCCTTTTCCTAGAAATGTCTGAAAGGTAAAAGGAAAAAAAGAATTCATCTATTCTGTACAAAGAGAAAGCTACTGAGTAACATCCTAAAAATTGGAAACTAGAGTGTTCAAATACCTCACAAACAGGTCCGGATGTGCAAAAAAGTCTGCATACATTTCTAAAAGAGATCTTCTTTCAAGAATGAATGTTGGAAGAACTACCTGAAAAACATAAACATTTGATCCTTGAGGATCAAATTCCACTACAGATAAACAGATTGCTGAATTGTTTTAGAAAACACAAAAACAAAACCCCCCAAACCCCAAAATTCCATTCCAATCACGGTATACCCACCATGTACTGCCCAGGCATGCTTCCGATACCCACTTCCCAAACTATTCTGATTCAGAGATGCCCATTAACCTGCCCAACAGATGGGAAATGAAGAACAGATTTTGAACATTCAGATGTCCCTTTCTTCGTGCAATCTCCCTAAAGCTCCTGAATCAGAGTAACAATGACAAATGACACTCAGTAGCTACCCTCTGATGCCTGCACACATTATGTTCCTTTACAACAATCCTGTTCTGAAGAAACTATTATCCCTATTTTACAGTCAAGAAAAATGAAGCTCAAAGAAAATGAGAAATTTTTTCACTGCTCTGTACTGATGTGAATTCTGTACTGAATCTCTGCACTTTCTAATGCTGCTTCTCTGTGATCATTAGTTGTATTAGGCAATTTACCTACTTATGCAACTGTCTTCTCAAATAAACGATCTCCTAGAATGTGAGGACTACACTTACACATGCATTCATAACTACTATTATACAGCAAGAGATTTTTAAATGAGCACTAAAGGAATCAATAAGAGAATAAAGATGGGAATCCATCTGAACTCTCTTCCTACCATGGGGCTGACCCCAGGAAGAAAAATGTTGAGGGCCTAGGAATGTGGCAGAGGAGAAAAAAACCAGTAAACTGGAATATGGAAAGAATGAATGAGAAAGATTAGGAACAACCAATTAAAAAGAGAAGTATTTCACTAGGAAATGAAAGAACAGTTTTTGAAATGTCTATCAGATTATAAATTATTCATTACGGAGCACCACAGTCAACAAAAATTTCCTTAAATTTAGTAATTACTGTGCATCTACTATATTCAAGATCCTGTGTTAAATGTTGTGGACAAGGCAAAGGTAAGGATGAGAGAATACCATCATCAAATTTTAGGTGGAATACTGGGGCACCTGGGTGGCTCGGTCGGTTAAGTACCTAACCCTTGGTTTCGGCTCAGGTCATGATCTCAGAGTCGTGGGATCAAGCCCTGCAGCAGGTTCCATGCTCAGCACAGAGTCTGCATCAGATTCTTCCCCCTTCCCTCCCTTTCTATCGTCCCCCCACTCAGTATATGCACATACCCTCTCTGAAGAAATAAATCTTTAAAAAAAAAAAATTTAGACGGATTGTGACAAATATACAAGAGATGTTCAGTGTCCTGAAAGTTCAGGAGAGGGAAAGATCATGTTCTGCTGGGGTACCAGAATGAAGGCAGAGCTGGGAAATAATCCACTGAGGTGGCACTGGAGAAAAGCCTTAGATAAGAGTATGGCTATAACAGAGGAGAAAACAGAAGAACAAGACATGGACATGGGAGGGGGAGAAAAAAAGGCAGAGAAAGGAAATACTGCATCAAAAACTAATGATGTACTTATACAGAGAATGACCAGTGGACCACTGTGGCTGGGTATATAAAGACTACCTAAGAGACTGATCCAAGGAACACAGTTTAGAAAAGGACATTGTGGCTCTAACATTTAGAATGTTTATAATAAGACTCCAGAGTTTACATTTTAAGTAAACGGTTTCCTATGTATGTTTCCTTCCTATGTATGTTCATAATCTAATGTGGTTAGACTGGTAGGTAAGCTTACGTGCTGACTTGGTGCAATGAATTTAGAACTCTTCAACAGAGAAATTAAAAATGCCAAGAAAGAATGCTGAATAACAAAACGGGTACTTTCTTTCTTTCTTTTTTTTTTGAGAGGGAAAGAGAGAATCTAAGCAGGTTCCACCCACGGCACAGATATCCTTTGATATCTCATGACCTGAGATACTGAGCTGGCCAAAATCAAGAGTTGGAAGCTGAAACGACTCAGCCAGTGACGCACCCCAGAAGTAAATACTTTTAAATATAAAGAGCTCTTAAAAGAAAAGATAAAGATTACTATTACCAGCAGAAAAATGGACAAAAGAACTGAACAGGCAATTCAAAAAGAAGAAATGGCCAAAAACCAAAATTTGATATGTAATAAAAAGATTTTTTTCCTCCCTACTTAAAAAATTTTCCTAAGAACTCCATTCACCAGATCACCTTCAATGTTTTTACTACTACACTGATACCAGCCATCACATCAAGTAAATGGAACAGAACTAGATTGTCTTTGACCTGGGTTCAAGTACTTACTTTGCTGCCACTTCATGTAAGGAGGCCCTGGAAATGAACTTGACATCCCTAAGTTTGTGTAAAAGGAGGATAATCCCATACCCTGCTTATATCTTAGAACTACTCTGAAGAAAGAAGAAAAAAAAAAAAACTACTTTGAAGACCAAGTGAAGTAAATGGGACAAGACTTTATAGTACTTCCAAACACTACCAAGTGCTTGGGAAAATAAAAAGTATCTGAGGTGAGAAGATACATTTTATAAATAGGAGAATGAGATAAAAATTTATGGCATTGTCAAGCAAAGAAAGACAACTGTCATATGGTTTCAACTTAAATGTGGAACATAATAGAACAGAGGACCTTAGGGGAAGGGAGGGAAAATGCACTGGGAAAAAATCAGAGAGAGAGACAAACATGAGAGGCTCTGGACTCCGGGAAACAAACTGAGGATTACAGAAGAGGGGTGGAGGGGATGGGGCAACCAAGTGATAGGTATTAAGGAGGACACGTGTTGTGATGAGCACTGGGTGTTATACCAACTAATGAATCATTGAACACATCAAAAACTAATGATGTACTTATACAGTGAACATAAAAAATTATTGTATTATTGTAATACTCTGGAATGCATAAAGGCATCAAGATTTCAGAATCTGTTGGCAATCACAGACCTTTGTGCCAGTAAAGATTTCTAAAATAGCTAGTTTTTAACATTTTTGGTAAAAAAAAAATTATTCTATCTTTCATAATATAAGAAGCTTACAGTGGCTATGGACCAAATATAGATTATCTGGCAGAGAAAATTATGTGAGGCACGATTTACAAAACTGAGTATTGCAGACACTTTTGGTTGCCTATGCACATCCCTGCTTCATCCTTAGTTAACAGAATTCTGATTCAGTTTAGGTTCAGGCTCTAGGTAGCCGTGTGGTTCGCAGATCTCACGGGGTGAATGTGATTAATCTGTATCATTTAACTTCCCTTGCTAGTGACTGGCTCCGGTGTGGGCACACACATAGCTCTGGCCAACGAGATTCAATTGAAAGTCTGAGCGGCCTGGAGGCCTGTGTAGCTCAGTTGGTTAAGTGTTTGCTTGTGCTCTCTGTCAAATAAATAAATAAAATCTTTAAGGAAAAAAAAAAGGGGGGGGGGGGAGTCTGGGTGCCTGGGTGGCTCAGTGGGCAGAGCCTCTGTCTCAGGGTCCTGGGATCAAGCCCGCGTTGGGCTCTCTGCTTAGCGGGGAGCCTGCTTCCCTCCCCCTCACCCCCACTTGCTGCTCTGCCTACTTATGAACTCTGTCAAAAAGAAAAAAAAAAAAAGGAAGTCTGAGGGGCCACTTCAGGAGAAGACCATCCTTCCCTAACAACAACAACAAATCCATGAAAAGAAATTCTTTTTCTGCCTCTTGACATTATTTGCCCAAGGATGGCATGACTGGAAGCATGCCACCCATTTTGCAATGACAAGGAGACAAGCCTGAATGTGAAAGTCAATATGGAAGAACAGAGTTTCTTTCTAACACACAACTGATTGAATTAATCAGTCCCACAACTACTTTACTTCTAGCCTTCTCATTGTATGAGCTAATAAACCTGGTATTGTTCAAGTTATCTTCTGAGGAGTCTTCTATTACTAAAGACCAAAGCCGACCATGGTGGAAGATACAGAATAGAAATATTTAGATGTCAACATCTAAAATTAAGCTCTAACTTACAAATCAGAAGTAATAATTCTGCTCTAGTAAATGCAATCTAATGACCACTGAAAAAGTTCTGGGACAAACCCCGAACATTCCTGCCCAATTTGCTGGATTCCACAAATAAATGCTAGCCTTGTGTTTCTGTTCTCACTTAGATTTGAGATAAAGGGTTTGATTATAGACACTTATTAGAAAGTATTATGGATTAGTTTTTTTTTTTCCTCAATAGCCCTCAAAATCCAAAGTCAAAATAAAGCTGACTGGTGTCAAAGACTATCTAGCACTGTATTTGATTTGGTAGTAACAAAAGTGAGACTCCTAAATTTTATTAACTTTCTAAAGCCAGATAGAATAATAATCTATCCAAGATGAAAGTTACTGCAGCTCAGGTCTTTAAGATGAGACACGGCAGTAAAAAGACTGGATTCTGAGATCACAGACCATATTAGAATCTCAGTTTTGCCAGTTACTAGGACTCAGCCAAGTTACTCAGCCTCTATGAGTTTTAGTTTTCTCATCCATAAAATCTTAACAGTAACACCTCTGCAGAGCTGTGAGAATTAAGTACAAGGATGAGGTTTCCAGCACAGTGGTGAGATATATAATAGGCACCCATATATTCTAGTCTCCTAACTTAACAGGGCATTTTGTTTAGAGAACTAAGTTTAAATTCAAATTCAAATTCATTGTGTGGCTCATTGTGCGTCATACCATTTCTCATTTATGACCTGTTCCAATCCTTAACAACCCTGTGAAGTGGCCACTGTATGTTCATCTTACATGAGAAACATAAAGATCACAGAGGAAGGGACTGCTCAAGGTCACATGGCTTGCAAACACAGGATGCAAACACAGGTCCTCTAAGCCCAAGATTTCAGAACTCTGTTCGTTTTGGTTCTGGGCACACTGTACTGCTTAAGGTTTTATCCATAACTACTAATCAAACGCAACATTATTTTGTTTGCCCCCAAGAAAACACAATCTAATTCATATTATCCACATATACTATATTTCTATGAATTCTAGTTTACATATTTTATCCATTTATAAAAATTGTTTATTCATCTACATTATATTAAACCACAACTGTAACAGAGGCTATGTCATTATGCTACATTTACAAGCCATTCACCGAACAATCACTGAGAATCCACACGTACATGTTAAGACTTAGAGCAAATGCCAAATTTAATTCTTACCTTAGTAAGATCCATTCCAAGCCTAACCTGTGACAAGAGATGCATGATAACGCTTTTGTGCTCTTCCACCGACCCTGCCTCCCCTTCATCATCTCTATCATCATGTGAGTCGAAAAGGTCTAAAATAAAACAGATCTGCTTAGACTGGTATTAAACTGGGCCAACATGTGGATGCTACCAGAGCTACAAATCGTTTTTTCAAAAGAATGTTTTTAAGACGAAGAGTTAAATTTGGGGCACCCCAGTGGCTCGGTCAGTTAAGCGTCTGCTTGGGATTCAGCCCCTCATCAGGCTCCCTGCTCAGCAGGAAGACTGCTTCTCCCTCTCCCACTCCCCCTACATTTCTCTGTGTCAAGTAAATAAATAAAATCTTAAAAAAAAAAATGGGAGTTAAATTCTCCAAGGTCACTTACCAGCATCACTTGTTCCATTGGACATGGAAGAATTAAGTGACTCTGTGGTATCTGGGCGCTTTAGACTATTTCCTGAACTGCTGTGTGTCAAGACTGAGGCAGATCCAGAGGAACTTTAAAAAAAAAAAAAAGCAGTAATTATCTTCTTAAGCCTTTTAAGAAAGCAATTCAGTCCTAGTAAGACATTAACCTATAAAGCTATCTGAAACCAATATAGGCAGACAGATGACAGAAACAAGCTAGACTTACAGTGAGCTGGACACACACACACACACACACACACACACACACACATTTTCCAACTCCCTGTCACCCTCATTCTGAGACTGTAAACTGTAAAGTGGGATGACTGTTTCTTGTCTTGTGCTTTTTACGTAGTGTGTGCTCAGCCAAGCCATGCTGAAAGGTCATCAAAAATTAGTAAGAGGGGCGCCTGGGTGGCTCAGTGGGTTAAAGCCACTGCCTTCGGCTCAGGTCATGATCCCAGGGTCCTGGGAGCCCCACATCGGGCTCTCTGCTCAGTGGGAAGCCTGCTTCCCTTCCTCTCTCTCTGCCTGACTCTCTGCCTACTTGTGATCTCTGTCAAATAAATAAATAAAATCTTAAAAAAAATTAGTAAGAGTTTTGCTTCTGCAACTAAGTTTAAAACTAGAGTTCATTTTCTTTTCACATTACTTTGCATAAAATTACATATTACTTCTCTGCAACAATTTCTAGAACCTGAAAAACTGCCAAGTCTATTACTTAAGTCTTAAAAGATGTTGGGTCTATATTTTTGAGATCCTTTGATAAAAGCCCACAATGGTATTTAATGTTCTTCCCAGTCATTTAAAAACTGTATTTGAAATTACAAAATAAAAAAGCATGGTATTTTTTAAAAAGTAAGTTTATGCTAACTGAAATTATGAGCTAATTAATAGGTTTAAAAAAAGCTTCCTCTCTTATTGTACCTGTAATCGTAATTCACCCAGATTACTTGTATATTAATAATCAAAGGCATACAGTTTACTTAAGAGTAAAAAGAAAGCCAAATTTTTCACACTGCAGATTATTATTTATAAAACAGTACACATATAACCAGTTTTTGTGAAAAGCTTATGGATGTAAAGCCTATTATATATTCTAATTTAAACACACTTTGCCCTAATTACTTACCTTCTCTTGATTTTTTATTTAATAATAAATTCTGGTTGGTTTTTTTTAGACTTTTTCACAGCAAAACTAAGTAGGAAGTACAGAATTCCCATGTCCCTTTTCCCCCAGACATGTACCTCTCTCCCATATCATCACCACTCTTCACCAAAGTGGTACACTAGTAACAACTCATGAACCTACAGCGGCACATCATTTTCTGACTCAAAGTCCACAGTTTACATTAGGGTTCACTCTCAGTGGTGGACATTCTATGAACTTTGCCAAATCCACCACTGTAGTATCGTAAAGAACAGTTTTCCCTACCCAAAAAAATCTGTGTTCCATGTATATTAGAACACTGAAATACTAGAACATTCTAATATTAAAATATTAGATCAATATGTACTCTAATTTAAACATAGTTTGTCCTGGTTACTTACCTTCTTTTATCTATTTTTCAAAAATCCTTAGGTAACTAAATATTGCTTCTTTGATAATTTAGTAGTATACATCACAAGGTACTATAACCAATGTCTACCTCACCAGTTTTGAAAGCCAATAGTAAGAGAGATCAAATTATCATTAAATAAAAGAGGTGCAGGTTTTGTGGCTCTTTGGTATATCATCAAAATAGAGTCAATCTTTTAAATCCATTCACCAAAACCCCCAAATTCTTTAAAACATGTATCTTATTTTAGATGCAATTCTGAAGGTCAGATCTATGCTGTGCTTTTTCTTTTGTACTCAGGTTAGAAACCATGTTTGGGCCAAATGAAATGCTCAATAGAGCTCAAAATGAAAAAGGTGATAAATTCTCATTTATCCATTTCATAATTTACCTCAATCAGGAAAAGAACTGAAAGAATGCAGTTAAAAAATAAGAGCAACATTGATAAAAATGATATGCATACAGGAAAGACTTATCTGCAGTGAACTAATTTGTATAGTATGTAATCATAATATCATAAACTAAACCAAAAAATGTGAAGGCTGAACTGAATTATAACACAATCTAAAGTCTTACTGAGTACTAAGGTATGTGCCAAATGCTGTGTCTTTATCTCCATAACACTTTAACCTCCATAGCAACTGTATAAGATAGATATGATTATTCTCCTCATACATGAATGCTCAGCTCAGAGGTTCAGTGACCAGCTTGAGATCACACAGCTGGTAAGCAGTGGAGCCATTTCAAAGGCACGTCTGGCTCCAAAGCACAGGTTCTTTCCAATGTGGACTTCCATCTAGTTTATAATTGTGTGCAACCATACCGTTCAGTGACTTAGTTCACATAGAAGCTATCAGTACTGCGGGTCTTTAGAAAGTAAGCAATGTAAAACATTTTCACGTTCTCTTCCTTCAGAGACCGAAAAACAGTAGACAGAAACTTGATGCCAGAGTAAAAAAACAAGTAGTAGCAGCTGATAACCAGCAGGTGTCGCAGGCTCAATGCCTATCAAGATCAGGCAGAGACCATAAATACTGTGAACTAGGCTAGATGATAAGGAATACAGACCTGGAGGCAACATATTCAATTTGAAGGGATTTAAGGCTCCGTAGCTCACTCAGTTGAGTGTCTGCCTCCGGCTCAGGCCATGATCCATGGTCCTGGGATTGAGTCCCACACCCGGCTCCTCGCTCAGCGGGGGAGCCTGCTTTTTCCTCTGCCTGTTGCTCCCCTGCTTGTACACTCTCCCTCTCTCTGACAAATGAATAAATAAAATCTTTAAAAAAATAAAAAATAAAAAAAAACACCACCCCCCAAAAGTCAACAAACACTCTGCTGGTCAAATAAAACATTTGCAGTCCCTACCAGTTTGGGAATCCAGATTAGGGCATACAAGGAGAGCATAAAATTGAGGGAGGAAAGGAATCCAGTGGTTAGCTGGACACAGAATTTAACTCTGGGCCCCTTCAAATGGGAGGTTCATCAATTGTGTATTTGTCATGGGATGGGTACCAGGAGAGAACAGAGAAGGAAGCTTACAAGGAGAAAACAGAAAAGCCCATGAGCCTACCAGTGACTCTGCAGACATGCCTATTAAATGTACAACAACTAAGTATTTTTAAATTTATTTCCTATTTCATAAAAATTTCAGGAGAACCCCTTGAAACTGGGGCCAGACTCAGATACTATAAGCTTTCCTGAATATGGTTTTATGCTTCTGGAGGACAGATGAATGTGTTTTGATATTCAATTGTACTCTGTTTAGCATAACACCTAATGTTCGATATAAGATGGTATTCTTGATTCTGTTTAAAGAAAACTTGCTTGGAAACATCAAAAATCAACAGTAAGTTTTATCAGAATTTTCTTCCAAATGCTTATTTCCTTTTAACCCCACTACCATTAAAAAAATATATTTATTTATTTATTTATTTATTTTCCAAAATTAAAGCTAATTCCTACTAGCAAACTGCTAACAATGGTTTCTTTCTAGCTTTCTCAATCTCATCTGACCCTCTCCTAATGTCGGCGCTATGGAAATAATGTCAGGAGTTCAATTAACAATGCTGGCATATTACTTTAGCTGATGCTAATTTATTCCATTTAAATTAAGTCAAAAGTATTCGAATTAAGTCAAAAGTCACAGAACTGGCTTTGCTCAATAAGCCAATCAAAAAGGGAGCTTTTTTATAAGGGAGTCTGTCAATCCTACCAGTCTCAAAATAAAATTAATTTTTAAAATCAAGAGTCATTTAAATACATAGCTCAATTACTTACTCTATTAAGCGCTTTGGGGATGAGCCACTTTGATGGAATTCATCAGCATCATAGAATTCATCTTCACTGCTAGAATAAGAGAACTCGGGGACAGTATTTGGAGACAAGTTGACATGGCTTGGAGAAGTCAAACTGCTACTAGGTGGTGAGTGCCCACTGCCTAGGAAGTAAAAACATTTTAAATTAGGAGACAATGTTGGTAATAGAGGGAAAAGAATTAGGGAGATGGAGTCAAAACAGACTTTTCTAAAATCAAGAAAAGTTAAGTTGGTAGAAGTCCTTACACTCTCTGTAAAGAAAATCAACACTTAACCTAGCCAAAGAAAAAGGCAAATCACGCAACAGAATGGGACATAGACTTTTAAATGAAAAACTGCTATCTTCCCATTTATAAATATCCATAATTAGAAAGGGAGCTCTTTCAGTTGTAATCACAGTGTGTGAGTTCTGGGGTCTGAAGCCCCACAACAGATATAATACCAATGGAGAGCCAGGCCTCCTATTTTATACTACAGAACCAGATATTTTAAAAACACAGCAGGGACACAATGAGAATGCATAATGGAAAGAATACCAAAGACCACATGAAAGTTAAAATATTATCCAGGATATCACATTCACATTAGTCATTATGTTGTGGCAGTTACATGAAAACACAAAAACACACAGCCCTAGCACTCAACATCCAAACTCCTTACTTCTTTTCTACCTACGTCAAAGTCAGATGCCTGGGGCTCAGGGGCAAAGAAAAACAGAGGTCTACTATGGGAAGAATGTGGAAAAGGAAAGGACTAGAAAAAACATCTTTCTATACCTAAGCAGTCTAAGGAAACGGAAATTACCAGAGATCCACAGAAAGACTACTATCTAATCTCTGTGATCATGATTCACTGTCTAGTAACAAACAATAAAAGTATCAAACCATGGAGGACTACTGAGATTAATTCAACAAGTGTTTATAGAGCATCTACAGGCTCTTGGCAATTTATGCCCATCCGCTATAGATGCTTGACAGAGATTAAATTTAATTAAGTCAATGATATTAATCTAAAAACCAAGGCCACAGTTACAGAAGTTGAGAAACAGCAGCAACAAAAATGAATCCACAGTCACCCACGGACTGTTAGCCCATTCTTGCGTCAACAGTTAGAGAAAAAGCACATCCACCGGCCACATTTAGTTGCCATGTTCACAAAGATACTTTAAAAACATTAACAGAAAAAGTTTGCACCAAAAAAGGTAATCTTACTGTGGAAATGCCAAAAATAGTTCATCTTAGCAAATAACTTTAAATTCCCCGCCCCCTGCAATACTGGCAGTAAAACGGGAAAGAGACTTTCTCTTACTGAAATAGGCAATAATGATGATAATAATAATAATAATAATGCCCCCAAACCACCCAGGAATTAAAAATGATTAAGGAACATGCAAACACTCCAGGTGATCACACAATTAAAAATGTGTCCAAGAAGAAAATGAGTTTGGGAACTTAAAAAAAAAACAAAACAAAAAACCCAACAAACACAAAAACTGAGTTTTCCTTATAAGAACAAACAATATTATTTTTTTTCCTCAGTTGTTACCTTGTTTCTTTTTTGTATCAGAGAGAGTGAGTTAAGGAAAGGTGAAGAAGAAATCAGGTTGGAAAAAAGCAAGAAATAAATCACATGTTGATTTCATTTCTAAAAGTCCTTTAAATATACCTACGCTAAAATGCTGTGTTTTAAAAGTTATCTTCTGAAATAATTATATCCTAAATTACTTATCATAATTATCCTAAATGTACACAGGAAATATACCCACTTTTTCAAAGTTTGTAACTGATTTTATGTAGTTCTAAACAGACAATTCTGGCTGTTTCCAAGCTGACATAATCCTTTCTTTAGTAAAATGTGAAAGATTTTATATAATCTGAAGAGAAATCAAAGTATCCTTTTTTTTTTTTTTTTTTTTGAGAGAAAGAGGGAGAGACAGGGAGAGTGAGAATCTTTATTTATTTATAATATTTATTTATCTGACAGACAGAGCACAAGTAAGCAGAGCCGCAGGCAAGAAGCAGGCTCTCCGCTCAGCAGGGAGCCTGACATGGGGCTCAATCCCAGACTGAGCCACCCAGGAACCCCAGGGAGAGTGAGAATCTTTAGTAGGCCCCACACACCAACCAAATGTGCCCGATGCAGGGCTCTGTCTCAAGACCCTGAGATCATGACCTGAGCCGAAATCAAGAGTCCGATGCTTAACTGACTGAGTCACTCAGGTCTCCTAGAGTATCCTTTTATATTAAAAACAAAACAAAACAAAAAAGAAAACACAGGTACTATTTTTAAAATGAACAAAAGGTGATACAAGTAATGAAATACAGGGAAAAAGTCAGCCAAACATTTCAAGCTCATTATTCAAATTACTTGTATTTTCCCAAGAACTTCAAGTAAGAGCTATTTTTGCTTTCTTTCAAATTCAGAAGACAGCGGCCCAAGCCGTTAAATATTAAAGAACAAAGTAACAGCATCAGCATCTTTACTAATTCAAATTTCAAAAAGGGCTAAAGTCGCAAGGTAATTTTCATTATTACAAGACAGGAGGAAAGTCCTGTCTAGGAAAGAAATCTGTGGAGCAACAAACAGGGGCTCACCTCCTACTTCCTCAAGGCATAACAGGGACAAAAGCATGACGTTTTCCTGTGAGTTGATCTCAACATAAAACTAATCAGTTTTCAAACAAGAAATTAATCTAGTACTAACACTGACAGTATGCCTGTAAATTACAGGAAAAAATAAAGGCCATAGTCTAAATAAAGAGAATACATGTTAAAATGAAGTATCTTTTTTTGCTTATAAAATGACAAAAATGTGAAAGAGTAATACATTTAACCTTAAAAAAATATATGTGCCAAAAGTGCTTGTACAAGGATATTCACTAAGTACTGTTTGTAACAGGAAAATCCTGGAAACAACCTAAATGTCCATCAACAGAAGAACAGGTAGTATGCACTCAGGCAGCCATAAAAAGAACACTGCAGACCTAACAGTATAAACACAGAAAGCTCTCTAAATGTTCTCTGTTAAATGAAAAGAGTAAGTCACAGAAACACATGATGTCATTCAGGTTAAAACAACAAGAAGAATACAAAATATATTTTCACAGAACTAGAACAAATAGTACTAAAATTTGTACAGAACCACGGAAAACCCCCAATACCCAAAGTAGTCCTGAGAAAGAAGAATAAAGTAGATTACAACACCAGATTTTGAAATACACTACAAAACTGTGATGATCAAAACAGTATGGTACAGCCATAAAGACACACAGATCAGTGGCACAGAACAGATACCCCCCAAAGTAGATCCATGATTATACAGTCAATCCATGACAAAGAAGGCAAGAACACTTAACCTGTGACAAAGGAAGCAAGATTATACAATGGGGAAAAGACAGTCTCTCCAATAAATGGTGCTGGGAAGGCTGGACAGCTGCAGGTAAAAGATGAAACTAAAACACTTTCTAACACTATACACTCAAAAATGGATTAAAGATCTAAATGTGAGACTTGAAACCATAAAAATCCTAGAAAAGAGCACAGGCATGAATTTCTCTGACATCGGCTGTAGCATGTTTTTCCAGATGCATCGCTCTGAGACAAGGCAAACAAAGGCAAAAATAAACAATAGGGATTTACATCAAAATCAAAAGCTTTTCCACAGCCAAGGAAGCTATCAATGAAACAAAAGGACACCTCAGTGAATGGGAGAAGATATCTACAAATGGTATGTCCAATGAAGGCTTAATATTCATAATATACAAAGAGCTTCTACAACTCAATATCCCCCCCCAAAAAAATCTGTTTTAAAAAGGGGCAGAGAAAGAAAGGGGAGGGGTGCTAGAGGACTGAATAAACGTTTTCCAACAGACAGATGAAGAGGTGCTCAATGTCATGAATCATCAAAATGCAAATCAAAACCACAATGATATCACCTTACACCAGACAGAATGGCTAAAGTCAAAATGACAGGAAATAACAAGTGTTAGAAACACTAATTCAGGGGATGCCTCGGTGGCTCAGTTGGTTGGGCTACTGCCTTCGGCTCAGGTCATGATCCCAAGGTCCTGGGATCGAGTCCTGCATCGGGCTCCTTGCTCGGCAGGGAGCCTGCTTCTCTAGCTGCCTCTGCCTGCCTCTCTGCCTGCTTGTGTGTACTCTCTCTCTCTATCTCTGGCAAATAAATAAAATCTTAAAGAAAAATAAAAAAGAAAAAAAAAAGAAACACTAATTCAGAAAGATACACACACCTCTATGCTTACTGCAGCTTGATTTACAACAGCCGAGAAATAGAAGCATACCCATTAGGTGAATAATGAAAGGAAATGTGGTGTACACACACACACACACACACACACACGAATATTACACAGCCATAAAAAGGATGAGATTGTGCCATTTGAGACACCATGGATGAACCTAGAGGGTATAATATGCTAAGTGAAATAAGCCCAACTGAGAAGGACAAATACCACATGACTCCACTTATGATTTAAAAACATAACAAAACAAAAAACTCCACAAACAAACAAACAAAAAGCAGAATTAGACCTGTAATACAGTTAATAAAAATGATGGTTGCCAGACAGGAAAGGGGTGGAAGGTTGAGCAAAATGGATGAAGGGGAGAGGGGAATACAGGATTCCAGTTATGGAATGAGTAAGTCATAGGAATAACAGGCACAGCATAGGGAATATAGTCAATGACAGCGATTAACAGGATAGATGGTAGCTACACACTTGGGGGAACATAGCATAATGTATAAACTTGTCAAATCACTAAGGTGTCACCTGAAACTAATGTAACATCGTTCATAAATAAATAAATAAATAAAATTCTGGGGCACCAGGGTGGCTCAGACAGTTAAGCAACAGCCTTCGGCTCGGGGTGTGATCCCAAAGTCCTGGGATCAGCTCCACATCAGGCTCCTTGCTCAGCAGGGAGCCGCCTCCTCCCTCTGCCCGCTGGTGCCTTGCTTGTGGCACAACTTGCTCTCCCCCAACTCCGTGTCAAAACAAATAAATAAAATCTTCCAGGAAAAAAAAAAAAAGGCAATTACTACTCAAGCTTCTGGTTCCATCACAAAGTTAACCACTTCATGTATAGAATGATGGTAAAATTGTACTTCCAACACAAATATGTAACACACTTCAACCGTTTTTCCCATCAGCAATCAAACACAAACCTTAAATGTTAATGGGGAGTTATGAGAATTAAAGAAATTATATAAATTTGTACCTGTACTATTTGGTGTTGGAGTCTGATGATGTCCCAAGGTAGTTAATACAGGTCCAACAGGTAGTGAAGATGGACGCTGTTCTGACTTACATAGCTGAGAAGGTTCTAGAAGATTTGAACATATGAAATAAGTTAGAAAAAAAGCCAAATACAACTGTGTTTACTGCAACTGTGTGGAAGTTAAAATCCTAAAGATCAGTAATTTTTGAAACTGTTTTCCATTAAGTCAAGTTCCATGCTGCTCCCTCTTCCGGATCATCTCTCCCCTTTAAACTCAATGGTGATAAACTACCATTTTATCTAAAACATTAGGATATCAAGAGACTAATCAAGGCAGGCCAAAACCTCAGCAAAAATGTTCTATAAAACTAGCAAACGCTTCTGATGATAAGGTCTAAGCATCAAACCACATAAAATCATTTAAAACTGAGGCACATGGGACACCTGAATGGCTCAGTTGGTTGAATGTCCCACTCTTGATTTTGGCTCAGGTCTGGTCTCAGGGTCATGGAATCAAGCCCTGCACTAGAGCTCTGCGCATAGTGTGGAGCCTGCTTGAGATTCTTTCCCTCTTCCTCTTGCACACACATGCATACTGGGGCGCCTGGGTGGCTCAGTCGGTTATGCATCTGCCTTTGGCTCAGGACTCATGATCCCAGAGTCCTGGCATCAAGTCCCCTATTGGGCTCCTTGCTCAGCAGGGAGTCTGCTTCTTCCTCTGCCTGCCATTCCCCCTGCTTGTGTGTCACTCTCTCTCACCAATAAATAAATAAATCTTAAAAATACACAAATCTTTAAAGAAATAAAATGGGGGCACAGTAGTATTTCCTCTTTAGCCCAAGATATTATGTTCATTCTCTTAAAGAATCAAAATTCGCAAAAGCACTTCACATACTTCTAAGGTTTTTGTTTTTTTTTAAAGATTTTATTTATTTATTTGACAGAGAGACACAGTGAGAGAGGAAGAGAAGCAGGGGGAGTGGGAGAGGGAGAAGCAGGCTTTCCGCTGAGCAGGGAGACAGATGTGGGGTTCAATCCCAGGACCCTGGGAACATGACCTGAGCTGAAGACAGATGCTTAACGAATGAGCCACCCAGGCACCCCTACTTTAAAAGTATTTTTAAAGGGATTTTTTTGTTACATTCCTGACCTAACTAAATCATCGAGAAAGCAGAAATGTTGGATTCAACAGAAGGTAAAAGGAATTCATACACACAGCTGTTGTCCCTAAGCCTTCCTTTGTTAGTTTAAAAAAAAAGTTTAAAAAAAAATACTATTGATCACTCTATACTTAAAAATACAGGTCCCTTCTAATCAATAGGCGTAACAAATTTCACCTTTCCCTTCCATTACCTAGAGTTCACCACCAAGAAGAAAACATTTGTATTCTTCATAGCTATAAAAAGTATCCCAAAATAGAAAGTTTCTGGATTATCTCCAAGTAGGTCAATATATATTAAGATTTCTTTGGTAGCATGAATCCTGGGTCATAGGATTCTGTCCCACCAGCTAATCTACGTCTTAGTAACCATGTTTTCCTTTCATCTCACTATGAAAACGAAAAGCTCTTTCACTGTATTAAAAAAATCCCCCAAACCAAAAATATTATCACCTTTTTCCAGTTCATTTTCTGCTACTCCTTTTGTTTCCTTTTGTTTATCAAAAAACAAAACGAAGGGTGCCTGGGTGCCTCAGTTGGTTAAGCGTCTGTTTTCTGCTCAGGTCATGATCCCAAGGTCTTAGGATCAAGCCCCACATTGGGCTACCTGCTTAGTAGGGAGCCTGCTTCTCCCTCTCCCTCTGCCACTGCCCCTGCTTGTGCTCTCTCATTCTATCAAATAAATAAAATCTTTAAAAAAAAACAAAGACAAAACAATAAAACCAAAAACGAGCCCTTCAAGATTTATGAAAGCTGTACAAATTAAGTTTTTTCTAATCAATGAAACTGAAACATTTTTGCAAATACTTACCTGGAGGTAAGACAGTCTGGGTAGGCATTGTGTTGATCACAGGTTCCAAGGGACTAGGTTGATATATTGCATCTACAGGATTAATAGTACTCTGAGATAAAGAAACACAGTATAGTTATTTTTAATTAAATACCCTTCCAGTGCTCACCCTCCCAAATGTACGAAGTGCCCACATTTCTGACAGCAAAGTCCTGAGGGTAGCTATAAAGAGATGTGGCTCAAAATGCAAAGAAGAAATGAAATGCATTTATGATATAGAAGTCTAAGAGTTTCTTAAAAAACAAAACATCGTAAGGAGGGAAAATGAAAGAATTTCCGTCATATGGAAAGATAAAGCTAAATGAAAAAACCTGCAAAGAGTTGTAAAATGGTGTGGGAAAATTTCAGGAAGTAAAAATAGTAACTTCTGAATTCAGTTCAGTACTTCTCACTTAATTCTTAATTCACCACAAATAATGTTTCTCTATTGAAGACAGAAATACTCTCTCTTACTCTGATGTTATTAAACATCCTACAACTACAACTGGTAAATATACCTGCACCACTGGGATTTTATTTTTCCATCTCATACTATTGCTACCTTCTACCACTGTGTACATAATGTACAGGTACCTAGTTTTATAGTCACTAAATGCAAAGAGATATATCTTCTAATTGGGGGATTCAGGGAAGAAAGCTTTCTTTTTAAGGATTTAAAAGAAAAAAAGTAAATACGCAGTTACAGTTTTAGAGGAAAAAAAAGTCTATGTCTTTCTGATTTCAAGCCAAGAATTTACTCTGCTAGCATAAGGACATTTTAAAAACAAGACTCTATAGTTTACTGATGCTTTTTTACTTCGAGGTGGGTAGTTAAGTTTAAACTAAGGTCTTTCCCAGAGTAAAATTTAGATCTATCATTTAGAAGACTATACCAGATAAAACCCGAGAAAGAAAATTTTAAGTTCTTTAGTTTTCTGTGCTCCAGAAAACTAAACTTCAAGTATGTATTAGGGAAGGCTTATAATAGGAAATAGTGAAACAGATTTAGAAGAGAAATACTTTACTGATGAATGAGCCCCAAAAGTATTCATAAAACTTTAGAAGACCCTAGCAATGGAAACTGAGTTAAGGGGTAAGTTTTTATAGCATTCTCATTTAAAGCCTAAGTTTGATTTTTTCTTTAAACCCCTTCTCTGCTTAAATATTAAAAATCATTAAATCAGATCTCTTAAATCAACTGACTTGAGCACAAGAATGTCTGATGTTTGTCACAACAATAGTCTACTGACTAAATATTTTAATAGGAAAATAAGGGGCACCTGAAGAGAAGAGACCCTGAAAATAATCACTAATAAAAACCCTAATAAAATGAAGTAGGGAAGGTTTTGAAGTACTGGGAAGAGCACAGATAAAACAGACTCAGAATTTTAATTCCTTAGAGTCCTTATTCTACCAAGATTTGGCAAATCTTTTATCTACTATGGTCCTCGCTTTCCCATTCTGTAACATGAAGAAATGTCTGGATTTTATGTTCTACAGAGGCTTTCTGGTTATTACTTTGTGATTTTATCTTCAGATACTGGACCAACACATAATAACTAAACAAATGTCTCAACAAGTCCTGCAGCTGTTTTCAGTATAAATTCCTTGTTTTTACCTAATGGTTTTCTTCAAAGAACTCCAAGTGCTTTACAAAGGCAAAATTCCACCATTAATATCGATTCACAGGAAGGAGAGTATGTCACCTCCTTATCCACACCTTTTATATAAGAAAAATTACTGAAGAGACTAAGAAATAACTTTGGAAAAAGGGACCAGCAAAATTCTATCTTTTGAATGTAATCTTTTGTCTTCCAGATGAAATGTTCTAAATCTAAAGATTTAGCTAATCTGAAGATCAGATATTTGCATGTACAAGTACCAAATATCTTTTGTTGCTTGCTTTAATAGAAAATGTAACTATTCCATACTTATCTACAGCTCTTGTTCAATCAATTTCAGGCTAAAATATGTCAAACGACATTCTACATCTTGCTTTGAAAATGAATGTGCAGCACTTTAGAAGCACAAATAATCCTCAGCTTTAACCAGCTGTAACATTAATAACATTTACGTAAAATAAAAATTGTATGTACATGTATTTATGTATAGCTAGCTAGCATTTATTGATTCTGTGCTCATCCTGTACCTTATAACAATGTTCATCTGATGTAGACCTAACCACTGTTCTTTAAAGATGAGGAAACTGAGGCTCAAAGGTCAAGTAACCTGCCTAAGATCACAACTAGTGAGTAGCAGGGCCAGGTTCTAGCTGTGTGGGTCTAAGATTTGAACCATGAACACTTCCCTTTTTAAAAATAAAAACTCTTGGGGCACCTGGGTGGCTCAGTGGGTTAAAGCCTCTGCCTTCGGCTCAGGTCATGATCCCAGGGTCCAGGGATAGAGCCCCACATCGAGCTCTCTGCTCAGCAGGGAGCCTGCTTCCCCCTCTCTCTCTCTCTTTCTGCCTACTTGTGATCTCTGTCTGTCAAATAAATAAATAAAATCTTAATAAATAAATAAATTTTTTTAAAAATAAAAAAAATAAAACTCTTAAAGAAAAATGCTATCGTTTTTGCTCAGTGATTCAAGCACAGTTATTTTCTAAAAGTTTAGATTTTTTTGTAAGTATAAACTTTCTAGATGTTTTTAATTGCAAATGACCAAGCATTTTTGGTATGTAAAACTGCCAATTTTGGGGGTGTCTGGGTAGCTCAGCTGGTTAGGTGGCTTGGCTTTGGCTCAGGACATGATCTCAGGGTCCTGGGATTGAGTACAACATTGGGCTCCTTGCTCAGTGGAAAGCCTGTTTCTCCCTCTTCCTCTGCTTGCCACTCTGCCTACTTGTGCTCTCTCTCTGTCAAATAAATAAAATCTTTAAAAAAAAAAACACAAAAAAACCTGCCAATTTCTTAACATAATAAAAAGTAATTTTGCTTTGAGGAAAAAGAGAGAAAAATAATTGCCAACATGATTTTCCTTAGGATCTTTGGGGACCACAACATGTTAGACAACATATATAGTCCTTTTCCATGAGGCTTACAATCTTAAGTGGTAGCTCAGGAAAATATACTACATTACATTACACTGTATTTAGATCACATAATTGTATTATATCACTCTGGCTCAAACTCTGAACTCACACTGTGAAAAGAAAGATAAAAATTCCAATGTCTTTAATTCAAATTTTAAAAATGCTTCTTCTCGGGGCGCCTGGGTGGCTCAGTGGGTTAAGGCCTCTGCTTTCGGCTCAGGTCATGATCCCAGGCTCCTGGGATCGAGCCCTGCATCGGGCTCTCTGCTCAGTGGGGAGCCTGCTTCCCCCTCTCTCTCTGCCTGCCTCTCTGCCTACCTGTGATCTCTCTCTGTCAAATAAATAAATAAAATCTTAAAAAAAAATGCTTCTTCTCTTATCTCTGGCTTCTCAAGAAAAATGCAAACAATATCGATATTTAACTTTTTTCATTTTAAACCAAATATAAAGATAAGATGCTTATCCTTTTAAGTTCAATCATGAGATGATTTTGAAGATTTTGAAGTTTCCAGGTCTCAGACAAGTAGACATCTGTAAAGTCTTGGGACAAAAAAAGGGGCGGCCTCCTACTTTAGAGACCTCTAAAGAGAAGTTATCATAAAAATAGGGTCACTCCAAATACAATCTTCAAACTCTTTTATTTCCAGATGGGAAATACCCACAATAAAATTTTCTTTTCTTTTTAAAGGAGAGGTTGAACCTAATGGAAGAGTAAAATGCTGAGGAGGAGGAAAGAATAAGAAAATGGCTATAAGTGAAAGAATTCATGTTGCAATTTGTTCTAATAAAAACACAATATATATACCACAGTAACAATGACAGTTAACACAACACACAAAATCTAAAAATAAAACAGAAACCAATTAACAATATTAAATAGATTAAGGTATGTTTCAATATTGAATCCCTCCCTCCCCTTCTGCTTTCATCTGAGAAAAAAAGAAGTTTGACAAGAAATAAAGCATTGTGAGTTATGCCTTAGTCATAAAAGCTTTATTTTCATACCATGATTAACCCCTCATGTTAACACATGCAAAGTGATTCAATCTGAACCAACACTTAGAAAAATTTTAACATTTCCCCTGCAAATGATTGCTGAAAGATGGCTAACTTTAGAAGCTTAAGGAAAATTGCAAGAATCAACAACAAAAAGCAGTGAGTAGGTGAAAAAAGGAGTTTGTGTTGAAAAATGAGTAGAAGTTCAGGCTTCTCCTGACATGACTGGTTATAATGCTCTGCAGAAGTAAAGGGAAAGAAAAAGATTAGATTAAACTTACTATAATTCCATCTGCGTGCTTTTCCGCATTACACTGGTCCTTAAGGAAAAATGTTAAAAATATTAACTTCATTCTTTTACTTAGGTAAGTCCTTGTGTACTTGCTTTCCTATTATGAAAGCTTATTTTACTATTAAGTAACAATGTTAGAAAACTATTTTTTGGCTTTTATTGAGATTTTAATTCCATCTGTACATCACTAGCCAAACGTAATTCCATCACTGGCTACACAACCACCACCAGCAGCAGCATGGCAATTGTTTTTCTATATAGGCACTTAATTAAATTATTAATATCCTATGGAACTGTGTAGTCATATCAGTATCAACTATTAACAGCAGATACACTAATTAAGGATTGAAGACCCTGTATATTATACCAAAACCCGCAACCCCCCAACTCTCACTATACTTTATTATTTTTTTTTAAGATTTATTTATTTATTTGACAGAGCAAGAGAGATCACAAGTAGGCAGAGAGGCAGGCAGAGAGAGGGAGGAAGGGAAGCAGGCACCCTGATGAGAGCAGAGAGCCCGACGCGGGGCTCGATCCAGGACCCTGAGATCACGACCCGAAATGAAGGCGCAGAGGCTTAACCCACTAAGCCACCCAGGTGCCCCTCACTACACTTTAAAAGTGTAAGAATCATATATCCTTAAAAACTTGGGATGTAAGACATGATTTCCTGTATTCTGGCTACAGGCCCAAGAATTATACTTTTCTAAATAGATGAGGTTTTTCTTTTAGTAAACATAGTCACTGTATCCATAGAATGACATAGGAATTAACTTACTACCTGACAAATATTTTGCATTTATTATTCCACTTACTCCACCAATAACTCTATAAGGTAGATGCTATTATTATTCCTATTGGACATTTGAGAAAATTGAGACAGAGAGAGGTGCGGAGCGAGGATTCCAATAGTCTGGTTTCAGAACTCATGTTCTTAATATGCTATTTTGTCTTGCTTATCTTAAGGATGTACTTCAGGAAGAAGGTGGTGGAAAGTTATCAACACATATTCATTTCTGTAATTATAACCCAATTATTTGTATTATGTAGACAGTATGTTTAATTTTAAATAAACTGTTTAAAGTTCTAGCTCATACTATCTGGAAATCGAAATTTCAAGTTTTAAATTTTATTTGGTCTTGGTCTTAAACATAATGGCCAAGTTATATCTCATTTCTCTCTGTAACTTTTTCTTTACTGAGTTTACTCAGAAATATACACATTGAAGGGTCAACCAAGACCAATTTGAAGATTTGGGAATTTTTTTTTTTTAAGTGCAGATACAGAGAAGTATTAACATAGCAGGCTTATGAGCCTGCAAAGTTGACCTTTAGCTAGGAACTTGGATTTCAGGACGGTCCCCACCACTTTATGTGATGAGACCGACTCACTGTGCCTAAACTGTTTAAGTAAACAATAGGGTTTATGCTAACAGCTACCTTTCCTTCTGGAAGTCTGGAATCTTGGTAAGTGCTAGGTAGAGATGCTTCATGTCAAGGTCCCAAGAAAAACTGTGGGTGTTGAGTCTTCAATGAGCTTCTCTGGTAGACAACATTTTACATGCAGGTTTGTTTTTGCTTTTGTTTTTAAGATTTTCTTTGAGACAGACTAAGAGAGGGAGGGAGGGAGAGAGCGAGCGAGCATAGTGGGGAGGAGGGACAGAGGGAGAAGGCTAAGCAGACTCCCTGCTGTAAGCAGACATCCCACTGAGCAGGGAGCCCATGTGCGGCTGGATCCCAGGACCCTTAGATCATGACCTGAGCAGAAGGCAGAGACTTAACCAACTGAGCAACGCACATGCTCCAAAATTTCACGTATGTTGTCACAATTTGTTGCTGGCAGAAGTAAGCACAGTCTGAGTCTACTGGAGGAGGAGAGGATACTTGGAAGTTTGTGTCTGGTTTCCTCTGGATTTTGTCCCATGTGTCTTTTCCCTTTGCTGAATTTGCTTTGGATCCTTTGCTTTAACGAAGTGCAGCTATGAGTATGACCATACACTGGGTCCTGTGAGTCCTCCAAGCAAATCATCAAAATCATCAAACCTAAAGGTGATATTGGGAACTTCTGGCACAGAAGGTATCTTTTACATATCCTTTTCAATGACTGCATTTTAACTGTGTAATTCATGCTGGGATTCCCCCCTATTTGAAAAATCAGCTATATATTTAGAATATCCAAAATTTCAGTTAATTTTTTTTTTTAAGATTTTACTTATTTATTTGACAGAGATCACAAGTAGGCAGAAGAGGCAGGCAGAGAGGGAGAGGGAAGTAGGCGCCCTGCCGAACAGAGAGCCTGATGTGGAGCTCAATCCCAGGACCCTGGGATCATGACCTGAATCAAAGGCAGAGGCTTTAACCCACTGAGCCACCCAGGCACCCTCAGTTAATTCTTAACAGACACAGAAGAAAATAAACTGAGAATTATAGAGAAAGAGAAACTAAAGTTTCTTGCTCAGATGACACTTTAATTCTGGCCTTCCCCTATTAATTTCTAAGTATTAAATTGCTTTTTCCAAGGGATTTCCTGGAAAGAAATATTACATACTTGTGATAGAGTAAATTTTCCAGGAACGGTTCCAGTAGAGCTAGTGCTCACCCTTACCCTAGAACACAGGGGAGCCTTTATGACGGTCTCTACCATTAAGTACAGCAGAAGTGACTCTATGTATTTTCTAAGACTAGGTCATGGAAATGTCACAAATTTTCACCTTGTTTTCTAGGAGCCCAAACCACCATACTCTGAAAAAACTCCAAGCAGCTGTAAAGAAGACTATACGGAGAAGCAGCTAGGCCCCCACTCCAACTTTTCAGGCATGTGAGTGAGCCACCTTGAAAGGAGATCCTCTAGCCCTGTATCGAGTCATTATAGGTGACATTTCATGACAGAAACAAGCCACGAGGTCTACCCAAACTGCGTATTTGTGAGCAAAATTTAAATGAGTGCTGCTATTTTAAGACACTCAGTTTGCTATGCTGTGACTGATTACCACATTATGTATGCATATTATCTAAGAAAGCAACCACTTTTAAATCTGGTATAATTTAAAATAAATTTCAGTATCTGACAAACTTTTCCCCAGAATGTTCTCAACTAATAATATAATATATGCTACCTACAGAGTATTTTAAAACAGGGTTCTTTTTTTTTTTTTTTTTTTTTTACTGTTGTGGTCTTTTAAGACGTAATCAAATCAGGGGCACCTGGGTGGCTCAGTGGGTTGGGCCTCTGCCTTCAGCTCAGGTCATGATCTCAGGGTTCTGGGATCAAGTCCCACATCGGGCTCTCTGCTCAGCAGGGAGCCTGCTTCCTCCTCTCTCTCTCTCTGCCTGCCTCTCTGCCTACTTGTGATCTCTGTCTGTCAAATAAATAAAATTAAAAAAAAAAAAAAAGACGTAATCAAATCAGATTTTATTCTATTACCTAAAAAGGCTACATTCATCCCCTCCCCACTCCCACTTCTATCTTTCTTTTTAAAAATTGTTTTCTTTTTGTTTTATAAGTATGACAAAAGTGATCTTTAATCATGGTCAGCTAAAGCTAAATCTCAAGTATTACTGAACTAGAGATTTGACTGAACTCAATACGAATTATGTTAATGAAACAGAAAAGAATGCTATTTCCCACTTAAATTATACTGTATGTTTATCTGGTTCTAAATCCCTCATTCCTTAATACAAAAGCTATTCTCTTCTCAGAACATAGCAGCATGACTGAGATCTGGAAATACGATAATGAACAAAAACATCAGCACAACATAATTTGGGAAGACATCTGACCAGAGGACTCCAGTATTTTTAAAACCATGCCTACCAACAAAATACATACAATATACCCTCATCTTTCTAATAACGCAATGCGGTCTAGTTAAAGCTCCCTTAATTATGGACCAACAGATTTACTAATTATATGCAAGAAAAAATAAAGACACTAATTCAAGTTTGATGTGATTAAACAGATGAGGCTAGGACGACTGGAAATCTACTGCAGAAAAATAAATTTAGACCCCTACCCTCACACCACAAAGATGAACTCAAAGTGGATCATAAACAAATATGAGCTAAAGCGTTAAAACTCTTAGAAGAAAACACAGGAATCAATCTTTGTGATATAGGATTAGGCAATGACTTCTCAGATAAGGCACCAAAGGTACAAGCAATAGATAAACCAGACTTCATAAAAAATAAAAATATGCATGTTTCTCAGGATGCTATCAAGAAAGTAAAAAGACAACCCACAAACTTGGAAGAAAAATATGCAAATCGTATGTCTGGTAAGGATCTGTATTTAAAAGATATAAAATCACTCCTACAACTCAATGAGATTACAAACAACCCAACTAAAAAATGGGCAAAGAATTTGAACAGACATTTCTCTAAAGGTATATGAATGCCTAATAAGCACAAGAAAAAATATTCAACATCACTATTCCTTAGTTAAAGGCAAATGAAAACCACAAGGTGCCACTAGAATGGCTATAAGCAAAAAGACAATCACAGGGGGGATTCCATATTCACAAGTCCTGTGGATCCATTATTTATTTATTTTTATTAACTGAAGTATAGTTGATAATGTTTCATTAGTTTTGGGTGTACAACACAGTGATTTGACAAGTTTATATATTACGCTATGTTACCGCAAGTACAACTACCATTTGTTACCATACTATTACAATACCATTGAGTATATTCCCTGTGCTGTATCTTTCATCCCCATGGCTTATTCATTCCATAACTGAAAGCCTGTACCTCCCATTCCCTTTCACCCCCCCATTCTGCCCACTCTCCTCACTTTCCACCCTCTCTGGCAACCACCAGCCATTCTCTCCATTTATGGCTTTGTTTCTGCTTTTGTTGTTCATTTGTTTTGTTTTCAGAGCCCAAGTAAGTGAAGCCATATGGTATTTAGATAGAAGCATTATCCAGGTGGATCTGATCTAAGCTCATGAGCTATTGAAAGTAGAGAGCTTTCCCTGGCTGGTGGCAGAAGAGAAGGTCAGAAATGTAAACCATGAGAAGGATATGATGTGCCACTGCTTGCTTTGAAGATGTAGAATCTGTGCAAGGACCAGAGAGAGGCCTTTAATAGCTGACACTGAGTTCTAGCCGACAACTAGCAAGGAAATGGGGATCTCATTCCTACAACAAGGATCTAAATTCTGCCAACAACCTGAATAAGCCTGAAAGTGCATTATTTGCCAGAGCCTCCAGACAGTTCAATCTGTCTAGAACCTTAATTTGGGCCTTAGGATATCCTGAAGCACAGGACCCAGCCCAGTCACTTTAGAGTCTGATCTACAGAACTGTGAGCTTATAAATAGTGATGCTATAAGCCACTTTAAAAGGAAAAAAAAAAAAAAAAAAAAATCACAAATATTGGTGAGGATGTGGAAAAAATGGAATTGTAATACTCTGTGAGAATATAAAATGGTACAGCCAGTTTGAAACGTAGTTTAGCAATTTCTGAAAAGGACAGTTACCAGTGACCCTGTTAATGCCACTGCCATGCATAAAGTTAAAAGAAATGGAAATATACCTCCATACAACACCATTATAACGCAGACATTCATTGCAGCATTATTCATTAATAGCCAAAAAAATGGAAACAATCCAAATGTTCATCACCTGATGAATAAACAAAATGTGGTATATCCATTCAATAGACTTTTATTCAGAAATGAAAAGGAATTAAGTCCTTATATATGCTACAATATGAATGAACCTTGAAAGAAGTCAGTCACAAAAGATTACATACTGTGGGATCATAATAACGTGAAATGTACAGAATAGGCAAATCTAGAAACAGATGAGTGGTTGCCAGGGACTGGAGGAGAACAGGGGCAAGGATAACAAGGGAAAGAGGAACAGGGAATGACTACTTAATAGGTACAATGTTTCTTCTTGTGGTGATAAAAGTGTACTATAATTTGATTACAGTGATGATTACACAACTTTGTAAATATATCAAAAACCAATGAAATATACACTTTAAATGAGATGTAAATTAACCCGTTATTTTTAGAGTCAAAAGAGAAATTTACAAACACTTATGAAAACAAAAACTCTATGAAGGAAAATGTTCTGGGGAGATAACCTGAAATTCAAAGACAACTTAAATATACAATCTACTTTGAAAGGATAATCTAGACCTGTACTGTCCAGTTTGGGAGGTACTAGTCACATGTGGCTATACTGAGCACTTGAAATGTAGCTGGTTCAAAGTGTAAAATACACTCAAGATACCGAAAACTTAGTACCAAAAAAAAAAAAAAAAAAAGAATATGAAGTTCCTCATTAATGAATTCTTATACTGCTTATGTTGAAGTGATTTTGGAAATACTGAGTCAAATACATTATTAAAATTAATTTCACTTGCTTATATGAGTTGTGCCATATAGGTCTTATCATCTAATCTTGATAAGGAACTGGTCAAGTCCTCTAATATAGGGGCCTCCCAGGTTATTTCTGCTCTTTTCCACCTACCCCACTGTCCTGTGCAGTTTCCCATGAAACATCAGCTGCCTCTATCTATGGTACAAAAAATGAGGTCTTCTGAACTAACAGAACCCACCTGAAAATCCCACTAAGCAAGTGATGCCCAAACTTCGCTGCATATTACAACCACCTGGGAGTTTAAAATCCCAAAGCCTAAGGATTAGGCTATTACCACATATATATTACCACACAATGTCTGGGAGTGGGAGCCAGGCATGAGACTTTAGTTCAAGATCCCTAGGTGATTCCAATGGGTAGCCAAGTTTGGGAACCAATGCATTAATCATTTAGGCAGGAGGGGAACTTCTGGCAGTGAGACTAAAATTAAAGAATTAAAAAAAAAAAAAAAATTAGGGGCGCCTGGGTGGCTCAGTGGGTTAAAGCCTCTGCTTTCAGCTCAGGTCATGATCTCAGAGTCCTGGGATCGAGCCCCACATCGGGCTCTCTGCTCAGCAGGGAGCCTGCTTCCTCCTCTCTCTCTGCCTGCCTCTCTGTCTATTTGTAATCTCTGTCAAATAAATAAATAAAACCTTTTAAAAAAAAATTAAAGAATCAGAACTGGAAGGGATTTAAAATCCTACCTATACCATGCTGCCTCTAGGAAGCTAATACTAAATAAACTCCAAACTACAAAGGTATTAGATTCGCTATCTTCCTATATCCCTTTGGGATCTCAGGTGGCAATCTCTCGAAGTAGCTGTTTTCAATATTTTATTAACCTGTCAATAAAGGACAGTCTTCCAAAATGACTAGTAATATTACTGACTAGTAATTTATATTATAATTTGTATAATTTATATTATTTATATCTATTATATTTATATTAGATAGAAATTCTGCCATGTTTACCAACAGCACAAGAGAGAGGTGGCTAAAAAAAAAAATACATGAAGTGGAAACACTAAATTATGCAACCATTAAAAATTATGCATTAGAAACATCCATTCAAAATTTGTAATTATCAGGCCCCTACTATGTGGCAGGCAACTGTTCCAGGCACTGAGGATACAGTGCTGTTAAGGAGTGAATATCTGTGTGTCCCCACACACCACCGCCAAATTCAGATGAAGCTCTAACTCCCAGGATGCCTGTACTTGGGGATGGGGTCGCTAATGAAGTAAATTATGGTTAAATAAGGTCCTTGAAGATGGAGCCCTGACCTAGTAAGTGTCCGCATCAGATACCAGAGCTCTCTCCTCACCTTTTCTCTCCCTACTCTCCCTCTGTCCCTTCCATCTACTCCTCCCCACTCCCTCTCTTTTCTCTCTCTGTTATTCTGTGCACACACCAAGGAAAGGCCACCTGAGGACAGAGAAGGTGACTATCTACAAGTTAAAAAGGGTCCTCACAGGAAACCAAATTGGTAGGCATCTTGATGTTGAACTTGTAGCCTCCAAACCAAACTGTGAGAAAATAAATTTCTGTTGTTTAAGCCACCCAGTCTATGGTGGTTTGTTAGGGCAGCCCAAGCAGACTAATAAAATGGCAAACAAGACAAAGTCCTTAAGGAGATTATAGTCAGGTCCCAGAGACAATGAACAAGATATCCTGTAAATCTGGCTACTGATGCAGGGCCATGAAGAAAAAAAAACACAAATGAGAGATTAGAGATTACAGCAGTCAGGAAGGTCCCTTCAAAGAGATTTCACGTGGGCAGAAATCTGAATAAAGTGAGGGGTTGAGTCCTGGAAATCTGGGGGGAGGTTCCTTCTAGGCAGCAAGGAAACCAAATACACATCCTTGAAGCAAAAAAAGTCTGGTCTGTGAAAAAGAAAACAAGCCAATATTGTTGGAATAGTGTGGATCAAGCGAGGTGAGAGGTGAGAGAGTACGGATGGTTCAAGTGATGTAATTACTCTAAGTAGTTTAGACTGGATTCCAAGTGAGATGGGAAACCATTTAATGGGATTTGAGCAGACTAATAAAGTGGTCTGATTTACATTTAAAGATACAGAGAATTCATATATACACATTATTTGAGGGATAGTATTTTAATACAAAAATCCTTAATAAAACTTCCTTCTGGAGAAAACTGAAAAAGCCAAACTCCATTTATTTATCTTTGTTACCCGTTCTGAAGGACCTTGAAATATAAGTTTATCAAGCTGGGCTAAAATAAACAGAGAGGTAGGAGGTATGGACTAAATAGCAGAAACTTTTAGGAGCACCTGGCTGGTCAGTCAGTGGAGCATGTGGCTCTTGATATCAGGGTTGTGAGTTTCAAGTCCCCATGCTGGGTGTAGAGATTACTTAAAAATTTTGAAAAAAAAAAAATCTTAAAAAAAGAGAAGTAGAAACTTATGAAAAAGAGTATTAGTAATCTGAATGCTAACTCATTCCAAATCTTGATGGGTAGCTATCAAAATGTTCTTGATGGGTAGCTAAAAAGTGAGCTACTGAAAGAGGCTTGGCTGCCTTGTTTTCCAACTATTTAAAGTATTTTTTTTAAGTCTTAAATGACTTGTAGAGGTTATCCAAACCAGTCTGAACACTATCAGCTCTTCCACTTCCTCAGTCTTCAAGAGAAGGCATTGTTAATCCCTAAAATACCTACCTATTCACAATGAGCAAGATGTAGTTTACTGGTTATCTATCTATACACTGTAGAGGCTTCTGGGTAATAGTAGGTAACCCACCCACCCGTGTAATTTCAGTCAAGAAAAACAAAAACCTTACCACTCCTTTTATGCCTCCAACCCCATCCTCCCTTTAGAATATATTCTGATCCACAAAAGCAGATGAAAAATTTAGACACACACATAGGAAATCATCATAGTGGGAAAAACAAAAACAAACCTAAAAGCTCTGACACTTTGGTCTCGAAAGAAAATGACACTGCCCCCCTTTAACTTATATGCTGAATATCCTTCCTATGGAAGTACAGATTATCCTATATGACTGTGTCATTAACAATACTAGGTAAAAAGTGACCATTATCAGGCCAACAAATACAAGCAACTGAGTAAGTAAAATAGGCCAGTAATTAAAAATCCAAGCAAACATCACTCCCAGTAGTGGCTACTGCCTACCCTCTTCTAGTCACTGGCCAGAAATACAGAGCTATAGTCAGGTAGCAAAAATGGGGGGGTATTTTTTTATTCTATTTTCAAACATTAAAATGCTTATTTCTCAAAATACCAAGCAATCAAATCTACATTTAAGCTGAATACACCAAAATCTTTCAGAAAAGCAGGCACAAAAACCACAAAATTTTTACTGCGCCACAGTAATTCAAAATACATTTTACTGCATGAATAAGAACAGCAAATTAAAGTAGTGGTTCACGAATATAGTTTAGTACCGAAAAAAAATCTACAATTAAAAAAGTATATCCTTATTATATTCCTTATTATGGATGAGAAAAAGAACTCTTGCTAAAATTTAATTCCTTTTCTCCTAAGAAAAACTGATCTCTGAAAGGTTTTGCAAAGTATGTTCTTGCTCCAAGCAGTGATAATGGATAAAATGGAAGGAAGGGGTGAATCATTCAAACATACTCCCCTCTTTCCCAGTCACATATCAGAAATTACCTTATCAAAAACAGGCACATGCTGGTAAGGTAGTATCCAAATACAACAGTTGTTCAATATACCAGTAACCCCACAATACAATTTACTGCAGGAAGGTATCTATTTCAGAGCCAAGTCTCCTGGCTACTAAAAGAAAAATGCCATTATAATTTTTACATCTCATTAAATGAAAGTAATCAAAAGTAAAATTTACTTACTTTAGCAATCTGCAGCAACACAATGCAGTGCTTAATTGATTCTACCATGCTCTATAAAACAGAATACTGATTTTAGGATCTTGCACCAAATAAAATGGTCATTAGACATTAAAGCTTAAAATATAAAAATAAAAAAACTAAATATGTTTTTTATATATATGTAAAATATTAAATATATAAAATATAAAATTAAATATAAAATTTTAAAAAATCAGTCCAGATGTACAGGATTTAAGTCTATATGCAAGAAATACCCTCTCTGGATTCCAGTAGGTTCTATTATACTGACCGTGTCAGAGGAAGTTATCATTAGCAATTCTATCATTAAAGAATGCCAAAAAATTGTTAATTTATATTGAATAACATTCTAAATGGTTTTTCATCACTTTAAACAGAAAAAGATGTGAGTATGATTAACTTCCAAATTCTTACATCAATAGCAGGGAATCCCAGTGTAAATTTCTAAAACATCTATATAAGACTTCTATGGAATTACAAAGAATAAAGAATTCTATCACAATACTGGTGAAACTAGACTACTACTACTTTGCCTGTTTTTTTAAAACTGCTCTTGTCAAAATACAGACCTTATTAGTAGCCTATTATATAAGGTGAGAAGGCCAGTAAATCAGAAAACTTGAATCAAAATATATTTTCATTATAAGATTATTCATGGATGACATTTTTTATCCAAGGTTCTTAAAACAAGTAAGACCAGAAACAGATAAAATGGTACATGAAGTGAATTTTAATTAAGCATTATTCAAGTCCTTTTAATTCTTTTAGGAAATAATAAAATTCTTAAACACCCTTGTAAAAATTTATAAAAATTAAATCTCAACTGCTCTTTTTAATAAAGCAATTTATTAATTTAAGCAGTAGTTTAAAATAGAAGTAACATTTTAAAGCACTTTCTAATGCAAAGCCAGAGTTTACCAAGCACATAACTTACATTTGTTGTCTCTTTGAGAGTTTCAATTTTCTATGAAAAATGAAAAGTTTAAAGAAATAATGAGAAGCACAAAGAAGTATCATTGCTGTTTTTTTACTAGTCATTTAAAGAATTTTACTTTACTTCTCCCACTCCCCCTGTGTGTGTTCCCTCTCTCTCTGTGTACACTCTCTGTGTCAAAGAAATAAATAAAATCTTAAAAAAAAAAAAAAAATGGGTGCCTGGGTGGCTCAGTCATGATCCCAGAGTCCTGGGATGGAGCCCTGCATTGGGCTCCCTGCTCGGTGGTGGGAAACCTGCTTCTACCTCTCCGGCTGCCCCTGCTTGCGCTCTCTCTCTCTTTGTCAAATAAATAAACTCTAAAAAAAGAAAAAAGAATTTACCAAAATGCACTCATTACTCTAGGCAAGTGCAAGCAAATTAGAAAGGGAGTATTTTGTTATACTTGTTAAAAAACGTAAACAATTAAAAAAATTTGTTTTAAGTTTACTCATTTGAGAAGGATACAGAAACAGAGATAGAGTACAAGCAGGGGGAAAGGCAGAGGAGAGAAGAAGTAGACTCCCCGCTCAGCTGGGAGCCCGACTTGGAACTTGATCGGAAAACCTGGAGATCATGACCTGAGCAGATGCTTAACCATCTGAGCCACCTAGGTGCCTCCAAAACTGTTTTTCATATGATTCAAGATTTCTAAGAATAACACAAAACATTATTTCCTATATGAAAAAATGTTGTGTCTTTTTTATAGACTATGTGATTTTAAAACACATGTTCTACACAGTGATTTGAAGGGACACCTGTGCCCCCGTGTTTACAGCAGTAATGTCCATGATAGCCAAAATATGGGGAAAGCCCAGACATCCATCAACAGATGAATGGATAAAGAAGAAGTGGTGCCTATACACAATGGAGTATTACTCAGCCATCAAAAAGAATGAAATCCTGCCATTTGCAATGACATGGATGGAGCTATAGTGTATTATCCTAAGCAAAATCAGTCAGTCAGAGAAAACACAAATATTGTATGATTTCACTGATATGTAGAATTTAAGAAACAAAACTGATGAACATAAGGGAATGGAAGAAAAAATAAAGTAAGACGGAAACAGGGAGATAAACCATAAGAAACTTTTAACTATAGGAAACAAACTTGAGGGTTGTTGGAGGATAGACGGGTGGGAGGATGGCACAACTGGGTGATGGGCATTAATGAGGGCACTTGATGTAATGAGCATTGGGTGTAATATGCAACTGATAGATAAATCTCTAAATTCTACTCAGAAACTAATAATATACTGTATGTTAATTAAATTGAATTTAAATAAACACTTGTTTTAGAATCACTTTAAACTTTGTCTAGTTGTTTAAAAATGAGATGGAACCAAATTCCAAAACTAAGAATGGAAAGGGAGTTAAACATGAGTTATTACAGGTACCATCACCAAGTGTTAAAGAGCCAAATGCAAAGCTATGGTCAAAAGAAATGCAAATAAAGAAATGATACTGCAGCAGGAGGAAAAATGTTAACTAGAAAAAAGAAAAACTAAAAAAAAAAAAACAAAAAACTACAAAGTAATTATCAGAAATTCAAGGTGGGGGGCAGTAGCGGGACTATACTTAAAGCATAACTCAGGGGCACCTGGCTGGCTTAGTCGGTAGAGCACAACTCTTGATCTCAGGGCTGTGAGTCCGAGCCCCAAGTTGGGTACAGAGATGGACATACCAATTTAATAAAATAACTATCTATTTTCAATATCAAAAACCTCAAGAAGAAAGAACTTACTCCGAAGAAGGTGGTACTTACAAAAAAGGCATATTAAAACTTTGTACATTATCCTTTTGTTTGTGAAACCATAATAGAAATTCACCAGATAATTCCCCCATGAATGTTTTATGGCAGTACTATCACACCATATTATATGTACCATATATATGGTAGGTACCATATATGGTACCTATCGTACCATATAATAGTACTATTATAGTAGCCAAACACTGAGGTCCTTCTGTTACTTCTCTAAAAGGCTCTTGGTTTTAAAGCGGTTTAAGGCAAAATAATGACAGTAGAACTGACCTTTCTCTGTTCATCATCTTTGCAGTTTTGAAGTTTGTCATCAAAAAGCTACAGGATTAAAAAGAAAACGATTATATTATCAAGCCATTTTACTATATTGTATACATTTACTAATCATAGAAAAGGAAACTTCAGTTCTTAAATACATTTCTTCCAGGGATGATCTATATGTATTTTTAAAATAACATGTGTTTTTTCAAGGGACTGTATCAAGTCCAATTCTACTGAATTATTTTAAACAGTTAAGATCAATTACTCTGGTAAAATTACAAGCAAAAGAAAACAGACAACAACAGAACTTAAAATATCAACTGAAACCTAAATTCTTTCTGCTTTGTCATCCTAGTTTATCAATACTCCATTTCCTTCCCAAGACTTTTGCTTATAATTAACTCTAAAGTAGGAATTGAAGGAAACAATTTCATCAATGATAAATGAAGTAGAGAAATCACCTCCTCCAATGCCCTAACTCCCCAAAATGGAAAAATGAAGCCCTCAGAAATTGAACCACATTAAAATTTAGCAGTTTCACAGAATTTTAAAACAATATGAATCTAATCTTATTTTCTTCTAACTAGGTCTAAATATTTACTTTTTTAATAATCAAAAAAGTACATTACATATACATACTATTTATCAATATAATCAAAGGCAAAGATCTTTGAGTAAGTCACCCAGATCTTTTAATAAGTCAGCTTTAAAAATTGCTGAAGAACCGTATAGGGGTTGTAAATCAGATAATTTTTTACACTAAAAATCAAGCTTGGTAACACTTACTGCTTTATACCAATTCAGTATATAAACTAATGCCATACCTTTAATTGTTCTATCAGGATTTGTAGGTAAGCATCAGCCTCTGTAAGTTTCTTATCGAAGTCTTGGACACTAGGAACAAATCCTGAATCCAAACCCTACAGAAAAAGAAAATTTGTAATAAATCTACGAAGACCCAGGCCATGTTTAATAGTACAGAAGATACGTCATCCTTCATACATGACATTTTAATTTTAAAGTAAGAATAGTACTTTTACGTAAATAATAGGTATATTTAAACTATCTAAATTCTCCAAGAATAGTGATACATCTATCTCTCTCTTGAACTTCTAGCTCTGTTCCCTTATCAAACGTGTGCTTCTTCTTAAATTAGGACTGACCTTGCTCTTCATTCACTTTGTTCTCTCCCACAAAGTGACTCCCCGTGACCTCCAGAGAACAATAATTTAGCTGAAGGACCTATATTACCACCTAGATTACCTTTTTTTTTACCCCCACTTTTTGTTTGATTCCTCCAGTCCTTTAATCTTAACTTCATACTCTATTTAGTTCTCCTATTCCCCAACCCACCTCATTAGCTCTGATGCTTTCTCTTCTTCCCTTATTAAAAGAAACAAGGACCTCAAAATTATCACCTCTTCTAAGAAGAGGGCCCTCTCTAAGTGAAAGTATGCTTACCTTAATCAAGTTTCCTACTCACATTCACCCTTGGCATGAACACTACACTCTGGACATGGTGTAAATGTTTATTTATTTAAGGAGCCCATTTAAGTTTAACAGTCCAGCATTCGCATGTCCTACTTTTTGTATACTAAAAATTTTAAACTTCAAGAGCATGGGATTCCTGTTTTAACTTTACTCAAAAACAAAAAAACAAAAAAAACAAAAAAACCACCTGAGTTCTTAATCATATGTGAAAAAAACATCAATCCTGGGTGTAAAAGACAAAAAGCTGGAGTCTGAACAAGATGCCCAAATGTCATATAATTAAATAAGGAAATAAAATAAGGCCATAAACTACTATGTCACAATCCCAAACCAACCACATTCTGTACTGAATGGATAAAATACAGTAGTTGCACATACCATACTTGATCTTTACTTGTTGGCCAACACCTACTGATCATTTTCACATCTCCCATTTTAGTAAATGGAGGTCAGAGTTCATTGTATGTCACACCAATACCTCATCTTTGCACAATACTTTATTACAAAAGCACTTTTAGAGCCATTATCTCAAACACCAGATTAAGACCACATAGTATTATGGAAAACAATGGGGTGGCAAGCCTGGTTTCTTACTGCAGCTCAGCCACTAACAAGATACTGTGGTCTCTCTAAGCTGCTGTTTTCTTACCTGCCAAATACAGTCATCCTCCACATACTATTTTTTTTCACATACTATTATTAATGTGGCAGCTACTACCTCTACTAAAGACTACAA
Source organism: Neogale vison (assembly GCF_020171115.1). Taxonomy (NCBI): domain Eukaryota; kingdom Metazoa; phylum Chordata; class Mammalia; order Carnivora; family Mustelidae; genus Neogale; species Neogale vison. The sequence goes on along the minus strand of NC_058092.1, from coordinate 41,616,793 downwards.
TTACTAACACTATCAGTTACTACTATTACTATCTATTGTTGCTCTTGCCAAACTAAAATTCAAATTCTGAATCAGAACAGGAAAAAAACCCGTAGGTTCTATCAGACCACGGGAAAATCAACTTCAAATTCAAAAGCAGTAAAATGGCCTTTTCCACATACATATAAAGAAACTACTTGAAATGAGTACTGAAAAATCCCTTCCCAATGAGATGCCATGATTAAAGACAAAGTTGAAGAAAAATCATAATAAATAACATATGTAATAAAACTGTGGTTAAATATCTTTATTTTTAAGGATAACCAAAAAAAGTTCTATTAAGAACATTTACTATATGAAGTATAATAATAAAAGATGTGGAAAAGGAAGAATAAATCCATTACATTTTGGATATACTATAGTACTGTATTAAAAAAGAAGGGAGTGAGTTCCTTCCATGTTACTGTACCACAGAAAAACTGGAACTTCTTGACTCAGTTTTTGTTTTGTTTCACACAGTAATTTAACATAATTATTAATAAGTGTAAGATCCAGTTAAGATCTGTAAAATACTGTTGTGCTTGTGAAATATCAAAAAGTTCAATGGCATATTCATAAACAAATTAAGAAGTGAAGCATCTAAATAAGAAAAAATGATTTTTAAGAATTTTCCCTCTTTTGAATCCATTTAGAACTAGCTACCACTATAAAAATAATTAATGAATACTGTTACGCTGAAAAGAAATATAAAAAATAAAAAATAAAAATATAATTAACATATCCTTTTGAACAAATCTATCTCATTAAAAACCCTCCAGTAAATAAATGGAAACATAATTAATTACTGAGCTCTAAAACTATCCAAATTAATTCTTAAAAAACAACCCTTTGGAAAAAAAACAAAACAAAAAAAAACAACCCTTTGATGTTGCTGTAATCCTAGCACCTCACCCTGGCTCGCTTCTCAGACCTACCTCTAGATAGACTTCCACAACATTTCCTTTTATTTTAGAATAAACTCCACACATAACATCCTAGTCAAAGATCTACTCACGAAATCACTTTTATGTAACGTATAATAGGTGGTTTATAACTAGAGTTCTTAGCATAAAATCCCAGAACTGGCCTAAACTCCCTTGTACAGTAACCCATACATCTTTGGAAAGAAAGAAAATCTAGGTATTTATAGTTGCCCCAACTGCAATCAATAAAATAACATGCACAAATTTTATCAGTTACATGGACAACTGACAGAAATTAAACTGTTTTCTCAACCTTATAAGAATAATGCATACAAAAAGAAAATGCAAATTTTTGCAACGTATTATGACTTACAGTACACAGAAACAAAGCCATCTAGTCCAACCTCCCTCTCAAAGAAGTTTCTAGTCTTCACTTGAGTAACTCGACAAGGGACTCATTACCTCCTAACATACACTATTTCATAAAAATTCCCTTGAAGTCATAGCTATTCCTCTTTCAACATTACAATATAAAATCCTACACTTACTCATGTCCTTTTAAATGGAGTTTTTGTTTTAAAACAAATCAGAATACAGTCCTTTACACCATTTTGAGAGTGTAGTCTTCTTTGTAAAGAACTCTGAACAGAGCAGATCCTTTAAGACAGGGTGCGACTTCATACTTCTAACTAGGACATCTTGAGGAATTAGATTCAAGTAAGCAGATACACATTCTCTGTCACTCATTCAACACTACAACCTCCAGGGCTGGTTCAGCCTTGAATAAATGTATGTGGTACTAATTGCTGTGTCTGACAACTGTTGCTGAAGTGATACAGTCATCCCCATGACCTCGCACTCCTCTCCCCTAGATTCCTCTTGCTTTTCTGCTCTCTTTCTCCTCCACTTTGTCTACTCCCTCACTCCCCTCTTCATGTCCTTCTTTCCTTTTTGTCCATGTTCTTTGTGGACACTTTGTGACCGAAGTGGTTATGTTGCCCTTTTGGCATTCAGGACCAAAGAGGTTGCTGCTCCCTAATTTACTATACTGATGAGCCACAGTTCTCCTTTGATGACTTCTGTGTGAATTCATTAAAGTTTAGGTTAAACAAAACTATTACAGACAAATAAAGGCAACTGGTCTGCAGTGTAAAAAAAATTAAATTAGAATAGAAATTAAACCCAATCTATAAATTAAATAAATCCATAAAGTTAGAAATCTATGTAAAGGGAAAAAATTATGTGGCAAATATATTGAAAACAAAATAGTCCCTAGTATTCAAGGATACTTTGCTAATAAAGAAAGTAAAGTACATTTTAAAATATTATTTTTATTAACATATATTATTTGCCCTAGGGGTACAGGTCTGTGAATCATCAGGCTTACACATTTCACAGCACTCACCATAGCACATACCCTCCCCAATGTCCATAAAACAACCACCCTCTCCCTACTCCTCCACCCCCAAGCAACCTTCAGTAACGTACATTTTTAAAGTCAAGAAGAACACCACATGATTCTACATAAGCCAGGACCTATGTATCCAGTTTAAAATACATAAACAGAAACATCTGACCTAACTTCAAAAATAGTATCTAGACTAGTAGAAGAATATCAAACTGTCTCAAAGCTTATATGAGTACTTCCTACTATCTTTCTAATACTTACATTGAAGAGCATCACTTCTCAGAAGGCACTTCAAAACTAACAAATGTCAGAAAAATTAAATGAATTCCTATTAATGACTTTAGTTGGAACATTAAATATTATTTATATATACATACAACCAAAGGCTTCACCTCCATTTAAAAAAAGACTATTGCAAGGATGTCCTTAAAACTGTCTGAAATAGGGGCGCCTGGGTGGCTCAGTGGGTTAAGCCGCTGCCTTCGGCTCAGGTCATGATCTCAGGGTCCTGGGATCGAGTCCCGCATTGGGCTCTCTGCTCAGCAGGGAGCCTGCTTCCCTCTCTCTCTCTCTGCCTGCCTCTCCATCTACTTGTGATTTCTCTCTGTCAAATAAATAAATAAAATATTAAAAAAAAAACTGTCTGAAATACGTATGAATTGTAGCTGCTTCGCAGAGGTCCTTTTTTAGTACAACAGTACAGGAGGCAATTTTTGAGGCAGGGAGTAAGAGCTTTTAAGGTAATTCCTGGTGACAGAGGAAGAGTAATGAACAGTGGAGGTAAAGGTGGTAAAAGGTGGCTTAAGGTCCTGCTGAGATCAGAATCAGGAAATAAGAAAGTCATGAGCAATTTGAGGAACTGAGGAGAATAACATAGAACAGGAAGGGCTATGGCTGAATACCAACACTGTAAAAAGAAATTAACAAATGAGTAATATTTTCCTACCAAATCTTACTTTACAACAAAAATGTAAAGGACTAAGTACCCTGTATTTAGTGTTTTCTCTTACATAGGAAAAAAAATAGTATATAATAAAAATATGTTGCAAAGGAGAAAAGGAAAATAGAGAAATTAGTCCATGTAATTCTCACAAGAAAGTTCAGAATAACAAGAACACAGAATTTAAGTTATCAGTAGAACCACAAAGGGGAGTAACAGCTTAAAAATTTAACAAAAGAAAAACACCAAAGAAATAAGCCTCCTAATGAAAAATAAACAACATGAATCCAGGCAAAAGTAGATGATTTTTAAAAATTAGCAAAACACATACCCTATCATTAAAATAATGAAAACTTTGCAGAAATGTTGTTTTGATTAAAACATGAGAGTTTATGGAAACTCTCCATAAACATGGAAAGTTTATGTTCACAATTAGCAATTTGAGATGACATACATCACAGATATGCTTTCATCCAATGAAAGAAGTATAGAGCATACTTACAATTGAATCACTTACAATTATTTTTGAAAATTCAAGAACTGGAGAGATACCAGAAGACTGGAAAAAAGCAAGTGTGGTACTGATCTTCCATAAAAGTAAGGAAAAGAGAGAATAGAAAGTTACTTTACCATGCTGTGAGTCTGACATCAATAATTAAGTAAAGGAATAATAAGAGAAAATTCTCTATTCAGAGGAAAAGTAGGTACATGAGCAGCAAATGCTAAGTTAAAAAAAATATTATGCCAAACTTACTGGCTTTTCTGTTCCTTAGAAATTTGCAAATTAAGTTTTTTGAGAAATGATATCATTTGTCTCCTTACCAAATGACTTATAAGTTGGTTTAATGATGAAAAAAGTATATTAAAGAAACCAGAAATATTAATGAGATCACAATTTTATGTGGGGTATACTCATCTGTTACTTCCTGGGATTAGTGAAAGCTTAGAAACATTTGTAATTTATAATCTCTATTGTCTCTGTGGTTTAACCACTTCAGCTAAAGGAAGAACAGGGTTTAGAGGTCTAGGGAATTTCTCAGGGCAAGAATTTCTATTTTTAATCCTAAAGAATACTCAACTCATTCAACTTCAATTCATTTGAAGTGAAGATTACCAATTTGAAACTGTCAACAAAATTGAGCCCATTACTACATGACTTCTTTCACTGTAACTTCATGCTATTTTCCATTTAAGTTAGTGTTCTGATAACCTAAGGCTCCAAATCAGGTTCTCTTTTATCATCATGGTGGCTATAGTTATCTTACCAGCATATTAGGTACCCCCAAGAATATCCTAAAAGGAAAGGTCTTTTTCTAATCCCATGGATTTGCCATGGATGTACCTTATATACTGAAAATTTTTTCAGAGTATTAGATCCTCTGCAAGACACTTAATAAAGTTTTCTCATTTGATTATGACAAGACAGTAAGGTACACAGACACTAACCCTATTTTATAAGCATTTACCCAAATCATGAAGTGGGGGGTTTTCTTTAATTGGGATTTCAAACTATTCCTTTGACTTCAATCCGTTAAGACTTTTCTCTTGAATCACAGTAATATCTGAAAAGAATTCATGGCACAAGAGCACTAAAATGTAATTTTAAAATTGCCTGAAGGAGCTTGATGTAGTTAAAATGAGCACAGCTTTAAGGTCAGACTGATCTGGTTTTAAGTCATCAATCTACAACTTCCTAACCTATATGATCTGGCCAAGCTACTTTCTCCACCACCATTTTCTCATCTAGAAATGGGAATAACAAACCACTCAAAAGTTGTTGACAGATGAAAGAATATGTGTAAAGTAACACAAGAGTAAGTTTTCTACTTCCTCTTCATAATTTGCAATCATAAATAACCAGAATTCACTACTCCATCTCCCTGCCCTAAAGTAATGCCTAATATAAAGACAGCACTCAATGACTGATGGATAAAAACAAAATAGACTAATAACCAGATAATGCCATAAAACAATTTTAAGAGATCCATAATCAATAAAAGGATATAAGCATAAGTTAAACTGTACAATGTTCCTTTAAAAATGGAAAAGAGGAACTTGATAAACTCTGAAGATAATAAATAGTAATAAAAAAGGGATGAGCAATACACAACTTATAAAATAACAGTTCTAGAAAACAGATTAGAAAAAAAATTCCGTATGACATTTTCAGAAAAAGACATTCAGAAAAGGTAAACTGTACTGAATTATTAACTTGGTAACAAAGGGCCAACAATATAAGGGAAGTCCTCTTCCGCAATAAAATAACTGATTTTTGAAGGTACATCAACTCTTCAAAAATAGAATCACTTTTACCTTTAAATTAAAAAAAAAAAGGTTTATGCATAGTATTAAGTTCCTGTTTAAAAAACATAAATATTACAAATCTGAACTGCTCATATAGTTGGGAAAGAGAGTTACTTTGTCAAACAGGAATCAGATACAGATATCAGTGTCAAAATTCATAAACTTAAATCATTAACTCTAACACAACTGCTTATTCTTCATGATCTCTTGATCCAATACTGACACTATTATGTAACCTTTTGACTTACAGAAGAAAATACTAATATTGATTCCATAAAGTGATTTGGTTACTCAAACTAACTGCACAAAAAAGGTTTGCGATTTGTACCGTTTTCTATTTTTAAATCACTGAAGCTTGTCTTTCCAAAAGCCTCAATTTATTTTTTAAAAAAGTCATATAAAAAGTCTTGTCAAAATACAAATAAAACAAATAAAAACCCTAAGTTTATGAATAGCATAACCATATACCCTACTTTGTCTGGGGTCATCCATGTTTATGTCTATTGTTGGAGAAAATAAGCAGCCTCCCTCACTCTCAAAAGGGCTCCCCTTTGGACAATAAATTATATAGGCTCCTTCTCCATAAAAGATGTAACTGGCCTTTTAGAGATATAAATGTCTAGAAGGCATGTAAGATTGCCTCTGAAGTGTCAGAATGCAGCAACAAATTACTTAAAAAATTATTTTAAATGAAACATAAGTTTACAGGCTCTGAATGTTGAAAGCCAATTTTATAGAAATTATAGAAAAAAGCTCTACCAGAATTCAATGAATATTAACTGGGTGCTTACATTAAGGTAAATGGACACATGAAAAAAAAAATAATATAGAAGCTACATTTTTTTAAGTTATTTTATTTATACACACAACCTGCTCAAATAAAATGCAAGACACAAAACACATGACACATATATATTAATAGTGGGAACTGGGATTAAGGAAGGGGGGCATTTGAGACAGGGACTCTTGTAATTTTTTCTTTATACATTCATTTGTCTGATTTTTAAAAGTAAGTATACAATTATTTTAATTCATAAGCTCTTATAAAAATATTTGGAGACTGAAGTTTATAAATATTTTTCAAAAGTCTTATAACTGTTTGAGCTTGCAAGATCAATCAGCTTCATTCTCTTAAAATTATCTACAAAATCCTAAAATGTCTTGAGAGTAAATTTGGCAATACAGCTGCTCAGGTACACCTTTCCAAGCAAAATGTAGCATAACAAATTTTTAACATCATTTACAAATAAAAAGCACAAACTTGGAGGGGGGGGGACACTAAAAAATTAGCAATCAACACTACATTGGAATAAATACCAAGAAGAAAAACAGCCAGTAAAATGAAGCAAAATACCTAACTTTTTTTCTATATCCTTCCTGCCAATAATATAATAGTGATTCAACATTCAAGAAAGCAAACTCATAAAAAACAACTACATCACTCCCTCTTAACAAAGCACTCTGTGACCATGTGGTGCTGGCAATCAGCTAAAGCTTTTCTTTTCACCCACTTGGTTGGTCAGGCTACCGGGCACATCTTTCTTGAAAGTTACAGGTTAACTTATTCCAAGATCTATATAAGCTCTGAGTGGCTTACTACAACAGGATGGAAAAATATACATTCTTCCTCTCTCCAACTCCAAATTACTACCTAACATTCAGTTTAACAGCATTCTGGAAAACAAAGAAGTCTCACTACTATTAAGGATCCACCAAAAATAAAAGTTTTAGGTAAATACCGGAGATTTACTCCAAGCATAACTAGGAGAAACTAATATTCAAACATATGAATCCTTAAACTAAGTATTTTAGTAGGACAGGTTTTGAAAGACTGCAGAATTCTCTTAGCATAAAAGCTGTTAAAATTTTGATTGTGAAATGCTTTAAGAAACAAAACTTGATATATTTCTCTGACAAACCTGGATCTCTCTGTATAGCAAAATAGAATACACTGAAAATTAAACACCCAAAGGGAGCTAAATGATGGAACTAGTCAGACCAACAGACAATACTAAAAGCTTAGGTCTCACAGAAACCAAACAAAATAAAACAAAAACAATGCTGAATTGAAAAGGATACTCTAATTAGTTTGACTTTTATCCCTTCAAATTATATATGCCAAAAACAGTTTCTGTATATCTGATTTTAGCTGTCAGTGAACATTACACAGAAGGAACAGGCTGAGTTTTTGCTAAACTGTTAAAAGTATAATATAGGGGCACTGGGTGGCTCAGTTGGTTGACCATCGGACTCTTGATTTTGGCTCAGGTCACGATCCGGGTTGTGAGAAAGTCAGGCTCTGTGCTGGGTGTGGAGCCTGCTTAAGAGTCTCTCTCCCTCTCCCTTTGCCATCTCCACCAGAGTGTACATAAAATTATCCTAGTTTTGTTTAATTGTGGTCAGTAATCTACAAAGATGGTTTAAACCTAACTAGAATATATCAGGGCAGGACTTAGTGTTGTTCTTAACTGTATCCCCAAGGCCAGTGCTTGTTTTGTAGTGAAAATTTTGTAAATTAATGACTTAAGGAATTCTGAAATGTGCCTATCTGCTAGCATTTAAGCATAAAGTAATCAAAGAAATTATATTTGAGTGTATTCACGAAAAAAGTATAAACAACTCATTTACCTTAAAGGATTTATTATATTACAAGTACAGATGCTGACTTTCTTATGGCCAATTAAAAATTTTTAAGTAAATAAAGAAACCAAGTAAAAGGTAGGATACTATATTGTACAGGCAGTACAAGAAGCAAGACCAGGCAATGACAACTGACTTGTCCCTCTAAAAACTCATTCTTCTCAGTCAATTCCTCTCATGAGCACTTTTACACATGCAGGTTCACCTCAACTTTCAAAAGTCTGTGTTACCACTTTGCTTTTACTAAAGATCTTCATCAGTACCTGCTTTCACTAACCAAAAGAAATCTGGACAGGATTATCTGCTTTTTACAGAAAGAAAGGGGGGGGGCAAAAAGAAAAAAAAAGCATTTAGCATTTGTTTTGCATCAAGTTGTTACAGAGGTAGAGTACCATACCACAAGCAAGAGAGGCACCACCAAGCTCCTTCTCTGGAAATTACACACAGCATCTCCACCATAAGCTGCCATAGCTTTGAACTTTGTGAGCACTTGTACTTTATCTTAATTTTTTGTGTATCGATTAGCAAGACATCCTAAGGTGTTAGAAAAGCCCAAGAGGTTATTTTTAGGGCCAGGGATGGCTCAAAAGTCTTTTCATATAAATTAATGGTAATTGCTTCTTCACTTTATACCATTTTGACTTAGGAAAGCTTTCACAGGAATGCTCTACTTTCGAATAGCAAGGGAAACCTGTACTGCTGCTCAAGGGCTGGAATTCAGTGTTACAATAATGATTTATTCATCGGGTATCTCTTTTGACTACTGCACTGTGCTGGATGCACTGGGGATGCCAAGACAAAGCAGCTATAGACTATACCCTAGGAGTTTCAAATCTCTAAGAGAAGATAAAATATCTGTCTAAAAATAACTGATTCAAGCATGGTAAAATAAGAGTTATAAGAAAAGTACTAAGAGAACAGAGGGCAAAGTTGAAGGGATGAGAAAGGTTTCCCAGAGACATCATTGTGAAGTACAAGATGTGGACAGAAATATAAGGGGGAAAGTATTATAGCAGTGGACGGAGGCTGGAAACAGCATAATGAAATAGAATAGTTCAACTTCTCTTTAATGAAGTGGCCACAGAAATGAGAGCAGGGTTAGGTAAACGAACAAGGGATGCTGAGGTACCCAGGAAATAGGAACAGCAGGAAGCCTTCACAATTCTAAGCCTGGAGGAAAAGGAAGGAAACTGTTGCCATGGACCACCTGGAGGTACTCAAAGGACACTCTAGTTATAGTTATGTAGCCACTGCTCAAAACACATCAAAACAGAGGACCAAGAGGAATAAATACCCCAAGAGTTCTCTCTTTTCTTTCTTCCATCTTCTGTCACTGCCTCCCATTGGCTAACCCCAACCAGTATCCAAAGGAGAAAGAACTTCAGGTGACATGGCTATAAAGGTTAGCCTCCTGGAGCAAAGAGCAAAGAATGGCAAAGAAGGAATCTGCAGGAAAATGGAGAATAACAGAAAAGGCATACTCGCAGGCTAAGAGTTAGTGTAAGCGCAAAGAGGCTAGAAAGCAGAAGGAAGCCAAATGAGGAACAATATCTTCCACAAAAAGATGGTTATTTTTCATATCCAGATGCTGACTCTGAAAGGAAGTAAGAATTAGTGGCTGAACTGGAAAAATTACTAAGGTTTGGGGAGAGAGGAGAGCAATGGATGAAGAGCAGCAGCAAGGTAGCACCCAAGTTCTCCCTAGAGTCAAAAGAGCAAGAATTACTGGGCTCTAATCCTAGTTATTCTGGTCTTTAACTGTGTGACCTTGGGCAAGTCACTTCTCTGAGACTGTTTTCTCCACTATAAAAATAGAGAGAGGTTAGGGGTGCCTGGGTGGCTCAGTTAGTTAAGTGCCTACCTTCAGCTCAGGTCATGATCCTGGAGACCCAGGATTGGGCCCTGTGTCCCTGCATAGCAGGGAGTTGTCTTCTCTCCTTAACCTCAAATAAATAAATAAAATCTTAAAAAGAAAAATTGGTAGAGGTTATATTAAACTTGAAGATCCTTCCAATTCTAGGAGTCTGTGAAGCCAGTATCTCCAGGTAAATAACCATGTTCCTCAGGTGAGTAAATACCTTAGGGCATTTGAAAAACCTGGAGTCCACTCCTTTACTCTAATAAAAGTAGTAATTTCATTTAAATAAAAACAATAAGAACTTAAAGGTTCCATCTGAAGCCAAGTCCTGCACAGTAAGACAAAGAATGTTAACACAAGCAAATTCTATCATTTAGTGTAACCTTGAAATTGAGTGAGAAAAAGCAATACAACGAGATTTTAAAATATGTTTTGGAATGCAGAAAATGCAAACAAACCAACCAAGTAAGCAGGATAACTTGAATGAAGTGGCACATTTTGGAAAAAACAAAATTGGGTGCCTGGTAAATACAGCAAAGCAAAGTTCTAAGAGGTATCTCCAGAAATAAATGAATTCCAATGTAAAAGGCCAAGTCTGTTTCTGTCTCTGTCTCTGTCTCTCTCTCTCTCACACACACACACACACACACCCCAACCATTCCTTCATGACACAAATATTCACTGAAAATCTGTTATGTACCAAGTACTACCATGGTCTTCAAAGGAACAACAAATATCATTTCATTACCTAATCTGGAATGAGTTCAAATTTCACCCCTTCCAAGCAACATGCTCTGACTTCCTATAATACTAACTACAGTAGAACTAATTAGTGCTAGTATTCTTTAAACCATATTAGAGATCACAGAGATTGGGGGGCAGAGAGAGTTTGCCTGGGAATCTGCTCACCATTTATAATATTGTTTCTAAGCATTGTCTCCAATCCCATGGCTTCGGTGTGGTAGCAACCAGAGAGCTTGGGGCCTTAGGTTTCTTAGCTCCAGTACAAGTGAGACAAAGGTCTGCACACTAAGTACATCATTAAGTCACAAATTTTCATCATTTAACAAGCATTCAGTGAGTACCTACTATGTGCCAAGCACTGAACTATGGACAAAGGCCCTGGAGATACAAAGATAAGTAAAGACCTCTGCCCTCTAGAGGTTAGGGTATAATGCAAGAATCAGACACGTGAACAAAAAATCTACAATACAACCTGGTGAAATGCTGTCCATAGAGAGATTAACAAAGTGTTACAGTAGCACACAAAGGTCAACAGTAACTCTAAATGGCTCTGCCTGTAGGAAAACGTTAAAGAAAAAGTTAACATATGAAGTGTATGTTAAATTGAGGAAGAACTGGAGGTTTATCACTTGCTAGAATTCTCAGCAATTCTAGTTCCAAGCAAGAGGGGAAAGGCTGTGAAAGGATAAAGAGCTGAGAGGCTAAGTCATGTTCTACATGATTAATAGTTCGTAGTGCTGGAGTGGATAGCTTGGGTAGAGCACCTGCAGCTGAGTTCAGAATAAGAGAGAGAAATTAGGACCAGGTTGTGAAGGGCCCTGAAGGACCTGACAGGCAGCTGACTTTGGCAAATGGATTCAAAACAGACTGTGAAGCACAGGAATGACTCAGTCTGATTTGATTGGAGATAAAGACAGGTAGGAGTAAGACTAGTTAGAAGGAAAAGTCCAGGTAGAGATGATGAGGCTTGAATTAAACTATTATCTCATGGGAAAAGGATAAATCAAATAGGTATTACTAAGGCAAATTTAACAGATCTGGTGACTGGAGATGGAAAATAATAGCTTTCAATGACTAACTGCCAACGTACGGTGGAACTTCACTTACTTAAAATATTCAGGGAGAGATACTTTAAATCTTTATTGAAAAATCTTCCTAAATATAATCTGTAGGCTAACCACATAATCATTAAAACTGTCTTCTTCTATAGAATCCTCACAAACATCAGTTATCACTCCATACAAGGTCTAGATACTAATAAAACTTGATATATCCCAGGGGATACCCCAGAATTTGCTTTCCAGAATAAAAGCCTGATATCTTTCTCAGGCAATAGGCTGCAAACCATTAACTGCTTGATTTTCCAACCAACAAAATATGGCTGGATCGCAATGTTTTTTCCCGGCTGAACCAAACTTAAATTCTCTGTTCATCTTCTTATCATCTGGGGATGTTTGAGTAGATTACTACTACTATGATTACTACTATTTTTGCACTAAAAAAAATACCACCTAGAACTTAAAAAATATCAAAATGGATGTGACCAGCCTAGTATTTATTGAGGGGTACTTCAAGCATAATGCCATCTCTGTCAAAAACAAATTCAGGATACTTTGGAAACCAATCTGGTTTCTCTGCAGTAATTCTTTTCATTTAAGCTCTCAGACTAAAAGTCTGATTTTTGGTGGTTTCTGTCTTCCCTGAGCTAGGAAAGGTGACACAGTATTTTTACTTAAGTTGCTTCTGGCTGGGCTGCACAAAAAGGAAAGTTTAAAAAAAAAAAGTTTTTAAGAAAATGAGATGTTGACAATATTCACTAAAGGGCTTTATCACAGTTCAATACAGGCAATGTTCTGAAAGACGATTCACAGACAGTGGACTAGACTTTCCAATTTAAATTTCACTACAAAAGCTCTTTTAAAACTGTGACTACATCCCTAAACTCTGCTAAAAACTAGGAGAAATAATTACTTGATTTGTTTTTAATTTCCTGAACACAGCTAAAAGCAATCAATCTGACAAGCAAAACCAAGTAATACTTCAAATGAGCAAAAAGTTTTCTGCTTCAATACATTTCTCCCTCGTAACAAAAATACTTGTTGAAGTGCAGTATGAATGCTGAAAAAATGCATGATTCAATCTGGCTTTCTAGTCATTATACTCAACTTTCCACAACTGAGCTGTGCTGAGAACCTAAACCTTTCCCTCCAGTTTTTATGAGAACCTCACACTATTCCAAAGTTTTCAGTATTTTCTTGCACAAGCTACTCAAGAAGCGTGAAACCACTCCCCTCCCCGCACACAGACTCACAAATAATAGCACCTATTATTATTACACACAAAAATACTACGCCAGGCTGAAGAAAACAGTGTCCAAAAATAAAACAGAAAATGTTTGGCCTGCAACTGGAGACTCTATTAATGGGCAACTGGTCAAAATTAAGCTTTCACATTACGGGAAAGCTTAACTTCTGTGTTTACAGCTTGAGACAGCTTTCGAAAAGGAAAGTGAGTTCCACAAAAATGTAAAAAAGGGGAAGAGATGCCCTCTTCCAGTATGGTTTGGTGGCGAATGACCTCTCCGTGAAACTGGAGGCTCCTAGCCTCACCCTCCAACCCATCTTGGCTGAAGAAGTGAGAAGAGCTCCCCAAGAAGAGAGGGCCTGCGCGGCCACGGCGTCCTACTCACCCCAGAGGGCAGCGGAAAGGAGGCAGGGAGAGAGCGACATTCGCGGCCACAGCCCGGCCGGGCCAGGCAGCAGGAACCCCGGGGACTCAGGGGTGGGGGCCGGCCCCTTTCCCAGACCCTCAGGGTCTACTCACTCCGCAAGTGGCCAGCAAGAAAGCCATTCGCCAAGGCCCCCGCCCTCTGTGCCTCCAGGGGAGGGAGTCGGGGGCCGCTTCCGAGCACCCCTTTTTTCTCCCTCGGGCCGTATCCCCCACACTGCAGTGAAGTCGATCCACTCAGGTTTAGCCTGTCCCCCGGGACACCCCCCACCCGCCCCCACACCCTTGCCCCACCCCCAGCCTGGGCCTAGGGACCGCACCGATTGGCCGGCCCTTACGGCTCCTGGCAAAGAAACCCCTGGCGATTGGCCATAGGTCACCTGCTGTAAAGGAGGGGAGCGATTGACGATTGGCCGTTAGGCCAATTTTGGGTGGAGAGGAGGGAGCGAGTGGGCCACCCGCGGGGGGTGGGAGGGGAGCGGGAGGGGCTGGCAGCAGCGGGTGGGCCCGGGAAAGCCCAGCTTGCCCTGTCCAGATCCAACCCCGGCTCCCACCTCAGGGAGCCCAGGGCTCACCTTGGGGGCAGTGGGCTGGGCACCCAAGCCCACACCAGGACCTGTGCTTCCTGACCTGCAGCTGCTGCCAGCTGAGCTCACGCCCTCCCCAGGAAAGGGAGGTCCTTGCTGAAGGGAGCTCTGCTTGGCTTCAGAACTTCAGCCCCGGGAACTCCCATAACGTGGCAACCGGGGAAGACGAAAAACTGCTTCACCTACACCCACCGACTGTTAATTCACTGTCCCTAAAATTCTGGCAACTGTGGAACCAAGTTTCATCTGGATAACTGCTTTTGGTTACTTCCGGAAAGTTGTTTGTGTCGAGTCGGGCGGGTGTGGAGGGGAGGATCCTTTCTCCGTAAACAAAAGCATGGGTGCCCTGTTTTATTAATCAGGGAAACTTCGTGGGTCTGCTGTTATGCCACAGCTCCATAAGGCATGTAGGTGGCTTGTGAAGATGCCAAGTCCATATTGGCTTCAAGAAACCAAATGGCAGAACTTCAAATTAGATAAAAAATTCGGGCATAGAGGACCTTAACAAGACTCACCCAAAATGCAGGGAATCACAGACATAAATAATTAACTTACTGCTCTGGAGAACAATCTCCTTTATCTTAACAGTTATTTTTCTGGTCATTTATACATCTGCAACTAACTCTAATTTCCCAAGCATCTAATTTTTGTAGCTCTATTAACTAACCCCTACAACTAGCCTGGTCTGCACCGCACGGAAGGTTCAATAAATGCTTGCTGCACTCTAGGTTAAAGATACCTACAGTTTTATGTAAATTTTTTCAAAATGCCCAAATACCAAATGCACTCTCTTCTTGCCACATCTGCTTCTCAAAAGCATGGCCTTCCCGTACTGCCTCTGTATCAGTAAATGAAAACCACTATTGTCCACTGTAATATGCAAACCATAAACCTAGCAGTCTATGATGCCTCCCTCATTCCATATTCAGTCCATCTAGTTCCATCATTTTCACCTCCTTAATACAGTCTCCATTCTGTCCACTTCTATTATGACCACTCAGTCCTAGGTCTGGGCCTCCTGCAATAAACTTCCTGAATCCACTCTAGTTCCTCCAATTCATTCTTAACACTAGAGTCACAGTAGTTGGTTTCCAAAGCCAATTTCATTACTCCCTCATCACACCCTACCACAACCAATTAAAGAACTTCAACTGCTTTCCACTGTGCTTAGGATACAATTCAGTCTTTAATAATGGCTTACAAAGTTTAGCCCTACTTATCCTCTAGCTCCATTTTACACCCTCCACTCCCTCATTTACTGCACTACACACAATGACCTTTTTTCAAGTTTCTTCAATTTGCTATGGACTTTTCAACCTCAGGGCCTTGGCAAAGGCTGTTATTTCTTTTACACTATTCCTATGATACCAATCCTCTTCAGTTTACATCTATTCATCATCTTGTCCATCCCACCTATGTGAATTCTTCCTATCATATATTCTCATGGCCCCTATCATATGTTCTCATGGCTCCTGCAATTCTTTTTTTTTTTTTAAGATTATTTACTTATTTTAGAGAGAGACAGATAGTGACAGAGATAGTGAGAGAGCACAAGCAGATGTAGAGGGAAAAGCAAGCTCCCATGGAAGTGAATCCCAGGACTCTGGGATCTGACCTGACCTGACGGAGCTACCCAGGTGCCCCTGCAATTCTTCTTCTTATCCCAGCTATAATTTTATGTGTATTTGAGTTATCTTTAATTAACCTTATTGAATAATTTACATATAATAAAACGTGTTTTAGATGTACCGTTCAATATACTTTGATAAATGTATGCACACATGTAATCACCACCACAATTAGAACATTTCTGTCATCCCCAAATTTCCCTAATGGCCCCCCAGCAGTCAATTCCACCAACCACTTTTCTGTTTCCTATCTAGCTGCATTATTCTTTCATTAATGTTTATCACTAGACTGTAAACTTAATAAGGCAAGGATCTGATTTTGTTCAACATTATATCCTTAGTATTTAGCCACATGCCTGGTACATATTAGTGCTCAATAATGGATTTCCTATGGTAACAGGTTCTGAAAATAAACATCAACTAAATGATAAATATCAATTAAACCATAAACAATGATGTAGAAAAATACATTAATTTTGCCAAATGGACAAGGTCAATGTCTAACAATTTCCACAAATATCTTTTCAAGTTTTCCTTTAATATCTGCATTTCCAAGAGTTAATTTTGTGCCTGAACTGCCTAAAGGATGTAATTCAATATTGGCTGATCCAGCAGTTCTCCAGGCCAGGGGGAAAAATCTACATCTCTAATTCTGTCTATATAATAAACTGTTTGAGTCCATAAAAGATGTAATACTTATTTATATCGTTCTTGCTTACCAGGTCCTTCATGTGCTTATCTCCCCAACTAGACAGAGAGACCCATGAGGAGTCATTAGTGACTTCGTATTTAACAATGCTTACCAAAGAATCATTTTTTTTTTAAAGTGTCTTCCTCATCACCTATCATCATCATCATCACCATCATCATGAGTCAGCAGTTTCAAAATCTGAGGGCGATCTGGCTGCGACATCTGTCACCCCACTGATCGCCAGGGTTGATTCGGCTGATCTGGCTGGCTAGGCGGGTGTCCCCTTCCTCCCTCACCGCTCCATGTGCGTCCCTCCCGAAGCTGCACGCTCGGTCGAAGAGGACGACCATCCCCGATAGAGGAGAGGACCGTTCTTCGGTCAAGGGTATACGAGTAGCTGCGCTCCCCTGCACTGTCATTTTTGATAGAATAGTGTAAATAGTAAAGTTCTAGTAAAATTTTAGCAGACCCAATTATCACTAGTTTTTATTAATAGGCTTAAGTGTTATGGTTAGGGGTGATGGCCAATAGCTAAACTATGGAAAGAACCTAGATGTCCATCAACAGATGAATGGATAAAGAAGATGTGGGGGGGGTGTATACATACACACACATATATATAATATATACATACACATACATACATACTCAATGGTATAATCTGCAGCCATCAAAAAACCCCAAATCTTGCCATTTGCAATGATGTAGATGGAACTAGAGGGTATTATGCTAAGCAAAATAAGTTAATCAGAAAAAGAGGGCAGGGAGTCGTGGGGGGCAGGGAGGGAAAAAATGAAACAAGATGGGACCAGGGAGGGGGACAAACCATAAGAGACTCTTAATCTCAGGAAACAAACTGAGGGTTGCCTGGGGTTGGAGAGGAGGGATAGGGTGTCTGGGTTATGGACATTGGGGAGGGTATGTTCTATGGTGAGTGCTGTGACTTGTGTAAGACTGATGATTCACAGACCTGTACCCCTGAAGCAAATAATACTTTATGTGTTAATAAAAAAAAAAGATTAGGGGTGATGACAATAGAGTATATTATTTATGATGGTCTCTTAATACAACTGAGTCTTCCTCAACTGCATATATAAAACTCTAGGGTTCTAGTTACCCATTTAAAGAGGTCACAGCTAAAGTGCAAAGTTTACCTTTTCACAGTTTCATGCAGAGATAACTATTTGTTCTAGACATGTAGTTCTCATTTTCCTAACCCTTGTATAATGTTAGTATGCATAAAGATGTAGCATTTATTTATTTTTTATTTTTTAAAGATTTTACTTATTTGACACGGAGAGAGAGATCACAAATAGGTGGAGAGGCAGGCAGGCAAAGAGAGAGAGAAGGAAGCAGGCTCCCCAACTGAGCAGAGAGGGGAGCTCGATTCCAGGTCCCTGGGATCATGACCTGAGCCGAAGGCAGAGGCTTTAACCCACTGAGCCACCCAAGCACCCCAAAATGTAGCATTTAATATGAAAAGTAACTGCACACTATGAGGCAACTTTACCCAATTTATCCCAATAAATTATAGGACTTTTAAGCAAATTTGGCAACTTGAGCAGTCATTTACTTCAGAAGAAAGTTAAGGGACCAATGTCTTAAACCCATATATAACAACTGATTTCCAATATATGTATCAAAAAGAAAATCTTCAATACTTCTCTTTAGACTACATAACTAAGGCTATTACATGATTAAATTATATTAGTGCTTTTTTCTGCTTTTGTTCAAGATAAAGAAGAATACAGTAGGATGACTAAGAAGTACATAAACAACCTGAGAAAAATAAAACTATTAAGATTCAGGGTGAGGTGGTCTTTCAACTGGCAAAAGTCAAGCAAAAAATAGGCCACATTTACCTACAGCTATTAAGATGAAAAAACTTTTTTAACCAAATGGAATTTGTGCATTACTTTCAAAAATATTATTTCTGCTAGAGAGCCCAGTAATGTTTACCTATAAATCACATTTTGCTCTGGTGTCACCTCACAGAGACAACAAATACTTTTGGTAGCACAAAAAAAGGTAGTAATTAAGAGGAAAAATCCATAGTTTCCCTATGAATTTGCTTTGTAACGCTGGCCAAATGACTGGAATGGATAACATTAAAAGACAACTCTTGGAAGGAGGGTATGTAGCTCTACTGTTTTGTCTGATCAGTACCTGGAAGTCTCAAAACTAAAGTTAGCCAATAAATTTCCACATAGACACTTAGGCCATATGGAATAAAAATACCACTTGTCCTATGGTAGAAGCAGTCCTTATCATCTCATGATGAAGGTGACCATGTTCCAAAAGTTTGTTTTATTTGCTGTTCTCAAAGCATTATCAAATTGAAGAATTATTTTATTCAAGGTTAGGAACAAACACCCTCTATAAACCTCATAATGGCTATGATAGTGTACTGCCTTGTTCACCAATATATCGGTAGTATCTCCTCAACACTGGGATTGATATGCATTAGGTGCTTAATTAGGTCTCTTGAGTAGAATGAAGTATCAGGTACTGTAGTATGAAATCAGCAGTATAAACAAAAAGGCTGAAAATAGCTAGTCTAGCAAGCAGAACAGAGAAAGCAGAGAGACAGAACGCTGTTGTTTTGATGCATGAGCCTTTTAGTACCATTTAATTTTTAAACTTATACTAGGTACTATTGCCCCACTTTTCAAACATAAAATCCAGCACCTGTCACTTAACTTTCTCCTCAAACAATTTGCAGGTTTCATTAAAAACACATGAGTTAAAAACAGCACAAGCTGCCGATTTTGGTGGAAGTACATAGCTCCTTGCCATAAGATGGGTGAGATGGCTTTGTATTACATAATTACTCTTCATTTTAAATGCTCCCACTTTTATGCCCTCTAACTTTAGAAGAGGAAGTTAACAAATGAGAACTGTGTTTATCTCTAAAGAAAGGGTGTGGGAAACACTACTGTTTTTATTTTATATACTTCTGCATAGTTTAAAATTTTTTAGAAGCATGACTTATGTCATTATCACGGTTTTTAAAAACTCCAATCCTCATTTTCTTTCAATCTTTCCTCTTTCAATCCTCGTATCTTTATTTTCTACTTTATACTAGGACTGAGCTCTGTAAAGACAAGGACAACATGTCATTTATTCATAATAATATCCTCTACAACTTGTATACTGCATGGGACACATTAAATACAAGTAAGTATTCACCAAATACATAACTTCTTTTTTTACTCCATATGTTCTGAATTGAACATGAACTTTTTTATTTTAAACTTTATTTTTATACAGAGAAGGCAGGACATGTAAGTTCTGAAAGATGCCCATAAAAACAATTAAGATAAATTTCTGGCAGTAAAAGGAAAACCTTTAGCAGCTATAAAACTGGACTTTTTGTTCTTATTTGTTTCCCAAGAGCTCAAGATAGATGGGCCACCACTAGAACAAAAGAACTGAATAAAAAAATGAATCCCAGAATGAATCCTAAAAATGAATCCTAAGTTGGAGCCAGAAATTCACCTGCCCTCAGTAATACCAAAGACAATGGTAACAACCCTTAGGGAATTTTCCTTTGTTAAAGGAAACCCAAGTAAATGGCTACTTCTCTATACCGTTTTACCTGTGGAAAAAGTGACGTATCTATACTGCAATCATTTTCTTGGGATAACAAAGCATTTCAAGGGAGAAAAACAATATACATTTATTTTTCTACATGACACAAAATCTTGAGGTGGCAGGAGAAAACAATGGTATTAAACAGATCTTTATATATTGAAAAATTGAAATGTATGTTCAAAACACTTGGGACGCCTGGGTGGCTCAGTTGGTTGGACGACTGCCTTCGGCTCAGGTCAGGATCCCGGAGTCCAGGGATCGAGTCCCGCATCAGGCTCCCAGCTCCATGGGGAGTCTGCTTCTCTCTCTGACCTTCTCCTTGCTCATGCTCTCTCCACTGTCTCTCTCTCTCAAATAAATAAATAAAATCTTTAAAAAAAAAAAGAATTCAAAACACTAATCTTCAGGGAAGTGGCTTAACAAATCATACCTTAAATACTAAATTTGTGTTTGTCTAGTAACAGAAATTTGGCAGGTACATAATTAACTGAAGGATCTAATTTTGGAGGGGAAAAAAAGGACTTCAAAATGGCTCTATTATTTTTTTTTTAGCTTCAATAATGATTTGCCACCTGAATTCTATCACATTTCCTTTATGAATGATGATGTTTTACTCATAGATTCAGGGGCATTTCTGGTGAGGTTTCTACCAGCCCTCTCTCTTTCCCTCAGCCATATTCTTACACAAGGTATCATGTTCCTTCTCTCTAGGGGCTTAAGACCAAAGCCAATGGACAGTGAATGTATAGTAAAGGGCAAAAATCATAAAATTACAAGACAGCAGCAATGAAATTCCGATTTGATAACCACCTAAGATGCAGTCTACAGCGGCCTACATAATAAACTTAGATAGATGAGAACAATTATAGTCCAATTTCTTGGCCCAAACAACTACTAGAGAAGCCATTTTGGCATAAAATTTTTTTGAGTACCAACTAAGTTACAGCATAAAACCAAAAAGTGTAAAGGTCCACACTACTCAATTAGTATACATCCACATGAAGGTTTTTAAACTGGGATCTAAAAAAATATCTAGCACAATCATCTATGTTTTCATTTTGATAACCTATAGAAATCTGTGTAACTGCACACTGAGTCATCTCAGTAACAACCTTAAATCCAAGTGGTACCAAATTATTTCATTGTCCATTTTTGTTTATGATCAAGTTGGCACCAAGTACAACTACCTTGTTACAGAAGAGCCTTGACCATGAAAATGACGTAAGTGCAAACTGAAGGTCAAATAACCTCATAGGATGTGATATACAACTGAAGGTTTCCCAGTAGTCAGAACAAAGAAAAATGGCAAGATGACAGTCATAATCCACAGTAGTGTACTCATGTCAAACTTAAAAAGAATCTATACCCTAAAGGTCTGTACCATTTTCACATTGTAACTGGTGACCGTTTTTATAAGGCAATATCATTTATCACAGTAAATAAATGTCAACTTAGATTTTATTGCTTTGTGTTTCATTTGCATTTCACTTTCAATTTTCTTTTGGATGTAAATTTAGTTCTGCATGATTTTAAATCTAAGAAGTTTATACCTAGCTTTGTTTGCCCACATTGAATAACATTGTATATATAATACTTTAAACACTGGAATTCTGGGCTTGCAAGAGTTTTCTTCTAAAACAGGCCCAAATTTACTGAAGGTTATACAACTCTTTATACATCTGTATGATATCCAGGCAAGCTGCTATGTTTCACTATACTTTGTATTATATAGGATGATACTGCAAAACCTACACAATGTAGCATCCTATCTTCTTCCAGTGATAAATTCCTTTGCTTGGCAATCTCTCAGCATTTAGTTCATACTAAAACTTAGTAGGGCAAATAAAGAATCTGAAAGGTTTGCCTCCATTAATCAGTATCATCAAACATCCACTGAAGACTTCTTACAGGCTAAGAGGAAGGTAAGATTAAGAAGCTCAAAAGCACCTCTTCAAGAAGTGTCCTATTTAGTTGGGTGTAAATACATGAAAAGATAACACAAGCTAACATACAAGTTTAGACTGACTACTGGAAAATCGAGTTCCATAGGAGTTGAAAGGAGAGAAGATTTTTTAGTTGTCTTCTCCCATTCTCAGACTATCCTAATTGCATTTTTAAGATACCCATAGAAGGGGTGCCTGGGTAGCTCAGTCGATTAAGCATCTGACTCTTTGTTTCAGCCCAGGTCATGATCTCATAAGTCCTGGGATCAAGCCCTACATCAGGTTCTACGCTTAGCGTGGAGTCTGCTTTAAAGATTCTCTCCCTCTGCCCCTCTTCCAATGTGTGTGTGCATGCTCTCTCTCAAAAAAATAAATCTTAAGATACCGACAGAAGAGTGAGAACAGGAAAAAAAAAAAGAGGAAAGATGGTAGGAAAGGGAAAAGGTACAAGACATGCTCTAGATGGATTTACTGTCAATCAGAATGGAAGGAAGAATGGAACAAATATTTATGACTATCTTCACCATACAATGTGTAATGTGCTAGAAATAATATAACATCTTAACACAACTACTTGACTGAGGTTTTGTGCCTACCTTTAAAGATCAGCTAAGGTTTAAAAGAGGTTTAAAAGAAATTAAGTACTTATTCCACATTAATATACATCTAATAAGATGGCATAGTCAGGACCCAAGGACTGGGCAGCCTGGCTCTAAAGATTTTCTATTATAATATACTGGTTCTTAAACCATATTCAGAAGGTTAGTCAGGGCCTGTTGAGCTTGGCATAGGTGCAATGGAAAAAATACTATCAAAAAAATGTTTATAATCTCAAGTGGGCAATGAGTTATATAATAATGTATTACTGTAAGAGATAATGCAGTAAAGTATACATGCAGTTTGTGGCACATAAGAAGTGCTCAAGTATTAGTTGCTACTGTTATTATTATATACCAGACTGCCATATGAGCTACACAGAAGGGGAAATTACAGCAGAGGTTAGAGAGGTAAGAGACTACTTTTGATTACAGTGGTAAGAAAGAGATGAAATGAAGAGGTAATATGTGCACTGGGTCTTGAATGACTGGAATTAATCACACAGAGGCAAATTTGAGGACTCAGGATGGTGAGGACATAAGAGAGAGTAGCATGAGTAGAAGCATGAACAAGGAACATGTAGAACAGGAGGTGGAAAAGGTAGGTTGGCATCAAATCAAAGAGAGCCTGAAATCCCCTAATAAGTTTTACTTCATCCTACAGGTAAATGTAAATCATTAAAGGTTTTTCACTGTTAAAAATGCCCAGAGGTCATTTATTCAAGGTACTCTTTTATAAGATAAAGAGAATAAATTCAGGAAATATTACAAGGGCACCAGAGAGTTAGCAAGATGCAACTTACATGACAAAGTGAACATCAGAGGAGTAAAAGTGATCCTACTAAACACACATACACACACACACACACACAGAGTTTGACAGTTTAGAAATTACACCCAAAAGGATTCTCAACTTTCAAACTTCATGGCTCAGAGAATAACACTGTCATTAACAGAAACAGAAAAATGAGAGAAAGAGATGGGTTTGAGGAGACATGATAGGTTCAGTTTTAGCCATGCTGAGGTTGAGTTCCTGGGAGCCATCTAACTGGCAAAATCCGCAAGGGAAGAGTGTGGACTAAAGCTAAATATGAAAAGATGTATATGTAAAGAAGGGGAGGTGTGGAGGGAAAGAAGAGTCACCTCCACAGAAATTTTGGCCAAATCCATTAAAATGGTTGAGGGCTACTGGAGGGAGAGGGTCATAGTCTCAAAGGAAACATCATGCAGTCACATTATGGGTGTTGTATTAACTCTGGGAAAGAGTAAGAATGTTTTTCTTTGAAATATGCAAAGCATAAAAAATAAGTATAGGTGAAATCACTAAGAACTACTGAAGTGAGGCTTTTTTTTTTTTCCGAAGATTTTGTTTATTTATTTGACAGAGAGAGATCACAAGTAGGCAGAGCAGCAGGCAGAGAGGCTCCCTGCTCAGCAGGAAGCCCAATGTAGGGCTCAATCCCAGGACCCTGGGACCATGACCTGAGCCAAAGGCAGAGACTTAACCCACTAAGCCACCCAGGTGCCCCGAGACCTTTTTCTATAAAGAAGGGAGCAGGCTGTATTAGATACTAAAAACTAATTTAAAAAATATTCCACTGTGGGGATTTAATAAAAACCCAGGAGTCGATAAGAAGACTGTTAAATAGTTACAGAAATCCAATTAAAGTTAGACAAAATTTAAATTGTGATATATACAGCCACTTAATATTATGACCTCTAACAGTACTAGAAACAGAGAAACCAGACAATGGGGGCCCTGGGGAATGGAGACCAGAAATGGCACACAGTACAAAATCCAGTGACAAAAAATTCTAAAGGTGATAACAAAATCGGTTTGAAGAAGCAAATAAAAGGTCTATACTGGAGGATGACATAGGCAAAATAGAAAGGTACTAAATGGCCAGGAAAAAAGGAGAAGAGGCGCTCAGACCAAAATGAGAGAAGGAAAGTTCAGAAGTGATAAGAGGGTGAAGATGATAAAACTGTGACCAAAGAGAAAATACTTTTAAATTCGGTATTTTGGAGGTAGTGCAGCCCTCAGTAATGACAAGGCCATAGTATGGTTTAATGGCTGAAGCAGAGATGAAATTCAATGGAAAAGGAAGACATGTAAATGCCCTTCCTGCCCATTTGGAAGAAAGCTCCATGAGCACTTACCTGCAGTGCCTGAATGGAACACTATACATCTCGAAGTACTCAATAAACAGCAATGGAAAAGCAACCTATACATCATGTTTCTTTGTTAATTCCTTTAATTATGTCTTCATCTAACAGCTACTGACTCTTCAGAATGTGAAGTACTAAGAGTGGAAATAGAGTAGTTTCATTAGAAACAACAGCTACATTTGCCAAGTTCTCACTATAGGTAGGCACGACTTCAGCAAATTTGCATGTAACTCATTTAATCATCAAAACAACTCTGTAAAGGCAGGTACTTTTATTATCTTCATTTTATAGATGAGGATATGGAAACACAGACTAAGTTCAATGTAAAGAGTTAAATGTAAGTGGTAGCACTGGAATGTAGACCAAGACATCTGGGCTCCAGAGTCAAGTTCTTCATCATACCTCCCTATCTGTGGGAGGAGACTCTACTCTCCAAGTATAGGAGACTCTACTTGCCAATCAAATTAACATTTGATTACATATTTCTAAGTGTCCTATCTCCTGCATACATTAACTTAAGGAAAAATACATATAAAGTTTCTCTTGTACAAGGGTATGTTAAATATCAAAGCTATCAGAGTCTAAGACTTTTTAAAATTTTCTTATTTCTTCTGAGAAAAAGCTCAGAAATTCCAAAACTGGATCAAATTAGGTACCCAACCTTAAGGAGTCCAAATCCTAATTGGGGAGATTGGAGTTACACATACTTTCAAAGTTAAACAAAAGGAGTATGATAAGGGGGCGCCTGGGTGGCTCAGTGGGTTAAAGCCTCTGCCTTCAGCTCGAGTCATGGTCTCAGGGTCCTGGGATCGAGCCCTGCATCGGGCCCCCTGCTTGGTGGGGAGCCTGCTTCCCGCCCCCCTGCCTGCCTCTCTGCCTACTTATGATCTCTGTCAAATAAATAAAATCTTTTAAAAAAAAAGAGAGAGAGAGAGAGAAAGAGAGTATGATAAGGACTTAGTGAATTGTGCAAGAAGTCTGGCATCCAGAGAAAGAGATCACTTTGAGTTTGGACTATGGGGAGAGAGGAGTCAGTCAGAGGAGGCTCCACAGAAGAGGTCAGATCTGAACCAGGCTTTGAAGAAAAAGGGTGGTATACAAAGGTAGAATGGAAGCAGATGGCATGTCAGAGAGAAAGAGAGAACATCATGTGCAAGAATGTGGAGACCAGAAAAGATAAGTAAACAGCAGCACTCTATTAAAAAGCTGATGGAGAAACATGGATGGGACTGGAAGAGATTATGCTGAGTGAAATAAGTCAAGCAGAGAGAGTCAATTATCATATGGTTTCACTTATTTGTGGAGCATAACAAATAGCATGGAGGACAAGGGGCATTAGAGAGGAGTAGAAAATTTGGGTAAATTGGAAGGGGAGGTGAACCATGAGAGACTATGGACTCTGAAAAACAGTCTGAGGGGTTTGAAGTGGCGGGGGGGTGGGAGGTTGGGGTACCAGGTGGTGGGTATTATAGAGGGCACGGCTTGCATGGAGCACTGGGTGTGGTGAAAAAATAATGAATAATGTTTTTCTGAAAATAAATAAATTGGAAAAAAAAAAAAGCTGATGGAGAGATATAACAGTAGAAACGACTAGAAAGGCAAGTTGAGAATAGATCACAGAGACTTGAATGTCAGTCTCACCAACCATGGAGAAAATCTACACTGCCACATTCAGGCTAATTCCTTTTTTGTTGTTGTTAGATTTTATTTATTTATTTGACACACACACACACACAGCACAAGCAAGGGAAGTGGCAGGCAGAGGAAGAAGCAGGCTAATCCCAGGACCCTGGGAACATGACCTGAGCCAAAAGCAGACACTTAAATGACTGAGCCAACCAGGCAGCCCCAGGCTAATAGGATTCTTAAAATACTTATCATCATACCGAATCACAAATTTGCTGAAATGATGCCACATTCATTAAATGGACTAAATTTAGAAATTATGAAATGGCTTTTAAAAAGCATAGCTCAAAGAGTAACTTACAGATCTCCCAGTTCTACTCCATATTAATTTCTTATAGTCTCTTAATAACCACATCCTTGAATAATGTTTTTTAAGCTTCTATTTGAATACTCTCAAGAGATGGGAGTTCACAGTCCTGCAGGACCTGGGATGCCCTACACCACCTTAACCACCTTGTCTATTCAAATCAATTCCTGGTACAGGACAAAAATAAGTAGAGAAAAAGAGTTACAAAATGTCACTTTTGTATAACTCAATCGTATCACTCAAAATAATTAAAACAACATCCTCCAATGCCACAATATAAGCTCTTTCATTGAGGAATAAACATGGAAAACTATCCTCAGTATGACAGAGTAGACATTTGTTGTTTTTGTCACCCAGCATCTTCTTTTTCCCTTTTCTGACTTTGCTTGGTGGGGACCATCTTCTATCCTAACAGCAAAGTGTTAAAGCACATAACATCCCAGCTACTGGAGTGAACATATGACTGTGAAACTGTGATTGGTCAGGATTAGGAAAATGACTGAAGTTTAGGTAATCAGCACTAATCCTATTAGTCCTACAGTGGCCCGGGAAGAAAAACAGCCTCCTGTGGACTGGAGCACCTAAAGCAATTCTCCTAATAGCAGGTTATATATCTCAATAATGGGAGGCTGAAACAGCTGTAACCATCTTACTATACCACAAAGAGAACCCATCTAAAAATAAAGCCACCCCAGAAGGAAAGAAGCATGAAAACAGAAATGGTGAATCTGGGTCCCAATGACACTGGTGAAGTGCCTACTTCAAACCACAACTCAGCCAGATTTACTTTTTACTTAAACCAGTTTGGGTATTTTTTCCCCCCTATTACTTTCATCCCAGAGATTCCTGCCTAACACATGGTAACTGCCAAATCCTGTAACAAGAAAAGGTGGTCAACCTCTTAGCATTTATCTATGCAAAATTTGGTTTTATCAATAACCAACTAAATTTAAAATAAATTTAAAATGATACTAAATTTAAAATTGATACTAAATTTAAAAATGATCTGGCACATTTTAACATAGCATTTCATATTCAATATTGCCTTGAACCGTCTTATTTTAAGATAAAAATCAGTATTTTACCCTATAGAAAGCACAAGAAAATGCTTTATAACTTTACTATATAACACTATGAAGGTAAGAATAAGCGATTCAGAAATAAGTTTTATTACATCATTATCACAGTTATTTTAAAAAACAGAAAACAAACCAAAAAAAACTAATGCACTATCCAGAAGCCATGTCAAGACTCTTACTTGAAGCTGAAGAGTATGTCGAAGAATTGTTTCTTCTAAGGCATGGATCCACTTCTCTCGCTCATCAGCATCACGAGCTGGAATAAAAGATTATAAAAATTGAAATGTTAATTTCTACAATATAGCTTCATGTTTGAAAATTAATATTTTAAACCTCAATACTAACAGGAAAAGTTTTTAGTTGCACCATTTTCTGAACAGGTTCAATTTCCTATCCTTTCTAAACATGCATTCTACTTGCAGCAGTTTACAACAATGGGAATAATTATGATCAATAATAGCAAGCTACTTTCTCACTGAGAACAACTAGAAAAACTGGAATAATTATTAAAAATAACTCACTGGAGACAACAGAAAACAACAAGTAGTAAAGAATTAACAGGACAAAATTTAGAAGACAAACATCCAGAAGATAAGCCTCATATTTAAGGACACTTTTCTTCTGGAGGAATTGTAAATTCCAGGAGAGCACACTCATTAAAAAAATTCGACGAAGTATTCTTCATGCACACATGGATAATGTCTGATGCAAGATGGCAGAAGCAGGAAAGAACAGAGCATCAAAAATAATAAGCACACAAAACCATAAGAAACCTAGGAATCAACCTAACCAAAGAGGTGAAAGACCAGTACTCTGAAAACTATAAAACACAGATGAAAGTAATTGAAAAGGAGACAAATAAACGGAAAAACATTCCATGCTAATGGATTGGAAGAACAAATATTGTTAAAATAAACAAAGCAATTTACATATTTATACATTTAATGCAATCCCTATCAGCATAAACCATAAACAATGAATTTTGGAGTACTGAAAAGAAATAAAATTAAATTTAAAAAGAAGAAAAATACCACAATCATTTTTCACAGAGTTAGAACAAACAATCCTAAAATTTGTATGTAACATAAAAGACTCCAAATAGCCAAACACATCTTGAAAAAAGCAAAGCAAAGTTGACATCACAATTCCAGACTACAAAGCTGTCGTGATCAAAACAGTATGGTACTGGCACAAAAACAGACACATACATCAATGGGAAGAGCCAGAAAACCTGGACATGAACCCACAACTATACAGTCAATTAATCTTTGACAAAGTGGTAAAGAATATTCAGTGGGAAAAGGACAGTCTCTTCAATAAATGGTTTTGGGAAAACTGGACAGGAGCATGCAGAAGACTGAAACTGGATCACTTTCTTACAGCATATACAAAAAGAAAATCAAAATGGATTAAAGACCTAAATGTGAGACAGGAAACCATCAAAATCCTCAGGAGAACACTGGCAATAATCTCTTTCTGACTAAATATACCTCCTGAAGAGAAACAGAAGGAAAAATAAACTTCATCAAAATAAAAGCTTCTGTACAGTGAAGGAAACAATGAACATAACTAAAAGGCAGTCTATGAAATGGGAGAAGATACTTGCAAATGATGTATCTGATAAAGAGTTACTATCCAAAGTATATTAATATATAAAGAATTTATATAACTAAACACTGAAAAAACAAATAATCTAATTAAAAAGTGAGAAGACATGAACAGACATCTTTCCAAAGATGACATACAGATGGCCAACAAACACATGAAAAGATGCAACATCACTCTTGACCAGGGAAATACCAATCACAATGAGGTATCTCCTAACACCTGTCAGAATAGCTAAAATTAACAACACAAGAAACAACAGATGTTGGCAAGGATGTGGAGAAAGGAGAAGCCTCCTACACTATTGGTGGAAATCTAAACTGGTACAGCTATTCGGGAAAACATTATGGAGGTTTCTCAAAAAGTTAAAAACAGAACTACCCTAGGACCCAGCAACTGTACTACTAGGTATTTTACTAGATATTTACCCAAAGGTCAAAAAAATACTGATTCAAAGGGATACATGAACCTCAATGTTTATAGCATCATTATCAACAACAGTCAAACTATGGGAAAAGCCCAAGTGTCCATCAACTAATGTACAGATAAAGAATATATACACACACACATACACACCAATGGAGTTATCACTCAGCCATAAAAAAGAATGAAATCTTGCCATTTGCAAGGACATGGATGGAGTAGGAGTGTATTGCGCTAAGCGAAGTCAGTCAGTTAAATACAAATACCGTATGATTTCACTCATATGTGGAATTTAAGAAACAAACAAAGCATAGGGGAGAAAAGAGAGAGGCAAACCAAGAAACAGACTCTTACTAGAGAGAACAAACTGATGGTTGCCAGAGGGGAGGTGGGTGGGGGACAGGGGAAATAGGTGATAGGGATTAAGGAGTGTACTTGTGATGAGCACTGGGTATTATATAGAAGTTCTGAATCACTAAATTGTACACCTGAAACCAATATTATACTGTAATATTAACTACCTGGTATTTAAATAAAAACTTAAATTTTTTTTTAAAAAATGGTTTAGTATGTGGGGAAAACTAAATGAATACTAACTACATAAAATACACTCTTGTGATGTTGTAAATAAATACATACACAATTAAATACAAAACAATTGCAAGTAGACTGGGAAAGAGAAAATGGAATTAAAGAATTCTAACGTTCTGCAATGTTCAGGAAGAAGATAAAACTACCAATTGACATTAAATTTTGGCAACTGAAGGATTTGTTACAATTTTTAGAGTAATCGCTAAAAGGTTGTATTTAACTTACAACATAATAAATTTAAAAATTCAATAATGAAAAATAATCCAAAACTTGACAAGAAAGAAAGATAAAAGAAACAGAATATGGAAGACAAAAAGAAAATGTATAGTAAAATGATAAATTTTTAACCTTAAAATACCAACAATTAAATTAAGTGTAAATGAAGTATGTAAATGTTCCAATTAAAAAAAGAAAGGAGGGACACCTGGGTGGCTCAGTCAGTAAGCACCCAAATCTTAACTTTGGCTCAGGTCATGATCTCAGGGTGGAGAGACTGAGCCGCACACTGGGTTCCCCAGCCCTGGGCATGGAGCCTGCTTGGGATTTCTCTCTCTCTCCTTCTGCTTCTGCCCCCCTCCCCCTCAAATAAGTAAATATTAAATTTTAAAAAGGGGGGGGCGCCTGGGTGGCTCAGTGGGTTAAGCCGCTGCCTTCAGCTCGGGTCATGATCTCAGGGTCCTGGGATCGAGTCCCGCGTCGGGCTCTCTGCTCAGCAGGGAGCCTGCTTCCTCCTCTCTCTTCTGCCTGCCTCTCTGCCTACTTGTGATCTCTTTCTGTCAAATAAATAAATAAAATCTTTAAAAAAAAAAATAAATAAATAAATAAAATAAAATAAAAAAGAAAAAATGTTTAGGGACACCTGGGCAGTTCAGTTGGTTAAGCATCAGACTCTTGGTTTCAGCTCAGGTCATGATCTCACTGTCCCAGGATCTAGATCTAACCCCACAACTAGCTCGACACTCAGCATAAGAGTCTGCTTGTCCCCCCTCTGCTCCCACCCCCACTATTTAGCATGGGTGTATACTTATACTCTCTTTCTCTCTAATAAAATATTTTTTTAAAAAAGGCGGGGGTGGGTTTTAACAAGATTTTATGATGCTGTGCAACGTAGTGAAAAGAAAGGCCATATGTACCCCAATGTTCATAGCAGCAATGGCCACAGCTGCCAAACTGTGGAAAGAGCCAAGATGCCCTTTAACAGATGAATGGTTAAAGACAATATGGTACATATATATACAATGGAATATTACACAGCCATCACAAAGGATGACTACCCAACTTTTGTATCAATATGGACAGGACTGGAGGAGATAATGCTGAGTGAAATAAGTCAAGTAGAGAAAGTCAATTATCATGTGGTTTCCCTTACTTGTGAAGCATAAGGAATAACATGGAGGACATTGGAAAGAAGAAAGTTAAAGTGAATTGGGGTAAATCAGAGGGAGAGATGAAGTATGAGAGACTGTGGACTCTGAGAAACAAACTGAGGGTCTGGGAAGGGAAGAGGGGTGGGGGGATGGGTGAATCTGGTGGTAGGTATTAAAGAGGGCACGTACTGCATGGAGCATTGGGTGTGGTGCATAAACAAGGAATCTTGGAACAGAAAAAATTAAAATTAAGATGTTAAAAAAAAGATTTTATGATGCTTACAAGAGACACTAAACATAAGGATGCAGAAATACTAAAAGTAGGAGTAGAGAAAAAGACAAACCATAAAAAAAGATCATAGAAAACACTAACTCCAAAAAGTTGCTATTATTAAAACTGCATAAAATAGACTTTACCAGGAGATGAGAGGTTCACTTTGCAAATACAAGAGGTTCAATTCATCAAGAAGATAAAATAAATGTAAATTTCTATGTAACTAAAAACATGGATTTAAAAAAAGTTCTATATGGCAAAAGCATAGAGAATACAAGGATAAATAGACAAAATACCATAATCATAGTGGCAGATTTTAATACATCTCATTGATTAATCAATTAGATGAAGTACACAAAAATTAGTAAGAATTTAGAAATTATGAATAATCTGATATAAAGTTGATCCAATAGACGTACATAGAACACTACACACCACAAACATAAAACAGACACCGTTTTCAAGCACACACAGAACATTTCCAAAAACTGACCATATAATGAACCCTAAAACAAATCTCAACAAATTCCAAAGGACTGAAATCATACAAAACATATTCATAGTGAAAATATAAGCTAGAAATCAGTTACAAAGTATAAATTAGAAAATATTCAAATGTTTAGGGGAAAAAATACTACTAGATAATCTATTGTTCAAAGAAAAATATCTTATTAGAAATTAGAAAATGTTGAAAGACGCCTGGGTGGCTCAGTGAGTTAAGCATCTGGCTTCACCCAAGTCATGATCCCCGGGTCCTGGAAATGAGGCCTGCATGGGGCTCCCTGCTCAGTGAGGAGCCTACTTCTTTCTCTCTCTCCTTCTGCACTGTCTCCACACCCCACCCCTGTTAGTGCATCTCTCTCTCTTTCAAAAAAATAAGTAGAATCTTAAAAAGAAAAAAAAAGAAAGAAAGAAAGAAGAAAAAAGAAAGAAATTTGAAAATATTTAGAACTGCCTGAATGAAAATGGGACATACTGAAACTCGCTGGATGCAGTTATAGTACATAAAGGGAAATTTATAGCCTTAAATCTATGTATAGAGAAGTGAAAAGGCTGAAAACAACAGGAGATTAAATTCAAAATGAGTGGAAATGATAAAGAACATAAAATAATCAAATTGAGGACAGACATAAAATAGAGTTAACCTGAAATAACTAATGAAACTGACAAATTACCTACATACTGTAGGTAGGTAGGTAGGAAGGTTGAGGAAGTGCTTGAAAAGAATGGGAGCATGTCAAAAGGAAACAGGAGTCAACCTGAAGGAGCTCCAATGGCCAACTCCTGAAGAATTTGAGCCATAGAATGGTAACACAGGGCTATAACCCACTGAATAAAATAAATCCAAGAATCTAATAATGATATAAGTAATTAATAAGTAAGTAAATAAATGGAGAAAAAGGCACAGCTCTTTCTTCAGAAGAATTACAATTCATTAGTACAGAAGGAATGAGAGAGATTTAAAAATCATCGTTAGACAAAAACCACAGCAGTAATTATCACACGCAAGATCCACTGAAGGCATATTGATAGCTAAAATCAGTGGGCAAAAGTTTGAGAAGAAACTAGATATTAGCAAAGTCTGAAAGTGTTTTCCCCAAGATACTTATCAATTACAAAGAGAAAGACAGTAATTTTAGGATGGAGAAATCTGGCAGACACCACCTCAGTCCAGTGATTAAGGTTAACATCACCAGTAATACATTTATTGACATCATGTACCTCCCAATACAACCCATGGAGGAGGAAACAGCATCACTTCTGTGGTATTCTTCCAAAAATATATAATCTCAATATAATCATGAGAAAACATCAAATATGCCCAGATTGAGAGACATGCTACAAAATAATACTTATCAAAAATGTCAAGGTCATCACTGTGCCTGGGTGACTCAGTTGGTTAAGTGACTGTCTTTGGCTCAGGTCATGATCCCAGGGTCCTTGGATCAAGCCCCACATCCAGCTCCCTGCTCAGCAGAGAGCCTACTTCTCCCTCTCCCACCTCCTCTGCCTGTGTGCTCTCTCTATGCCAAATAAATAAATAAAATCTTTTAAAAAACAAAAATTAAAAAGAAAAGTCAAGGTCATGAAAGACAAGAGAAGAGTAAGAAACTGCCATAACTAAATGTAATGTGGGAATCCTGAAACAGAAAAGGAACATTATAGGGAAAAATCTAATGAGCTCTCTGGTTTAGTTAGAAATATTATACCAAATTGAGTGAAAGATCCAGCTCAGGACATCAGAGCCTGAGCAAGATGTGGAGGGCCTAGAGTACTCCCCGCCCTTATTGACAAGGGATATGTTCCAAGACGCCCAGGATGCCTGAAACTATGTATAGTACCAAACCCTATATAGACAGTGTTTTTACCCATACATATATATGATAACATTTATTTATAAATTAGTAAGGGACTAACAACAATAACTACTAATAAAATAGAACAATTATAAGAATATACTATAATAAAAGCTGTATGACTGTGGTCTGTTCCTCACATACCCCTGTGCCCTAAAAATATCTTCATGTACTATACTCACCCTTTTCGTGATGATGGGAGATGATAAAATGTCTACATGATGAGATGAAGTGAATTAATACAGGCATTGTGAAGTAGCATTAAGCTACTACTGACCTGGCATTATGTCAGAAGGATCATCTGCTTCCAAAACTCAGTCACCTGTGGGTAACTGAAGCCACAGAAAGCAAAACTGTGCATGAGGTGGGACTACTATACATCATACCAACGGACAATGTGGCATGAGGCATCAAAGACCAAACCAGGATGGAGAAGGAATCCACAGAAGTCCAGCATGAGGAGTCAGAGTGAATCCAAGAAAGGTGAACAGGGAGCCAACGTTGCAGGGAACACAATCAACCTGGCACAGGTTTCTAAGGCTGAGTGGAATAAGGATGACATTCACATAAGGAAATAGGTAATGATGGGGTACTAATTACATACAGAAGGATTGGCCAAATAAGTAGACATAACAAAGATAAAAGGTTTCTCACTTAAAGGGGCTGGAAAACAGTGTTACAAATGTGTAAGTGAGAAAACCAGAATGATTTCTAGGAATAAGGTATTGATATTAACTCATAGTTTCAATATATAAGTAAACAAATACACATGGACATGAATGCCTATGTATGTGCACATATGTATATAACATATATGTTTCCTAGCTATGAGAGGGCCTGGGTGCCATGACACCTAACAGCATCAAATACACCTAACACTACATGTTGACTTCTAAATACCACTCTCCATTAAAAGGTACCAGAGCTTCTTAGAAAAATGGTTGACTATGGAACTAAATGAGTAAAGGAGAAAATAAGCCTGGAACAACTTTTTTTGGTGCCAGCAAGTAAGGCAGTAAGGGAATACTTTTTTGTGCCATAAAGTAAGGAAATATCAGAGAATTATAGGGAAATGTCAAAAGAACAAAGAAATCAGCTTAAAGGGAATTCTACTGGCCAAATTGAGGGCAATCTGGGCATCAAAATAAATAATGATAGTAAAGAATTATAGTCTTGTTGGGTAAAATAGGAAACCACATTTACTACTGATATACATAAACTAAAAGTTTATGACAAGGAATGGGATATAAGCACAGTTTCTAAATACTTCCCCACAAAATATTAATTAAGAAGGGAAAAAGATGAAATTTAACAACCTGGCAATACCACCTTAATGAGATGGTCAAAGTAAGTAACATCAGAGTGGGACAAACCCTGCAATAAGAACATAGAATCATTTCCGTGATCTTTGGGCCAAAGAGATATAATCTCAATCAAATCATGAAAAAAAAATAAAAAAAAAAAAAACAAAAAAAAACCAAACTTGGGGACATGATACAAAATAATTAACCTATAACCTTTACAACTGTCAAGGTCAGGGGTACCTGGCTGGTTCAGCAAGTAGAACATGTGACTCCTAGTCTCAGAACTGTGGGTTCAAGCCCCATGTTGGATGTAGAGACTACTTAAAAATAAAATCTTAAAAAAAAAAAAAGGTGTTAAGGTTATAAAAGTCAAGGAAAGACTATGGAACCATTTCAGACTGAAAGAGACTAAAGAGATGTGAAAACTAAACGTAAAATGTGATGCTGAACCAGATCCTATTGCTATAAAGGACATTACTGGGACAACTGGAGAAATTTGAACACACTCTAAGGATTAGAAGACATTAATGCATCAGTGTTAATTTCCTGATTTTAGTGGTTATATAGTGTGTATACCAGAAAATTTCCTTATCTGCAGGAAATATAAAGCATTCAGGGGTGATGGGACATTAATTTAGCAATTTACTCTCAATCTGGGGGGGTTGTACAATACTTGCTACTTTTAAGTATAAAATTGTTCCAAATTTTTAAAAATTATATTAAAAACTATGATAAATCAAAGAAGACATGAGTAAATGGAAACACCACTTCAAGAATTGGAAAAATTCAATACAGCAACATACTCAAATTAACCTATAGATTAAAAGCAATGCAAATTAAAATTTCAAAAGGTATTTTTAGAATTTGTCAAGCTGATTCTAAAATACAAATGCAAAATGGTATAAAAATAAAGAACAACAAAGGATTTCTGGAAAAGACAGAACTATTCTTAGATGGTTTACTCTACCAAATATAAAGTCATATTATAAGGCTATAGTAATTAAGAAAAAGTGGTTTTAGAGCGGGGGGGGGGAGTGGAGGAGGGGGGGAGGAGGAGGGGGAGGGGGAGGAGGGGGAGGAGGAGGAGGAGGAGGAGGAAAAATAATAATGGGGGGCGCCTGGGTAGCTCAGTGGGTTAAGCCGCTGCCTTCGGCTCAGGTCGTGATCTCGGGGGTCCTGGGATCGAGCCCCGCATCGGGCTCTCCGCTTAGCGGGGAGCCTGCTTCCTCCTCTCTCTCTGCCTGCTTGTTACCTCTCTCTGTCAAATAAATAAATAAAATCTTATAAAAAAAAAAAAAGAAAGAAATAATAATGGATAAGCCCTTAAAATGTTCAAGCTTGAGACTGACGGTCTAATCTGTGTATCAGCAACATCAATCTGGCAGTACTATGGAGAATGAAAAATGGGGCAAAACTGGAGGGGGCCACACCAGTTAGGAGATGGTTGTAAGAGTAAGGCCTGAACTGAGTAATGGCTGGGACATGACAAGAGGTGCCATTCTCACTGCATCAGGCCACCAAATAGCAACCATCTTTAAATCTGCCACCCCTCGAAAATGAAAGCAGATACAAGGCTCATCAGATTCTTCCTTGATACAGTCCCTTTCTATATCCTTACTTTCATTTCCTCCTGCCTACATGCTCATTCAAGAACTCATTTAGTCTCATGTCTGTAAACAAAGTATCATCACAAATGTAGTACATGTGCTATACTCTGCTACCTCCAAAGCAGCCTGCACACCTCACTAGCTTATACTGAAATGCTCTTTATAAAAAACCTCAACATTCTACCATATTCTAGAGAATTCACAAAACCTCCCTGTTAGTAAAATCCCTCCACATCTTCCATTTCATGCTTGTTTTATATGAACCAAAATATCTTCTCATAGACCTCTAAATACTCTAAAAATCTTCCTGTTCATGGAATACTTTGTCTCTCCTTTAATCTTAACATTCACTCTACCCTCCTCCCATGAATTTAAATCCCACAAACCTCAGAAGTCCTAGTTCTCCTCCATGAAACGTTAGAAAACTAGTCCAGCAGCAGTACTCTTTTTCACCTTAGAACTCCTAGAGGACTTACAAATGCTAATGCATCACCCAATTATTCTTCAATCAAGTATCTACAGGCAAACTATAAAATTTAATCTTAACCCCCCACACACTGCTATTTACATTTTTCATGTGTTTAAGTTTCATCTCTATGATAAGATTTTAGGTCTTCTGATTATATTAACCATAGTGCTTAACACAGTATTAGATCTATCCTTCCATCCTCCTGTCCATCTATATCCACCCAACATTCATTGAGAAACGATTGTGTACCAAGTACTGTTAGAAA
Organism: Neogale vison; assembly: GCF_020171115.1. Taxonomy (NCBI): domain Eukaryota; kingdom Metazoa; phylum Chordata; class Mammalia; order Carnivora; family Mustelidae; genus Neogale; species Neogale vison. The sequence goes on along the minus strand of NC_058092.1, from coordinate 41,578,689 downwards.
ACTGGAGATATAAGTCAAGTAAGACCCAGTCCCTATCTATACAAAACATACATTCAAATGACAGGGAGAAATATATGTCAAATGACAACTGCTACTACACAGAATGACTGAGTAAATCTGCGTAAGCAGAGTCCAAGAACCTACCCCAAGGGGTGTATGTTTATGGACATGAACTCAGGGAAGGCTTCTGGAGCAAGGAGATTAGGTCAAGTTTTTAAAAGTAAGAATTAGAGGCAAGGTGTGGGTGTGTGGAGAAAGAAGGACAGAGAGTTTGGTGAAGAAGAGGGAGGAGGGATATGTGAGGGGGGCGGGCATTGACAAGGGAGGCATTCAAAGGTAAAAAGGACAGAATAAGCAAAGGTAACCGCGTGGCAAATTACTGTATGATAATATAGAGCTAAATGTCAGAATATATAGCCCAAGGGTACTTGGGTGGTTCAGTTGGTTAAGTGACTGCCTTCAGCCCAGGTCATGATCTCAGTGGGATCAAACTCCATGTGGGACTACCTCCTCAGCAGGAAGTCGGCTTCTGCTTCTCCCTCTGCCCCTCCGCCCTCTCCTGCTCTCACTCTCTCTCTTTCAAATGTATCAGTAAAATCTTTTTAAAGAGAAAATATAGCCCACGCTTTGCTACTTTTTTTCTAGTGTTGACGTTAGCAAGTCACTTACACACCTGAATACTCATTTTACCATCTTCAAATTGGAGGCTTACTGGCATAAAGATAAGCATATAGACCAATGGAAAGGAAGAGAGAGCTCAATTTGCATGTGTGGCCAAATGATTTTTTTTTCTTAAGATTTTTATCTATTTATTTGATAGACAGAGAGAGATCACAAGTAGGCAGAAGGCAGGCAGAGAGAGAGGGGGAAGCAGGCTCCCCGCTGAGCAGAGAGCCCGATGTGGGGCTCGATCCCAGGACCCTGAGATCATGACCTGAGCTGAAGGCAGAGGCTTAAACCACTGAGCCACCCAGGTGCCCCGCCAAATGATTTTTGACAAGAGTGCCGAGACTACACAATGGGGAAAAGTCAGTCTCTTCAACAAATGGTGCTAGGATAACTGGATATCCACATTCTAAAGAATGAATTTGGACTCCTACCTTACACCATATGCAAAAAATTAACAAACTAGATTAAATCTAAGACCTAAAACTATTAAACTAGAAGAAAACAGAAAGAGAAAGCTTCAGAACACTGGATTTGGCAAGGAATTCTTGGATATGACACCAAAAGCATAGACAACAAAATGAAAAAAATAGACAAATGGAATTACAACAAACTTAAAAAAATTTCTGTGCAAAGGAAACAACTGAAAGAAAAAAATGAGAATGAGAGAAAATAACTGCAAATCATATATCTCATAAGGGGTTAACATTCATAATATGTAAGAACTTCTATAACTCAACAACATAAAACTACTCAATTTAAAAATGGACCAGGGACTTGACTTGACATTTCTCCAAGAAGACACTCAAGTACTGTCCAATAAGTACATGAAAGGATACTCAGCATCACTAATCATTACAGAAATTAAGGCCAAAACCACAATGAGATATCACCTCACACCTACCAGGATGACCACTACAAAAAGAACAAAATATTAAGTAATGATGATGGTGCAAAGAAGCTGGAATCCTTGTGCCCTGTTGGTGGGAATATAAAATAGCAGAGCCATTATGGAAAACAGTATGAAGGTTCCTCAGAAAATTAGAACCAGAATTACTACATGCTCTAGTAATTCCATTACTGAGTATTTATCCAAAAGAACTCAAAATAGAATCTCAAAGAGATATTTGCAAATCCACAACACATTATTCACAAGAGCCAAAAGGTGAATGCAACCTGTCACTGACAGATGACTACATACAGAAAATGCAGAATGCACATGCAATGGAATATTATGCAGCTTTTAAAAAGGAGGAAGTCTTATCACAAACTACCACATGGACGATCCTTGAGAGCGTCATGCTAAGCAAATGAAGCTAATCACAAAGGAACATACTATAGGATTTTATTCATATGAATATCTAAAATAGCCTAAATAATAGAAACTAATTAAAAATGTGGTTATCAAGGGTTAGGGAGAAGAGGGAGGAGGTATTAGTATTTAGCAGGTATGGTGTCTCAAGACGAAAGAAGTAGGGTTTTTTTTACTAATTTTTTACAACAATGTGAAAATACTGAACACTACTAAACTATACATTTAAAATGATTAAGATAAATTTAACATTATGTGTTTTTTATGATAATTAAAAATGAAATTGGAAGCTTGGACTCAATCATCCATTCTACCTGAAAATTCAATACTCTATTATTTTGACTAACCTGGCTCACCTTCTCCCATTCTCCCATGAGTCAGTAAACAAATCTCTAGATTTGTTTATTAGATCCACTGGATCTAATATGAAAAATATCCTGTGTATATGAAGAACCAATAAGATGTCTGGTTATTATTTAATAATAATAAATTATTTATATGAAAAATAAAAATATAGTTATGATATGCACAATTCACAAACCACCTTCAAAAGCAGTTCTCTGAAAGTGATATTAAAGCTATACGATTTGAGTGAACCCTTGCTAAAAGGGCCCTAAATTTAATAAATTAGTTAAAATAACTTATAAATAGTGCATTATTTTTCCCAAATGTGTAGATAGGTTACTCTTCCTCCTTTTAAAGTTCATTTATTTTTTTAATCTCTATACCCAACATGGGACTTGAACCCATGACCCTGAGATCAAGAGTCAAATGCTCCTATGACTGAGCGAGCCAGGTGCCCCAACTCTTCCCCTTTTTATAATATTATTTATACATTCAGTTTATCTCTAAAATTTCTTCTCTAACATCTATGCCTCCTCTTCATTACATTTTTCAAACTCTTTCCATTCTCTGAGCTAGAAGGTTACAAATTTTGTTTGACCCACGATAAGATATACATTTGGGGGCACCTGGGTGGATCAGCTGGTTAAGCACCTGACTTGATTTTGGCTCAGGTCATGATGTCAGGGTCGTGAGATTGAGTCCAGCGTCATGCTGCATGCCCAGCAGGGAATCTGCTTAAGATTCTCTTTCTCCCTCTCCCTCAGCCCCTCCCCGCATTCACTCTATCTAAAAAAATAATGGACTTTGTGACCATGACCCAGTTCCACAATACATATACACATATATGTGTACATAAAGATATACATATAAAACTGAAACATTAGTTTCACAAGAAAATGTCTGCTCTAACTACCATGCCATACACACTGACATCTCCTTTGTGTAGTATCTCACTTTTTAAAAAATGCTCATCTCCACAGTTTGGAAAACACTGCCCTAAGCCACCCAATGTCCCACAAAGCTACTGCTGTCCAGCATCTCTTAGGCAGCATAGTACAAAAGCCAGGAAGGTTGGTTCTGATACCTACTTTTGCCCTTATTCAGCCAGACCTAGTTACTTAAAATCTCTAAGGTTTATAATCTAAGTATGATGATATTACCTATGGGAATGATAATAGTAGCTAGACATTATAAGGCTGTTGTGATGTTTAAATAAGATTATTGAGTTACGCAGCGGAAGTGTGCTGGGCCCATAAATAAGATTATTAATCTGGGGGCACATGGTTGGCTCAGTAGGTTAAAGCCTCTGCCTTCAGCTCAGGTTGTGGTCCCGGGGTCCTAGGATCAAGCCCCGCATCGGGCTCTCTGATTGGCAGGGAGCCTGCTTCCTCCTCTCTCTCTGCCTGCCTCTCTGCCTACTCATGATCTTTGTTTTTCAGATAAATAAATAAAATCTTTAAAAAAAAAAGATTATCAGTCTGTACACTACTTATGATAGTGGCTTACATATACTAAAATATGTATATATTATTATTACAAATAGCCTCAAGAGAAAATTCTATTAATAATCTACTAAATGGGGCACCTGGGTGGCTCAGTGGGTTAAGCCTCTGCCTTCAGCTCAGGTCATGATCTCAGAGTCCTGGGACTGAGCCCCTCATCAGGCTCTCCGCTCGGTGGGGAGCCTGCTTCCCTCTCTCTCTCTGCCTGCTGCTCTACTTGTGATCTCTCTCTCTCTGTCAAATAAATAAATAAAATCTTAAAAAAATACTCTAATAAATGATTAGCTAGAGTAAAAGAATAGGGAAGAGATCATTCTAATTCCTAATTCCTAATAATGCCTACCTTATATACAGAAACAATATAACGTACACAGAAGGAAAAACAATACTCATTTGGTAAATAAAATACTTACATTTTCAGGATTCTGTAATCTTTGCTCTTTATTATGTATCTATTCACATTTCCTACATTATAGACATTTGAAGCAGATATTTTTAAAATACATTTTAAGACAAGTTTCCAAAATTCGTATACTTTGCCATTCCTGAGGCACTGCTTAGGAATCCGTCCTCTTATGCTCACATTTTCTACTCCATTAAGGTATATGACAACTGCAAATACATTACTGCCTATCTGCAAAAGGAAGGGGTTATTTGCCTGTTTTGTAACTGGAGTAGAAAGAAGAATTAGACTCTAAAATCAGGAAGGTCTTGTTTTCTCTGCAAGTTATTGTGAAATAAAAACATTATATAAAAAACATGTTTACATGATTAAGTGCTGAGACACTCCTCAAGTATCTACTGAGCCCCAATATGAATCAGGTACTGTGTTACAGATGTAAGCAAGGAGAAGACACCATGATCTGAATTAATTTATCCTGAAAGTACAATCACTAGGCTGGGTAGCACATTGTTGAATGAGATGTTATCTTTACCCATTCTGACAACCTCTAATATCTGCTTACTAGAAACAGATTCATTCTTCCGAAATGTCACCTTCTCTACATATGTTGTTCATGATAGGAGGACCTGCTTTCTCTTTCCTTAAGTGTCTTCAAATATTCCAGTATTCAGGTAGTATATAAATACATGCCATATACCAGCTATTGTCTCAGGCATTAGGGGCACACTTTGAACCATAGTTAGTAACTGTAATCCAGCAATAACAGGGTCCAAATCTACCTCTTTCCTACTCACTTCCCAACATATTCCTCCAGGAGCCACTATAATCAGTTTTATGGTAATTAATGCTCACATGAGTCACACTTCCCAGATTTTCCTCAAGTTCCCCCCTCAGCTGAAATGCTTGAGTCTTATCTCTGTGTAAATAATCAAAGCTAACTCCATTGAGTACTTAATTTGTATTAATACAGTCTAACTCATGTCTAAACAAATACATGTATGGGGCGCCTGGGTGGCTCAGTGGGTTAAGTCTCTGCCTTCAGCTCAGGTCGTGATCTCAGGGTCCTGGTATCGAGCCCCTAGATCTCACTGGGCCTCTGCTCAGCAGGGAGAGTGCTTTCCCTCCCACCCCCGACTGCCTCTCTGCCTACTTGTGATCTCTGTCAAATAAATAAAATCTTTAAAAAAAATAACATGTATTAACTAATTAAATCCTCACAACTATGTGAGATAAGTATTATTATTATCCTTATTTTCCAGAATATAGAAACAGAAAAGTTTAGTATTTTGCAATGACATAATACCCAGAAAGCAGCAAATACAAATGAAATCTCTAGGCTTCAAGCAATCCTACCTCTGTTAAATAAGTCTCATTCCATGTCCCTTTTGCTAGACAAAGTCCTTAAGAGATAACAATATAAACCTTTCCACACTTTGGAGACAGTATATAGAGCAGAAAGAACAAAAGCGAAAAATTCTAGTCCAAAAACTTGGGTCTGAGTCCAACTTTTACTACTTTTGTGTCCACCTGAGGACAGTATTTAACACCTCTGAGTTGTACGCACAAATTTCAAGAGGTTAGTATCACCAACTACCTCAAAGACTTACTGTGAAAACAAGATGAAATAAGATACCTAACAACACCAGGGTCCAGTGAGGTCAAGGCATTCTTAGGGCAAAGCTACTTTCATGACAGTACTAACAGGCTATGTGTGTTTGTCACTGTGTTGACATTTGTGCTGATGGTGCAAGAGCAATGGTGATAAAACTGCCAGCACCTTAGCACAAATGGAGGCCATGGCTCCAAGCTGAACTGGCAGTTTTTCTATTTTTCACCACCATGTACTTTTAAGAAAAAAATTCCTGTTTACTTAAGAATGCTCCTGAAAAAGGAAACATTATTAAATCTCACCCTTACGTATATGCTTTATAACAGTCCATATGACAAACAGAGACTATGCACAAGCACTTCTGCTTACCAAAGTGTAATAATTATCTCAAGGAAAACTACCTGTGTTAATTGTCTGAGTTATAAACTAAGTGGCACTTTTCTCATAGAACAGCATTTGTAGAAAGAACAACTGACATATTTACTGTATTATTCAGATTGGGGTACTTGGCAGACACTTTCCTGAAAGGATGGAAATAAGCCTGTCATTTCAGGGAAAAGTGAGAGAAGGGGTTGCCAATTATAAAATCCAGGCTTTCAAGCAAATATTAGAGGTGGTTTTTTTTAAACTTTTTTTTTTTAATTTCTTTTCAGTGTAACAGAATTCATTGTTTATGCACCACACCCAGTGCTCCATGCAATATGTGCCCTCCATAATATCCACCACCAGGCTCCCCAACTTCCCACCCCCGCCTCTTCAAAACCCTCAGATTGTTTTTCAGAGTCCATAGTCTCTCATGGTTCACCTCCCCCTCCAAAATATTAGAGTTTTTTTTTTATCCTTTTTTTTTTTAAGATTTTTATTTATTTTTTTATTTGAGAGAGAGAGAGACAGTGAGAGAAAGAGCATGAGCGAGGTGAAGGTCAGAGGGAGAAGCAGACTCCCCATGGAGCTGGGAGCCCGATGCGGGACTCGATCCCGGGACTCCGGGATCATGACCTGAGCCGAAGGCAGTCGTCCAACCAACCGAGCCACCCAGGCGTCCCTAGAGTTTTTATAAAAACCTGTATTTGCCAGCCACCATGACCTTGACAGATTTTTCAGTACTTAACAGCCTTTTCTAGTGAGTTTAAGGCAGTATCAACAAATGTGATTCTTTATGTCACATAATGATATGTGTCAATATTTGTAAGATCCATGTATGACAAATGCACGATGTTATAAATCGTACCTTGGGTAAAAGATCCATTCAACGTGTCAGACAGATGAATGGATTTTAATGTTAACAGAGTATTTTCATATGTAAATTTCATTGTTATAGTTTAATAAACTATCACCTATTGAGTTTTGGTGAACCATAAAAAGAGTATTCACATTACCCAAAAGGCTATTAAAATACTCCTCCTTTTCTAACTATGTATCAGTATGAGACTGTATTTTCTTCATAGATTTCAAGCAAAACACATCAGAAAAGACAATACAGAAACAGGTATGAGAATCCAGTTATCTTCTATTAAGATGGACATTAAAAAGATTTACAAAAATGTAAAACAATATATCATTCTTCTCTTTTGTTTGGGAAAATGGTTATTTTCTCATAAAATGTTATTAGTATAATGGATTTGTTACTGATTATTTTTAAGTAAATACATAATTTTTTAAGTCCCTCAGTTTTAATTTCTAACCTGGTACATATCAATATATATAACCCAAATAAACAAAAAGTTTTTGGAGTCCTCAATAAGTTTGTATAGTGGGCCTTGACACCAAAAGACCAAACACTGGTGTATAATATATATAACATCTTAACTGATTACATATTGATTGCTTATTCCACTAAAATGTAAGCTCCTCGAAAGCAGAAGCTTGTCTTATTTGTTGTATCTCTAGCACTTAGCAAAGTGCCTTGCACATTTTATAGGTACTATTATACACTTATTCATGGATAAATGATTAATGACTGGACTGATACTGAATAAAAGATTCCACTTAGATAACCAGGTGGTTCAAGGTGCCACTGACTGTAATTTTTAACAAGTTTGGACAGGTTGGGTAGTCAGAGGGTCTTTTTTTAAAGAAAGAAGAAGTATATAGAGAGAAAAACCAATTCACATAACTCTAAATCTAAAGTAACCTAAGCCAATATTCTGATACTCAAGTTTAAGAGACATAGTTTTAAATAATCTGCTTACCATAATAACATCAATGGTGAGATCAAAGAAAAATCTATGTACACTTCTATCAAGGCATCTGTATCAATATAATGCCTGTTTGTTTGTATTACATTTACCTGGGGTTTAAGATGGAATCTGATATTCTCAAAGTATAACGTGTTCTTAGCAACTAATAAATATTTACAAGACAAATGATAATTCATCATCTTCTCCAATGACACATTTTCAATGATGTCTCCTGACCAGCATAAAAAAACGCCCCCCACCCCAGACCAGCATGGCCAATTCCCTATATCCTGCTCTACTTTTTTTCCCCTCCAGCAAACTGACTCCTTCTAACAAATGTATGTATATGTGTATATTTATTATTTATAATCTGTCTCTTGTCACTAGAATATAAACTCCACCAAGGCAAGGATCTTTATTTACGGATATAACCCAAACCCTGAGAATCATCCCAGGCAAACAAGTGTTCAATAAACATCCGTTGATTTCATTACTCAATATATGGTTCCACTTTCATATCTGAAATCTAAAAATAGATTTACGTTCCTAAAAAATCATTATTTCTGGGGTTATGGATATTGGGGAAGGTATGTACTATAGTTGAGTGCTGTGAAGTGTGTAAACCTGGCAATTCACAGACCTCTACCCCTGGGCTAATAATACATTATATATTAATGAAAAAATAAAAAAATTTTTAAAGATTCAAAAAAATCATTACTTCTGCTTAGTAACCTTTAAAGCTGCACAATGGACTCCCCCAAAGATCTAGAAACAGTTTTAGCTGTTAAAAAGATTTACAAAAATTTCCAAACTGTTGAATAAAACACAAGCAAATATTTACAAAAGTGTTTCATCCCCACAACTTCTGCTTTGACTGTCTGAAGCAATACTGTGTTTCTTCTGGACAGAGTCAGCATTGTATTGGGCAACTCTCTGATTCAGTCAAAACAGTGAAAATAAAATGTAGATTAATGGGTTCTTTTTAATTTATTCTATAATCACATGCCTTTTTTTAAACTTTATTTTTTCAGTGTTCCCAAGATTCATTTTTTTATGCACCACACCCAGTGCTCCATGCAATATGTGCCCTCCTTAATACCCACCACCAGGTTCATGTAACCCCCCCACTCTCCTCCCCTCCAAACCCAAACAAATTTGTTTCTCAGCATCCACAGTCTCTCATGGTTCGTCTCCCCCTCCAATTTCCCCCAACTCACTTCTCCTCTCCATCTCCAAATGTCCTCCATGTTATTATATCTTATGCTCCACAAGTAAGTGAAACCGTACTAATCACATGCTTTTAAGTCAACTTATTCCTGGCAAATGAAAATCCTCACCAAATTTATATGTAAATATATCCTAATAATTTTATTTTTTTGAAGATTTTATTTATTTGAGAGAGAGAGCGCACGAGAAAGGGTAGGGTCAGAGGAAGAAGCAGACGCCCCACTTAGGGAACCTGATGCGGGCCTCAATCCTGGGACTCCAGGATCATGACCTGAGCCAAAGACAGTCGCTTAACCAACTGAGCCACCCAGACACCCTCTCCTAATCATTTTAGCTCCAGCAGGTGTTTCCCAACCACTTTAACTCTAGGTTTTAGTAATGGGGTCACTATCCCTTACCTTGAATTTTAAAAAATTAGGATATGAGTTTTCAATCTTTAAGACTTATAATACTGGGGTTATGGGATGGGGCTTAGGAATAAAGGGTTTTAGAAAGCTCACCCAGACATCATAAGGAGGGTACTTTGCAGAACAGAGATGAGAACAAAGGAGAGAAGAAGTTAAAAATGATAGTCAAAAAACTACAAAGAAAGAAATAAGACTTGGACTCTGGGATAGAGAGGGTAGACAGACGGATAGAGAAAAGTAGAATTCAATGGACATGGTGACTCAGTGATGTAGGGAAAATGCAGAAAATGCAGATACAGAGAAAGTGTATTTGGTTATACTTTCTCTGTATCTGCATCTCTTTCTTTGTATAAATTTGGTTAATTGGGTAAGTGAAAGTGCTAGTCCACAACACAGAGGATAAAGAAAGAAAAATAGGTTGGGAATGATAGGCTGAAAAATTTTATTTTGGGTTTGAAAAGACTCAGATTCAATTAATTCCGAAATTTGGTAAATCTGGCCTCCTAAAGAATCTTACTATCGAAAGTTCTATTGAGTTTATTGATTATCAGTTAGTACTCAAATATATTTTACTAGAAAACAAATCCCTTCTCCAGTGGAAGCTAAAAGTAGAATACATCTTTATAATACATTCTGGGGAAGAGAAGGGAGAGAGAACGAAGGGATAGAGGGTGATTTTGCGAGGCTGAAGCCAAGTATCCATTTATGAAGAGACTGAGAAGAAATATAAAACTTCAAACATATTTTCACTGATTGCCAAGGGTAAGTGTTACTCAGAAAGGAAGAATGGTGCTACATAATCACTCAATTTTTGGCTTAGGCAATGAAAGGAAAGAGGGAAAAAAGTTAATATATGTTAGAAAATTCAGGAAGAAAATTAAAGCAAAGCAATAAAGTATATCTATAAGAAAAGAGCGTTTGCTACTTATTCTTTTGTCCACTTCCAAGGCAAACAAGGCCAAAATAGATGTAGTCTAACAAAATGAAAGAGTCATATTAATAACACACTATCATGATTGATTTATGTTACTTTAAGTAAAATGCTTCACAAGTTTTTCAAAAATAGGGATTCCTGCACACTGTGGATAGGAAGCCCTTTAATACTTAAAAAAAAGGTGCTAGTGTATCCTTAGATATAAAGTATAGTTGAGGCCCTTCTACATTATAATCTTAAAATATTCCTAGTGAATAACTTTTCTAAAGACTTCATTCCTTGCCCCCAGTAGTTCTCCAAGGAATTTTGCTCAGGCAGCGAGATACCTAAAGCTACCTCCTTCTTTCCCTGTATTTAGCTATAAGCTGTTAATATACTATCTTCACTGTTCTTCAGGGAAGCATGTATTTCCAGACCAAGACTGAAGTATAATCTCAGACATAAACTCACATTCCACAGGCTTTAACTCCATCCTATAAAACACAACCTAGATATAGCAAAATGTCACTAATTCAGCTGTCCTTACAATTTCTGACTTATATTTGTCATAATTTATAACATGTCACTATGTTTAAACCAATTCACTAAGTACAAAGAGTAAATAACATTAAAAGAAATTCTTATGGGGGTGCCTGGATGGCTCAGTGGTTAAAGCCTCTGCTTTAGGCTCGGGTCATGATCCCGGGGTCCTGGGATCGAGCCCCGTCGGGCTCTCTGCTCAGCAGAGAGCCTGTTTCCTCCTCTCTCTCTGCCTGCCTCTCTGCCTACTTATGATCTCTGTCTGTCAAATAAATAAATTTTTAAAAAAAATTCTTATGATGACAAATCATTCTAAAAAAAAAAAATCAGACAATGTCAGCTTAGTTCTAATATCTATACATAAAACTAAAAAGGGCATTTCTTTCCAAACAGCCTATACCTCAGATTTACTTCTCTCTGTCCACCATGAACCATCCTGTCCACATGACTAGAAGTACATGTTGTGCGTATAGAATTACCTTGATTTATCTCATTTACATAAAAATGTAGATTCCTAGGGGCACCTGGGTGGCTCAGGGGGTTAAGCCTCTACCTCCTCTACCTTCGGCCCAGGTCATGATCTCAGGGTCCTGGGATGGAGCCCCACATCAGGCTCTCTGCTCAGCAGGGAGCCTGCTTCTGCCTCTCTCTCTCTCTACCTGCCTCTCTGCCTAGTTGTGATCTCTCTCTCTTTCTCTGTGTCAAATAAATAAAATCTTGAACAAAAAAAAAAAGTAGATTCCTAAAAAAAAAAGTAGATTCCATTTGATTCATATTCTTAAATTCTGCAAGATGGCTACAAACCCATAGACAGAAAAATGGTCAAGAGTCAATGCACATACTTCTAACAGTTATATTCTACTCATATTCTTTCCATTACTCTGTGCAAATAAAAGTCAAGACACTGTTCTCCACTTATCTGAGAGATTGTTCCCAAGTCTAAATCACTGGTCTTGTAACTCTTTTTATTTTATTTATTTAAAAAAAGATTTTATTTACTTATTTGACAGAGAGAGACACAGCGAGAGAGGGAACACAAGCAGGAGGTGTGGAAGGAGGAGAAGCAGGCTTCGCACCAAGCAGGGAGCCGGAGGTGGGGCTCAATCCCAGGACTCTGGGATTATGACCTGAGCAGAAGGCAGATGCTTAACCAGTTGAGCCATCCAGCACCCCCTGGGACTCTTTTTAAAGGAAGATTGTTTTCTCAGGAATCTGAAGCTCTGAAGCTTCCTTAAGTAGGATAATTCCACATATTTTTCCTTAACAATTACATTTACCTCTGCTATATTCCAAAATTATACTTTCATCCAACAACTGCATTTATGCGGATATGTTCCAAAACTATACTTTTCATCCAATAAAATACTGAGTGCATACATGTCCACAGCAGATAGACACTGGTGACAGAGCAGTAAAAAAGACACAGCCCTGGATACATCTCTCAGAAAGCTGGGTATAATTCTGAACTTCTTTTCCCTTATTCTCTTACATGCAGTTAGTCACCAAATTCTGTCATACATCTTTTGTGTTTAACCCCTGTGTGGTCACTCTTATTGCCTTTACTCAAGCTCTCATCACCTTTCACAAAACCTCTGCAGTAAGCTCCAAACTGGGCTCCCTGCCTCTAATCTCCCTTCTCCCCAGAGCATTCCGCAAACAGCTCCCACTGATTCTTTGAAGCCACAAATGTGATAATGACATTTCCATGGCTAAAATAACCAATGCCTCTCCTTAACTTATAAAGAAGGTATTTTATTACTCTGCTCCATGACACTTTTGAAAATTTTTTTAAATTTAAAAAAAAAAAAAAAGTTGTAAGTAAGCTCCATACCTAGCATGGAACCCAACGCAGGGCTTAAACTCAGGACCCTGAAATCAAGACCCAAGCTAAGATCAAGAGTTGGATGTTTAACCAACTGAGCCACACTAGCGCCCCTATATTTTTAAGTAATCTCTATGCCCCCAATGTGGGGCCTGAATCCACAAACCCGAGACTGAGTTGCACACTCCACTGACTGAGCCATCCAGGTGCTCCCATTAAGCCTTTGATGATCTATTTAGTTCCAGACTGAACTCATATCTCTTCCCCTTACCTGCTATTTATTCTGAAACATGCTATACTCTTACATTTATCAAACAAGTCATCCTTTTTCATACTTCCAAGTTTTGCGCATACTTTCCCCATACCCAGAATATGTTTCTCCTTTCTCTGAAGTTTGGTAATTTTTAAAAATTTTTAATTTATATTTATATATTTGTTTATATATATTTATATGCTTATATGTTTATATATTTATTTGTATACTTATATATCTATCTATCTATGTAGGCAGGCTTCCAGCCCTGCCTATCCCTCTTTTTCATCCTTCAAAACCTGTAACAAAATCATCTCCTCTGTGATGCTTCCCAGGTCTCTCTTCTACAATTCCTTAGTCTCTACTGCACTATAGTCTCTATTGTACTGTAATTATTGTTCTAAACTGTGTACCCCAGATAAATGATTTAGCATTCTATGTCTCAGCTTTCCTCATAACTGTCTCTTGGAGTTGTTAAAAAAAAATTAAATAAAACGCATGCAAACCTTTGGTAAAGAACCTATACCCAACTGTTATCATCATCATTGCTTTTCTAATAAATATTCTCAGTAGGCTTTCTTCTATAAAACTGAGAGCTCCCTGAATAACAGGCAATCAGCTTTGCATCCTGGTTATCATGTTCAGTGTGTAGCATTTTCAAGAACCTAATTTCGGGGACGCCGGGGTGGCGCAGTTGGTTAAAACGACTGCCTCCGGCTCAGGGCGTGATCCTGGAGTCCCGGGATCGAGTCCCACATCAGGCTCCCAGCTCCATGGGGAGTCTGCTTCGCTCTCTGACCTTCTCCTCGCTCATTCTCTCTCTCACTGTCTCTCTCTCTCAAATAAAAAAAAAAAAGAACCTAATTTCGGGGGCGCCTGGGTGGCTCAGTGGGTTAAGCCTCTGCCTTCGGCTCAGGTCATGATCCCAGGATCCTGGGATTGAGCCCCCAATTGGGCTCTCTGCTCAGCAGGGAGCCTGCTTCCCCTCCAACCCTCCCACCCCCGCCTGTCTCTCGGCCTACTTGTGATCTCTCTCTGTCAAATAAATAAGTAAAATCTTTAAAAAAAAAAAAAAAAAAAACTAATTTCAGTTACCTGTAGCCAAAACCCTAGGCTAGAAAAAAGAGAAAAGAGAATTCCAGACACAGCAGCATGATTGATCATCAGCAAAATGAGGTAAAATTTTAAAAAATAATAGTAACAGCTACTAATATTTGAGTCCTACTAATATTTGAGTCCTGCTACTTGCCAGATTATCATGTCGAGTATTTATATGTATTTTCTCTGATCTTACAACAATGCCAAAGGTTGACACTGCCATCCTCATTTTGCTGGTGACCCCCTGCTCCACATTTAGGCTTCCCAGGTAGGCAAGACTTCCTCTGCAAAGGAGGAATAAATATGAAAAGTATGTTGGCTTGTTTTCCTCAATAATTGGGTTTTACTGATAATTCAGTTGACATATTAAGAGAACTCTGCAGTCAGTACAAGAATAAAATTAAATACAGTACAGGTCAATATTTGACTTTCTGCCCTTTATATCCTTACACGGAATATTCCTAGTCCTTTCTCTGGTCAATCTTCCAAGCCTCCCTCATCCTTGGTAACAGATTACTCCTTTCATGTTATGACTCCCCCCAGTTGTCTTCTGACCAATGTCTCTGTTCCCTTGCCTTCGGTGGGCTCCTTCCTAGTGACAACTATCAACTTGGATGTATAGTACACACGGGAGAAACTCCTGGCAACCAAACCACCTGAAAGCATGAAAACACTAACTAGTATCAGAGTTAGAAAGTGTGCTGTTCTGTGTAGAGGATGAGAAAACAGCACTGAATCTAGAGCCACAAAGAGACTAAGGCAGGGTGAAAAGAGAAGTCAGTGTGGGGAAGGGTAATAGAAAGGAGAGGCGTGAACAAACAGAACTGTGTAGTGAAAATAGCATGTATTGGAATCTAGACTTGGCCACTTCTCATAGATGTTACCTTGGATAAAAACTCCTCCAAGCCTCCGTTTCCTTATCTACAAAATGATAATAAAAGAACCTCATAATCATGTGTAGGGTACATCAGAGGATTACCACGCCAAGCACAACATTATCTGCATTCTTGGAGAAGTATTTGCTTCCTCTCTTTCTTTTATTCATCTAAGGGTCAATTCTGGAATATATCACCTTTACCAGAAAAGATATCCAATCATCCTCCCCAGGATGAAAAAAAAAAAAAAAAAAGCCCACTGACATCTAACACCACTTGACTTAAGTCACCTATATGCATGGGCTAGCTCCATTCTCTTTTATATGCTACTCTGATTCCTTCTACTAGACAATCACCCAAAACAGATGTCTTCATTAAGGCCAGCAACCCAGCAAAGATGCAGCTTTTCTTTTTCCTTTCCTTTCCCTTTTCCTTTTTCCTTTCCTTTCCTCTTTCTTTCTTTCTTTGGTGCAAAAGAAATGATTTTATTAAAGCACAAGGACAGAATCCATTGGCAGAAAAAGCTGCTGCCAAAGATGCAGCTTCTTTACAGTTTTCTGAATTCTAATTATTTTTTCTGGGGTATTAATCAAACTATCTTAGGTCCTCCAAATTTAGTATTGAGAAAATGCAATGATAAACACAACTTCAGTTTATATGCTGGACTAATGATACATGTGGAGTACACTGATGGAAGCCTCACAATCATGAGAATCAATGTTCATAAACTTCATGTGGAGTTAATGTAGGAGGCTAAAAAGACAAAGAGGACTGTGGCAGAGTATTTTCTTAGAATTCATCAGCTATTTCGTTGCCTAAAAGTAAAACAAGGATGAGTGCAGTCCAGGCTACCATAAGAAAAAGCTTTTACTCAGGGATATTTAACCTGGAGTCAGAGTACTACCTGAAATGGTACAACTAGAAAACCTCTGGAATAATGATTTTTCAAAACATGAAATACTTGAGGATAAGCATTTTGCTTTGCTCACTACTTTATACTCAGAAACTAGCCTAGTGTCTAGTATACAATAAACACTCAAATATTTGTTGGCCATTAAAATGAATGACTAAATGGATGGAGGGAAGGAATAAATTTCAACACTGGTATTTTTTCAAAGTGCCTATGAGCTGCCGCAGGCAGAGCTCTAGGCCCTCCAACCCTCTGACTTCAACCAGATGAATTCTACTTTTTTCTACCTCACACCTGGGTTTCTAAATAAGATTGCATTTGTTAAAAATGCCTTCATTTCAAGTTTGAAAACCATCGAAAATCTGTCAGTATCACTCCCTTCCTTGAACCATTACACTTACAAGTGTGTATCACTTAATACTTAATTGTCCCTCAAATTACTGTTGAGTTCCCAAAGTTTCCTGAGGTAGGATATTACATTTTTATGTAAGCAGTACTTGCTTATTCAACTTTCACATACCCTACACTTTCTTGTACACTGACTCCTCAGAGGAACATCTGTATTTTTTTAATATCAAGCAACAAATGGACATTTTGTACCACTACACTGAGCTAAGTCTGCCATGCAACAATTTAATTCTTGCAGCATCACCATCTCCATTTGAAGAACAGCACTCATGCAACCACTTCAATATATTTTGCATTCTATTCCATCATTTTTTTAATTAGTAGAAAAATTAAAAGTGTCAATAGGAATGACAGTAAGTGTAAATTTTATAAACATAATGTAATTGAGAAATCATTATGCATGCTGCAAACAGTAAATTTGTATCATTAATGGAACACTCCTTAGACTTTGGCACATAAGACTTTGGTCCACTGCCTATATGGCTATTTTTGAAGGAAAGGAATTAAAATGTATGAATACGTCTTACGAATAAATATTGTATACGGGGGAAGGTATGATTAAGGACTTTGCAGTATGAAGCAGGAATACATCCCCCTCACATTCTGCAAGTCTTTGTTCAACTCACAGAGCCTACTTTCATGCATATTTTCAAATACACATTACATAATATACTAATCATTTCCTTTGTATGTCTTCATTTACTCTCCACACTAACACCTACCAAGCCGTGTTCCAAACTAGGTAAAGAACTGGTGGGAATGCAAGCTGGTGCAGCCACTCTGGAAAACAGTATGGAGTTTCCTTAGAAAGTTGGAAATAGAGCTAACCTATGACCCAGCAATCACACTACTGGGTCTACCCTGAAGTTAAAAATGTAGTGATCTGAAGGGGCACGTTCACCCAAATGTTTATAGCAGTAATGTACACAATAGCCAAACTATGGAAAGAACCTAGATGTCCATCAACAGATGAATGGATAAAGAAGATGGGGTGTGTATATATACACAATGGAATACTATGCAGCCATCAAAAAACCCCAAATCTTGCCATTTGCAACAATGTGGATGGAACTAGAGGGTATTATGTGAAGCAAAATAAGTCAATCAGAGAAAGACAATTATCATATGATCTCTCTGATATGAGGAATTTGAAAGGCAGGGTGTGGGGTCGTTGGGGGTAGACAGGAAAAAAATGGAACAAGATGGGACTGGGGAGGGAGACAAACCATGAGAGAGACTCTTAATCTCAGGAAACAAACTGAGGGTTGCCCGGGGTTGGGGATAGTGACAGGGATGCTGGGTTATGGACACTGGGGAGGGTATGTGCTATGGTCCTATGCTGAGTGCTATGAAATGTGTAAGCCTGATGATTCATAGACCTGTAACCCTGAAGCAAATAACACATTATTTATATGTTAATTTTAA
The DNA here is from genome assembly GCF_020171115.1 of Neogale vison. Taxonomy (NCBI): domain Eukaryota; kingdom Metazoa; phylum Chordata; class Mammalia; order Carnivora; family Mustelidae; genus Neogale; species Neogale vison. The sequence goes on along the minus strand of NC_058092.1, from coordinate 41,560,794 downwards.
AAAGTTAAAAACTAAAAAATTAAAATTAAAAAAAAAACCAAACTGGGTAAAAAGATTGTTTAATGGGGTGGCTGGGTGGCTCAGTCATTAGGCATCTGCCTTCAGCTTGGGTCATAATACCAGTGTCCTGGGATTGAGTCCAGCGTCAGGCTCCCTGCTCAGTGGGAAGCCTGCTTCTCCCTCTCTCACTCCCCCTGCTTCTGTTCCTTCTCTCACTGTGTCTGTCAAATAAATAAATAAAATCTTAAAAAAAATAATTTAATGTATATTAGCAATTTCTCAGATGGTAGGGTTAATGCATGAGTCTAAGACTACTTCCCATTCCCTTTCATCAAAGAAGGATATAAGAAAAAGATGAGCTAGCACCAACAACCAAGTGGACAAAAGAATGAACAAGTTACCAAACAAGAAATAAACACATTAAAACATATTTTCGAGGGGCGCCTGGGTGGCTCAGTGGGTTAAAGCCTCTGCCTTCAGCTTGCGTCATAATCCCAGGGTCCTAGGATTGAGCCCCACGTCAGGCTCTCTGCTCATTGGGGAGCCTGTTTCCTCCTCTCTCTCTCTCTCTCTCTCTGCCTGCCTTTCAGCCTACTTGTGATCTCTGTCAAATGAATAAATAAAAAAATGAAAAACAAAAAAAACCTGTATTTTTGAGGAGAGGCACTGGCTGACATTCTCTTAAAATGATAACATTAAGTACTGATGCAGGGTGTGATGAAGCAGAGGGAGTATAAACACAATCTCTCTTGAAAGCAATTACGGAGAACTGTTTCAGAAACATTAAAAATATGTATGTCTTTTGCTCTGATAAATTCTCTCAGAATTTACCTATCCTAAGGTAAACAGAGACTTTATTAAAGATTTATGTGCAAGATGTTCAACACAGCATTATTTAAAATAGAGAGGGTGCTTGGGTGACTCAATCAGTTAAGTGTCTGACTCTTGGTTCTGCCTCAGGTTATAAACTCAGGGTAATGAGATCTCACAGCAGGGCTCCCTGCTTTTTGGGGAACCTGCTTCTCTACCTCTCCAACTCTGTCTCCCTCCACCCCTCAACCCCACTCACCAGGCATTCTCTCTAAAATATGTAAGTAAATCTTTTTTAAAAAATTAAAATCCTGAAATTTTTATACAGGATAACTCAATTTTATTACACATACACAAATTAAAGGATCAGAAGGAAATCCACAAGCATGTTATGAATAATTATCTCTGGATGATAGGATTATGGTGATTATTAGTATCATCTTTATACTACTCTATAATTTTCCCAAGTTTCTACAGTGAGCAGGTAATTTACTACTTAAAAATTATGGAAAAGGGAATGATGGAATAAAAATGTAACTTACTAATAAAAAGTCAAATATCTACTCTAATCCTAGCTACTCAGTAAGCCCAACAGTCTGTAACTGGCTAAAATTGGAAAAATAATTTCAAATATTCAGTGAGGGTCTTAAACAGAAAGCAAATTAAGAAGAGAAAAAGTATACCACAGATATCTCCAATCTTCATCCAACACAACAAACTGCCAACAAATGAATTCAGTGGCATTTCCCCCACTTTTAAGGCCTACATCTAATTAAGAATTATAGTTGATTTACCTCCTTTACACAAGGTCTTTTTAAATGGTTATCTGGTTTTGAGGAGGGGTTATCATGTAAAAATCAAAAATATGAAACTGCAGGGGGAGATTTTTCAAAAAATCATTAATAAGATAATGAATTTGTTTACTAATAATAAGGCTAGGATGATTATTTTAAAGCAGAAGACACATAAGCCTTCAACCACAGGTTAGTCTAATGATGTACTATCTATCCTTCTAAAATGATTAATGTAAGAATGTACCATGTTGCACTGATTAATATTAATGCAGTAGGGATGATATTGCCCTAATATACTTGATCAATAAAACTTTCCTGAAATAAACCCTTTCCTTTACCACTGGGCTGATTTGTAGTAATTCTGCATTTTAATAAATGAGAAAGCTCTAATGGATGGAGTTGAAAAGGTCAACTATCAGTCCAACCACAGATAACTTCTACTAACACACAATTCCTGAAGATTCTAATTTAAAGATTTTTTAATGTTTAAAAATACTGTATTTTGTCTTATGCAACTTGTGTTGTTTTAAAAGTATATCCAAGTAAATTTGCAAACAAATTTCATAGTTGAAATCATTTTGGAGAATATACTGCCTAAATGACATCTTCAGTAAAATCCTTTGAAAGTAAAGGATTTTATGAGGAACTAAAACATCTAATTTCCATCTTTAAAAATTTTAGATTTATCACACACCAGGTTTGCTTAACCCAAGACACTCCCTCTAAGTAGGTTAGGGCATACATAGTAAGATAATCTAAGATCAAGACCAGGTCACCTGACTGTCTCATTTCACTCATATATAATTTGAAGATATTCCATCTAACGTGTAAGTGTGTTAAGAGAGGAAATTGGAGTAACATGTGAAACCACTGGATCCAGACCAATGGCTCTCAAACTTCATAGTACATCAAAATCACTAGAGGGCTCATTCCCAGAGTTTCTGATTTTGCAAGTCTGGAGCCAGACCAGAGAGATTCCCTTTTTCTAACAAGTTCCCAGGTGATGCTGATCCTGCTGGTCCAATAGCACACTTCAAGAACTACTGATCTAGAGAGGCCTGAGCACTAATCCACCAATCCTGGACACTTAACTTCTCTAAACCTGCTTCTCTAACTCTAAAACTACCCTTATTGTTGAAGAGCTGAACTATGGAAGGAATATACAGTGCCTACTGAACATTGTGCCTGGTTCTTAACAGATATTTGGTAATAGTAATGGTGATTGTTGTTACTACCTTCACTACAAAGTAACGGAACATGCAGAACACGAATACCACAAAAAAATTTTTTTTAATTGCATTAAACTGCATTGTAATTTAAAGTTCCTTATGCTTTACATTAATTCCTTTTCTAATAAAATTATAAAAGTTAATTATAAACTAGTTAACAAATCTCTACAATAACTATTTTGTAGCACTTAGGAGAATGGCCCCAGAGCACAACTGTTTGTGTTCAAATACCACTTCTGCCTTGCAAAATCTATCTGTTGACAGTTTCCTTATCTGTAAAATAAAAACAGTAATAGTACCTCCATCATAAGATCATGAGAACAGAGTTAACACAAGTAAAACTCTGTATAGTGATGGCATAAGAAAAATCCAATAAATGTAGCTATCATTATTATCATTCCAATACACTATAAGTAACACTGTAAACCCTTATATATAAAGCATTAAATAGACACAATTTTATTTGAAGGTAAAATTCAAATGACTGGGTATTTTTCTAATTATTAGTGTGAACTAATAGTCTTAGTGTGAACTACCTAGTCTTCTATTATTGGATTAAGCCATATGAACTGCTGACAGGCAACTATAAATACAGTATTTGCACAGGTTGAAACTAATATTTCATCCCAATCTCTCCGAACATTCCTTTGAGCCTGTTGATGGTTCCTCTCTAATGTGCTCCCAGATTTGATCCTTAGCTCTCTTCTCATTCAGATCTCCCAGAAAGGTCATACCCACTATTCTATAGTTTTAACCAGAGACTGAAAATATAGAGAGGTTTTATCTAGCCCACAGATGCGTTTCATTCGCTTACACAGTTTGTTGCTGTTATCGTTTAATTTAGAGATTTAACATATACATAGTCAAATCCCACACACACAAATAATGTCTGATTTTCTGGCTTCTACTGAAAAACCTGATAATCTGCCGACACTGGACAAGCACTACCAAAAGCCTACAACTGTCTGGAACTAAGCAGCAACTAACACTTCAAACATGGCATGAGCTTTCCAAATTGCTAAAATCTTCATCTAGCTTTACCCCTCACTCATTTACTTATCTGCCTAGCTCTTAGGCATTCAATTTCTCAACTGCTAGTTCTACTTACTGCTAGCCACAGATCTCCCATCTTCAGTGCAAATTCAGATCCAATTGCCATCACCATCTATAGCTAGATGTGTCCCACAGACACAGGAGATCCCTCACCAACTGTACCTGTTTCCCTAGCTCCTCAACTTCAGATATTGACAATATCCAAACAGCAAGCCAAGCCAGGAACACTACCTTTATGACCACCATTCTCTCACCTCCCATTTCCCAGCAGTCACTAGTTTCTACAGATCTCAAGTCTAAAATCTCAAGTCTATTTCCTCTTCTCCTTCCCCATTACTGCAGCTTTAACCCATTCAGGGCCTTACCAAACAATCACAACTATTTATCTAAAGCCCATGTTTTTACTCTGTCTCTTCTCTGCTTAAAACTCTGCTTTGCGGGGCGCCTCGGTGGCTCAGTGGGTTAAGCCGCTGCCTTCGGCTCAGGTCATGATCTCAGGGTCCTGGGATCAAGTCCCGCATCAGGCTCTCTGCTCAGCAGGGAGCCTGCTTCCCTCTCTCTCTCTTTCTGCCTGCCTCTCTGCCTACTTGTGATCTCTCTCTGTCAAATAAATAAATAAAATCTTTAAAAAACAAAAACAAAAAACTCTGCTTTGCTGGCTCTCCACTGACCTCAGGATAAAAATATAACTTCTTTGTATTAGATGTACACCTCTGTCTCATCTCCTCATCATTCTAGCAGTACCAAACATTTGTAGTTCTCTGAACACACTGGCAGCAACATATTTCCATGCCTTTGCACATGCTACAACATCTCTCAGCCTAACAAACTTCTTCAATCTTTAGAAGTCTGCCACAGAGAAGAGCTAAAGAGGAAGAGGAGGGAGAAAGAACCCGGTGATAGGAATCTTTTAATTTTTACATTATATACTGCTGCACATCTTGACATTTTTACAGTTACTGTTACTTTTATTTTTTTATTTTACTATTATTTTTTGAAGATTTTATTTATTCATTTGAGAGAGACACACACAACGAGAGAGGGAACATAAGCAGGGGAAGTGGGAGAGGGAGAAGGCGGCTTCCCGCCAAGCAGGGAGCCCAATGGAGGGCTCAATCCCAGAACCCTGGGATCATGACTGGAGCTGAAGGCAGATGCCTAATGACCAAGCCACCCTAGGCATCCCATATAGTTACTGTGATTTTTAATTTTGATTATAAAAATAATCACCTGGTAACAAAAAATCCTACTCCTCTATAAAACACAGAGTAACTGTCTTTTTTGCCTCCTCATTATTTCAGTGTCTTACACATATTTCCATTGTGAGAGCACCTTTCATATTTCAGTCCAATTACTTCTTTACAAGCTCCCTGTCATCATGGCCTAAATCTTATATACCAGTATACTCTCAGTTCTGAGAATGGGGAATTACACATACTATATACACAATTATGTTTGAGCTCAATAGCCAGTCTAATACCAAAACTGCTTTCCATTTACTGTCTAATAAAGAATCTAAATGCAAATAACTTTAGCTGACAGGTAAGAAAGGGAATGATTTTTTCTGCCCTGTTCAAGAAAAAAGAGGCAGTTCATAAAGATAAATTGGCAAATATTTTTCATCTCTGAAAGGACAGAGTGAAGTTGTAGTTTTCAAACCTGTTTAAAGATCTAACATGCTAGATTGTAATTTCAGTGATTACCTATATAGAGTATTTTTTTTTCTCAAATCTCAAGTTAAATTAAATTGACTTTGTTTTGGGGTGCCTGGGTGGCCCAGTCAGTTAAGCATCTGCCCTAAGCTCAGGTCACAATCCCAGAGTCCTTGCAGAGGGAGAGCCTGTTTCTCCCTCTGCCTCTGCCTGCCACTCACCCTGCTCGTGCTCTCTCTCTTGCTAGCTCTCTCGCTGTGTCAAATAAATAGAATCTTTTTTAAAAAATTAACTTTGTTTTGATAATTTTATGGCATCTCTTTAAAACTGAAGATATTTTGAAATACCTATTTTGAAATACCAAGTTACCAGAATTAATCATTGCAATGATAAATAATCTGTTTCAGGAAGGTTTTTTTTTTTTTTTTCCTGGTACCAATCCTCTTTAAACAAATGATGTTTCACATACAGGATATGGAGGGTAGCTAGAAATTTAAACCACAATGGAAATGAAGGTGACAGGTAACAACCTACCTACATATATTTTCATACACTTGACCTTCTTGTTGCTATGAATGAACTGTCTGTTCTCTTAGCAAAAGGCAATGCCTCCTCCACCTGTGTATTAGATACCATTCTCTCTAGCCTTCTCAAGAACAGTCATCCAGCAATTCTCCCCCTTCTCTGTTGCATCAATTTTCCCGTTTTTACTGAAACACTGCCAGTACCACATAAACATGCCTCTTATTTCCCTTATCACATGAAAAAATTTGTTCTCACTCCCCTCTCCAGCTACTACCATATTCTCACCTTCCCTTTACAGCAGAAGTTGAAAGCACTGTTTATTTCTATCTTAAAATTGTTCTTCTCGATATCCAAATGGCCAACAGACACATGAAAAAGTGCTCCATATCACAGGGCATGAGGGATATACAAATCCAAAACCACAGTGAGATAGCACCTCACACCACTCAGAATGGCTAAAATTAGTAAGTTAGGAAACGGCCAAGTGTTGGCGAGGATGTTGAGAAAGGGGAACCCTCCTATACTCTTGGTGGGAATGCAAGCTGGTGCAGCCACTCTGGAAAACAGTATTGAGGTTCCTCAAAAAGTTGAAAATAGAGCTACTCTATGACCCAGCAATGGCACTACTGGGTATTTACCCCAAAGATACAAATGTAGTGATCTGAAGGGGTACTTGCACCCCAATGTTTATAGCAGCAATGTCCACAACAGCCAAACTATGGAAAAGAACCTAGATGTCCACCAATAGATGAATGGATAAAGATGATGTGGTATATATATGCAATGGAGTATTATGCAGCCATAAAAAAAACCAAAAACAAAATCTTACCATTTGCAATGATGTGGAGGAACTAGAGAGTATTATGCTAAGGGAAATAAGTCAATCAGAGAAAGACAATTATCATCTGCTCTCACTGGCAATGAGGAATTTGAGAAACAAGACGGAGGATCATGGGGGAAGGGAGGGAAAAATGAAACAAGATGAAACCAGAGAAGAAGACAAACCATAAGAGACTCTTAATCTCAGGAAACAAACTGAGGGTTGCTGAATGGAAGGAGTCAGGGGGATGGGGTGGCTGGGTGATGGACTTTGGGGAGGGTATGTGCTATGGTGAGCACTATGAACTGTCTAAGACTGATGAATCACAGTCGTGTACCCCTGAAACAATTATGTATTAATAAAAAAGAAAACAGAAAAAAAAATTGTTCTTCTTGGGGCACGTGGGTGGCTCAGCCAGTTGGGCAGTCAACTCTGGGTTTTGGCTCAGGTCATGATCTCACTATCATGGGATTAAGCCCCATGTCGGGCTCTTCACCCAGCATGGAGTTGGCTTTAGATTCTCTCTGAAGTTCTTCTCAATGTTATCAGTGGACTCTGAATTGTTAAATCCTCTGATCCCTTCTCATCCCTCAACTTACTTGATCTATCAGGAGCATATGACACAGCTGATCATGCTTCTCCCTTTTTAGAAATACTCTTTTGGCTTCCAGACTATTGCATTCGCCTAGGTTTCCCCCTCCTTTTTCATTGATTCTTTTCAATCTTCTCTGCTAGTTTTACCTCAGCTCTGTTCCATTTAAATAGATGTCGGAATGCTTCAGGGCTCATTACCTAGACCCCTCTTGTCTCTCTACACTTACTCCTAAATTCTTGTGGCTCTAAATACCATCTATATGCCAATGACTCCCAAATTTATTTCTTCAGCATGAACTTTTCCCCTAAATCTGACACTTCAACTGCCTATTTGACATCTGTCTGGATGTCCGACAGGCATCTAGAATTGTTCGTAAGCATGTCCAATGCTAAGCTTCTGATGCCCACATCCCCTTCCCCAAACTAATTCCTCCAATAGTCTCCCCATCCCAGTTAATGGCAGCTCCACTCTTGTGGCAAGCCAAAAATCCTGGTGTCAACCTAGACTCCTTTCTTTCACATGCTACACTTTGACCTTTGAAATACAGTATCATATGACACACTACTACTTAACAATATAAAAGAAACAAACTACCAATACATATAACAACATGGATGACTACGAAAAACATGATGCTGAGCTAAAATAAAGCCAGACAAAAGAGAATACATAAAGTAAGACTCTATTTACATGAAACTCTCCAAAAGAAAAATCTGTAGTCATAGAAAGTAAATCAGTGGTTGCTTGGGGCCAGCAGCTGGGAGTAGATACTGGAAGAAGAAAGGAATCTCTCGGATGATATTAATGTTCAATTTCTTGATTGTGGTAGCAGTTATGACTAAATAAATTTCTCAATACTCACTGAACTTTTACAATGTACACATTTTGTGGTATATTAATTATACCTCAAAAAGTTTATTTTAAATACATATGTAATTTAACCATTTCTCACTGCCTCTCTATCCCAACTGCTACCCTGTGGGAACCACCATCACCTCTCTTCTGAATTACAATAGCCTAACTAGTTTCCCTGCTTCTGTCCCTGCCTCCTACATTTTATTCTCAACAGAGTGGCCAGAGTGATATCGTTAAAAAATCCCATCGTGTTACTCCTCTGCTCAAAACCCTCTAATGGCTTCTCTTTTCAGTAAAATTCAACATTCCTTTTTTTTTTTTTTAAGATTTTATTTATTTGACAGAGACAACAAGAAAAGGGGACACAAGCAGGGGGGGTGGGAGAGAAGCAGGCTTCCTGCTGAGCAGGGAGCCTGAGCCCCAGGACCCTGGGATTGTGACCTGAACTGAAGGCAGACACTTAACAACTGAGCCACCCGGGCACCCCAAAATTCAACATTCTTACCATGACAGATGAGGCCTCCCATGATCAACTTCTGTTACCTTGTATACTTCATTTCCCACTACCCCTCCCCATGATTATTTGCATTCCAACTAGAACTGGCCTCCCTGCTGTTCTTCAAATGTGGCAGGCACACTCTTTTGCGCTTACTATTTCCTCTGCCTAGTAATGATGTACCACCATCCCCAACAAAGCCTTAAAGCTTCTTCCTTCACTTCCTTCAGGTCTTTCACCACCATCCCAATGAGTCTTTCCCTAGCCACTCTCAAATGTCAAAACCTCCCTCTGCCTATACACAATCTCACTTTATTTCATTTTCTTCTTTTCTGCTTTATTTTTTTCTTCCCAGGATTTAGCACTCCCTTATTCATATTTTACTAGCATACACACACACAGTATAAGTAACTTTTTATTTCATTGGACTTTCTCCTCTACCAGATGGATGACCCAAGAGGATAAAGAATTTTATCTGTTTTGTTCACTACTGTATCCCCAGAACTTAAAATAATGCCTAAAATGGATGTTGAATAAATGAATGTATCTCAACAAATTCTAGTTTTCCCTTTAACAGTTGATAGTAAGTAGAATTTGCTTTAGAGAGGTCAACTGATACTTTTATTTGCTTTAAAAAATTCCAGTAAATGAAATAAAAACTTCAACACATTTAAGCATATGCTAATATATATCCAGCCAAACTTGCTTTCAATTCTGATCAAGAATTAAGATCAGACATTGAAAGCTTATCAAATTTTCAGAGATTTTCTTTTAAGTAAGGACCTATGTGAAATAACTCTCATTATTGCCAAGAATATATAGAAAGAGGTCCTGGTGAGTTCTTTACAAAAGCCAGATAATGTCATGTTGTTCGAAGCTCCCCTTACTATAACAGTAGAAAATAATCAATCTGACAGTCTCAGAACCCAAGAAATCATTTGAAAAATACATTTAAGTCTTAAAAAAAAAAAGAGTTGCATGCTCTAAAAATACATTTAAGTCTTATTTACACTTGTTATTTAAATCGTTTCAGGAATTAAAGGAATTGTTTGTTTTATAAGCAAGTCACATAAATATTGGAATATTTAACATAAATAATCTAAATAAATCAGAAGGTACAGGTGTCCTTGCTCTAGAGGTCTGAGTCTCCTCTCTTTTAAACAGGCAAATAAGACAGCTTCCAGAAGTCCAAAGGCGTTATCTCCTTAATAACGGCAGAGGAGAGAATTCCATACTGTAGCCTTCACCTGCATCTAGGAGCTATTACCTGAAATGCATTTAAGTATTCATCTTTAATCAAGTAAAGAGTTTCAGCGTGGGGATGTTACCTGCTTTAGCTTATAAACAGCATTATATAGTCAACCTAAAAATAAAGGCCCTGTGCTTTCATAATATTTAACATGTTCTAAAAAGTTAAATGCATGGAAAATTTCAGGAAAGTATCATTAGTTAAGCAGCTCTGAGTAAAGAGTATGACCAAACACCATGAATATTTTAAGAATGCTTTTCCTAAAAGCATCAGAGATACCACTATTGAGTTATATTGGTTTGTCTCTATCACATACAAGCTGCATCTTTCATTTCTATGAGTCAATTTCTTAAACAAAAGTGACGAACAATAACTTCAATATACTATCCTAGCAATGGAAGGACAACAGCTGTCTCCACATCTTACATAATATACCTGATCACTGTTAGACCCCATAACCAAAACATTTTTAAACTACAAACTTACTTAATATTTATTTACAATGGTATACCTAGCATCTATCACAGTGTATTGTCACTTGTAGTTCAGAGAAACTGCTAACATCTCCAAAGCTTCTAAGTTTCCTGGACGGCTTTAAATGTAAAATAGAGGTTACTCTGGATAAGCAAAATAACAAAAACATTAATAGCAAAGCTAATAAACACTTCTAATAGATGAGAGGTACATTAGGACAGCATCATTAAAATCGGCTTTTATGTGCTGCTTTAGAGTTTTCAAAGCAAGATGAAATGAGAATGATCATACAGTACCTTACCCTTTCTACCGGCGAACCATAGCATGCAATGTCGAAACATAGCAGTGGCAGATGGCATGGGTGTTATTAACTATAAAAAGGATAATAGCAGAGAAATGACGGCTGGCAGACAAGACACAGAAATACAGATGAAATGAATGCAAACTTGCAGTTCTTGAAGCAAAGCAAAACCTTTAAGCCAAAGGCTGCCATTAGCTTCAATTTAATTTACATTTTGAGTTCCACACTGACAAACACTGCAACCTTCACAATCAGTCTTTAGACTCTTCATGCAGAGGCAGAACCACACTCCTCGATAAAAGATCAGCAACCTTCTGTAAACACAAGCCAGCAGCAGCAGCAGCCCATTACTCTCTCCCTTCACTGATTTTTATCCTTTAAATGTTTAATCTCCAATTGCAGTGTGATCCACAGTCGTCTCAAATAGATCTGTATCCACTGCAGATACAAATCCCTGCCTAACCTGCAGTACCACTTCATCCAGAACGTTCCCGTGCACTCATTCATGCAGGATCAGTTGCAAAACCATTCAAGTCATCCAGCAAACACCCAAAAGAGGGAGGAAAGAAGCAGTTAGGGCTGTGAAGAGAAAGAATCTCTTCTTTTAGCTCACCCTGGAAATGGAAGGTTTTCTGATCAACAGTTATTGTGAAGGTGCTGTCGTCCTCATCGTCTATACCAATCACAGCTCCCTGTGAAACAAAGAGCAAAATCCCAATAAGGCAAACAATGACATCAGCAATATTCACTACTGCTACAGCCCTGGAATGCTCAATGCACGGAGGACACTGGCAGTAGGCTAGACACAGAAAGGGGGAATCATCTGCTTAGCGAGGAAGATTTAAAAGAGAGAGGATGCCAGAGCACTGTTAATACTCTGCACAGCTACCTTTTATCCTTGCATAAGGGGCATGGTTGCAGTGAGTGAGGGAGGGGACAAATATAGAAGCTGAGTCTAGAATCTATGTTCAAGAGTCAGCCACTGAGCTTTTCTGAGCTTTGGACTACTCTTTAAAATGGGGAGCCAGAAACCTCCACCACTCCCGGTTATTGTGAGGCCAAAGAATGCAGGTCCTCTTCATCCGGCTGCTTCTGTTTACACTTGTTAGTACAGAAATGCCAGGTGACACTTGCTTCAAAACATGGTCCCAATCACTTCTTCCACATGTGCTCCCATAACCACTCACACATGGCTCTGCACCTTCCGCTGCAATGTGTTTATACGTCTGCCTCCTCCCACTGAACTGCCATGAGATCTTGAAAGTCGAAGACTGTATTATTTATTGATACATGACCTTCAAGTATACACCCAATATGAGTTTTTTTTAAAATAAAAGCACGAACAACTCCCCAAAAGATGGGGGAGGAGGAGACTGCATTTATTTATAAGTTGTTTGTTTCAAGAAGGTAGATAGGGTAAGTTTCAAATTTTTAAATATTTGTATTCAATTACAAACAGCCCATTAAGACAACAGGAATTAGAAGACTGGAAGCTATGCAACACAGTTAGTGTACTGGTTAATGCCTTAAGAAACAAGTGTCTGAAGTATTTCAGAGAAAAAAGCTAGGGAACATAACATAGGTAAAATGCCCCAGAATGGTAACAAAAGCAGCAGCACACCAGGACCTTGAAAATGGGGACTGAAAAGAATCAAGGGGCCAAAATACCTAATCCTATGAATAAAGGCTACTCCGTCCCAAGAGGATTAGGTAACAGAGCTAAACATTTGTTAATCTCTTCTCAGAGGTTGTCTAGATAAACCCCAACTCTATCCAAATCCCATCAACTTGAATTATCTTAGTTATTCCTCAGTTTCAGATTGGGTTGGGACTTTTATCCTTGTTTTCAGTTAAGTGTCTCCAGAGAGTATAACAACGATATAATGACTTACCCAAGGTCACAAATTAATGTCAGAACCTGAACCACTGGCATGGTACCAACTTATTCCATGACAGCAAACAAAAACACATCTCAGGGAGTAAGCATGTGTGGGAGCAGATCATTCTGGTTAACTTAATTTTGTGGTTACTGAGTTAACTTCTAATTTATGATGTATCAAATTTTTCTAAGTTACAACTGAATACAAAAATATGTGCTAGATACAGCTCTAGAGTATATAACAATAGTCCCTGCCCTCAAGGCATTAATGTTGCAGAGGAGGAGATAAAACATGCAAGGAGGTGAGCATGATACAAGGTAAAAAGTGATCCTCTACACGGGTAACTTTGAAAACATTATGCTAAGTGAAAGAAGCCAGTCACAAAGGACCATAAAATTCCATTTATATGAAATGTCCAAAATAGGTAAATTCATAAAGACTAACAGTACATTTAATGGTTGCCTAGGGCTGGGGGGAGGGATAGAAGTAGGGTAGCATGGGGAGTGACTGCTAATGGGTATGGGTTTCTTTATGAAAACATTCTGAAATTGATTGTGGGAATGGTTGCACAACTCTGTGAATACACTAAAAACACTGAATTGTATGCTTTAAATGGGTGAATTGCACCGCATGTTAATTATTAATTATCTCAACAAAGCCATTATAAATCACCCCAGTACCAAATGTTTCCTCTTTCTTTTGGGTCTCTTATTGTGAATTTATCAGTTATACAGTCAACTCAGACGGAAACCACTAGGTTCTATAAACATTCTCCTTCATTCCATCACCCCAAGTTGTGTTCATTCCACCTCTGAACTATAATCTCAAATATACCAACTCTTCTTCATCCCATGAACTGCCAATGCCCTAATTCAGGCTCTCATCACTACATGCTTCACAGGCAATCTGTCTCCTTTCAGTCTGGCTACCTTTTAGTCCAGTCTTTGCTATTGCCAGAATAGTATTTCTAAAGCACAGCTTCTCAAATGAGACAAAGATATTTAAAAGCTTCCTTGAACTAATGTGTAAAGTCAACATTTCTTCATAATGCCATTCAAGATTACTCAAAATCTGGCCCAACCAACCTCTTCACCGTCATCAACCAGACCCTTCTACCTTTCCACGCTCTAGGGGAAAAAACCAAACACACCAAGTAATTGCACTTTTTAAATGTTCTTCCTCAAGCTCAATTTCCAGCCATTTTTTAAACAAAAGCAAAACGCTGTATCTCCTCCTAACTACCACCTCCTTTCTCACTGCTTTCACAGAGGAGCTTTTTGGCAACTGTCTGCACCTTAACCTTTCACCCACTCCTGTACTCTAGCTTCTTTCCCACCTACTACAACCACGCATCACTACTACCAAACTATACTCACAGGTCTCCACGACCACTTTAGCACTCTCCAGTTTTGTCATATACCACCAGTAAAAGGCACTGTTGCTGGTGCTGACCACTTCTTTTTTGAAGTGTCATTGACCCTTAATGACCTAAGCTGTGCTTCAGAAATATTTCTACCTAAATACCTGTGACAACCTATACAGGAGGAAACATTCTTTTCTTACCCCTTACACTTTTCCCTTCCTCTATCCAAATGCTTCTCTGAAGACCCTGGAAGCTAGCTAACAACCTCCTAGTCCCATCAGGTCTTGCCATTACTCTGAACATTCACCCACACCTATAATCATTCTTGCCTCCTTTTCTACTTGTCACATGAAAAAAGAGCTCCATACCCTTATCACCATTCCTTAGGTCTCTCACTCTACCAACTGTCAACTTCTTTGACTATTGGCTCTTTCCCAATAGCATTTACACATGTTCAAATTCTTTACCCTGTTGAACAACAACAATCATTTTCAATTACACGCCTTCATCCAGCAGTTCGTATACCCCTCTCATTCGCTTCCAGTCAAGATTATTCAGACTTGCCCAAACTCCTGCCTAAATTTTTTTTAACCTCCCATTCCTTGTAGGGTATGTAACTGTATCAGTGGCTCTTCTTCACCTTCAAATAAGGGTACCATATGACCTGATTTGCCTGTGACAGTTCAATTATTCCTCTTGTCCTGGTTAGGGGTTATGGTCACTTTGCCATAGCCTAGCGTACAGTGTCCTCGGTGATTTGCTCCATGCCTCTCATCTCTTACCAAATGCTACAGCTGGACAGCTTGAGGTTTACCAACTGCCCCAGATTCTCTTCTGCCAAACATCCATCCTCTCCCTTTATTTGAGTTTAAACTACTAATTTTTTACACCTGGCAAAGTGAAACTCCTTTTGCTAATCCACATATAAAATAATATTCTATTGTTAAGTGAAGTTCTTTATTATGGTAGTCCATCAAAATGCCAAAGTTTTATTTCAACCCTGCTTCCATGGCCCACTGTCCCAACATAATAAGCATGTATGTGTGTGTGTGTGTGTGTGCGCACGCGCGTGTGTGTATACACCCATACATATTTTAGTGACTTTTCATGATTTTTCTTCTGAAGATAAGAGATGATTCAACCTTCCAGGTTATCAGTACTTGGGCTAACCAAGGAACATGCTGCTTCAGGGTCTCACTATCCAAGTTCAAGATAAAAAGTAACTGGGAGCGCCTGGGTGGCTCAGTGGGTTAAGCGTCTGCCTTTGGCTCAGGTCATGATCTCAGGGTAGGAGGATAGAGTCCTGAATCGTGCTCTGCTCTGCAGGGAGCATGCTTCCTCCTCCTCTCTCTCTCTGCCTGCCTTTCTACCTCCTTGTGAGCTCTGTCAAATAAATAAATAAAATCTTCAAAAAAAAAGGAAAGAAAAGAAAGTTAACTGGAACTGGAGTCTAGTGCAACCAGATTAATTTCCTGACTTTCCCTCTTCTCCTCTCCTCTATATACACAAACATATTTCAGACATGAGTCATAATTCTGATACCAAAGAAAATTTTACTCTCATGGCTTTGAGGGAAAAAAAAAAAAAAAAAAAACCCAACCCACAAAACAGAGTTCTTGCTATTTTAGAGCCAATCTCCCTTTGCAAAAACATAAACTAGGTTGGTAAACTAGAAATAAAAAAGAAATGATGACTCTCCTCTGGGACACAGATTGCTCACACAACTCCTAAAAGGAAGGTAGACAGTGCTAAGAATACAAAGCACAGCTACTCCCACAGTAACTTCACAATCATGTATTTTCTCTCCCTGGTGAAATATTAGAAATCTCTTACACTCATGTAACACATTTAAATATGGTGTTGGAGATTTAGGCAGAACAGGTATTACTCTTAGAAAACTGAAGCTCAGAAAGGTTTAAAAAAAAACACCAAAAACTGCAACCTAAAAAGCCGGAGAATTGAGGTCTTACAATTCCTGATTCAAAGCCCTCTCTTAACACTGCATTATTATAATAAGCAATATTCACTAATTACTTCTACACATTTATCAAATGCCTATTCTAAGCCAGGATCATTAATAGCCAGGGAATGTAGATAGGAATAAAATATCTCTCTGCCCTGGAAAAGCACATCACCTAGAAGGAAAAAAAGAGGAGTCAACTAAATGGAGGGAAGGAGGAAAGCTTGAGGTTTAGCCTGCTTACCAAAGATGCTGCTGCATGGAGGACCTACTTTAACATCATTTATTGATTCAGTGAGTATTTTATTCTAGGTAATAGTAATAGAACAGCAAACAATTTTTTTTCACTCAATATTGAAATTTGTTCATGTTAAATAAGTAAATGCATATATATACTTTATACATAAACGTACATATTTATACATATATACATACATTTTCCATGCTGAGAATATATGTAGGTACATACACAATCCATTTTGAGAATATATATGTACATTTTACCTGCTATGTAGTATTCCATTATGTAAGTATACCACAATGTATCAGTTCTCCTATGCAGAACATTTAGGTTATTTTTAATTTTTCCTACTCCAATAATGCAGCAATAACCATCACTGTATGTCTCCCGGTAACACTTCTGTAAGAAAGTGTCAAGCATATGCTCTGAAATGGAATAGAATTCCACTTTTATGCGGAGCTGGGCATCCTTTCAACTTTACTAAATACTCCAAACTGGCTCTACTAAGTGGTTGCAATGATTTATGTCCCAATCAGCACTGTATTGATTCAGCAGAGTTCCTATACCCCCTAGTCACTAGCCAACACTAAGTATAATCAGACTTGATAAATTCTTGGCAACATGACAAAAATACTGTATTCCTGAAGTTTTAATTTGCATTTTCTGTTATCACTGAGAATAAGAACCTGGCAAATGGCAAACATTTATTGCCATTCTTATTTCCTCTTACATGAATTTAGTGTGCATATCCTTTGTACATTTTCTTTTGGGGTATTCTTTTATCTTTTGGGGCATTCTTTTTGTCTTTTGTATGTGTTCTTCAGGTTTTATCTTTTTTATCCATTTGTAGGATTTTTTTTATATATTCTGGATATTAATCCTTTGTCAGTTCTACACAATGTAAATATCTTCTCTTCTGTCCATGGGCTATTTTTCTCTTTAATTGTGGTGTTAATTACCAGTTTCATAAAAAGCCTTAACATCTGGAATGGCAAGTCCCCCAACTCTTTATTCTTCAATTTTTTTCTTGCCTCTTTACCATTTTAAATGACTTTCAGAATCACTTTACCAAGTTTTTTGATAAGCCTACTTGTGGTTTTAACTTAATCAAATGTCTTTACAGATTTAAAGGAAATAAGCATATGCATGATCGAGTCTAACAAGCAGAAACAGTATAGAGCTTTTTCAATGTTCAGATCTTCCTTTAGTCTTGCAAAGATGTCTTACAATTTTTCTCCATCAAAGGAGTACACTGCTCTTGTAATACGTATTCCTAATAAAGTACAGTTCTTATTATGAACATTTTTAAAAGATTTTATTTATTTACTTGACAGAGAGAGACAGCGAAGAGAAGGAACACAAGCAGGGGAAGTGGTAGAGGGAGAAGCAGGCTTCCTGCTGAGCAGGGAGCCTGAGGCAGTGCTGGATCCCTACACCCCTGACCTAAGCCAAAGGCAGATGCTTCACCAACTGAGCCACCCAGGTACCCCTATGATAAATATTTTTTAATAAATTTTTCCTAACTGTCTGCAGGTCATATGAGAAATGCTATGTTTTCTGCATATTGATTTCATATCCAATAACTTTGCTGAAGGTTAGTCATTTAAATAGTTTTTCTGTAGATTCTTGTGAATTTTTTTCCAAAGATTTATTTGAGAGACAGCACACGTGAAGAGGGCAAGCAGGGGAAGAGCAAAAAGAGAGGGAGAGAATCCTTAAGCAGACTCCCTACTGGGCACAGAACAGACATAGGGCTTGATCCCAGGACACTGAGATCACGGCATGAGCCCAAATCAAGAGTCGCAGGGCACCTGGGTGGTTCAGTCGGTTAAGGATCTACCTTCAGCTCAGATCATGATCTCAGGGTCCCAGGAAGGAGTCCCACATCAGGCTCCCTGCTCAGCAGGGAGTCTGCTTCTCTCTTTCACTCTCCCTTTGTGCTCTCACTCTCTCAAATAAAGAAAATCTTTAAAAACAAACAAACAAAACAAAATCAAGAGTTGGACACTCAACTTACTGAGCCATCCAGGTGCCCCAGGATTTTTTTTTCTACAGACATCATACCTGCAAATACCAGTAATGTTTATTCTTCCCTTCCAATCCTTTTCCTTGAATTTATTTCTCATTCTCATGTTACATGTTTGTCAGGACCTATAGTACAGTTACAGAAACATCATCGGCAAATACTCGTTTTGATTCTTCCTTCCAAGCCCTTTCCCTTGTCTTTTGTCTTACAGCATTCACTGGGCCCTCCGGAGTACAATATTTAAAGATGCAGCAAAAGCAGCCACCTGTTTGCTGTGGATTTTAAAGAGAATGCTTCTACTTTGTCACTATTATCACTGGTAGCATTGTAGCCAGTACCCCTCACCAGGTTAAGACTATTCTTTTATTCCTAGCTTGCTTGACTTTTATAGCATGTTTTCATTTTAGTCACTGCTTCTTCTGCATTTATTCAAATGGTCATGGAGTTTTTCCTCCTTTGATCTATTAATATGGTAAATAACTTCAACTTTAAAATTAGCATCCTAGATTCAAAATGGATGGAAGACCTCAATGTGAGAAAGGAATCCATCAAAATCCTTGAGGAGAACACAGGCAGCAACCTCTCCGACCTCAGCCGCAGCAACATCTTCCTAGGAACATCACCAAAGGCAAGGGAAGCAAGGGCAAAAATGAACTATTGGGATTTCATCAAGATCAAAAGCTTTTGCACAGCAAAGGAAACAGTTAACAAAACCAAAAGACAACTGACAGAACGGGAAAAGATACTTGCAAACGACATATCAGATAAAGGGCTAGTGTCCAAAATCTATAAAGAACTTAGCAAACTCAACACCCAAAGAACAAATAATCCAATCAAGAAATGGACAGAAGGTATGAAAAGACATTTCTGTAAAGAAGACATCCAGATGGCCAACAGATACATGAAAAAGTGCTCCACATCACTCAGGGAAATACAAATCAAAACCACAATGAGATACCACCTCACACCACTCAGAATGGCTAAAATTAACAAGTCAGGAAATGACAGATGCTGGCAAGGATGCAGAGAAAGGGGAACCCTCCTACACTGTTGGTGGGAATGCAAGCTGGTGCAACCACTCTGGAAAACAGCATGGAGGTTCCTCAAAATGTTGAAAATAGAACTACCCTATGACCGAGCAACTGCATTACTGGGTATTTACCCTAAAGATACAAACATAGTGATCCGAAGGGGCACGTGCACACAAATGTTTATAGCAGCACAGCCAAACTATGGAAAGAACCTAGATGTCCGCCAAAAGATGAACGGATAAAGAAGATGTGGTATAGGGATGCCTGGGTGGCTCAGTTGGTTAAGCAGCTGCCTTCGGCTCAGGTCATGATCTCAGCATCCTGGGATCAAGTCCCACATCGGCCTCCTTGCTCGGCGGGGAGCCTGCTTCTCCCTCTGCCTCTGCTGCCACTCTGCCTGCCTGTGCTCGCTCTCTCTCTGGCAAATAAATAAATAAATAAAATCTTAAAAAAAAAAAAAAAAGAAGAAGAAGAAGAAGATGTGGTATACAGACACAATGGAATACTATGCAGCCATCAAAAGAAATGAAATCTTGCCATTTGCGACAATGTGGATGGAACTAGAGGGTATCATGCTTAGGGAAATAAGTCAATCGGAGAAAGACAACTACCATGTGATCTCCCTGATATGAGGAAGTGGAGATGCAACATGGGGGGTTAAGGGGGTAGGAGAAGAATAAGTGAAACAAGATGGGATTGGGAAGGAGACAAACCATAAGTGACTCTTAATCTCACAAAACAAACTGAGGGCTGCTGGGAGGATGGGGGTTGGGAGAGGAGGGTGGGGTTATGGACATTGGGGAGGGTATGTGCTATGGTGAGTGAAGTGTGTAAACCTGGCGATTCACAGACCTGTACCCCTGGGGATAAAAATACATTATATGTTTATAAAAAATAAATAAAATAAAATAAGCACCCTAGTATTCCCAGAATAAATTCCATTTGGTCATAATACCTTTTGTTTATACATTACTGGGTGTGGTTTGCTGTATTTTGTTTAGGATTTTGACATCTATGTATTTTTAAGATTTTGTGTGTTTATTTGAGAGATCAAGCAAGCTGGACAGAGGGCCTGAGCAGGGAGGTAGGGGCAGAGGGAGAGGGAGAAGCAGACTCCCCTGCTGAGCAGGAAGCCTAACTTGGGGCTCAATCCCAGGACCGTGCGATAATGACCCGAGCCGAAGGCAGACTGCAATTGACTGAGCTACCCGGGCACCCCTTGACATCTACATTAATAAAGGAAAGGACTCTGGCCTAAAAATTTCCTTTGTTATTTTCTTGTTACTTCATTATTTTCTAATTTTTTAATTTAATGCTTAGTTCATTAATTTTCAATCTCTGTTTTATACTAACTTAAGATAATAAATCATAGGTTGCCTTAGATGCAGTTTTAACATGTTGTCCCTTCATTATTATTCAGGTTTAAATATTTCATAATTTGCATCATGAAATCAAATTCACCAATGAATTATTTAGAAGTATGCTGTGTAAAGCCATGAGTGGCTACTGTTTCATTAAGAGATTTCTAATTTACACCACTGTTGATAAAGAATGTTATCTATGTGATATTGCATTTTTATTAAATTCTTTTTCTGTAACAAATAATTTTTCTTAAAGTCTATTAGGTCTCATATTAATACTGTTTCCAAGCTTTCTTTTGGCCAACATTTCTTGGCTAACATTTCATCACCTTATTTTTAATTTATATTATACACATTCAGAAAATATAATAAAGTGGTATCTATGTACCAATCACAGATATTAAGCAGAAGTTTACATGTTGCCCAAAGGAGGACATTTTCAGTGTCAAATTCATAGAGATGATGCTTGCAAAAAAGCTATTGAATTTAAAGGCAGAAATCAATAGAGTGATTTTTCATAATGAAATAACAAAACAATAAACAGGGGCTCTTACACAATGCAGATCTAAGGGGACAAAAATGAAGACATTCTTTTTTTTTTTTTTTTTTAAGATTTTATTTTTAAGTAGTCTATATACCTAGCAATGGCTTGAACTCAAAACCCAGGATGAAGAGTTGCACCCTCTACCAACTGAGCCAGCCAGGTACCCCCAAAAGTGAAGACATTCTTGAACTTACACATTAACCTAAAAATGCCTTTTTTGCATCCACTCTAAGATGGCAATGATTGTAAGATGAATCCCAAAGCCTGGGACGTTACCATTTGAAAAATATAATGTACAGTCAATTAAATAAGGCACTACCAAAAAAGAGCCAGCACTATAACTATTAATAATCCATGATAATACACCGCTGACCCCTCTTATGATGGACTAAAAGAAAAGAGAACAGATGATGTATCCCTCAGGGAAAATCAGTCAACTCTGATGACCAGCACAACTGGTAAATGGAGTACTCACTTCACTGGGCTGGGTAAAAATTGTTACTTGAAGTCACATGCTGACCAACAGTTTTTGAAAACTCACAATACATTCAGCATAAAAACTTTGTTAAGTATAATTCACCCTACTTTGGTGATTCCTAAGGCCCTACAGAATTCTTCTGAATCTGAGATTCATTTTATCAATTAATTACAACACTAACCACCAATCATTAAGAACCTAAGTCCCAAACAATGCATTGGAATACTTTTTATTACATCAATTAATTTGATATTCATAATTCTATGAGTAAATAGTATGATGCTCGTTCCAGAAAATAGGACTCAAAGCTAAATAGCTGAGCTGCCTGAAGACACGAAGCTAGTAAGCAGCAAAATCTGGACTTGAATTCCATTTCATGCATGACGTCTTGTTTGTCTATATTACATACCACCTTTTTAATACTGCTACATCTCCCTTTTGCAGATTTTTCCTAGAAATATCATTGTTTTATTTTGGCTAATATGGGAAGGAGGGGGTGTCAGGGGGGTGGAATTAGACCCCAGGTCTCAACCAACGTTCTACTTTTCTATTAAGGCGAGGGCACCACCTAGTGGCATACACTTTGCCACCAATATAGTCAAAGACCATAAAAATACTGGGAAGGAAATGGTTTTTCACTGTTCTGCTTTCCTCCACTTGCTTTCTTTCCTACACAACCTTTTAACAAGCTGGGAATGTCTAAATTAACTCCTATAAATCAAAAATAATAGAGAAGCTTGGTAACACTAAGGATTAAACAAGAGTTTTGTAATGAGACAGACACGAATTCAGTCCCAGACTCAGTATTTACATCATGACCTTGGTAAGTTACTAAAAGTAACTTGAGTCTGTCTCCTCCTAACGCCATTTACTGAACAGGATTATCATAGAAATTTACATGTGAAAATCATCCAGCACAGTGCTTGATCCAAAGAGCTTCCTCAGTAACTACTGAATCCTTTCTCTATTCTTTATTCTTTTACGTAGTCTAAAGCCACATTATGTGTTCTGCTTTGTTTTTAAGTAGGCTCCACACCCACCTTGGGACTTGAATTCACAACCCAGAGATGAAGAGGTGTATGCTCTACCGACAGAGTCAGCCTGGTGCCCCTTGCTTTTTCTAGAAATCATACCACACCACTGGCTCGTTCTGTGTTTAAGATAACTTCCATAGTTCTTTTTCTATGTAAACTATAGTAAAGGCAAATTCCATTAACTGTTATTTTTGTAAATACACAAAATCAACAATAAGCATTTTTTTGAGTACCTACTTACTATGTACCAGGCACTGTGACAGTGGATGGGAACGCACTATCTGGGTAGGGAAAAGAGAAAAAATGTGTAATACTGTGCAATAGTGCTTTCATTGACATATGTAGCAAATGCTGAAATGATAAGAGGAGGACAAAGTCTGTTAAAAGGATGTGGATCAGGGTTGCCTGGGTGGCTCAGTGGGTTAAGCCTCTGCCTTCGGCTCAGGTCATGATCCCAGGGTCCTGGGATCCAGCCCCACATCCGGCTCTCTGCTCAGCAAGGAGCCCGCTCCCCCCATCACTCTCTGCCTGCCTGTCTACTTGTGACCTCTATCTGTCAAAAAAATAAACAAAATCTTAAAAAAAAAAAAAAAAAGTATCTCCCTTAAAAAAAAAAAAAGAAAAAGAATGTGGATCAGGAATGCTACACAAAAGGAGGCACATTTGAAAAGTCTCTAGAAGATGAGCCCACCAGATATGGGCATAGAATTTCTGATGTAAGAAAAAAAAGAAAGAATTTCTGATATCGGGATATCAGAAGCATGAGGAATGAAGAAACACAATGAGGGAACAGAGAGAAGTACAGTGTGGTTGGAACATAGTCTGGGATGGATAAAGAACTGGGGAGAGATCTGTGGCACACATCAACGATAGCTCATTAAGTTCACTTGGAATCTAGATGATAAATGCATTACCTATCACCAGCATATCATCATCATCAATTAGATATGTAACTATGTGCCAAACCCTGTAAGTAGGTAATTGCTAAGTCTCACAACAACCCTTCAAGTTACAGGTTATCTTCACAGAGGTTAAGAAATTCGCCCAATGGCACAGAATCAGTTAAGGGGTACAGCTGAGTGAGATTCCACCCCAGGTCTCTGACTCTTTCTACTACACTAGTGGTTCCAAACTTAGCTGCTCAACAAAATCACAAAACAAAATGTTTTTTTTTGTTTGTTTGTTTGTTTTTTAAAAGATTTTATTTATTTATTTGTGAGAGAGAGAGGGAGAGCGAGCGAGCACAGGCAGACAGAGAGGCAGGCAGAGGCAGAGGGAGAAGCAGGCTCTCTGCCGAGCAAGGAGCCCGATGTGGGACTCGATCCCAGGACGCTGGGATCATGACCTGAGCTGGAGGCAGCTGCTTAACCAACTGAGCCACCCAGTCCCACAAAACAAAATGTTTTTAAAAATAGGTTCTAGACCCTATTCTGAAACAGTGTATCTGAGAGAGTAGAACCTGGGAACCTAATTATAAACAAACTCTCCGAATGATTCATAAACAGGGAAGCTAAATGGCAGTCCAACTTTTTAGGAAATACCATAGAGACTCTTAAAACGGACACACATACACACACAACTAATTAGGTGGAAGCTATGTACCAGGTGCCCAATCCTCACAAAATTCAAGGGTATTATAATCTCCCACTTTCAAGAGAAAACTCAAACTCAGGAAGCTTACAGGTAACTTTCCTCTTCCAGTCAACAAGGGCAAAAAAATAAGATTCAAAGACAGGTATGTCTGGTTCTTCTCCATCATGCTACATGGTAAGCAGAATTCTTTAAAACAAACAAACAACCCTAAATGATCCTTGCCCCTATATAATGCTATAATGTCTTTCCCTTTTGGTGTGGTTAGAAACCTATGAATAGGATGAGATATCCTGAAGTGATTAAAGTGATATTACAGAATGAGTTATCACTGGAGTGATCAGGGCAAAAGGGAGATTATCTGGTGGCTAATCACAGGAGGCCCTTTAAAAGGAGTGGCAGAGGCAATCCTGTCTCCTAAAAGGAGTGGCAGTGTTTTCTATAGCTAGTAGCAGAATGGGAAGTTAGACTCAAAGCAACAGAAAGATTGAATGCACCAGCCCTGTTGCCTTGAAGATGGGAGGGGTCACATGACAATATGGGCAGCTTTCAGAAACAAAAAACCCAGCTGACAGCTAGCAAGAAAACAAGAACCTCAGTCCCAGAGTCACGTGCAACTGAATTCTGCCAATAACCTGAAAGACCTTAGAACAGATTCTCCCTTAGATTCTTCTCAGAGCCTCCAGGTAAGAACCCAGCCCAGTTAACACCTTGATTTCAGCCTTGGGAAACCTTAAGCAGAGAATGCTTTTGAAATATCTGGTCTACAGAACTGTGAGATAATAAACAGATAAAAGTGTTTCTCCCCCCTCCACCCCCCCCAAAAGGCCCCAGAGGATTTTTAATTGTGGTAATAAAAGATTTACCATTTTAAGTGTTCAATTTCGTGGCATTAAGTACATTCATGCCATTGTGCAACCATCATCAATGTCCATCTCCAGAACTTTTTAAATCTTCCCAAACTAAAACTATGTACCCATTAAACACGAACTCCCGGGACGCCTGGGTGGCTCAGTCGTTGGGCTTCTGCCTTTGGCTTGGGTCGTGATCTTGGGGCCTGGGATCGAGTCCTATGTCCGGCTCCCTGCTCAGTGGGCGGCCTGCTTCTCCCTGTCCCACTCCCCCTGCTTGTGTTCTTTTTCTGTCAAATAAATAAATAAAATCTTTAAAAACAAAATAAAACACTAACTCCCCAATCTCTCTTCCCTCCCACCCCTGGAAACTACCAGTGCCCATGAATTTGACTGCTTTAGGCACCTCATGTAAGTAGAATCATACAGTATTTATCTTTTTGTGACTGGCTTACTTCACTTAGCATAATGCCCTCAATATTCATCCATGTTGTAGCAGGTGTCTAAATTTCTTTCCTTTTTAAGACTAAATAATATCCCATTGAATGTATCTACCTCCCTTTGCTTATCCATTTATCCACTGAATAAAGACTGAGTTGCTTCTAATTCTAGGCTACTGTGAGTAATGCTGCTATGAACATAGGTGCACAAGTATCTATTTGAGTCTGCTTTCAATTTTTTTTTTGGATATTTATAAAATCAGTGTTGTTTTAAGTCAATTCCTTATCTTAAAAGCTGGATAAGTGAAATGAAGTAACCAAGCATTTATCCTGTTTATTTGATCTGCAGCACTGGGTAACCAAATTCACGAAAAGAACTCCTTATAAAATATGTCTGATAAAAATTAGAACTAAACGATGAAATATCATAATTTTGCAACCCCTAGATAAGCTGATGAAATCTAGGTACTGAGCATCAGTAGCTGCTAGTATCAATAAAAAGCAAAAGCCAAATATTATGTACCTCTTGATAAAAGAACACACCATCACTTACAGCCTTACCAAAGGGATGAAACCTGAGTCTTATCTACTCTCTGCATCCAGTTGCCAATCTGCAGAAAAGCAGAGGGCAGAAGAATATGCAGAATTACAGCTGTATGCAATCAGTGTATGGAAAACTCCTAAAGGTCCTATTGGATTCTTCAATACATAAATTACAAACAAGAGGTATCAAGTTAAAAAGAAGGGCAAGACAAAGTACAGAATTTGGGAATATAAATTCAAGAAGTGATTACTATAGAAGAGCAGTTAATTTATGAGACAGGGAGGGGCCTGTAATTAAATGAGGCACATAAAGAGGCTTCCAGGGTAGCTGCCAAAATTCTATTTCTTAACCTGGGTTAACCTATTTCTTAACCTGGATGGTAGTGACAAGGGCTAATAATTAAGTTATATTAAAAGAAAAAATAGAGGCACCTGAGTTGCTCAAGTCAGTTTAAGCATCTACCTTTGGTTCAGGTCATGATCCCCGTGTCCTAGAACTGAGCCCCGTACTGGGCTCCTTGCTCAGTAGGGAGCCTGCTTCTTCCTCTCCTCCCCACTCAAGCTCTCTCTTGCTATCTCTGCCACTATCTCTGTTGCTCTGCCAAATAAATAAATAAAATATTTTAAAAGGGAAGAAAAAAGGAAAGAAAAGAAAATAGTGCTTAAATTTAACAGTGAGACAGCAGCCCAAACCCAGACTGAATCCAACTGACTGAGCAATCTCAGTACAGCTCTGCCAAAGTCGCCCTACTTAGCTATCTCAAGCCAAGAAACCAGTTAATGCCAGACTGGGTGGTGACTAACGTCAGTAAAAAATGCTTAGAAAAGCGGTAAAACCAAGACGACAAAAGGGAAACCAAGGGGGGAAAAATAATAAAAATAAAATAAACAGTATAATAAGCTGAATTTTTAAAAATCTATATGCTATCACATATACAACATCTGCTCAAAATAAGCCTGTCTCACTTCCATCCTGCAAATTCACCATACTTCTATCTCAGCCTGAGAGTTTTTCCATTAGATTTGTGTCTTTGGGTTGCAGTT
The DNA here is from genome assembly GCF_020171115.1 of Neogale vison. NCBI lineage: Eukaryota > Metazoa > Chordata > Mammalia > Carnivora > Mustelidae > Neogale > Neogale vison. Next base: position 41,533,555 of record NC_058092.1, on the reverse strand, counting down.
TCAGATGGCAAGGTAGGAAGATCCTAAACTCCTCTCCTCCCATAAACATACTGAGTCTACAGTTACACATGATACTTTCCTCTTGAAAAAAAAAAAAGACCTTGGTTGGGGTGCCTGGGTGACTCAGTGGGTTAGGGCCTCTTCCTTCAGCTCATGATCCCCACACATCAGGCTCTCTGCTCAGCAGGGAGCCTGCTTCCCTTCCTCTCTGCCTGCACCTCTGCCTACTTGTAATCTCTGTCAAATAATAATAAATAAAATCTTTTTTATATATATGTATATATAAATATGAGAGAAATAAAATGTAAGGAGTTAAAGAGAGGATCCTAATAAAAATCCTTGTGATATTCAAGAGAACCTACATAAGATCATAAGCTGATTTTTCAACAGAAACTTCACAAGGGAATGAAATGTTGTATTTGAAGTGCTGAAAGAAAAAACTTCCAACTAAGAACTGTACCCTGCAAAGTTATCATTAAAAAGTGAAGGAGAGTTTTCCAGACAAGTTAAAGATAAACTGGCCTTTTAAGCATTATTAAAGTGACATCTTTAAGCTGAAAAGACAAGACACTAACAAGAAAACATATAGAAGTAGAGATCACATGCATAAGGCTACCACATAGTAAAGGCGATGGGATTAACCACTTTTATAGCTATTTTAAAGGTTAAAAGACAAAAGTAGTAAAACTGTAATTACAAAAATTAGTTAAGGGAAACACAAAATAAAAAGATGTAAAATAGGACATGAAAAACACAAAACTAGGTGGGGGGTAAATATAGTTTTTACAAAGCATTCAAATTTAAGTTGCTATCAACTTAAAATACACTGCTATATATAAAGGCTATAATATGTGAACCTCATGGAAACCACAAAGCAAAAACCTATAATGAGAAAGGAATCTAAACATAATACTAAAGAGAGACATGCAACTATACAAGGGTAGAGAGCAAGAAAAGAAAAACCAACAGAAAGAACTACAAAAATCCCCAGAAAACAATCAACAAAATGGCAATAAATACATACTTATCAATAATTACTTCAAATGTAAATGAACTAAATTCTTCAATCAAAAGACAAGGAGTGGGGACGCCTGGGTGGCTCAGTTGGTTAAGCAGCTGCCTCTGGCTCAGGTCATGATCCCAGGGTCCTAGGATCGAGTCCCACATTGGGCTCCTTGCTTGGCAGGGAGCCTGCTTCTGCCTCTGCCTCTGCCTCTGCCTGTCTCTTTGTCTGCCTGTGCTTGCTCGCTTTCTCTCCCTCTGTCTCTGACAAGTAAATAAATAAAATGTAAAAAAAAAAAAAAAGACAAGGAGTGGCTGAATGGATAAATAAAACTAGACTCCTTTATATGTCACCTGAAAGAAACTTACTTCAGATCAACGGACACAAACAGACTGAAAGTGAAGGGGCAGTAAAGATACTCTGTATAAATGGAAACCAAAAGAAAACTGGTATAGTTACCCTTACATCAGACAAAATAGACCTTAAAACAAAAATTGTAATAAAAGACAAAGAAAAGTATTACATACTGGTAAGGGGTTAATTCAACAATACACCATAACATTTGTAAACATTTATGCACCCAACACAGGAGAACCAAAATATATGAAGCAAGTATTAACAGACCTGGAGACACTGATAGCACTACAATAATAGTAGGGGACTTCAAAACCCACTTTCATCAATGGATAGATCATCCAGGCTGAAAATCAATATGGAAACACTGGCCTTAAAAGACACATTAGACCAAATGGACTTAATAAATACAGAACATTCCATTCAGAAGCAGAATACAAATTCTTCTCAAGAGAACATGCAACACTCTCCAGGATAGATCACGTTACACCACAAAAGAGGTCTCTATACATTTAAGAAGACTAAAATAATACAAAGCATCTTCTCTGATGGTACAAAACTAGAAATCAACGTGCAACACTGTGATTTATAAGAAATACATATTTGGTTATTCAGAAGACCAAAATATGTTTCTTATATATATTTCATCTTCACCTACACTTTCTGGGTCAAAGTTCCCAAAACCTTTGGAATTTCTCAGGTGTTGAGAGTGATTAAAGTCTTTTATTATGTAAATGGAGCAACTTTTGGAAACTGCCTAAGGATGGGAGCTGGTTGGGGTGCCTGGATGGCTCAGCTGGTTAAGCATCTACCTTTGGCGCAGGTCATGATCTCAGGGTCCTGGGATCAAACCCTGCATCCAGCTCCCTGCTCAGCAGAGAGCTTTCTTCTCCCTTTCCAACTGCCCCTCCTCCCTCCACTTGCACAAGCGTGCTCTCACTCAAATAAATAAAAATTTTTTGGAATTGGGACAGAGGGAGGGATGGCAGCTGTGTGCCAGGAGGAGAGACCATGTGATTAGAGTTGGAACTTTTAGTCCTCCCCACCTCCAACCACAGGTGAGGAGAGGTTGGAGGCTAAATCAGCTAATGGCCAAAGAGTTAGTCAATCATGACTATGCATTGAAGCTTCCATAAAAACTGAGAAGGACTGGGTTTAGAGAGGTTCCAGGTTAGTGAATACAGAGAGATGGCGTGGGGAGAGTGGCATGCCTAGAGAGGGCATGGAAATTCCATACCTTTTCCCCCAATCTTGTTTTATATCTCTTCATCTGGCTGTTGATTCACATCCTTTATCATACCCTTTAGTAAACGGGTAAACATGTTTCCCTGAGTTCTGTGAGTTGCTCTAGCAAATTAACTGAACTTGAGGAAGAGGCTGTTGGAACCTCCAATTTGTAGTTGGTCCGTCAGAACACACGTAATAGCCTGGGGCTTGCAACTGGTGTCTGAAGTAAGAGGCGGAGAGCAGGCTTGTAGAACTGAACCCATAACCTGTGGTGATTTTTCAAATACATCAACCTATGAAATGGAATAGAGAAGCCAGAAATAAACCCACACACATATGGTCAGTTAATTTATGACAAAGGAGCCAAGAACATACAATGAGGAAAGAACAATCTCTTCAATAAATGGTGCTGGGAAAACTGGACAACCAAACGCGAAAGAATGAAAGTAGAACATTATCTTACAGCATACCCAAAAATTAACTCAAAATGGATTAAAGACTTGAGCACAAGACCTGAAACCATAAAACTCAGAAAACATAAGCGGTAAGCTCCTTGACATTGTTCTGTCTCCAAAAACAAAGGCAACAAAAGCAAAAATAAACAAGTGGGATAACACCAAACTAAACTCTTCTGCACAGCGAAGGACATCAACAACAAAATGAGAAGACAACTTACTGAACAGAAGAAAATATCTGCAAATCACATATCCAACAAAGTTAATATCCAAAATATATAAAGAACCCACATACTAAATAGCAAAAAACCCCAAACAACCCAATATAAAAATGGGCAGAAGATCAGACATTTTTCTAATGGAGCCATGTAGTTGGCCAATAGGCACAGGAAAAGATGTTCAACATCACCAATTATCAGGAAAATGCAAATGAAAACCATGAGATAGCATCTCACATCTCAAAAAGTAAGAAATAACAAGTGCTGGAAAGAATGTGCAGAAAAGGGGGCACCTGGGTGGCTCAGTGGGTTAAAGCCTCTGCCTTCAGCTCAGGTCATGATCTCAGGGTCCTGGGATCGAGCCCCACATCGGGCTCTCTGCTCAGCGGGGAGTCTGCTTCCCTTCCTCTCTCTCTGCCTGCCTCTCTGCCTACTTGTGAACTCTTGTCTGTCAAATAAATAAATAAATAAATAAATAAAAAAGAATGTGCAGAAAAGGAAATCTTATATACTGTTGGTGAGAATGTAAATTGGTGCAGCCACTATGGAAAACAATATGAAGGCTCCTCAAAAAATTAAACAGAACTATCATATATATGATCCAGCTACTCCACTTACGGATATTTATTCAAAGAAAAACAAATGAACAAACCAAACTCATGGATATGGAGAACAGACTGGTCATAAGAGTGGAAGAGGGCTGAAAGGTACAAAAGGGGTGAAGAAGTCAACTGTATGGTGATGAATAGTAACTAGAATTACTATGATCACTTTGTAGTGTATATAAATACCAAATTGTATCATACACCTGAAACTAATATGTTATACCAATTTTACCACAAAAAAAAAGAAAGAAAACGAAGGTAAACGTCATAATTGTTTTTATGAAGCAACTAAAAAAAAAAAAGGCCAAGAAATAATAAGTGTTGGTAAAGATGTGGAAAAAACAATTCATGCAGTGTTGGTAGAAATGTAAACTGGTGTGGCTGCTACAGAAACACAGTGTGGAGGTCCCTCCAAAAATAAAAAAACTACCATATGACCCAGCAATTATACTTGTATGTATTTATCTGAAGAGAATGAAAACACTAATTCAAAAAGATATATGTGCCCCCATGTTCACTGCTGCAATTTTTACAGTAGCAAAGATACGGAAACTACTTAAGTATCCAGCGATGGATGAATGGATAAAGAAACTGTATTATATATATTTCTTAATATATCTCTGTGTGTGTATACGGGTATAAGCATACCCGTATACACACACATACCTGAATATTATTCAGCCATAAAAATAAATGAAATTGGGTCATATTTGACAACAGGAAGACCGTAAGGCCGTTACACTAGGTGAAATCAGACAGAGAAACAAATACTGTCTAATCTCTAAAACAACAACAACAGAAAAAAACCCACTCTGTATCACACAGATTGTCAGTTACCAGAAGCATGGGATAGCCTAGGAGAAATGTTCACTGTTTGGGTTTTTTCTTTTAGTTTCAATAAATTGGAAAAAAAGTAGTAATTTGGTTTCTTTCTCAGTTATTTCCCATTTCTGCCAATTCATTACTGTTAATAAAGGCAGTAATATGCTTACCAAATATATTCATATCTTCAAAGCAAACATGCAGAAAAAAGATGGCAGAAAGAAAGGAACAGAAGCCAGAAAAAGACAAGACTACAAAAAGCTGATCTACATGGTTATGATAAAGGTAGACTCATCTTTAGATATAATGGAATACTAGAAATTATACCCCCAATCTTGCACTTTTTCTTGCCTTTAGAAACTTGGACAATGAAGGAACCTGAACAAGCAATTAAAAACAGTGTGAAGCGGGCGCCTGGGTGGCTCAGTGGGTTAAGCCGCTGCCTTCGGCTCAGGTCATGATCTCAGGGTCCTGGGATCGAGGCCCACATCGGGCTCTCTGCTCAGCAGGGAGCCTGCTTCCTCCTCTCTCTCTGCCTGCCTCTCTGCCTGCTTGTGATCTCGCTCTGTCAAATAAATAAATAAAAAATCTTTAAACAAAAAAACAACAAAAAAAAAACAGTGTGAAGCTATAAGCCTGCACTATCCAGTAAGGAAGCCACTATTTAGCCTTATGTGGTTACTGGGCACCTGATACGCATCTAATCTGAACAGAGAGAAGCCGTAAGTGTAAAAGACACACTGGATTTTGAAGACTAACTATTTAAAAAAAAAAAAAAAAAAAAAAGGTAAAATATCTCATTAGTAATTTTTTACTGTTACATGTTGAAACAGTAATATTCTGGAATATGTTGGCCTAAACAGAATACATTAAAATTAACTTCACCTGTTTCTTTTTCCTTTTTTGCAACCGTCCCTCAGAATAATATACTGCTTAAACTATAACTTTAACGCAAGCATGCTTAAAGATGACCTTGAGAAAAACATGTTCTAGCTGTAGGCTTTTGGTGGAGGAAATGATACATACACATCCTTGAAGCCAAGCGGCTGGGGATGCCTGGCTTGCTCTGGGCGGAAGGCCGCCCTGCTTCCCTTTTTCGTAGTCTCCCCTGCCTCAGAGAAAGCCTGCTGTTAAGGTAATCCCTTTAAGTTAGCTTGCTCAACTACAAATCCAGCTGCAGGACCAGACACACCTTACTCCTCTTCTTGTTTACCTCATTTACCTTGTGACCAACGCCTGACTCCCATTCCTTCTTGTTGTTACCTACTAGACATATGGCTGTTGTATAACCTTCTTTTCTTCTCCTTTGTTGCTATCTTGTATCTAATAAATATGGGACTGAGGAACTGGGATTGAGGAGGAGTTGGGGGGGCAGGCGGGGGGGGGGGTAGACAGTCCTTCCAGCTGTCATCCCCTGCTCCCTCTCTCTCTCACAGCTGACTTGTTTGGGCCTCATTCTTCTCCCGTGCCCATCAGGAAAGCGGCACTTTTTAAATGTGACTACAACAAAATTTTAAATTATATACGTGGCTCACATTATATTTCTGTTGGACATCACTGCTACACAGACCCTTATTAAATATTGCTGAATAGTAAAAACAAGGCAACTATTAAGTAGGGATTTTTCAGAGTTATTCCTACTATTTGCTCTACTACTAACACTATAATTCATTAAGTTCTAACCCTGGTCGGTCCCTGACTGTAAAATAGAGGTTAAAGAAAAAAAAATCAGTAGCTCCGTTAAGTCATGGATACTACATTAAAAGAACAAGTATAAGAATGGCATTCTAGTCCTGGTTTTGCACTGACTAGTAGTTAAGATGGAGAGATCTTTTTTTTCTGAACCTTGGTTGCCTGTCTCAAAAATTAAATGAGAAAACTAAATTTAGACTTACGTGATTCCATCAAAATATTTTTTCCCATCAAAATTGGTTTTCATAAAAATGAATAAATACTCACTCTGAGTCTAACACATCCTCTGCGAGAGCCTCTCATCATTTTGTCCTTGGACTAAAAGAAAACAAAAACATTCAATGAATAAAAAATTACAGACTATATTTAGAATCATCTGGGGATAAAGAAAAAAATTACAGTAGTAAATACCTCCATTCTTTATCCATATCTTCCATCCCCCCCCACCTCCCAAATCACTGAAAGATAGGAATTAGCAGTTTCAAACGAGTATGTTTTAAAGTGGTGGTGATGACGTTGGTGCACTGTTGGTGGAAATGTAAATTGGTGCAGCCACTACAGAAAACATCCTGAAAAAATTAAAAATACAAATACCATATGATCCAGTAATTCTACTTCTGGGTATTTACCCAAAGAAAATGGAAACACTAATTAGAAAAGATACATGCATCCCTATATTTATTGCATTACGTACAAAAGCCAAGAAATGAAACCAGCCTAAGCACATCAGCAGATAAATGGGTAAAAAAGATACAGTGTGTGTGTATACACACATGTATACACACAGTGGAATATTACTTGGCCATTAACAAAGAATGAAATCTTGTCATGTGTGACAACATGGATAGACCTACGGGGTATATTGTTAAGTGAAATAAGTCAGACAGAGAAAGATAAATACCTATGATTTTATTTATATGTGGAATCTAAAAAATGAAACAGAAACAGACTCAAAAATACAGAGAACTGGTAGTTGCCAGAGCACAGGAGGTTGGGGGGGATAAGAAAAATAAGTAAGGGGGATTAAAAGGTATAACCTTCCAGTTATAAAATAAATTAAGTCATGGGGATGAAAAGTACAGCACAGAGAACATAGCCAATAATACTGTAATAACTTTGTATGGTAAGATATGATAACTATACTTACTGTGATGAGCACTGAGTAATGTATATAAATGTTGAATCACTATGTTGTATACCCAAAACTAATACTGAATGTCAACTATAAAAAAATAAAATGAAAGCCTTTTATAATTACACAAATAAACCTAATCATAGAATTCTGTGTGCCTTTAATATGTTTATTACACTAATTTTAATTCTTCCTCATGCCCCTTAACTCTAGCACAGTGTTTTTCATATTTCAGAGTGTTTGAGAATTACCTAGAGGGCTAAGAATCACCCAGAAGTTTTAAGATTCACCCCCAGTTGATTATGACTCAGGCAGATGGAGGGCCACATTTTGAGAAACACTGCTTTACCTTTTTTCAAGTGCCCAAATATGTCACATTTTTTGCCTCTGAGATTTCTCATCCAGTGTTCCTCAGCTTGGAATGTCCCTGCCCCTGATATTCTGTCTTGCTGTCACTCATTAACACCTTATCTTACCTATGATTTGGATTCCCATTCTTCTCCCAGAGTCTCCTGTATGTTCTCATCACGGCATGTACCATCCTGTGTTGTGCTATAATGGCTAATTTACTTGTCTAGTTCATCCACAAGACTGCCTATTCCCTAGGAAGTAGGAATTCTATCTTACACTTCAGAATAGTTTCTAGTGCATATCAGATGTTTAAAAAATATTGACTACTAAAATGCTGCTCCCTTACTAGACTGGGCTGAGGAAAGGCTATGTTCTGCATAATAAACCTTATGTTGATATTTAGTAAATAGTCCTAAAATTAAATCTAGTCGTGTGTAATAAAATAAAATGAATCCTTAAATATAATCAAAGTTTTAAAAATATTTAGTACCTCAACAACTGTTATTTTTCTGTACTCCCCTAAGCAAGAAAGAAGTAAAATAAGGCAATATCATGAAATTATATTTTAAAGAAAACTGTCCCACTTTTGAGGGATGCCACGGATGCCTTATATCTAACGTACTATACACCACAGGTAAACTTTGAGTTATGATTATAAAGGACTTAATGTAAAGCATTTTCAATAATTAACAATACTGTACAGTATACCCAAAAGTTACTAATATAGTAGATCTTAAAAATTTTCACCACAAAAAAAAAAAGAATTATGTTAACTAACCTACTGTGGTTATCATTTTGCAATATATATATTTATCAAATCATCACACTGTACACTTTAAACTTATACAATGTTATAATCAATTATAACTCAATAAAACTGGAAAGAAAACAAGTATTTCTTGGGGATATTTGTATGTCAATATATAAAGATCTGCCTTATCCCTTTCATTGCCTACAGTATTTTCTAAGAATATAGCCTATGCCATTTTCACGGACTCAAACTTATGAATGTAACAATATTACAATGATAAATCAAAGTTGATTCTTTAATAAAGTACTGAGCCACAGGAATTCATGTTCAAAATTATTTTTAAAAAATGATTTTTAAGGGACAGGAGACAGTCTTCTTTATTCCACTTAAAAATACAAGGATTCATACATTTTATTAAAAAATTCTCACCAAGCCTTCCGCTTGGGTCACAATCTCAGGGTCCTGGAATCCAGCTCCGCATGGGGCTCTCTGCTCAGCAGGGCGCCTGCTCCCCCCCGCCCCCCCCCCCCCCCGCCTACTTGTGATCTCTCTTTGTCAAATGAATAACTAAAATCTTTTTTAAAAACTCTCACTAGCAAGCACAGTCATAAGAGTTCTTTACTAGCAATACAGTTAGCAAAAACACAATTAACAAAAGCATTCCCTAAGCATTTAATAGCCCTTTACTATACTCTAGACTTACCTTTAGAAGTGTCAAGGCATACATAAAAATAGTAATTACTACTGAAAATACCCAAAGAGAGTTAGAATACAAATCAAGGTAAGAACCAACATACTCATCCTTAATTCCTCTTTCACTTTTTTAAAAATATGGTTATAGTGAGCAGGAAAAGAGTAAGACAGATCCCAGTGATGGTACTATTATTAGGGTTATGAATTATAAAACACTGAAAGAAGTGAAAATAATTAAAACAAATATAACTAGGAAACAGACAAGGCCAGAATGTGGAACATCCCACAAAATCGTCCTAGATTCTTTAAAAAGGTCCTTAAAGAAAAAAAAGAAGACTAGCATGTAAACCACTATAATATAATGAAAAATAAATTATATGATTATAGGCACGAAGTGCCATGAGCTACAAAAGGCCCTCTGCTGTGGAAAAGGATCAGGGAAGACAATACTGAAGTGACCAGGTTTCAAGTTTCAAGCTGGGACTTTTTAAAAAAAGAGGTTCTGATAAGAAAAGAGGGGAGGTAGAAGAAGAGGGCATTCCAATCCAAGGGACCACCACCAGCCAAAGCACAGGTACAGAAAACTCTACACACAAACCATTCATAGGAGAGTATATTTACAGACCCAAGCACAGAGTGCAAAAAAGGAACATGAAGAGAGACGAGGCTGGAAAGGAGATATGGGAACCAGATTCTGAAGAACTGAAAAAAATACTGAGTTGTTAAGAAAATCAAACTTTATTCAATGGTTAAAGAAGAGCTACTGAGTATTTTTTAGAAGGGTAATTACATTCTCAAAAGGTGTGTTTTAGAAAAGTAACACTGTTATATATAACGACTTGAGCAAAAGAATGATGGTGACATCTGCAATCACAGCACTATCAGTACATTCTCACCGGATGCCCTCTGCGTGACAAGCACTTTAGAAAACAGTCAACCTCAAGAAACTTGGCATGGTAAGAATTATTCATATATTACAGATGAAAGTGACACCAGGGAGATCAAGTAATTTTCAATATTACATATGTAAAATGTAGCAGAGTTTGACACAAGATGGGGGAGTCTATGAGCACATATGAGCAGATTTTGGTCTGGGGAATGATTTGCAGGGCAGCCATTACAAATTGTAATTTGTAATGGCTGCCCTGAACAATTTGTAATGGCTGCCCTGCAAATCATTCCCCAGACCAAAATCTGCTGTTAGCCTGGCATCCTCTGCTACAATGGCACAGGTTCCTCTCCTCCTCTCTCCACTCAGTTCTAATATGCACCTAAAGGGAAGCCGGTGTGATTATGTCCCCCAAACACAGTGAGTGCTAAAGGGGTGGTGTCATGGGACCCACTACCCCACAAGGCAGAATAAAGTCTCTTTCCCAGGACAGTTTCCTCCTGGAGCTGAAGAAGAGCTCTTCCTATCTGTTCCTGAAGCTCTGAGATAAAGTTGCCATGAGGCATGTGCCTTCTACGTGAAGAAAGAAAGCCTACCTACACGGTGAGATGACACATAAGAAGTGGGGGGTCCTAGCTGCCAGTGTCCAGCTACACCCTCACCTGAGGCAAACCTGCCTAAGCAAATGCAACTCACTGAATATCAGGGGGTTTTTTTGTTTTGTTTTGTTTTAATGAATACAAGTAGCTTCTGCTAATCCAAAAAGGCAGGGCAGGCAACCCCACTCCAGTAATCTTCCTTCCAGATGTTATTTTACCAATGTTCTGAGCCTTACAACAAATTTTTAACAGGTTGGAACAGTCATACAACCTATAACTTAGATGAGCGGCGCCTGGGTGTTCAGTGGGTTAAACATCTGCCTTCGGCTCAGGTCGTGATCTCAGGGTCCTGGGATGGAAGCTCCCCTCTCCTGCCCCCAACAATCAGGTTCCCTGTTCAGTGGGGAGTCTGCTTCTTCCTCCCCCTTTGCTCCTCCCCCTGACTCATGTGCTCACACGCTGGCTCTCTAAAATAAATACAATCTTTTTTAAAAAAGCAAAAGACCTATAATTTAGATGAGTTTCCTCTTTCTGCCTCCAGGTACAAAGTCAAGCACCTCAAGAAAGGATCACTCTGAAATGGATGCTACAGTCTTTTAGGCTGGATAAGGACTCCCCCATGAAGTGGAGAGATATACAGCTGATATTCTACTCCCTAAGAGGCTAGAGGACTAGCAAAAATTTTGGGGTTTTATGGTTGCATTTGCTAGTTTCTCATATTTATTAACACAAGGGCAGTGGGTCCTGTTACAATAAGCCATGTAATCAAAAATTATTTTTAAGGGGCACCTGGGTGGCACAGTCAGTTAAGTGTCCAACTTTTGACAGGCTAAGGTCACGATTTCAGGGTGGTGATACAGAGGCCCGGGCGAGGCTCCTTGCTCAGCACTGAGTCGGCTTGAGATTCTCTCTCCTCCTCTCTCTGCCCCTCCACTGTGCACACCTTCTCTCTCTCTCTCAAAATATATAAATCTTTAAAGGTTATTTTTAATAATCCTAGGCTAATTAGCTAACCCCAAGGTATGGATTCAGATTACAATTCATATTAAGATTTCAAAGTAAATTACCACAAATACAATATAATGCTACCTATAATAGACTGTATGTCCCCCAATATCCATTCTCTTCTCTTCTTCCTTTCTGTAATAAAACCCTCCACCCACAAGTCTTAACTGAACACATGGTTCTCCTGTTGGATATTACATTCCCAGCCTCCCTTTCAACTAAGTATAGCCATTTATCTATATAATAGCCAGTGGACTATGCAATGTATGCAACACATTGTGGCTTTAAAAGGAAACTGCTTGCAGGCCACCTAGCTGGCTCAGTCAAAACAGCGTGATCTTGGGATTATGAGTTCAAGCCCCATGTTTGGTGCAGAATCACTCTAAATCAATCAGTCAGTCTTTTAAAAATAAAAAAATAAAAAAAAAGGAAACTCCTCTTTTTTTAAGAGCACATGGAATGCTCTCCAGGACAGACCAAATATTAGGCCATAAAACAAGCCTCAATAAATTTGAAAGGATGGGAATAATACAAAGTATGTTCTTTAATCATGATGTATTAAAAGAAGAGCTCAGTTAACAAAGGGAAATTTGGGAAATTCAAAATGTGGAAATTAAGTGACATACTCCTAAATAACTAATGGGTCAAAGAAAAAAAAATCAGAAGGGAAATTAGAAAACATCTGCGATCTGAAAATGAAAACAACATGCCAAAACTTTCAGGAGATAGTGAAAGCATTTATAACTTTAAAAGATCTGAAATCAATAACCTAACTTTACACCTTAAGTACACAAATTAGGGCAAAGCAAGCAAAGAAAGGAAATAATAAAGGCTATAAAATTGTAAGCAAAAATAAATGAAAATAGAAAACACCAAAAAAAACCGCAATGAAACCAAAGGCTGGTTCCTTAAAAAAGATCAACAAAATGGACAAAACTTTAGCTTTACTAACCAAGGAAAAAAGAGAAGTCAAATTAGTAAAATCAGGAATAAAAGAGGAGAGACATTACTAACAACCTTACAGAAACAAAAGGAAATCTAAGGTAACATGATGAATAACAAATTAAATAATCTAGACGTGATAGACAAATTCAAGAACAAACTGTCACAACTGACTAAAGATGACAAAAAAAATCTGAATAGGCCTCCAAGAAGTAGAGAGATTGAATTACTAATGAAAAAACTTTTCACAAAGAAAAGCCTAGGCCCAGGTGGCTTCACCAATAAATTCTATCAAAGTTTAAAGAATTAACAACTTTTCATTCTCTTCCAAAATTTTAAAAGAAGCAAGACTTCCCAACTTTTTCTATGAGGCAAGTATTATTCTGGTACCAAAACCAGACAAAAGTATCACAAGAAAAGACCAACATCTACTATGAATTAAGATGCAAAAATCCTCCGCAGAATACTAGCAAACCAAATCTACCAACATGTAAATAGGATTATACAGCTAAACTATTATGCTCTGAATGTGTGTACCCTCCCCCTTCCAAATTCGTATGTTGAAATCTCAACCCTCAAGATGATGGTATCAGGAGGTGGAGCCTTTGGAACAGCCCTCGTGAATGGGATTAGGTCACCTAAGAGAGCTCACTTGCCCCTTCCACCATATGAGAGTAAAGTGAAATGATCGGCATCTAAGAAGGTGCTCACCACAGATACTGAATCTACCAGCACCTTGATCTTGCCTCCAAAACTGTGAGAAATAATTTCTGTTGTTTATAAGCTACCCAGTGCATGGTATTTTTTTTATAGCAATCCAAACATACTAAGACAATGACCAAGTGGAATTTATTCCTGGAATGCAAGGTTGAGTCAACACATGAAAATCAATCAATATACTATATTATTAAAACAAGGAACAAAAATGACATGATCACCTCAAAAACAGGGAAAGCACTTGACAAAATCCACCATTCTTTCAGGATAAAACCACTCAAGGAATAGAAGGTAACTATTTTATTTCATAGAAGGACATCTATAAAAACCCACAGCTAGTATCATACTTACTGATATCGGACTAAAAGCCTTACACCTTTACACCTAAGAGCAGGAACAAGACAAGGATGTCCTCTCTCATCACTCCTATTCAACACTACTAGAGGTTTCTCCCTGAGAAAATTAGGTAAGAAAAAGAAATAAAAGACATTCAGATTGGAAAGGAAGAAATAAAATTATTTGAGATGACAGAACCTATATGTGCTCCTGGAGTCCCGGGATCGAGTCCCGCATCAGGCTCCCAGCTCCATGGGGAGTCTGCTTCGCTCTCTGACCTCCTTGCTCGTGCTCTCTCTCACTGTCTCTCTCTCTCAAATAAATAAATAAAATCTTTAAAAAAAAAAAAAAGAAAATCCTAAGGAATCCACCAAAACACTATTAGAGGTAATAAATGAGTTCAGTAAGTTTATAGACTACAAGACCAATATATAAATTGGTCTTATATATTGGTCAATATATAAATTGGACTACAAGACCAATATATATAATTGTGTTTTCTTTTTTTTTTTTTTTTTTAAGATTTATTTATTTAGTTGAGAAAGAGAGAGACAGAAGAGAGTGGGGTGGAAGGAGAAGGAGGGAAAGGGAGTCTTAAGCAGATGCTGGGTTGAGCACAGAGCCCAACTCAAGACTCGATCCCACAATCCTCGGAGAGATCACAACCTGAAATGAAACCAAGAGTCAGATACCTGTACCACCCAAGTGCCCCAAAAATCAACTGTGTTTCTATATTCTTAGAACAAAAAAATTTAAAAGTGGAATTAAAAAACAACTCCATTTATAATGTCAAGAAGAATTTAAATACTTAGTAATAAATTTAATTTTTAGAAATACGAGGCTTATACAATGAAAATTGCAAAGCACTGTTGAAGGAAACCAAAGAAGACCTAAATAAATGCAAATACGTCTCATACTGATGGAGTGGAAGACTTGATCTTGTCACAATGGCACTATTCCTCAAACTGACTTACAGATTTCATATAATCCCTATCAAAATCCCAATGGTCTTTTTTACAGAAACTGACAAGCTGATCCCGAAACAGCCAAAACAATCTTCAAGAAAACAATAACAAAGTTGGAGGACTCACAATTCTTAGTACAAGAATACAAAAAAGCTACAGTAACAAAGACAGTAATTAGAACAATGAAACAGAATTGAACGTCTAGAAATAAACTCATACAGCTATGGTCAATTGCCAAGACTATCCAATGGGGGAAAGAATAATCTTTCTAACAAAGAGTACTGAGACAACTGGATATATCCCTGTGCAGAAGAATAAAATTGGACCCCCACCCTATACCATATAAAACCATTAAACTATTAATAATAAACTAAAATTATGAAACTCTTAGAAGAAAACACAGGTGTAATTCCTGTGACCATGGATTACACGATGGTTTCTTAGGACACCAAAAGCACAAGCAACAAAAGAAAAATAAGTTGAACATCAAACTTGAAAAAAAAAAAATTGTGCTTTTCAAAGGACACTATCAAGAAATTTAAAAAAACACACAAAATGGAAGAAAATATTTACAAATCATACATATGATATGTATGAAGAATATATAATGAACTCTTCTATGAAGAACTCATAATTCAACAATAAAGACAATGAAACTTAAAAATGAGTAAAGGATTTGAATAGATATTTCTCTTAAGAAAACCAAATTAACAAGATAATTTCAGCCAGTGATAAATGTTAAGAAGAAAATAAAGCAGAGTGATGATCAGAAAACTGTTGTGGGGAAGAGGGGTTCTACTTTAATCTAGATGGTTTGGGAAGACTCTTGGAGTTTTATCTGAACTGAGATTTTAACAAGAAAAGCCTCAAAGTAAAGAATCTGGGAGGGAAAGTTTCAGGCAAAAGGAATAGCAGGAAATGATTCATCAGTAAGCTTGTTCTCCCGTTCATTCTCAGCAAGGGATATTTCAAATTTTCTCCATTCTCCCATCATGCATACTCCCTCTGCACATTTCCACTTGGCTTTCTCACAGGCATTTCAAACTCAACATTATCTGAAACCAACTCGTGATTTTCTCTCTCAAATCTTATCTTTCATCCATCCAAACTCCCCCCCCCCATTTCTGTCTCCTAAAAATCTCTCACATCCTTCCACTTAACTTCATCTCCACTGTAACCACCCTAATCCAGTCCTCCATAATCCATCCCCTAGGCCACATCACCTTCCAAATCCTCTATATCTACTCCCCCTCTCCTCTAATCCTTTTCCAGATAGGAGCCAGAAGAATCTTTTCAAAACAAACTTGAACAGATCACTACCTTGATTAAAAACAGAACAAGCAAGCAAAAAAATATTTCAAGGCTCTACATTGCTCTTAGGATAAAATCCAAATTTCTTCATTTATCTTCTACAGAGACCCTCTTTGTTCTGGCCCTAGTTGATCTCTAAAGTCCCCATTATCTCTGTACTCCAGCCACACTAACCTTTCACTCCCTGAACCAGCCAAATGCCTTCCTGCTTTAGGCCCTTTACACAGACTGTTCCCATTACCTGAAGTGCTTGCACTCATCTATCTTCACCTCATTAAATGCATAATTCCTACTCATCCCTCAATTCCCTAAGAAGAAAAGCTTTACCTGAACCCCTAGACTAGACTACCCACCACTCACATAATATTCTCATATAACACCCTCTTCCTTCATAATATGGTTGAGAAATAAAATCTCCCTGGACTTCTCAGTGTCACTGTCAAAAGCCCTGGAGTTCTCCAACATTTCTACATCCCCCAAAATTAGATCTGTTGTTTTCCCCATCTGAAAGGATAATAAAACTTACATTTCCCCCCAAAAAGCTAAAAGGTCAAAGCCTGGCGTAGGTCCCTAGGCTAAGCCCCTAACGTGCTAGGAAGAAGGTAGCAGGTCTCTCCCTAGGTATTTACATATAAAGGAAGGAAGGAAGGAAGGAAGGAAGGAAGGGAGGGAAGAACAAAGGAATGGAGGAGTGGAGGGTGGGAGGAAGATGGACTAGACTGGGGGACGGAAGGAAGAGGGAAAAAAAGGAGGGAAGGAAAGGAGAAAGGGAGAAAAGCAGAGGAAGGAAGGAGAAAGCAGAAGGCAGGCAGGCAGGAAAAGCAAGAAGAAAAAGAGAGAAAAGAATGAATGAATGAATGAAAGAAAAGAGGAGAGGAGAAAGAAAAGAATGAAAGAAAGAGAAAGAAAGAAAAGGGAAGCCTCAGAACTGGAAAAGGCCTCTAGACTGTAAATGCAGAGACCCACAAGGCTATCTGGCTCCAGGAAAGATTTTACTTGCATACCGAGTTAGATACAAAAGTAAGGGGCTGAAGTTAGGATTTAGATTTAGGCTTATTACCTTTCTAAGGCGACCCTTTTCAGGAGGAGAGAGATAGCCACCTCTTCAAAAGCAGAGAAGAATCATTTTTCCTCATCCTTCACCTACAGCTACTCAGCTGTATGTGTACAAGTGATGTGGTTCTTACAGCACTGCCCTAGGGCTAAGGACTAGGGCAGAAGCAGGCCAACACACTTATGATTATGAACTCTGTCTCTAACCCAGAATTCCTCATGTATGCATTCAGAATAAAATTAATAAAAATGAGTATTTTTAAAACCCACGAAGTATTTAAATAATTCTGAAATTAAAGTTCATCATCCCTGTTAGCCTATAAATTTTAAGAGAATAGTCTAATATACATAAGATTCAAAAATATTTGTTGAAAAAAAAATTTGTTGAACGGATGGTGGGAAGACTATGTATAAATGCAGACAGCCATTTTCAGTTTCAATAAATAGCGCCTACAGCCTTATATACTATGTCTCAATAGCAAGTAATCCACAGCTTCCATTATTATTTTGGTTACGTTGGCAAGAAAATGAAAATAAAGTTGTTAAATAAGTTACCTCAGCACAAATTAAATTTCATAGCTTTTTGTCTGTTACTTAGCCTCTTAAGCCTGTCCCAAAGGACTACCTTCTTCATACCTGCTCGACACTTAAAGATATTTATTTTGGCACTGACTGCTGCTCCCAGGAAGTCAAGAAACAGAGCCTAAACCCCACCTGTTCTGCTTAACAGAATAGGTGGGGATATAATCACCACATTCATAACCCACCAAGAAATCTAGGCTGGGGTTAAAGCAACCAAAAGAAGCTTTTTGCTGGCTGCAGAATAAAGAACCTTGTGGAGATAATTACTAAATTAATGAAACCAAAAAGTTTTCCTTTACCCATGGTAGTGAATTTCTTACAGTCACAAAGGTCTGTCAGAAAGAAGAATTTACACTGACAAAATTAATTGCACCAACTATTACAGAATGTAACTTTTTTTGGCTCACTTAATGAGCGAGACAAACTGTATCCACAGAGATACATATCATCTCTCTCACTCCAAATTCACTGGCAGTTACCAGCACCACTGCCTCCCTGACACATACATACTTTCCCAATGATCACTTTAGGGAAAATACATAAAATAATAAAAAATACAGATTATTTATATGCTAGTTTAAAGTAAATGGACTTCACTTTAGATATAAATCACATTGTGTGATTATAATCTCAGCCATAGTTCATCAGGAAGTTATCAATGAACACACCACTGAACAGTTAAATAGAAAATACTGTAATTTCAACCTCAAGTTGCTTTAAAATACTTTGTGGACTGGTCAATAATCACTAAGGGATGTTACTGAATTTTTTTTTTTTAAATATTTTTATTTATTTATTTGTTTGACAGAGAGAGAGATCACAAGCAGGCAGAGAGGCAGGCAGAGAGAGAGAGGGGGAAGCATGCTCCCTGCTGAGCAGAGGGACCTTGGGATCATGACCTGAACCGAAGGCAGCGGCTTAACCCACTGAGCCACCCAGGTGCCCCTGAATCTTATTTTTAAATAAACCTTCTGGTCTATCAGGCTGCAGGGGAAAGGAGAAAAGTTTTTCTTTCATCTGAGAATTCCAGAACCATACAAAAATTTTTATAGAACATGCGATTTGAAATTGGTTGTGAACTGAGTATTAGGAAACACATAAGCAGAAAACGCCCAAACCAGAGTGGTATGACAGTAAATGAGCTGTGTTCTTAAGAGAACAGCACAAAATAATTTATAGAGTGCTCTGCCTGTTCCGTCCACTTCTTAAAACCTTAGGAAAAGGTTACTTTAAGGACACTGAAAATTACTAAGCTGAATGTCAGTCTTAAATCAGTTTAATGTACAACTGCTTCTCACAAAGGAGTTAATGCAATCTAGCAGGTCCTCTTAATTGTTACACTCTGGATATACTTTATTACTTTATCTGAACTTCTGTGTACCACATAAAAAACATCTTCTGAAGGGATGGTTACACATGTTTCAAAGTAATTTAAATTAAGAACAGCTCAAAATATTCTCCATTTAGGCTTCTAAGTCTATAGACATATGAAATCTCTCTTTAAAATGTACAAAATATGGGCACCTGGGTGGCTCAGTGGGTTAAGCCTCTGCCTTTGGCTCAGGTCATGATCTCAGGGTCCTGGGATTGAGCCTCGCATCGGGCTCTCTGCTCAGCAGGGTGCTGGCTTCCCCCTCTCTCTCTGCCTCTCTGCCTACTTGTGGTCTCTGCCAAATAAATAAATAAAATCTTTAAAAATAAATAAAATAAAATGTACAAAGTAATTTCAATCCTTCAAGCATGTATGTGCTTTTTAATAAACGAAAAGCAAGTACCATTTGTAGGGAAAAAAATGACATTATGCATATCCAGAGATAAGTAACTTACATTGTCCTATAGACAGTGCCATTTAATGAAATAACATGAGCTGTAGGGTGAAAAGATAAGGTTTTGAACTTCAGTCCTGCCAACTTGATAAAAGGGTGACCCAGACTAAGTAACAAACTCCCAGAGAAGGGTTGTTATATACTTTCATTGGATCATTGCAAGCACTGAGTTAGTACAAGTAAATTACTTAGCATAACACTTGGCATATAAAAAGCACAAGACTCATGCCCCTTTCTCCCTTCTACCTTAAATACAGCAGGAAACACACAATCATTTTCTCTGAACGTAAGGTAACCATCAGACCGTGGTTTTAGGCATGTCTCCTACCATCAGCTCAGTCCCACACAACACACCCACACACCCACCCACACAGTCCCCAATCTGCTTTAATAACATGCAGCCACCACAAAAAAAAACAATAAAACAAATCATAATTTTCTCCTCCTTCATGCTCACACACTTCCTTTGTGGACTCCTTCCCAATCCAGCTCCTATGCTCAGGTACAATTTATCCCATTCTATTCAATTTATGGGTGTTGCTATTGTATTAGTTATTATATTTTTGTTACATCTATTTTTCTTGTCAAACAGTGGGTTTGACTGTTTCTATATTACTAGTATTCCCATACTAGCTTATAGAACCTAACTGATGCCTAGAACCTGGAAGATATGAGATAAATGTCTGCTAAATGAATAGCCCTAACCCACCTGTGTGGCTCAGTGAGTTGAGCATCTGACTCTTGGTTTCGGCTCAGGTCATGATCTCAGGATCCTAGGACCCTGGGATCGAGCCCCACCTCTGCCTCTGTGCTCAGTACAGAGTTTGCTTGAGATTCTTTCCCTCACCTTCTCCATCCCCCTCTGCTCCTGGTCTCCACTCTCTTTCTCTCTCCCCCGAAAAAAATAGAATATTTAAATGAATAGCCCCAAGGGCACCTGGGTGGTTCATTCTGCCTTCTGCTTGGTTGTAATCTTGGGGTCCAGGGATGACTCCCTGCTCAAGGTGGAGTCTCCTCCTCCCTCTCCCTCTCCCCCTTCACTCATGCTCTTGCTCTCCCCCTCTCAAATGAATAAGTAAAAAAATCTTAAAAAAAAAAAAAAAACGAACAGCCCAGCCTCCTCTCCCTGGCACCCTACTCATTCAACAAACATAATTTACTCAAAATATGCCCATTCATTCCGATTTAGGGTATTCAACAATTCTGACTAAAACAGCAGAAACTTTTTTCCCCATTTCTGATACCTTTACATCTCTTTTGAACAAATTTCTTATATTTTAAAATCTTACCATAAAACAAATAAAGAACAAGAAAAATCTCCAATAATGTTATGTAAGCACTAAATCAAATAAAACTTGGCACCGAAGTTACCACTTATTTTTATCTTTGTTATAACTAGTTAATTGTACCTTCAACAGGACTGTAAGTTTTTAAATATTAGTTCAGCATATTCTACTATACTAAGTACTCAAAAGTATCTTAATGAATTAGCTAACTCACAATGGTATACAGTGCCATCAATCAAAACCTGTTTAATTGGAAATATAACTGTGGATTAGTAAATCCATCTGCTTCACAGAGCAAATGAGCCTGGAAAAGTTTTGCACAAACATATTCAAAATTCACAGGGGAAGATTAGTTTGCCATTTAAACTAATTCTACAATCCTTTTATAAAGCAAAGAATGCCTCCCCAAACCTGTTAAAGACACTTAAATTCTTATTTGAATGTTAATTTTACTTTGCTTGAAATAAACTATCTATATTTAAAAGATCAAGTAAAAGAGTCTCATCTGATGTGCTCTGATTCTCTCACAGCTTAAAGTGAGGTCTTCTGAACTTCGTAACACCTAGCATCCCATCTCACCTTCCTTAAAGCACATATTACTTCTATTTTGTATGTAAATAATGTATGTGCATGACTCATTGCTTCTCTTAGAGGGCAGGGCTTCTGATTCATCCTCTGCCCCCACCCAACACCCCTGCTATACCTTTGGAAAGAATAAACATTTAATACAATGATGGCAGAGTACTTGTGAACATATGTCAAAATGGTCTCTCTCCTTTTAACATAAATGTAAACACTGCCCCAGTATTAAGTCATATGTCACTTCATTTCCAACAGCTTATTAGATTGCCTCATAGCCAGTGTTGGACCTTGGGCCATGTAATCCTGGAACATAGGTGGTCAATCTGGTAGGCAAAACTAACCCACAAAGAGAGAAATCACAAGAGACTGACTCTAGGACATGAAATGGCCAGGAAAGGGACAGGAAGGAATTCTGCAGGATGGCAGCAATGCTTTTGGGATATTTTATATTTGGGACAGGAAGGAATTCTGCAGGATGGCAGCAATGCTTTTGGGATATTTTATATTTTGGGATACTGGTAAAAAGGGTATGAACTGATTTCAAAACTCACCTAACTGTATACCTGAAAACTATGGGGTTTTTTGTTTTTTACTGAATGTAATCATATCTAAAAAATAAATAAATAAATAAATAGTACTTCCCAGAATTCCACACAGGTAACACTGCTTACAACAGCAATTATAAAACCTAAAATGACAGCAGTTATTCCTGTCATCTCCTCTCTATTTGGAGAGCATGAGCTCCTTAAACTATCCTGATAGTATTTAACGTACCAGAAAGCCTTCACCAGCTAAGCCTTCACCAGAGAGCCTTCACCAGAGTCTTATGGGCACTCAAGATTAAAATGTCATCATGCTACTGGAAATCCACACCAATAAAAACTTGGAGGAGCCAAAGGCCCACAATAGTGGAAGAATTTCCCCCCATTCATCCCTCAAGTTATCACAGATAACTCCCTCATCTCCCACCCATCCCCCATTATAGAAATCTTCATGTCCCGCAAAAGATTTGTGGTGTCTATACTACAGATAAAGCCTCAGGGAAGTATACTGAATCAGTACACAAGGGAACAGTAATATTAAGGGTCTAAGATCCTGGGAAGACAGCTGCTTTTCTTTAAAAAAAAGACCTATATTAGAACAAATATATACAAGATCATCTTTAAGAGCTGGAACAGCCTGGCGGTCATTATACTAATTATGGCTAATTAAGTACCAGAAAGTTTTAATAGTATCGGAAACTAAAGTAAGATGGCCAGAGCAAGAACCACAAGGCCAGAAGAAAAGTTTTTCTGACCAAAAGATCAGACCTGCTGAGTTCTCGTAATAAGTATGTCTCTAATACTGAGATACTGTATTATGATATCAGTGTCAGATGTCATTAAGTATCTGTAACACATTACTCCCTTTGGTCTGCTTCTGCTTAGAATCTGGCATTCCATACAGCTTGCTTTCAGAGAGTATGTGCACTACTGCACTAATCAGATAGCCTAAGTATGCATACAAGTCTCAACAGTTCTATTTGTTATGAATTAATAAATTGGAATACTAGTTTATATAATGTAAATACAATGGCCATGAGTTTCTACCACAGTTACTATAAATCTGGTTAAGTCCTCCTTCAAAGATTTTCTGAGTCAACAAAAGCTGAGTGTCAAATCAGCAATCCTTCTGAATTCAGCAGTATAAACGTCATCCTATAAAGAGACTTGCAGCAGTGCTTCTGAAGCTGTACCCCTGCCTTCCAAATTACCTCTAGCATGTAAACCCTAGGTGACTAACTCACAAATATAGGTCCACATCCCTTACCTGAGACCTTTGCTTCAGATGTTTTGAAATTCACAATTTGAGAAAAATAATATACATATAGTACATAAACTGTGTCACAGTCTAGGGATCTAGGGTATCAAGCATTTAATTAATTTCACAAACATATTGGCATTTCTATAGTACAACACATATTTACACCAACTATGGTAAAGACCATAAACAGCCTTAAGGTTCAAGATAGACTTTACTTCCAAAGAAGAATAAAGTTAGTGGAAAAAAAACCTTTGGAATTCAGAGATTAAGGGATTTCAAAATTATATGTAAAGGTTTGTCAGCGTGTGTGTGTGTGTGTGTGTGTGTGTGTGTGTAGGTAGATTCCATGTCCAGCATGGAGCCCAATGCAGGTTGAACTCACAACACCAAGATCAAGTCCTGAGCCAAGATCAAGAGTCAGACACTTACTTAACCGACTGAGCCACCCAGGCACTCCATGGGCTTATATTTTGATCTAGTGACCTATTACACTGTAAAGTCTCAGGTCTTTCACTATTTCTTAAAAAAGATAATTTTATCAAGTCAGAACTTAAAGCCAACAGATCAGTGGAAAGAACTACTTTCACAGCTTTTAACTTAACTAAGCACAGCTATGAAAATATAGTTTTCACATCATTTCTAAAGTTAAATATTAAATACTGAACAGCAGTTTAGATTGTGCAGATTAAAGGATGTTAATATATGGACCCTAATGTAAATTTTCCATTTTTGCTGTGCTTCTCACATATTTCCAGAATAGTAAATAATGATTAATGTTATTTCACAAAAAAACAACTGAAAGAAATGATAGAAGCAAGCACGTTAAGCTCCAGGTGGTTTGTGCTATAGATTAGTACTTCTCTGTGCAGTGATAGACCATTATCTTTCCACTTCACTTCTCTAACAAAAATTGCCCAGGAACGCTTTTCCTTATTTAGAAAAGACTAAGTCAGGGCCCAAAGCAATAAGGTTATGAAAAAACAAACAGTAAAAAGAACACTACGAAAATTTAAAGATGGGAAATTTGGTACAACACAAAAAATAATTTAGTTAGCATGAACAATAGTCAGAACGACAGTATTTTGAATTCTTAGTCCTAATTCTAAGACTCATCCTCGGGCTCAATTGAGAAGGGGACATGCTCCAAAAGAACAAATTTTTACATAGGAACTGGTAAAAAATGGTTCCCAGGAATTCAAGAGCTATGGCTAAAGGAATTTCTCAACTTTTCAAACTTCTCAAGAGAATGTTCAAGTTCTTGAGAAGTTAATCATCTACAATAAACATATTTAACTTCCACATTCAGGAGGAAAAACAACTTTTAAAAAAGCAGTTTAAAAGCCTTCATTCTTTGTCAGGTCTAATTTTACTTTGGGTTTCTTTAAAAGGCAAATGAAAAAAAAAAGAAGGAAGAAGAGTGAATATGCAAGCACAAAACGGTGGGTTAGTCATGCCTAAAGCTTGGTATCTGCTCCTAGGGGTCTTCTCCCCATCTGGTAGGCTCTCAGCGAGATGTAATAGGAAGGAGTCTTTTGTTTATCATTGGCATTTCAATAGGGATAATCTAAGTCCCTATCTTACGTCTTAGATGTAAAAAGATTCATTACTTTTTAATGATTAATCAAAGCAGTTAGCATTTTAGAAGGATCTTTGCAAAAAGTTTATTTCCCTGTGATAATGACATAAACTATTGTATGTCAACAGACGAGTAATAACTTGATATCACTTTTTTAAAAATATTACTGCTGGAGCAATGATGCAGTCAGTTAAGCATCTGACTCTTGGTTTCCACCCAAGTTGTAATCTCAGGGTCTGGAGATCCAGAATATGTCAGAATCTGCTTGAGATTTTCTCTCACTCTCCTTTTGCCCTTCCTGCTCATGTGAGTGTGTACGCACTGGGGCACATGCTCATTCATTCTCTCTCTCTCTCTCTCTCTCAAATAAATAAATAAGTAAATCTTATTTTAAAAATTACGCTAGTGCAATTCAATATCCTCTAACAGAAAGAACATTCTATTTGGGTAAGAAAACTTGATCAGATACACAGAAACTATCGTGTGATTTCGTAAGTCTCAATTTCTTCATGTGTGCAGGAAATAATATCAACTACTTCATACTAGTGTTAATTCCGTATTTACTGAACACTCACTAAATGCCAGCTACTGCTCAGAGGCTAGAGGTAAAATAATGAAGTTTCTGTTCTCATGGAGTTTATATTCCAGAGTAGAGAAACAGACAATAAACAAGAAAAAATAATTTCAGCAGCTAACAATAAACACCATTTAAAAAAAAAAAATCATTGTGGTCCCATATTGAACTCGAGTTGGAAGAGGCGAGTCGGTCTCAAAATGGAGGGCCATGATCCAAAGGAACCAGAGCAGTTGAGAAAACTGTTTATTGGTGGTTTGAGCTTTGAAACTACAGATGATAGTTTAAGAGAACATTTTGAAAAATGGGGTACACTTACAGATTGTATAGTGATGAGAGACCCCCAAACAAAATGTTCCAGGGGTTTTGGTTTTGTGACTTACTCTTGTGTTGAAGAGGTGGATACAGCAATGTGTGCCCGACCACACAAGGTTGATGGGCGTGTAGTGGAACCAAAGAGAGCTGTTTCTAGAGAGGATTCTGTAAAGCCTGGTGCCCATCTAACAGTGAAGAAAATTTTTGTTGGTGGTATTAAAGAAGATACAGAAGAATATAATTTAAGAGACTACTTTGAAAGTATGGCAAGATTGAAACCACAGAAGTTATGGAAGACAGGGAGAGTGGAAAAAAGAGAGGATTTGCTTTTGTAACTTTTGATGATCATGATACAGTTGATAAAATTGTTGTTCAGAAATACCACACTATTAATGGGCATAATTGTGAAGTTAAAAAGGCCCTTTCTAAACAAGAAATGCAGTCTGCTGGATCACAAAGAGGTCGTGGAGGTGGATCTGGCAACTTCATGGGTCGTGGAGGGAACTTTGGAGGTGGTGGTAACTTTGGCCGTGGTGGAAACTTTGGTGGAAGAGGAGGCTGTGGTGGTGGTGGTGGTGGTGGTGGCAGCAGAGGTAGTTATGGAGGAGGTGATGGTGGATATAATGGATTTGGAGGTGATGGTGGCAACTATGGTGGTGGTCCTGGTTACAGTAGTAGAGGAGGCTATGGTGGTGGTGGACCAGGATATGGAAACCAAGGAGGTAGAAATGGAGGTGGTGGTGGAGGATATGATGGTTACAATGAAGGAGGAAATTTTGGAGGTAACTATGGTGGTGGTGGGAACTATAACGATTTTGGAAATTATAGTGGACAACAGCAATCAAATTATGATCCCATGAAGGGGGGCAGTTTTGGTGGAAGAAGCTCGGGCAGTCCCTATGGTGGTGGTTATGGCTCTGGTGGTGGAAGTGTGGATATGGTAGCAGAAGGTTCTAAAAAATTTTCAGAAGAAAAGGGCTACAGTTCTTAGCAGGAGAGCGAGGAGTTGTCAGGAAAGCTGCAGGTTAGTTGAGACAGTCATCCCAAATGCATTAGAGGAACTGTAAAAATCTGCCACAGAAGGAACGATAATCCACAGTCAGAAAAGTTACTGCAGCTTAAACAGGAAACCCTTCTTGTTCAGGACTGTCATAGCCACAGTTTGCAAAAAGTGCAGCTATTGATTAATGCAATGTAGTGTCAATTAGATGTACATTCCTGAGGTCTTTTATCTGTTGTAGCTTTGTCTTTTTCTTTTTCTTTTCATTACATCAGGTATATTGCCCTGTAAATTGTGGTAGTGGTACCAGGAATAAAAAATTAAGGAATTTTTAACTTTAAAAAAAAAAAAATCATTGTGACAGTGACTGACAAGTGAGGTCTACTTTAGATAGGCTGTTATGGAAAGGATTCTCTAAGCAGTGACATCTGAAAAGACCTATGTAACAAGAAGGAAATCAGTCATGCTACAGACTAGGAGTAATAACATGGCAGAAAGCTATGCAAAGGCCCTGAGGCAGGAATAAATCTGAGGCACTCTAGGAACAGAAAAAAAATCTAGAGTGGACAGAAAGTGGTGAGCAAAGAAGTACTATAGCAAAATAAATGGAGGCAGATAACCAAGCACATCTAAGTCATAATAAAGAGTTTGGACTTTTTCCTTAAGTCACTAGAGAATTTTAAGCAGGGAAATAACAAGATCTTTCATTTTTCTTTTTGTTTTCTAAGATTACTTGGGCTGCTGATAGAAAATGCATTTTAGAGAGCAAAAATGGAAACAGAACAGTTACGAAGTTTTTTACAACAGATCAATTGAGACATGATGGTGGTTTATATACTACCATGGTAGCAAGAAAAAATGGGAGATGTTGAGAGGCTTAATGAGGTGATATATTTGACAATATCAGAAAATACCTACAACAGTGATTAACATCTAGCAGAGGCTTATGGCAGATTGTATTTTCCAACAAAGACCTACAATAATATGACTCACCCCACAAACTCTTCTATAACTTTGCCACTGACTCATTAAAAAGTGGAGCCTTCTACCTGTGGGTGGTCTTCATAAACTGCCTTAAGTAAGTAAACTATTACCCAACTGAGCAGAACTATAATAATGCCGATTATTGTACCTTCTCTTCCAGCATCACAAACAGCACAGGAATCTTAATCTCCCAAAACCAGATAACTGAGCCCACATTAAGTAAGGATGAAGGAGAAATGGGATTCTTCATTCATTTTGCTACCTAAAGAAATGCAACACTAAATTATATGGAAAGTTCTTAATAAAATGTTATTAAGTTGTAGAGTATCATGCAAAAGATGATCTAGTTTTATACAAAATACATACATGTATATTTAAACATAAACAATTTTTAGGAAAACTATTTTCCAAAACACAGAGGAATTTCAGATGGGACTTTCCTGCCTTCTACTGTATATGCTTTTCAGTACTGTTTCAATTTCTTAAAATTAAGGGTCTCATCTCTTTAAGAACAATAAAACCACTGTTTTAAAGCTTTAAAAAAGGAATCAATGTCACCAAATTATGCAGAAACAGTGCTATTAAAATTAAGTGTGAAAAAGGCAAGAGTACCCATTGGATTTAGACCTTTGTTAGGATTTTCAGTAAAATCTGGAGATTAAGACTGCTGCAGAGTAAATGTAAGATGGATGGATACAAACAGTGCAGAAAAGGCTTTCCACAGGTTTAAGGAGAGAGGTCAAGATGGTATTTCCAGAGACACACAGAATGAGCAGAGACATTTTTTGACTTGGAAGAAATATGACCATGTTAATTTGAATAAAAAAGTCAAGCAGGTCCTAAAATTCATATAGAAATTCAAAGGACCCAAAATAGCCAAAACTATCTTAAAAAAAAAGAAAAAAGAAAAAGGATGAAAGACATACATCCCAATTTCAAAACTGATTACAAAGCTATAATAATTATAACGGTGTGACACTGACTTAAGGGGAGACATAAAGATCAATGGAGTAGAATTAAGAGGCTAGAGACAATATACAGTAACAGTCACCTTACAGGCAATACAATGGCACTAAAATCATATCTCTCAATAGTTACCCTGAATGTTAATGGGCTAAATGCCCCAATCAAAAGACACAGGGTATCAGAATGGATAAAAAAACAAAACCCATCTATATGTTGCCTCCAAGAAACTCATTTTAAACCCGAAGACACCTCCAGACTTAAAGTGAGGGGGTGGAAAAGAATTTACCATGCTAATGGACATAGAAGCAGGAGTGGCAATCCTTATATCAGATCAATTAGATTTTAAGCCAAAGACTATAATAAGAGATGAGGAAGGACACTATATCATACTCAAAGGGTCTGTCCAACAAGAAGATCTAACAATTTTAAATATCTATGCCCCCAACGTGGGAGCAGCCAACTATATAAACCAATTAATAACAAAATCAAAGAAACACATCAACAATAATACAATAATAGTAGGAGACTTTTACACTCCCCTCACTGAAATGGACAGATCATCCAAGCAAAAGATCAGCAAGGAAATAAGGGCCTTAAACGATACACTGGACCAGATGGACATCACAGATATATTCAGAACATTTCATCCCAAAGCAAGAGAATATACATTCTTCTCTAGTGCACATGGAACATTCTCCAGAATAGATCACATCCTCGGTCCTAAATCAGGACTCAACCGGTATCAAAAGATTGGGATCATTCCCTGCATATTTTCAGACCACAATGCTCTGAAGCTAGAACTCAACCACAAGAGGAAGTTTGGAAAGAACCCAAATACATGGAGACTAAACAGCATCCTTCTAAAGAATGAATGGGTCAACCGGGAAATTAAAGAAGAATTGAAAAAAATCATGGAAACAAATGATAATGAAAATACAACGGTGCAAAATCTGTGGGACGCAACAAAGGCAGTCCTGAGAGGAAAATATATAGCGGTACAAGCCTTTCTCAAGAAACAAGAAAGGTCTCAGGTACACAACCTAACCCTACACCTAAAGGAGCTGGAAAAAGAACAAGAAAGAAACCCTAAGCCCAGCAGGAGAAGAGAAATCATAAAGATCAGAGCAGAAATCAATGAAATAGAAACCAAAAAAACAATAGAACAAATCAACGAAACTAGGAGCTGGTTCTTCGAAAGAATTAATAAAATTGATAAACCCCTGGCCAGACTTATCAAAAAGAAAAGAGAAAGGACCCAAATAAATAAAATCATGAATGAAAGAGGAGAGATTACAACTAACACCAAAGAAATACAAACAATTATAAGAACATACTATAAACAACTCTACGCCAACAAATTTGACAATTTGGAAGAAATGGATGCATTCCTAGAAACATATAAACTACCACAACTGCACCAGGAAGAAATAGAAAGCCTGAACAGACCCATAACCAGTAAGGAGATTGAAACAGTCATTAAAAATCTCCAAACAAACAAAAGCCCAGGGCCAGACGGCTTCCCGGGGGAATTCTACCAAACATTTAAAGAAGAACTAATTCCTATTCTCCTGAAACTGTTCCAAAAAATAGAAATGGAAGGAAAACTTCCAAACTCATTTTATGAGGCCAGCATCACCTTGATCCCAAAACCAGACAAGGATCCCATCAAAAAAGAGAACTATAGACCAATATCCTTGATGAACACAGATGCAAAAATTCTCACCAAAATACTAGCCAATAGGATTCAACAGTACATTAAAAGGATTATTCACCACGACCAAGTGGGATTTATTCCAGGGCTGCAAGGTTGGTTCAACATCCGCAAATCAGTCAATGTGATACAACACATCAATAAAAGAAAGAACAAGAACCATATGATACTCTCAATAGATGCTGAAAAAGCATTTGACAAAGTACAGCATCCCTTCCTGATCAAAACCCTTCAAAGTGTAGGGATAGAGGGCACATACCTCAATATCATCAAAGCCATCTATGAAAAACCCACTGCAAATATCATTCTCAATGGAGAAAAACTGAAAGCTTTTCCACTAAGGTCAGGAACACGGCAGGGATGTCCATTATCACCACTGCTATTCAACACAGTACTAGAAGTCCTAGCCTCAGCAATCAGACAACAAAAGGAAATTAAAGGCATCCAAATCGGCAAAGAAGAAGTCAAATTATCACTCTTCACAGATGATATGATACTCTATGTGGAAAACCCAAAAGACTCCACTCCAAAACTGCTAGAACTTATACAGGAATTCAGTAAAGTGTCAGGATATAAGATCAATGCACAGAAATCAGTTGCATTTCTCTACACCAACAACAAGACAGAAGAAAGAGAAATTAAGGAGTCAATCCCATTTACAATTGCACCCCAAACCATAAGATACCTAGGAATAAACCTAACCAAAGAGGCTAAGAATCTATACTCAGAAAACTATAAAGTACTCATGAAAGAAATTGAGGAAGACACAAAGAAATGGAAAAATGTTCCATGCTCCTGGATTGGAAGAATAAATATTGTGAAAATGTCTATGCTACCTAAAGCAATCTACACATTTAATGCAATTCCTATCAAAGTACCATCCATCTTTTTCAAAGAAATGGAACAAATAATCCTAAAATTTATATGGAACCAGAAAAGACCTCGAATAGCCAAAGGGATATTGAAAAACAAAGCCAAAGTTGGTGGCATCACAATTCCGGACTTCAAGCTTTATTACAAAGCTGTCATCATCAAGACAGCATGGTACTGGCACAAAAACAGACACATAGACCAATGGAACAGAATAGAGAGCCCAGAAATAGACCCTCAACTCTATGGTCAACTAATCTTCGACAAAGCAGGAAAGAATGTCCAATGGAAAAAAGACAGCCTCTTCAATAAATGGTGTTGGGAAAATTGGACAGCCACGTGCAGAAAAATGAAATTGGACCATTTCCTTACACCACACACAAAAATAAACTCAAAATGGATGAAGGACCTCAATGTGAGAACGGAATCCATCAAAATCCTTGAGGAGAACACAGGCAGCAACCTCTTCGACCTCAGCCACAGCAACATCTTCCTAGGAATATCGCCAAAGGCAAGGGAAGCAAGGGCAAAAATGAACTTTTGGGATTTCATCAAAATCAAAAGCTTTTGCACAGCAAAGGAAACAGTTAACAAAACCAAAAGACAACTGACAGAATGGGAGAAGATATTTGCAAACGACATATCAGATAAAGGACTAGTGTCCAAAATCTATAAAGAACTTAACAAACTCAACACCCAAAGAACAAATAATCCAATCAAGAAACGGGCAGAGGACATGAACAGACGTTTCTGCAAAGAAGACATCCAGATGGCCAACAGACACATGAAAAAGTGCTCCATATCACTCGGCATCAGGGAAATACAAATCAAAACCACAATGAGATATCACCTCACACCAGTCAGAATGGCTAAAATCAACAAGTCAGGAAATGACAGATGCTGGCGAGGTTGCGGAGGAAGGGGAACCCTCCTACACTGTTGGTGGGAATGCAAGCTGGTGCAACCACTCTGGAAAACAGCATGGAGGTTCCTCAAAATGTTGAAAATAGAACTGCCCTATGACCCAGCAATTGCACTACTGGGAATTTACCCTAAAGATACAAACGTAGTGATCCAAAGGGGCACGTGCACCCGAATGTTTATAGCAGCAATGTCCACAATAGCCAAACTATGGAAAGAACCTAGATGTCCATCAACAGATGAATGGATCAAGAAGATGTGGTATATATACACAATGGAATACTATGCAACCATCAAAAGAAATGAAATCTTGCCATTTGCGACAACATGGATGGAACTAGAGTGTATCATGCTTAGCGAAATAAGTCAAGCGGAGAAAGACAACTATCACATGATCTCCCTGATATGAGGAAGTGGTGATGCAACATGGGGGCTTAAGTGGGTAGGAGAAGAATCCATGAAACAAGATGGGATAGGGAGGGAGACAAACTGTAAGTGACTCTTAATCTCACGAAACAAACTGTGGGTTGCTGGGGGGAGGGGGGTTGGGAGAAGGGGGATAGGGTTATGGACATTGGGGAGGGTATGTGCTTTTGGGTAAATTGAAAGGGGAGATGAACCATGAGAGACTATGGACTCTGAAAAACAATCTGAGGGGTTTGAAGTGGCGGGGGGGTGGGAGGTTGGGGTACCAGGTGGTGGGTATTATACAGGGCACAGCTTGCATGGAGCACTGGGTGTGGTGAAAAAATAATGAATACTGTTTTTCTGAAAATAAATAAACTGGGAAAAAAAAAAAAAGAATTAAGAGGCTAGAAGTAAACCCTCATGTTTATGGTCAACTGATTTTCAACAAAGGTGCCAAGATAAAAAAAGAGTCTTTTCAATATAGGGTGCTAGAATAATTGGATAGCCACACATGAAAAGAATAAAAAATGATATAAAATTTACGA
This sequence comes from Neogale vison, assembly GCF_020171115.1. Taxonomy (NCBI): domain Eukaryota; kingdom Metazoa; phylum Chordata; class Mammalia; order Carnivora; family Mustelidae; genus Neogale; species Neogale vison. Next base: position 41,500,486 of record NC_058092.1, on the reverse strand, counting down.
GAAAGAATGTCACCTTAGCTCACACCATGTACAAAAATTAATTCAAAATGAATCAAAGACCTAAATATAAGAGTTTAAACTTTAAACTCTTAGAAGAAAGCAGATATAAAACTTTCTGACCTTAGATAAAACAATGGTTTTATGTCACCAAAAGCACAAGCAACAAATGATAAGGTTAAACTAAACATAATCAAATTTGAAAATTTTGTGCTTCAAAGAACACCATCAAGAAAGTAAAAAGACAGGGTAGTTCATTTTGGTTAAGCAGCTGTCTTGGGCTCTAGTCATGATCTCAAGGGTCCTAGGATCAAGCTTCCTACTCAGTGGGGAGTCTGCTTCTCCCTCTACCTCTCCCACTAGGATCATGCTCTCTCACTTTTTTTCTCTCAAATAAATAAAATCTTAAAAAGAAAAAAATAAAGTAAAAAAGACAACCCACAGGAAAAAAATTTGCAAATTATGTATCTAATAGCAGACTTGTATCTAGGATATAAAAAAAAAAAGTCTTACAACTCAAAAAAGACAAATAACAATTTAAAAATTAGCAAAGGGGCTGGGAGCACCTGAGTGGCTCTGCTGATTAAGCAACGGACTCCTGATTTTGGCGTGGGTCATGATCTCAGGGTCATGAGATTGAGCCCCACCTCTGGCTCTGTGCTGGCCTACTTAAGATCCTCTCTCTTCCTTCCCCTCTGCCCCTACCCCACCCCCCTGCTCTAGCGCACGTGCTCTCTCTAAAAAAAATAAAAATAAAAAAATAAAAATTAGCAACAGACCTGAATAGATATTTCTCTAGAAAAGATACAAATGGGGCGCCTGGGTGGCTCAGTGGGTTGGGCCCCTGCCTTTGGCTCAGGTCATGATCTCAGGGTCCTGGGATCGAGTCCGGCATCGGGCTCTCTGTTCAGCGGTGAGCCTGCTTCCCTTCCTTTCTCTCTGCCTGCCTCTCTGCCTACTTGTGATCTCTCTCTGTCAAATAAATAAATAAAATCTTTAAAAAAAAAAAAAATACAAATGACCAATAATCATATGAAAAGGTGCTCAGTATCAGCAGCCATCAAGGAAACTAAAATCAAAACCATAGTAACATAGTACTTCATACCCACTTAGGATGGCTATAATCAAAATGACAGATAATAACAGTACTGGCAAGGATGTAGAGAAATTGAAACCCTTATACCTCTGGTGGGAATGTAAAATCATGCTGCTGCTTTGGAAAACATTTTGGCAATTTCTCAAAAAGTTAAATATAGAGTCACCATATGACCCAGCAATTCCACTCCTATGTATATACAAGAGACATGAAAACATACGTCCACACCAAAACATATGTACACATATGTTCATAGTAGCATTAGTCACAATACCTAAAAAAAAAAAAATGGAAACAACTCAAATGTCTGTTAACTGATGAATGGATAAATACAAATGTATAATACTCATACAACAGAATATTCAGCTGTAAAAACTATTGATATGTGCTATAATATGGATGAATCTTAAAAACATTATGCTAGGGGCGCCTGGGTGGCTCAGTGGGTTAAGCAGCTGCCTTCGGCTCAGGTCATGATCCCAGGGTCCTGGGATCGAGTCCCGCATCGGGCTCTCTGCTCAGCAGGGAGCCTGCTTCCCTCTATCTCTCTCTCTGTCTACTTGTGGTCTCTGTCTGTCAAATAAACAAATAAAATCTTTAAAAAAAAACATTATGCTAAATGAAAGAAGCCATACTAAAATTATTTAAAGAAAACTTTTATAATATGATTCTACTTACATGAAATGTACAAAATAGGCAAATCTATAGAGACCAAAAGCAGATTAGTGGTTGCCTAGGTTGGGGTACCAGTAACAATATAATAGAAAGTGTTTCTTCTGTGGGTGATCAAAGTTTTCTAAAATTGTGGAGACAGTTACACAATTCTGTGAACATACTAAAAACCATTTAATTGTATTCTTCAAATAGATGGTATGTGAATTATTACCTGTTCACACACACACACACACACACACACACAAGCAACAAGCAGCCCAAAGATTTCCTAAAAATTTCCACATGAAATTGTTACAACAAAGACATTTAGGTGTTGTATTGCAAAATAAATATTCTTAAAATAAACAAACCACAAAAGCCCAACATAGAAAGGAATTTTAAGATACATGAGAGAAAAGGAGTAGAGAAAGCAAAAAAGGAGAAAATCTATAGACTGGGGTCCTTGAAAATTTGTGAACAGATGGAATCCAGAATACCCAAGGATTACCTCTTCCACTATGATGGGGAAGAATGCAGGCAAGGGTTGGCAGGAAAGTAGGTATACTACTAAGGGTGGGTACAAGACGTTAAGAGTCTTCCCACTAAATGTACTCCATTGTCTCTGGGAAGCACGGCACCTTCCCTGAATGACAGAGGAAAGAGAAGGGTTGAGAGAATGTATAGACAGCTGTCAAAGGGACAAAGCAAATATTCACCCAATATTTTATCTATCCATCTGTGTTATAGTAGTAATGCTAAAATAAAACACAACAAATGAAGTAGACAATCTTAGCATGAAGGCCTAATGTCAACATAACTCCAGGAAATAGCAAATGGACTTTCATAATAATCTTAATATTATCATGTGAATGGGAAAAAATTATGAATACCTCAAAACACTTCCTCTGAATATAATTCCATTTGTATGACTCCATGTACCTTATAAATGTAACATTTGCAATAAATTTTTTTTTAAAGATTTTATTTATTTATTTGACAGAGAGAAGTCACAAGTAGATGGAGAGGCAGGCAGAGAGAGAGAGAGAGGGAAGCAGGCTCCCTGCTGAGCAGAGAGCCCGATGCGGGACTCGATCCCAGGACCCTGAGATCATGACCTGAGCCGAAGGCAGCTGCTTAACCCACTGAGCCACCCAGGTGCCCTGCAATAAAATTTTTTTAAAAAAGTAAAGTCCCTTTTTTAAAGAACTCGTCTAAGAGAATCCTTCATGATAAAATGAGAAGGAAAACAAACGACTGGGCTAGCCATTTGTTTGTCTTCCTCTATCAGCAATAAAAGGAATAAATCCTTAATCTAAATCACTTGTGCATTGTCTTGGCTTTGATTGGAATTAGTTAAGTATTTGAAAATCTGATCCTATGACAATTACCACATACAGGAGTGGCATATTTAAGAATAATCTATTTTCCATCCTTCCACAAATTATCATCATCAACAAAACTGCTTGCAACAGAACCAAGAGCTGACTGCTTATCTGATACAACACTCTAAGCAAAAGATCCCACACAATTCTACAGGCTCTGGATAATAAAACAAAAGCCACTGCTGTTGATGTAAGCTCAATCATGTTTTATATAAACCATGGAATATACATTATTTGTTGTTAGCATATTCTGCAAAACTTACAAGGCTGTGTAAAACACAATTCCAAACAGCCTTCTGAATCTCATCTCTAAACCAAGTTTTAAGGGCCTTGGACATTCCATTCACTACAAGAACAATGCACCACACTGTAGGACTTGAACATCATAATGCTCAGTTACTGACACTGAGGAGTTTACAAATTTGTAAAGATAAAGAATGTACTATAGATATGGCTAGTTAATGTTAACAAATATAAAATGATTAAAAGCCCAAAAATTATATAAGCAAGTTTCAAGGGTACTGAAAGAGAAAAATCAAGGCTGACTAGAGTATTTAAGAAAGCAAACAATACAAAATTTCCATATTCTTCTTCCCACTGATACTCCTTACCATTTTAGAAGCTTCCTTTGTTTTCTTTTCAGCATATTTAGATTAGATACAATTTTTCTTTTGTTTCTTTTACAGTTCAAAAACGACTTATTAGCTTTGGACTTCTAATATACACCATATAAGCCTAATAAAAACTGTCAGAAACAGTTTATTCAGAAAAGTATAAATTCATTTTAACTGTCTGATGGGAGTGGCACTGGTATCTTTCTAGAATATGCAACTACCTCTTCTACACCTTTGTAAGAAAAATACATATTCTTAAGCTCTTCAAAATTCTTGATCATCTTCCAAACATTGCTAAGGACTGCCAAATAACACTTAACTGTGTTTCAACTACCAGTGGTTCTTTTTTGTTGTTGTTGTTGAGTTTATTTATTTATTTATTTGACAGGAAAAAGAGAGTGAGTCCAAGAGCAGGGGCCAGGGAGGGAGAAGCTGACTCACTCCTGAGCAGGGAGCCCAAGGCAGGGCCTGATCACAGCACCCTGGGATCATGACCTGAGCTGAAGGCAGACACTTAACAGACCGAGCCACCCAGGGTGGCCCCCAACAATCAGTAATTCCGAAATGTAAAATCTCTCCCAGGTAGCATGTAATAGGTAAGAATATATGATTTTTCAAATGATTCTTTTTACAAAAAATACTTTGAGTGGCACCGGTAGGTAACTTACTAATTCGCTGTTTCTAACTTTCTCTCTAAAATGTTACAAAAACAATATAAATAGAGTTAAACATTTTGGGATAATGATGAAATAAATCAAATGTTATAATCTCAACTAGTTCCTGAAACAACCTAATAACCTTTAATGTGTCCCTAGCCATTCCATTTTTCCAGGTACCAAGGCCATTAAATCTTTTACTATACTCCTTAAGTCCTAACTCTACTCTTATTTTTAACATGGATCTTGATTCCTGTTCTACATTTAAGCAAAATCCTACTGTAGAAGGCCTACCCCTTAATTCCATATCCCTCTCTGCCTCTTTCAGAATAAAACATCTCAAGCAATCTACATTCACTTTTTCTACTTCTTACACCTTACTCTTTAAACCAGTCCAATCTGCCTTTCCTCCACACCAACCACCCAAAAGAAACTGATCTCACTAAGGGCATCAATGATCTCCAAACTGATCAATCCAGTAGATTTTTTAGTCTTCACCTATTCAGTCTTCTCAACAGTACTCAGGCCAACTCACTATTCCCACCTTGACTGCCACATTCTTCTGGTTTTTCTCTTATTATATCTCTGGCTGTCCCTTGTCACTCTCCTGTGCAGCTTTCTTCTCTCCCAATCCCTTGGATGATTGTGGTTTAAAAATCTGTCCACAAATTCTTTGACACTCCTCTCAAAAGGTAGGGCCTAATTCCCCTTCCAATGCCTCAAATTCCTAATCCCATGAGAATGAGCTAAACTCATTTCTAATGAACAGAATAAGGCAGAAGTGATGTTCTCAGACTAAGTCATAAAAGGCACTGTAGTAACCTCCTCACTTTCACTTTGATCACTCCCTCTGGGTGAAGCCATAAAGCCAATCAGAATGACACTAATCTAGCCCAATGGAGAGGCTGACCGGTGAGGAACTGAGGCCACATTCCAACAGCCAGTAAGGAACTTAGGCCCTGTGCCAAATGCTGGATGAGTGAGTCATCCTGGAAGCTGATCCTTCAACTCCAGTCACGCCTTTCACAGGACCGCAACCCTAGCCAATGTCTTGACTACAACTTCTTAAGACCCTGAGCCAGAACCACACAGCTAAGTCACTCCCAAAGTTCTGAGCCACAGAAACTATGATAATGTTTGTTGTTTTAAATTGCTAAGTATTGGGGTAACTGACTACAAAGCATGTACTAAGCCAATGATGTTTCTCAGCATGCTAATTATTCTCTCAATTCTCCATATATAAAGCTAATACATCTGTAACCAGACTTTTTTCCTCAATTCTAAACTATAGGACATCTTTTTATCAATTTCAATATGCCCCAAAGCAACCTCTTCCCCAACCTGTTCCTCCTCTCTTCCCTATCATTATTCACCCATATAAAACCAAAAAACTCCGTTTCATTAGACGACTTCTCTCCTTATACTCATATCCAAACACTAAGTCCTAAAAATATGACCTGATTATTTCTCTGCAGTGACAGTCTTCTTTAAAGAGTACCTGTACCTCCTGATCAATTTTAAAATCATAGAGACAACCAGGTATCATGTACCACTTGAGGTAATGTTTCACCTATGAAGAATTCTTGCCCAGAAGAAAAAAATTATCTGATTAAGTTTCTAGCTCGACTTATCCATTTATACAGTTCCTATATTGTAGGAAATACAGACAACAAAGGAACATAATTAAACACACCACAAAAACACTGCCAGTAAAAATCCAGAATGTGGAAAATTCTACAGAATAAATGATCTGGTTTCTTCAACAAACAGAAAAAAGAAAGAAATGGAACTGGAATTCTGACTCAGACCAACTGGTGAGGGAGAGATGTTTGAGACAATCAAGGAAATTGAACACGGATATTTCATATTAGTAAATTATTAGTAGTAATACTTGTAATAATGATATTATGGTAACTTTTTTTAAAAAAAAAAGACCTGAACTTTTAGTAATACATCTGAAATATTCACAAATTAAAGGATACAGTATCTGGGATCTACTTTAAAATGAACCAGTGGAGAAGGAAGGAGCTGGTGAAGTATTAACAAAACTAGATTGGCTACATGTTGATAACTGTACAAACTGGATGACAGGAATTCATTTTAATATCCTCTTTTATGTATGTTTGAAATTTTATGTAATAAAAATTTTTCTAGGGGTCCCTGGGTGGTTCAGTGGGTTTAAAGCCTCTGCCTTCCACTCAGGTCATGATCCCAGGATTCTGGGATCGAGCCCCCATCGCATGGGGGGGGGGGGTCTCTGCTCAGCGGGGAGCCTGCTTCCTCCCCTCTCTCTGCCTGCCTTTCTGCCTACTTGTGATCTCTGCCAAATTAAAAAAAGAAATTTTTTTTTCTATAATAAAAAGTACTTATAACACTTAATGATTTCCACTGCCCTGGAGGGTAAAGTTCAAATTCCTTAGCAGTTTACCAAGAAAGCCTTTCATTATCTGGCCCCTACCTACCTCTTCAGCTCATCTCATGTCCACCTCACGGCCCAAACTTCAGAGCTATCTAACTCCTTACTCTTGGCTCCTTTGAAAACATTTATTCCCACTATCTCAAGCAGTTCTCTCTCTCTCTCTGCTCACACAGCTAACTTCTATTTATCACAGGTCACAACAAACTTGTTTCTTCTAGGAAACTTTCCATGACCTTCCAAGACTGAATCAAGTTACTTACCTACACACCCCCAAGCATCCTATGCTTCCCTGATCACAGCTCTTACTTGCTGTATCCCCCAGCAGACTCCAGGCGTCATGAAAGCATAGATTATTTCCATTTTATTTGCCATTTTAATGCCTCCTTTGGGCATTGCACCTGGCACACAGTAGGTTCTCAATAAACATTTGATAAATTTACAAAAGGCATGACCTTCACTAATTTCCTAACCTTCCAACTCCCCATAGAGAATTCCCTCCATTTTCCTTCCTTTTTCACCTTCTTTTGTGATAATGATTCACATAAATGGTTGGCTGTTCACAGTGTTCCAAATTTATACCTTATCTTATCTAACAAACTCATTACTTATATGCTATAAACTAACATTTATAGGCCTGAACTACATTTCCAGGCCTGACCTATGGCTCCAAATGCCTTCCAGACTCCCACTATCTCCCATATACAGTTTTACACCAGAGCTGCTCAGAAACCCTCAGTATCTTCTTAACGCATCTTTATGTTCTCAAGTTTCCCATTTTGTGCATATTTTCCATTGCCTAAAATGCCCTTCTTGGGGCGCCTGAGTGGCTCGGTTGGTTGGACGACTGCCTTCGGCTCAGGGCGTGATCCTGGAGTCCCGGGATCGAGTCCCGCATCAGGCTCCCAGCTCCATGGGGAGTCTGCTTCGCTCTCTGACCTTCTCCTCGCTCGTGCTCTCTCTCACTGTCTCTCTCTCTCAAATAAATAAATAAATAAATAAATGCCCTTCTTCTCTTCTCCCTTTATCCTATAAATCTCAGCTCAAATGTCTCCCTCCCCTTTTCTAGGCAATGTTCCCACAGCACTCTATTCTTATTTCTACTGTAGTATTTATCATATTGTTTTGAAATTTATCATACTGTTTTGAAATCATGTTTAGTTGTCTGCTGCTAGACTGTGAGTTCCTAGGTAGAAGGGACTCTCTTTCCTTCATTCTCTACCACCACCATAGAGAATACAATGCCTGTTATAAAGTCTGCCCCAAATAAATGCTTGCTGAATGAACTACACTGTATTGTTTCTAATAATTAAGAGACTGAACTGGAGCTGAAAAGATTGTCTAAATAATACTTTCCTAAAGCAGACAATCAGTTTCTCTCTTCTTGTATTGGGCAGAACAATACTATATGAAGCTCTTTTTCAAAAAACTGGAAATTCAGAGTATGAAAATTAAAGAAAGATAAAGTAAAAAGACCATTCATTCCCAGAGAACAGGTCTAGGTCTGGGCCCAGGCCCAGAGAAAAAGATCCAGGCTGAGATGATGTTTAGGCGAATCTATTCAGTTCATGGCACTCCCAGTGATTCTAACCTAACTCTTGAGATTATCCCACTATCAAATCCCAGTACAGGCAAACTCTAAAGCAAGGCCAATCTACTTTAGTTCAGGGTTTTCATGGCCACCCTGGAATAGATCTCTGACCACAGAGTCAGACCAGAGCCTGATTTTGGAAACAAGGTACAGAGTGATTGCTATTTATTACTCTGCTAAAACGCTAATGTAATTAATTCAGATACTTTTTCTGGAAGATGTAGCTCCAAGTTATTAGACCCATGCAAATCACTAAGCTGTACCTTCTATGCCTTCTAAATGCTAATATACTAAAACACTGTCCAAGTGTACAGAAGTCCTTGCCAATGTTCAATGTGTCTCTTTCTTTAAGCGAATACCTATCCTCTTCTCATCTTTGTGGGACCTCCTCTAATTTGGGATTAGGTATCATTTTATTTTCACAAGATAATTTTACTTTGTAATACTTCCTTGCTGTTTCTCTACAAGCAAATGCTTTAATACCAAAGAACCAGAAGAGGGAAGGGGGGGAAGACTTCTAAATAGCCATTAGTGAGAAATATGATATCTCCTTCAGCTGACAAGGATGATGTTTTAGAGTCTGGTCTCAGAAGGCAGAAATTAAGTACTGGGGGAAGGGCGGGAGAAGTATACGGAAAACCTGTATTTAGTTAATAAGGCAAGGAGTGATTATCAAGGTATTCAAAAACTAAAAGGGCAAGGAGGCAGAAAAAGGATACACTAAAAAAAAAAACCAAAACAAAACAAAACAAAAAAACCAGGAAAAAGGAAGATTCTGTCTGGGCTAGGCGCTCCTAAAAACCCTAGCTTGGGGCTTCTCCAGTATGGCCCTAGATTTAGACCAATACAAATTTGGGACTTGTAGAATTAACGTAATTCCATCGTGCCACTTTACTGAAATTACTCTACCCTGAACAGGCTGGAAAGAGTCCATGAGAATTTTGGATTATCACGTCTATTAAAACCCAACAGTACTCTTCATCTGTCTGAGCCACGGGATTTCATAATTGCAGAGTTTTCAGAATGTAATGTTCAGCTGCATCTCTTCAAGGCTACCTAAAGATAATCTTGAACAGTAAGTTTAAATCGCATTCAGGTTTGGTCTTTTTCTCCCTTCAAAAATTTTGTAAAGAAAGGACGTTGATAGTTAAAGGATGTTGAAAGTTATATTTTTTTACTCCTGCAGACTAGCCTTTAGTAACTCACAGCTTTCACTTTTCTCCTCCCTGCAGGTTAAGTGCAGTGAAAACAGAAAGCCAGGAATCCGGAATCCTCATTACACCACTTACTGCTAGCTTTGTGATCTTGAGCAAATCATTTAAAAGCCTACAGCCTCAGATTCCAAAACTGTAAAATGAGGATAACAAATACCTATCTTGCGTTAAGTTATTGTGAGTGAAATGAATTAAGGAAACCACTAAACCAGAATATAAACTCCAGAGAAAATGAATGGTAAATATCTTAATCGCTGTTGATTCTTGCTCACACGCACACATTATGTGCACACACAACCCCACACACACGTAGCTCAAATGTTAATAATATAATAATAATAATTAACATATAGTGGGAGTTCAGTAAGTATTTTTCAAATGAATGAAAATACTAGTGCCCCCACCTCTCTCATCATTAACCCAAAAGTGATGATTTTCTTCTTCTATAATTCTCTGAAGCCTTCAAGAAATTCTATTTTGTCCTTTTAAGCCATTTCTTCCCTTTCGTTGGCTATTACGAACTATACACTATTCAGAGACCGTAACTTTGTAAGTAATTTCTCCAATACCACCCACGTATTTCTAATGCGGTAGGTGTGGAACGGATAGTCAGAACATAAGATTCACGGCAATTCGTGCACTTGCTTGCGGCCACTGGTTCGCGTTTAACTACAGCAAGGCCCTCAACTCAGCACTCCCCAAAATACAACTTTCAGGAGACGCTTCATACCCATTTCTGTCTTCGCCAGCAAAAGCCGCCTGGGTGGGAAACCCTTGGCTTCAAAAGTTAAGGCATCAGTTACGCTCGCCTCTCACAGAATAGCGGAGTGCGTCCCATGAAAGAAACACTCAGGGCAGACAGGAGGGATTTCGGACTTGTTCGTGCAGCTAGTCACCTTACGACCTGGTCAAGCTTGTATCAACACCACTCGGAGAAAACAGCGCTCTTTAACCCCTGGAGAGAAGCTAAGGGGCGCGGCCGTCTACAGGGCTGGGTGGGCCGATGTCAAGTTCACGATAAAGTGGGGAGACCACACGGACTGCGTAACCTGACCTTTTAAATCATGGCTAGGACCACCCTCACCCGCCTACACCCCGGCTGGATCCCACCACAGCTTAATACCGGACCCTAAAAAAGGAACGCGGCTCGCCCCTAACCCATAAATCAGACAACCACTGTCTGCTTATTGGCTGCGCCAGCATCTCCTTCACCCTCATTGGCTATCCGGGGCGTAAAACCTCCCCTCACGAGGGAACCCTCCGGTACGGCGGCACCCCCAGTTTAGCAACCTCTACCCCGCTACCAAAAAGCCCGCCCCCCCACCCCAGGGATAGCGACCTCCGAGGCGCTCGGAGTTTTGCCCCACGAGGTCTCACCGTGTAATACGAAAGCAGCCCTGCATTGTAGTCCAGCACAAACCAACGGTACTGCCAGCCCTTCATCACGTTAGTCCATTTACTCAGCGGCCCTTCCATGATAGACGCCATCTTGGGAGCCGCCAATGACAACAAACGGCCTGACGTCACTCGCCTATAAGGCATTCACCATGTGGGGGCGGGGCCGCCGCGGGAAGAGGCGGGACCGGGCGGGGCCGGGGCGGGGCCAGCTTGCTGCTCCTGGTAAACTCCCTCCCATGCCCACAGCTATCAACCTCCAACAAGCTTTCTTGGGGCGTCTATTGTGCGTCCATTGTGTGCAGAACCCGGTGCCAGGGATGTGAGGAATGCAAGCATGAATACCGTTAAGATTATTTATTAACATAAGTAATTTTATTACGCATGATGATACCTTACAAGTCCCAAAGATTTCACATCTGCTATTCATTTATGCATTCATTTCACAAATCCATTCATTTAAGAAATACTTGCTATTTTGTGTTAGATACTCTTGGGCTTTGGGGATTCAGCAGAGACTTCATGAGGGGTGGAGGGAAACAAGCAATAAAATAGTAAATTATGTAGTATATTAAACACTGGTAAGTGCTGTGGACAAAAATTAAGCAAGGAAAAAGGCAGAAAGTGGGAGATGCAATTTTAAATTCCCAAATAGAGAAGGCTTGAAGAAGGTAACTTTTGAGCGAAGACCTAAAGAAAATGAAGGAGAGAACCTAGGAGAAGACTTCCAAGGGAAGGAATAACAAGTACAAACACCTTTAGCCTGGCATGTTGAAATATCAGCAAGTTCAGTGTGAGTGGATGTCATGAGCACACTGTGAATTACATACACAGGCTGTGTCTTTTCACAAAGTCAGCTTTATTCAGTCATAAACAAAGTTAATCACAATTATAAAGCAGGTCCAGGATTCCAGATTCAAGGATTCATTTCACCATGTGATTAAACTTGGCTTCTTAGACAGCACATAGAGCAGGACAGAAGATAAACGATACAACAAACAGGATTACGGAAAGGTGTAGGAAGTTAAGGAACAAACACAAAGTCAGTCTGTGGGTGCACAGTTGAGATAAGGCCTCAGTCTGATCCAGGTCAGCTTTCAGCGCTTACTGTTTATTATGTTCATGTCCTGAAGGATCTCAGTTCTGTTCAGAGATCAAACTGACCAAGACTTTGGTGGCAGTTGCCTTTTTTAAGTGGTCACACATAGAGAGGTCATGTCTGAAGAGTCTGTTTGCTGCAAAAATCCTCCCCTTTTTTTTTTTAAGATTTTATTTATTTATTTGTGAGAGAGAGAGGGAGAGAGAGCGAGCACAGGCAGACAGAGGCAGAGGGAGAAGCAGGCTTTCTGCTGAGCAAGGAGCCCGATGTGGAACTCGATCCCAGGACGCTGGGATCATGACCCGAGCCGAAGGCAGCTGCTTAACCAGCTGAGCCACCCAGGCGTCCCTTTTTTAAGGCATTTAATTGGTCTTGGGACCCTGCAGGTGTCTTCTGGTTCTGCTTGTTACCAGTTCTGGGCTATCAGATGATGCTGGTCCCAGAGATCTCTCCCAGGTCCTGTACCTTTAACTACTTGTGTCATTGCTTGACACAGGCTCCTGTTTAACAGGAGTGACTTCATTTTGCTTTCTATGGTGCAACAGTGAGCTAGAGAGAAAGTTGTAGGAGACAAGGTCAGAGAAGTAAGGGTAGGGGTGGCTCAGTGGGTTAAGGTCTCTGCCTTCGGCTCAGGTCATGATCCCAGGGTCCTGGGATTGAACCCTGCATCCAGCTCTCTGCTCGGCAGAGAGCCTGCTTCCCCCTCCCCCCTGCCTGCCTCTCTGCCTACTTGTGATCTCTGTCTGTCAAATAAATAAATAAAATCTTTAAAAATTAAAAAAAAAAAAGAAGAAGTAGGGGTAGATCACTAAGAGCCTATAAGTACAATAAAAAGATTGTCATGTTATATTAAGCACTGTTCAAGGTCCTGGAAATGCAACAGTGAAGGATCCAGAAAGGTTCCTTCCTTTCTAAAAGCCTAAATTTGGTGATGAAAAACAAACACTAACTAAAAAAGTAAATAAGAAAAATGTCTAATACTGATTCAAAGATTTTTTTTTTTAATTTGAGAAAGAGAGAGAGCATGCGAGGAAAGAGGTCAGCGGGAGAAGCAGACTCCCTGCTGAGCAGGCAGCCTGATGTGGGACTCGATCCTGGGACTCGATCCCAGAACTCGATCCCGGGACTCAATCCCGGGACTCAATCCCGGGACTCCAGGATCGTGACCTGAGCCGAAGGCAGTCGCTCAACCAACTGAGCCATACAGGCACTCCGTCTAATACTGATTTAAAACAAAAACAAAACCTTGCAGAAAAGTTAAGTAAGGTGATATAATAGGAAGTCAGTGAGTGGCTACTTTATATTGGGGATGGTTGATCCAGAAATGGCATTTAGATTAAGATGTGAAAGATAAGAAAGAGCCAGCCATGAATATATGAAGGAAAGAACTAAAAGGGGAGCTGAGAAATGGGGCATTAGCTAGAAGTGGAGGTGAGATCAAGGGAGAGGTTTTCTTTATCTTTTATTTATTTTTTGAACTTAAAAAGTATTTTTATTCAGGTCTGTTTTGTAAATCCCTTCTCTTTGCTGATAACACAAATGCTAGGAAAAAGTTTAGCTAAACAAAGAACCTATTTACTAGCTAATCAAATTAGGTGCAAACCTAAAGTAAGATTAAATTGATGCGTTTAATCTTACTATCTTTTTGGGCGCGTGGATGGCTCAGAGGTAAGCATCTGCCTTCCACTCAGGTCATGATCCCAGGGTCCTGGGATTGAGTCCTGCCTTGGGCTCCCTGCTCAGCCTGGGGTCTGCTTCTCCCCCTTCCCACTCCCCCTGCTTGTGTTCCCTCTCTCACTGTCTCTCTTTCTCTCTGTCAAATAAACAAAATCTTTTTTTTTTTAATTTATCATTATCTTTTTTCCCAGTTTTTTGAGATATAATTGACATATAACATTGGATACATTTAAGATGTACAACATAATTATATATGTAAATATAAGTGATTATATACCTAACTAGATATATAACAAAATGATTACCACACTATGTCTTGTTAATATCCTCACCTCATCACACAATTTTTTTTGTGTGATGAGAACTTTAAAGATCCATTCTCTTAGTAACTTTTAAGTATACAATATAGTGTTGTTAACTACAGTTACCTTATAGTACATTACATCCCCAGAACTTATTTACCTTATAACTGGAAATTTTAACTTTTGATTACCTTTTAATTTGACATAGTCTTACTTTTTGCTTTTTGCTTTTGTTTCATATCCAAAAAAATCATTGCCAAGACTAATGTCAGGAAGCTTTTTCCCTGTTTTCTTCTAGGAGTTTTATGGTTTCAGGTCTTACAATGAAATTTTTAATTCATTTTGAGTTAATTTTTGTGAGGGGTCTAATTTCATTATTTTTCATTATTTTGCATATGAATATCCAATTTTCCCAGTACCATTTATTGAAAAGACTATCTTCTCTCCATTAAGTATTCTAGGTTCTATGTCAAATACTAGTTGACTGTCCAACATGAATGGAGGGTAAGTGAATGCTAAGTGAAATAAGTCAGTGAGAGAAACACAAATACTATATGACTTCACTGACACGTGGAATTCAAGAAACAAAAACAAACAAAGAAAAAAAGGGACAATAATAACAACAAAACCAGACTCAAATACAGAAAACAAACTAGTGGTTTGGGGAAATGGGTGGAAGGAAGGGTGAAATAAATATAGGGGATTAAGAGTACACTTATATTGACGAGCACATAAAATTGTATAGAATTGTTGTATCATTATATTGTCCACCTGAACCTAATATAACACTATATATTAATTATACTTCAATAAAAATAAAATAAGAGGGCAACTCCGATGGACATTCTCCAGATTAAAAAATATAAAAATATAAAATATTAAAAAATTAAAAATATTTTTAAAAATTTAAAAAATATAAAAATATTTATATAAATATATAAAATATAAAATATATAAATATAAATATATATTTAAAAATATAAAAATATATTTAAAAATATGAAAGTTGGGCCTTCATAAATGTTAATTATAAGAATATTCTCTCCTCCCCCTGCAAAGAACTTTTGATCTAGCTCAGTTCAGCAATTCAATGTATTAAATTGTATAGAGCAGGGGCACCTGGGTGGCTCAGTCATTAAGTGTCTGCCTTCAGCTCTGCTCGAGATCCCGGGGTCCTGGGATTGAGCCCCACATTTGACTCCCTGCTCAGTGGGAAGCCTGCTTCTCCCTCTCCCACGCCCCGTGCTTGTGCTCCCTCTCTCCCTGTCTCTCTCTCTCTCTCTGCCAAATAAATTAAATCTTTAAAAAAATTTTAAAAATATACTGTCTAGAGTGAAAGACACTGATTTACAGATATGTGGATGAAGTCCCTCCCCTCAGAAAGTTTCTAGTCCAGTGGGAAGGATGAGTCATACCCACAAAATTCAGAGGAAAATAAAAGTCATCAAAGAAATACAAAGAAAATGCAATTGGAAGTCATAAAAAGGAGAAATCTGTTCAGGGAATTGAAAATGATGATCAGTCAGCAAAGGTGTTTATTAGCAAAAGGCCACTCTCATAATTATTGAAAACATATCATGTGTTTCCTACAGTCAAGAGTCTGTCTGACTATTGGCAATTCAAGAATCTGAGTTCTTCATACTATTCATCGCAAACCACACATTTTTTTTAAAGATTTTATTTATTTATTCGACAGAAAGAGAGAGTACAAGCAGAGGGAGTGGGAGGCAGAGGGAGAGGGAGAAGCAGTCTTGATGTGGGGCTCGATGTGGGGCTCGAGCTGAAGACCCTGAGATCATGACTTGAACTGAAGGCAGGTGCTTAACTGACTGAGCCACCTGGGCACCCCATAATTTGTCTTAAAAGAAGTCCATTGATCTCAATGTGCATGAGGAATATTTTCTTTATTATCCTTATTTATATGACTTTTCAATATTTTCCATAAAAGATAGAAAAACAGAATAGAAAGAACTTGACCCTAGAATTAAAGAGCTGAGGATGAGGTGTCCTAGTCCTGCCATTTTGCTAATGGCTTGGGTAAGACTTAAATTCCTCTTCTGTAATCATGAAAGTAATCATCTCCATCTATTTTAAGGAGCAAATGAGAATATATATGAAGGGGACAGAAGTCAGTAAAAGTTACCTTCCTTCCTTTTCTTGGGAGAGCCTCTTTCCTGTAGGTTACAATTCAACAAAATTTCTTGAGAACATGGCACCTCTTGACACATTCAAGAAAGCTAAAGAAAGAGTTTCTATCCAGTAGCTAACCTGGAGCATAAAACATGTATGCAACTGAGGTAATACAAAGCTGTTCTCTTCTTGGATATATTTTTTCTCATTAATTCTGCCACTTATTGAGTAGCTACCCTGTGCCAAGGACTGTGCTAGGAGTGTGATATACCTTCTCAAATTTAATCACTGCAATAACCCTATCAATGTATTAGCCTCCATATTTTGCAAATAAAGAAAATGAGATTCAAAAAGATTGACCAATGTGCCAGTATTAATAGTATTAATCAGTGAGTATTAATAGTATTAATCAGTGAGTATATGAGTCCATATAAACACATGTCTATCTTTTTGGCCACACTACACATTTCTCAGAAAAAGTTGATATTCTAGAAACATTATCCAGCAGAACATTTCATGTTGCTGATACCTTTTGGGATAAACCAAGTATTGGGATCTTGAAACATCATGGTTCAGACTGAGTAAAAAGATTTACATAGTGTTAATTACTACTTCTCTGTTAGCTTCTTCTTTTTCTTTTTTTTAATCTTTTACTTATTTGACAGAGAAAGAGAGAGAGAGCACAAGCAAGGGGAGTGGCGGGCAGAGTGAGAAGCAGGTTCCCTGCTGAGCAAGGAGCCTGAGGCAGGACTTGATCTTAGGACACTGGGATCATGACCTGAGCCAAAGGCAGATGCTTCACCAACTGAGCCACCCAGGGGTCCCCTCTATTAGCGTCTTAAGAGCAACAACCTGGTCTTATTTATCTCTGTAGCCCTAGAAACTAGTCCAGTGCCTGGTACACAGATGTGCTTAATAATTATTGCTTGATCTGAATTATGTATTCTGTTGAAATTGACCTAAGTACCAAGGACTGTGCTAAGAACCATCACCTACATTTTCTTTAATCCCCACAACAATCCTTTAAAATCATCACACCTGGGGCGCCTGGGTGGCTCAGTGGGTTAAAGCCTCTGCCTTCGGCTTGGGTCACGATCCCAGGATCCTCAGAGCCACCAGTCGGCCTCTCTGCTCAGCGGGGAGCCTGCTTCCCCTCTCTCTTTTCCTGTCTCTCTGCCTACTTGTGATCTCTGTCTGTCAAATAAATAAATAAATAAATCTTTAAAAAAATAAAATAAAATCATTACACCCATTTTATGGATGAAAGCATTGGGGCACAGAGTTATTGAGTGGCTTATCCAAGGGTGAACAGCAGAACCAGAATTGGAATCTGGGTCTTTTCAGCCCAGATCCATTTCATTCCAGCTGCATGCTATATTTGCATTGTCTCTGTGTAAATAAATGTCTTGGGCATGACACAGGCAACACAATCAACTACTGAATCAGTTTTAACTTTTGCCAGGGTCACTAGAAACCAACAGGCTCTACTTAGCTTCAAATGTTAAAACACAGGTCCTTAGGAAAAGGCAGAAGCAAGGGCAGTTCTTGATCCCTAAGACCATGTGTGAGTGTATAGCACTCTGTCTACATCCTACACCAACAGTCCAACTACATGCCTTAGATCATCATCTAAAATTAAACATGGCAGAAATACATCAGCTCTCATGGCCACATTCCTCAGTGACGGCCTCTCGTGGAATAAGGTAGCAGCTGAAGCAGAGCAGAAAATGAAGATTAGATTTAGAATCAGAAGATACAGATTATATTAACCATTGAACATCATAAGTTCATCAAGGGCACACACTGGGACTAATTTATCCTGCCACTTAGAATATCAATAAATATTACCATAAAGATATGATTTTTAAAAAGATCACTCTCAACAAAATTGAGAACAAATTGGAGAGCGGGAAGACTAGAGGCGGGAAGACAAGCTGACTTCTAAAAAGCCAACCAAGCAGTAGCGTCTAAGTGACACGGGTCAATGACAACAGGAATAGAGACCAGGAAAGAAGCTGTACTGTATACTTATTGAGAAATATTTTGGAGATGAGGTTTTAAACCTCACTAAACAGTGGAATTAAATGAAGAAGGAATAAGAGGAGTCAGAGACAATACCAAGTTTTCTAACTTCTATATAACTGAATGAGTATTTAAGTGACCAAGTTTGTTTGTTTGTTTTTTTAAAAGAACAAAAATGGCTTGTGTTTCTCAACATGAAGTTTCCTTCTTCTACACAGCTGTTTAAAAATGTGATTTTTTTTTTTTTAGTTTCTAGCAAAGATGATTTCCAACTTTTCCACAGCCAAGATTGTAGGTGCAAATTGCTTCGTAATGCATTCTGTTGTTGCTGGTTTGCCGTCTTCCCTTTTTAAACTTCCCACCAACTGCTTTTTGTTGTTGCTGTTATTGTTGTCATGTTTCTTAATTGGCAGTTGTTGTGAATCAAATAATAACAATATTTACAAAATGTTGCCTTCTTGAGGGAAAACACAGAAACCTATAAAATTTGACTGTCGTTTGCTGAGTGTAGAGGAAACGGAAGATCAAGTGTAAATATGGAAAAAAAAAAAAGACAGCCTATTTTGTCCAAAAACAAGTCCTAGTTCTTTCCCACTCTTTCATCTAGCCACATAGAGGAAAGTGAAATGTCAAGTGTAGAAAAATGTGGCTATGATTTTGAGACAGAAGGGAGCTGGAAAAGGGAGAGAAAATATTTTAGTTATAGGCTCTGTAAGTGTTCTAACAGGAGAAAAGAGGAATGCACTTATCTTTGCCCCCCTCACCAAATGTCCCCTTGGAGATCCACATCCCAGTCACTCCGGGCTTTAAACGTTTCAGAAACATCCTCCCTCAGATGGATTTGACTCCTCACTCCCTTGTACTCCAGCTGTACCCTAAACAAACTTCTAGCAGAGAATCCAGAACACCCCACAGCGTCTACTGATTCACAGAGACTGAGTGCCCCCTTGACAGTGGGTTCTTTGAGGACTTGGTCATATGGACCTCCTCAAATTTGGCACAGTGCCTGATATGGACAGTGATGGAACAGGGGAAGCAATTTAGCAGCACTAGGCAATCTGGATAAAAGGTCAGGGGAAGTGGGTTTGCTGGAAACACAATTTTTATTTGTATTTTATGTTTATTTGGATTGGCTTAGAGAAACTAATAGAAATTAAGGAACTAATTTTCCTGAACCACCCTCCTCAATAAGTGTCAGTCAAAAAGTAGTTCCTCCAAGGGCACCTGGCTGGCTCTTGATTTCAGCTAAGGTCATGATCTTAGAGTGTTGGGATCAAGCCCCACATCAGGGTCCCCACTAAGTGAGACGTATGCTAAAGCATTCTCTCTCTCTGCCCCTCCTTCTGCTTGCTCTCAATCTCTGAAATAAATAAATAAATATATTTTTTAAAAAATGTAGCTCCTCTAGACTATAATCTTCCTGAGGTCAATGACTTACCCACCTCTGTATGTCCAATGTTAGAATACCGCCTGAGTCAACAACCCACACTGAATGTCCTTTTCCTTCTCTCTGGATTGTCCTAACCTTCCTTCTCTGCTTTGGGAACTTTTTCCTCATCATTTGAATCCCAGTTCAAATGACAGTTTCTCTTTGGGCCTTCTTTGAACACCCACTCTGTGCCAACAGCCAGATAGAATTAATCTTACCCTTTACTTTGTCTCACAGCAGATTACACAATCCTCTAATACAGATAGCAATATACTTTACAACGTCTTGAATGATTTCATCCACAACGTATTGTGACAGTGCATGCAACATCATCAGGATGTGTTGTAGAACAACTCTATCTACTATGACCAGAAAATGCCATGCTGTAGTCAAGAAGACCACAGTCTGTAAGAGGAGTCTAGGGGAGAGAGGATAAAGACTGGATCAGAGCAGTCTAGAACAGAAGAGATGAAAAGGAAGGAAGACAATGGAGAGGAGAAATGTTAAGGGATAGGGAAAAGGGAGGAATCAGGTGACCTCCAAATTTCTAGCTTGGGAACTCTGGAAAAGGTGTGGATTTGGGAAAATACTGATAAGTGAAATATTGGATAAGTGAAATGTTGAATTTGAAGGATGTGGCACGTTGAGATGGAAGTAGATGTTCAGCAGGCAAGAGGAAATACTAATTTGGAGCTTAGGAATGAAACCTGAACTAGAATTATAAATTTGATAGTTTTAACCCATAGGTGATAGCTAAAGGCATGGGAAGCATTGAAATCACCCAGGGAATGTGGACAGAGTATACGGGTCAGAATGGAACCCTGGAGGACAGCAGTGTTTAAAAAGGGGGCGGGGCTGGGGAGGAGAAGAAAAATCAAGAAAAAAGAGAATGAACAATTAGAATAAAGAAAGATGAGAGGATTGGGGAAACAAAGGCTGAAGAAAAACATTTCAAGGTCATATGCAGGAAATTAAGAGGTCACCTCATCAGGGAACTCTTTCTGTGTGAATTAGGTCATTGGTAGATAATTAGAGGGGAAGTATGAGGCAGGAGTAGGGTAGGGAGACAGGGAGTAGACTGGATAGTGAATTTTAAAAGAGGATGAAGTGTGAAAGGCAGATGGGTGGGGCTGTGTGACGTGGAAAAGGATTTCCAAGTAGTAATGGGGGCTAGCTGAGTTTAAGGATACAAACTATTAGCAGCAACGGCTTAACTGGTTGTGGGATTATTTTTCCCCCAGCAATTCTTAGCAACTTGACTGTAAGCATAGAAGAAGTGCATAATTGGAATTATCTAAGTTAGGGGGATCTAGAGGGTAGGCATGGCAAAACAGCTAGGAGGAAAGGAGTTGAGAGTGTTGGTTGAGGTGAGAGATCATGAGATTTAGGCTGACTACAGCAGAAAGAGAAAACAGATTAGGAAAAAGGAGTCAAGAGACTGCATAGGATCTCCTGTGAGGTTTGAAGTTTTAGGAGGATTAAGAGGGCTTGGAGGAAAAGAAGGTTAAATAATCAGAGGAGTTTCAGATTTCACTAGTAGAGCAGTTTCAGGTAACGGAAGGTTAAGAAAATAGCCATAGGAGTGGAGAGCTGAAGTGTGTTGGGAGGTATAGACTATAAGAGACCCGGAAGTCAAGGAATTGTGAGGCTACTATACTGGATAATTCATTCACATGAAAGTTGAAATGACCCATTTGATTGTAGGGGTTAGAGTTGAGAAGAAAACTGTGGACAAGTGCCACAACCTCAATGAAGGAAGTTGCTAAATAACAATGACAAAGGGATTCTTCTGTGATTACCCAACTTTCCCAGGAGCCTAAGCAGAAGACTCAAGAAGGCTGAGTTTTGTAAATTATTTGTGGCTATCAATTATCTATGATATCCCTTCACATGACCAACATGGGCATTCTCCAGTTGCTGCAGCAAAATAACATCAAGAACCTCTAGGAATTTATCAATAAGGAAGTAATCTGAGATTTATATGCTGGGATGTTGTTTGTAATAATGAAACCCTGGAAACAACCTAAATGCACAATAACATGGGAAAAGTTAAGTAAGTTATAATAGATCCATATGTTGGGCTAAGGTATAGCCATTAAAAGTTGTTTAAGATATAATGATAGATGAAAAAAGTTATGATATAAAATTATATATGTATATATCAATAGGTATGAAATGGCTAAAAATTTTTATATAGAGTATGATTCCAATTTTATAAAAATATTTGTGTCTTCCTGGAAGACTATAAGGATATATAGAAAAACATCTGAAGTCAGTTTGTAGGATTGTGGTAGAGTTTATTTTTCTCTTTATCCTTCTACTGCATTCTCCAAATTTTCTACAAGTAACAGACAATTGTATGTATTATGAGGAAAAGAAAAGGCCATTTTGTGAAGGAATCTTTAAAATAATATAATAAAAAATACCACCAGGTAATTAATTACAACAACTCTGAAATTTTTCAGTATTTGCCATTTGTAGTCATAATATGCCTGTCTTCTTAAGGAGCTGGAACAAGCAAGTTCAAACAGTAACATCCTGCCATATCCCAATAGTCACTGTCCCAGTCAGGATGCCTGCAGAATTCCTATGCCCTCTCCCTCATTCTGCATCCTTCTGTCTCCATGTTAGCTGACACCACAATATGTCACCTTTGCAAACTTACAGAGGAGTCACCGCAGACATGAATTTGCAGTGCATTCGTTCACTCCTTTTTTCAGGAAAGTAGCCTTCACTGAGCAGCAGATCTGTGTCAAGTCCTGGAGCAGCGCTAAGGATAGAGATGAGTCATGCTTGGTTCCTGTCCTCAAAGGGGTTCAGAGTCTGTAGAGAAATATAATGTGTTGTTGCACAAGGTGATTTATGCTAAACCAGTGGTGAGTAAGGAGGCACCTACTGACAGGCAGTGTAGTGCCTGTCAGACAGCCTAGTGATAGGGTGGAGTTTATCAGTGTGCTAAGGAAATAAGTAACCTTTCCTTTTTTTTTTTTTAATTAACATATAATGCATTATTTGTTTCAGGGGTACCGGTCTGTGAATCATCAGTCTTCCACAATTCACAGCACTCACCATAGCACATACCCTCCCCAATGTCCATCCCCCAGCCACCTTATCCCTCCCCCGCACCCCCAAAAAACCTTCAGTTTGTTTCCTGAGATTAAAAGTCTCTCCCCAGTCTTGTTTTATTTTTCCCTCCCTTCCCCCCCCACCGTTCCTGTCAAATTTCTCATATCAGTGAGATCATATGATAATTGTCTTTCTCTGATTGACTTACTTTGCTTAAGATAATACCTCCTAGTTCCATCCCTGTTGTTGCAAATGGCAAGATTTGGGGGGCTTTGGGTCTTTTTGATGGCTGCATGGTATTCCGTTGTGTATATATACCACATCTTCTTTATCCTTTCATCTGTTGATGGACATCTAGGTTTTTTCCATAGCTTGGCTATCGTGGACATTGCTTCTATAAACATTTGGGTGCACATACCCCTTCGGATCACTACCTTTGTATCTTTAGGGTAAATACCCAGTAGTATGATTGCTGCATCACAGGATAGCCCTATTTTCAACATTTTGAGGAACCTCCATGCTGTTTTCCAGAGTGGTTGCACCAGCTTGCATTCCCACCAACAGTGTAGGAGGGTTCCCCTTTCTCCAAATCCTTGCCAACACCTGTTGTTTCCTGACTGGTTAATTTTAGCCATTCTGACTGGTGTGAGGTGGTATCTCACTATGAGTAACCTTTCCTTTTCCTGTCCACTGCTACCATCTTGGCTCAAGCCTGCACCATTCTATGCTTGGATCACAGTAGTAGCTTAGAGTTATCAACTTCACTATCACTCTCTTCAACTTGACTTCCATACTGATGCTAAGAGACATTGGTGACGGGGATAAAGAGCACATTTACCATGATGAGCACTGAGTAATGTACAGAATTATTGAATCACTATATTGCACACCTGAAACTACTATTACACTGTACATTAATTATAATGGAATTTTAAAAAAGAGTAGATTATGCTAAGACCAATTTGGTATTTGAACAGAAAGAAAAAACAAATTTCAAACTTGTATTAATATGCTATTTGGCAGGATGCCTGGGTGACTCAGTTGGTTAAACATCTGACTTTTTTTTCTTTTTTTGAAAAATGTAGCTAAGCATGCACCTCTTTCCCCCCCTCCCCACTTTGGAAAGATCTTATTTATTTATCAGAGTGAGAGAGAGAGAGCATAAGCAGGGGCAGTGGCAGAGGGAGAGGGAGAAGCAGGCTTCAACAGGGAGCCTGATACAGGGCTCAATCCCAGAACCTGGTGATCATGACTAGAGCTGAAGGCAGATGCTTAACCAACTGAGCTACCCAGGGGTCCCTAAGGATCTCAGACTTGATCTCAGCTCAGGTCTTGATCTTGTGGTCATGAGTTCAAACTCGGCTTGACTCCACGCTGGGCATGAAGCCTACTTAAAAAAAAATATGTGGGGGGGCAGTAAAAAATTCACAAAGCTCCTTTTCCCCCTATGAATAGTATTATTATTGTGTTAAAGAATAAATAATTAAAAATATTGACACAGAATAATCCAGCTATCATTTTTTAAAAAGAGAGAAAAAAAAAAAAAACAGGACTCTTAGAGAATGGAAACTAGAATAGGCTCTGCTATAAACCAGCTGTGTGATCTTGGGGAAAACACTTAACTTCTCAAACAAAGAGATTTTGTTCCCTTTCTGGGAAATAGAGTTAATATCACTCACTTCACTGGGTTTTTGTGAAGACCAAATAAGTTACCGTATTAAAGTGTCCCATTGGGTTCCCTAAATGGAACTCTTAAGATGGTTTTCTCTCCAAATCTAAAGATCTTTTTCTCAGTCCTCATTCTCCTTGGCCTCAGTTAATTTATTATGTAGGTATGCAGTATTGTTTTTCCTAATACTATTTTGTTCATTATCTTTTTCACCTGCATACAGCTTGTGTTCTCATTAACATTGGTAGCTTCCAAGGACAGGGATTTTATCTTATACTTATTTATAATTAAATGAACTTATATATTTGAAAATGGTTTACAGACTGTGAAGTGCTTTATTGTTATCCACCTCATTCCGTCACAGAGTTTTGAGCACCCACTGTATGCCAATCATTGTGCCACACGTTAAAGATACAGAGTGAAGTAAGAGTTGTCTCTGAGGGTGTTGGGGTGGCTCAGTCAGTTAAGCGCCAGACTTTGGCTCACGTCATGATCTCAGGGTCCTGGAATTGAGCACCACTTTGGGCTTCTCACTTAGTGGGGAGTCTGCTTGCCCCTCCCCCTCCTTATACTCTCTCAAATAAATAAATATAATCTAAAAAAAAAAAAAAAAGAATTGGTCTCTGATTCAAGAGTTTAGTGAAGAAATAGCTTATGCTGGTGAATAAATAAATTACCACACAGTTAGATGTGTTAGAGTAGGGGTACGATGGAAAGGCTAGGAGAGCACCAATAATAGAACTGATTTTCCCAAGAGAAACAGCCAAGCAAATCCAGATTCCAGCGCCACTTTCACCGTTTGCCAGCATGAGACCTTAGCTAAGACAACCAGTAGATCTCAGGTTCCTAATCTGGGAACTGTGAACAAGCATACCTTCCACACAAAATTGCCCTGAGGATTAAATAAGATGATAAATGCAAAGGCTCCTGCATAGTGTTTCTACATAAGTGTGTCCAGCACAAATGCATTCCTTTTCTTCCCTTCTAGAAAGGGAAAGTAAGAAAGGCTTCCAAAGGAAATAGCACTTGAACTGAGCTTACCAACATGAAAACTTTGCATTTTTACTCAGGAGGGGAAACTAATACTTGTGGAGTAGCTTCTAGAAATAGGTACTCTCTCTAGAGTTTCCCAGAATGAAGAGAGGGAAGAACATTGCACACAACGAGAACAGTATAGGTACAGACACAGCATTTTGGAAGTGTGTATTATGCACTTGGGAAATGGCATATCCTTCCGGCAGTGGGGTTAGGGCAACCAGTGAACGCGTGGTGGTAGAGAAAGCTAGAGAAAGAGAGCAGGGCAGGATTGGGTAACTTTGCAAAATTCTTTTACTTCTGCTATCTATTGTTTGGAATTTAAATGTCCAGCTAACACTTGCAGAACTGCAGATACACTGTGTTTAGACAGAGAAAAAGTTCTCATGGATCCTCAGGGTTTCAACACTTAAGTGGGAGCATATCAATTACAAAGATCTAACCTCCTCTCTAATTCCCAAGACTACACAGTGATTCCCAAAACACGGCCTGTGGTACATAATTTATGCACTCACTTTGTAACTTTGTAATTAAATCTGTAGAAGATTTGGAGCTATGCAGCAATACTGGTAAAACTCCTTGCATGTGTAAACATACCATATAGGACTATAAAATTGGTGGTTTTCAAAACTCCCCTTTCCTATCTACATAGCTAATGATAGACTGTGTTACACTACACCACCAATGCTGTATGATAGATTGTGTTACAAATGCAGTTAAGTGGATCCAAGGCATGGATGCACTGACAAAAAGTCACAAAGGATATGAACTGATTGACTCACACAATCCCTCCGGACCCAAATTTCTGTTACAGTCAGAGTCTGTTTGTATATATACTCCAGCTTTCTGGTATCTATGATGTATGTCCTAAACTGTTCTCTAGGGCTTCTGGTCAAAGAAATCTGACAACTGTCAAGTGTTTACTGTATTCTGGCACTGTGCAGATAATTTCACATTCATATTATTGAGTGCTTACTCTGTGCCCAGTGTTCTAGGGACACAGCTGAAAATAAATTAGATTGGGTTTCTGCCCTCATGCAGCTTCCAAGTATCACAAATAATCCTATAACAACCCTCTAAAACTGGAATTTTAAGGAGAAGAAAATGAGAAGTAGATGAGGTTAGTAATTGGTCCTAGAGCCAACTTACCTTTCAGCTCAAAGGCATAGTGCCTAGAGCCCAAGAAAATTATTTTAACATTATTTTTAAACAAGAAGAAAACAATGAATATAAAATAATGAATCCAAACATAATGCGTTATGTTTGTCTTTATGCCATGCAGTCATGAAAACGTATTTAAACACTTTTCTTATGAGGAAGGGGTTCGTGAAGGCTAAAGTGCCTAGGACCTACAGAAGTCATAATACGGCCCTAACTGGCCCAAGATGACACTGCCGCTAGGTGATAGAAAAAGATCAGGCAGGCCCTGGCAAGCCTGACATCCCTTTTGATTGTTGCATCAAGAGAATGGCCTTTATTCCTCTCCTGGTGCTTGGTTTGTAGGGGTAGCCAAATAAATGCTGAATTAAATTGCATTGAGTCATTCCAAAGGACTCTATACAGTGAACCATCAAAAGTACATTCTTACAGATTGAAGAAAACCCTGTGGCTGCTGCAAAAATTATGTGGGCCTATCTGATCTGGAAAAGAAATCTGTAAATGAAATCTAAGCATTTTATCAATTTGTACAATTTTTGGATGAAAAAATTAAAACAGACAAGCAAACATTTGTCTTCTACAATATATTAGACACCTGACAAATCTCCAATATTAGTATGATATCCTAAAAATAAATATAATTATGTAGATAATAAAGTTTAAAGATTTAGCCATTTGTTTAACATTCACTCTGCTAAGGAGAGAAAGTATAAAAACAAAGAATCCACACTGTCCTTGAGGAACACATAGTCAACTTAATCTACTTGTTTCACAGACACAAAAATGAACAGACTGTGGGAAATATTACAAAGTAGTATGAGTGAGTCCCTGAGCTGAAACACAATACCAGCATTCATATGCTGAATATAACAATGGTAGAGATTATTACTGTTAAGAGAGGATTCTTAGTGTTCATCTTGTCACATTCCTTTCAAAACCCCAGACCTCGCCAGGGCCCAGAGCAGTGATTCTCAACTGGGGACCAATTTTGTACGCACATCCCCAGACAGACATTTGGCAATGTCTGGAGATATTTTTAATGGTCATGGCTGTTGGGAGTGGTGCTGCGGACGGTGGTGGGGGGCGGGGGTGCTAGTGGCATCTAATGTGTAAAGGGCAGGGATCTGCTAAACAACCCACAAATGCAAAGGACAGTCCCCCACAACAAAGAACGATCTGACCTAAAATGTCAATAGTGCTGAGTTTGCAAAACCCTGGCTAGAAGAACCAAATACAAACTCCCACTGGTGTGCAAGGCTGGGACAAATTTGGTTTTTCCCACCTTTTTACTATATCTCCTGTGCCGCCTTCTCTTGACCCACTATCTTAAGAGCCTTATGCTTCAGCCTTATCAGACTGTTCCAAATTTTTATTTTATTTTAAATTTTTATTAACATATAATGAATTATTTGTTTCAAGTGTACAGGTTTGTGATTCGTCAGTCTTACACAATTCACAGCATGTCACAAAATTTTAAAGAGTGATTAAGTGCTTGGGCTCTGAAAGTCAGGCAGACCTGGCTGTGGCTACAAGCTTTACTACCAGGCATATGTATATCCTTGGTAAGTTACCCACCATCTCTGAGAGTCAGTTAACTCTTATAAAATGGGGAAAACTATAGTTGTTGTTATTGTGAGGACTGCATCCTACCTGCCTACCCTGTCCTATCTGCCTTTATCTCTTCAGAGCTTGGCACAGAATTCTGCCCACAGTAGGTGATCAGTAAATATTAGTTGAATTGCCATTTTGACACTTCCTTTAAAAGAAGAACACCCTGCCAATGGGTAAAAACCTAAAATTCTAAAGGAAGCTCTTTCTTTGGGGGCAAGTCTTGGTTTCCTCTGCTGCCTCTACTTTTTCTGCTCACATCTCAGAGTTGAGGGTCTCCAGGGCTGGGGTATATGGCATAATTCTTGTCCAATATCCTCTCCCTCTTTAAAAAGATCTATGTCTTCTAACTATGTGGCCAAAACTACTACTCATATACCCACAAATTTGTAAGTAGAGCCAGGGCCTTTTTCATGAACTCTGGATTCATATATTTTAACTGTCTACTTGATATTCTCAATTGGAGAATAATATATATTGACATATATATTAGCACACAGCAATCAAAGTGATCTTTTTAAAATGGAAATCTGGTGATGGTGCTCCTTTTAAAGGCTTCTCATCGCACCAATTATAAATCCTTCCCATGGCCTATAGGCCTCTTTGAGGTCTTGATTTCTTACCTTCTGACATCGTCCACCTTGCTCACCGTGCTCAAGCCACATTGGCCACGTTTCCAATGCTCAAATAAGACAAACTCATCTTCTTTCTCAGGGCCTTTGCACTTGATGCTGTCTCTGCCTGGAACACTTGCCCCCAGATAAATACATGACTTCTCATTCAGAGCTCAACCAGTGTCATCTCAAGAAGGACTTCCCTGGGGGCACATGGGTGGCTCAGTGGGTTAAGCCGCTGCCTTCAGCTCAGGTCATGATCTTGCGTCCTGGGATCGAGTCCCGCATCGGGCTCTCTGCTCAGCAGGGAGCCTGCTTCCTCCTCTCTCTCTCTGCCTGCCTCTCTGCCTGCTTGTGATCTCTCTCTGTCAAATAAATAAATAAAATCTTTAAAAAAAAAAAAAAAAAAAGGACTTCCCTGCCATCTTCCAGCCAATCAGCCTTCCCCCATCTCCTTCTAACTTGCTAAGTCATAACTCTGTTTTACTTTTTCAGAATGAATGTCATTAGTTGATATTTATTTGCTTTTTTAATGATTTTCTGTCTCTCCCACTAGAAGGTGGTCCCTGTAAGAGCAGGAAATTTGTCAGTCTTGTTTTCCACTGTATCTTCAGCATCTAGCCCAATGCCTGGCACATAATGGAACCTCAATGAATAGATATTGAGTAAATGAATAGTGGAATCAAGGTGCAGTGAAAGCACCGGAATGAGAAGACTTTAGTTCTAGTCCCTATTCCATCTCTGTGTGACTTTGGCAAATCACTGTGCATCTCAGAGCCATTTGTTCATCAGTAAAGTGAGCATAACACTGACCCCATGAGACTGGCATGAGGATCAAATGATATCACTCATGTTAAGTCAGTGCTTAGCATACGGTATGATGATCAACAAATATTAGTGCTTTTTCCTCTCTTTCCTGACAATAAAGGAAATTCCTCTGTTTGCATTGTATTAAGTTGTTGTAGAAGTGATATTAACTTACAAATCTTTCCCTCCCCTGGGCCTTTGCACATAATATTACTTTTGCTCCTGTCCCCTCTGCTCATTTTTGTCCTGCCTGGCTAACTCAGAGTCCCCTCCTCTAGGAAAATCTTCCTGAGATCTCATACTACACTGGGGCCTCTTCGGGTCCCCCTCAGGCCTTAGGTGTTTCTATTAAACTAAACAGATACTACACTACTATTGCTCTGCATAGGTCCAGAGGATGGATGAATAGATAGAAGGTAGGATAGAAGGACAGAGGGAAGGAGAGAGAGAGAGGGAGACAGCACGTGTGCCAAAGGGATGACGGAAGGAGGCATGTGAGAGCACTTTGAAACTGATCACACCAATATTAAGCAGGCTCATGGGACCACAGAGGCCAACCTTAGCTGGCCTTGCCACACCCCCACTCCCTAGGAACCCTGTCCTATAGCTCCCTCAACACTCCGTTGGTCCCCTCCACTTTGGTCTACACTCTCAGTACATGGTCATCAAACATGGGCTGCGGTGCTTACTACCCATAAGGCCACAAATGAGAGGCAGTCAGGTGCAGGGCGCAAATGGTCTCAGCCCCTACCCCAGTTTCCCAGCAGAGGTGGTGACATGGGTGGACTACCTGGCAGCGGAGCAGCTCTCCAACGCATCACCGGGACAGTGGCCTGTGGGATGGTCTGCAGCTGCTGCTGCTACTGGCCACCCACATGCTGGGAGTTTGGAGGTAGAGCTGGGTCTAGTTGTGCAAGGAGTTTGAAGACCAGGGTAAGAGGCCCATGCCAAGGCAGGGGTGGCAGGGTAGGGGAGGATGTGGAAAGGAGATGTGAGACCAGACCCCCCCCTGCTGATCATCAATCACCTGCTGCTCCAGTCTGCAGTTCAAATCCCTGCTGGTTCCTTCCTCACTATGGGATCCTGGGTGAGGAGCTTACCTTGCCTGTGTTTCCCTTTCTTTCTCGATGAAATGAGGACAGTAGTATGGATCTTGTTCTGAGAATGGAATGAAGTAAGGTATGCAAAGCATTGGGGGGCCTGGGTGTCTCAGTGGGTTAAGCATCTGCCTTTGGCTGGGGTCATGATCCCAGGGTCCTGGGATCAAGCCTAGCATCAGGCTTCCTGCTCAGTGGGGAACTGCTTCTCTCTCTCCTTCTGCCCCTCCCCCTACTTGTGCATGCTCATGCTCTCTCTCTCTGTCAGATAAATAGGTAAAATCTTAAAAAAAAAAAAAAAGTATGCAAAGCATTGCCTCAATAGAGTAGGTATGCAATAAATGCTTGTTTTCCTTCCTTCACCCTAAGGACACAAACAAATGAACTCTAGAGGGAAAATGTGAACAATACTTATGATAGTGATTTTTTTTGTATTTCATAATATATCAGAGCTCAGAAGATCTTGAAGGTTGCCTTGCCTAACCCCTCCCTGGAACGTGTCAGGAGCATCAGGGAATTATGGCAGCTTACTTACTGAAGGACAGATGTTTAATGGTACTGTTTCATCACATAAAATAGCGTGTGTGTGTGTATAAAATCTGATTGATTCTCTGAGAGTGAGGTGAATAGGGCACTTGTCTAGGAATCAGGACTTTTTGGAGTTGAGTCCATATTCACCTTTAAGCCTGAATAAGCCCTTTCCCTTTCTTGAGACTCAACTTCCTCATCCAGGATACAAGTAACACTGTGTTGAGAACGAGGTGCAGACATGGTGCAGAGATAGGAATGAATAAGGCCAGGCAAGGGACTGAGTAGAGAGACTTCAGGGAGAAAGAGAAATCAGAGAAACACTTTGAAGGATGAAGAATTTATCAAATGAGCAGGGATGGAAAGAAAGGCATTCCGGTCAAGAACAGCATGTACGAAGGTTTGAAGTTATGATACCGTCAGCCCTGTCATCCTCAGGGAACTGGAAACTATGAAGGGAAAGGTAGTTAAGGTGAGGCTAGAGAGGAGGCAGGACCTAGACCAAAGGGGCTAAGAAGCCTGGCCTTTCTCTGAGCAGTGGGGAGCTAGTGAAGGTGGTAAACAGAGGGAAGAAAAAAATTCTGGCCTGGGTATTAAATAGAGCACTTTAGCAAAAAATGTGGAGGATGTATTGTGA
Source organism: Neogale vison (assembly GCF_020171115.1). Taxonomy (NCBI): domain Eukaryota; kingdom Metazoa; phylum Chordata; class Mammalia; order Carnivora; family Mustelidae; genus Neogale; species Neogale vison. The sequence goes on along the minus strand of NC_058092.1, from coordinate 41,468,593 downwards.
AGCTGACCAGAGTTCAGATTGGAGACAGAAAAATCATTTGGGAGGCTATGGCAATCTTCTTGGTGAAAAGTGGAGAGGCCTATGTGGGGGCATGGGAGTGGTGGGGAATATTAGGGGAGGAGGAACCAGGAGAGATGGTCAGGAGTTGGCTGACACGTGGGATGCCAGAATCTCACAGTTTCACTGACTGGTTGTGGGGGAATCTTCTGACAAGGCACAAGCCTCACCCGAGTGTAGGTTGGTGGTCCCCCATTTCTTGATTGATCTGATTATCCTTTGCAGTAAGCTCTATGAGGCTAAGCTTCTGACTAAATCTTGGGCCTACCCCTCTGCCTGGGTGGCTTTACTCACACTGTAATCCCTGCTGTTAGAAGGCAGAGAGCATGTACAAACTCAGTCACTTCCCCAAGGACTGAACTCCCCTTACCCAATGTGGCAAGAGTGAAATGCCCAAGGATGTCACTGACAAATATTTCAGAAAGTCTCCTTGGAATCAAAGGAAGAAAGGGTTTAAGTCCCAAGCCCCAAGACAGTTGATGAGGCCAAAATCATGAAGAAAACCCAATGCTTTGCGCACAGGAAATGTTCTAGGTGACCTCACCTTTTCCCAGAAGCCTTGCCTAGACCTCCTTTAGTTCCTTCCACTTCTGGGCTTCTTGTGTGTCAGCCCTGCTCACACTGTGGTTGTTTATCTACCTGATTCTCCTCTCTGTTGTGCAAACAAGTCAGTGCCTGGCATAGAGAGGTGCCCAGTAAAGGATTGTTGAATGTTGAACCCTTGACACACATACGCACACCCACAAAACTAAAAAATCACACCGTGTTAAGAGAAATGATGTTCCAAGAAATCTTCCTGCAGTAGGATTTAGAGACATGTACTTGTTGAGGTCAAATACCTACTTTAAAGGAACCAACCCAAGATGTGATAATGATGCCAAAAGGAGAGAGAGGTCAGAGAAACATGTGGAGGGGCTGATGCTGCTTACTGGCAGTGCAGGATTAGCAAGCAGGTCACCAGTGTTCTAAGGTGTATGGTCGATTTAGTAGATTCAGAAATCCAATACTGTTGGGGTACTCAGAGCTAGGAAGATCTAGGCACTGACTTGTTTTACCAAACTCATGAGTGGCTGGTGTATAGAGCATGTCCATAAATTCATGAGCATCTCAGATTTAACATGTCTAAAGCAAGCTCTTGTCTTTGCAAATCAACTCTAGACTTGTTCTCTGCTGGTCTTCTCCACATTAGTAAACGTCCCAAACATTCACCTGGCTGTTTAGGTCAAAACTCTGAGTCATCTTTGATTCTTTTGTTTTCTTCTCCTTTACCAAACCCATCAGCAAGTCCAATTGACTCTACCTTCAAAATATATTTCGAACATGATATTTCTACCTCCCATATTGCTTCCCATCCTAGTCCAGGCCACCATCATCTCTCATTTGGCCTATTGCTGTAACTTGAATGGCTTCTTCGCTTCTGTTTCTGCTTCTCCCTAGTCTCTTCTCATCACAATGGTCCTTTGGAAATGTAAATCAGATGGTTTCATTCTGGAATTTAAAAACCTCCACTGCCTTCCTGCTAGATTTAAAATAACATCCAGCCTTCTTCTCACCATACCTACCTACAAGAATCTCCATGATCTAGAGGCCCCTCCTTACCTCTACAGTCTTATCTCCTTCTTCTGCATTACATTCCATCCAAATTGTCTTTCTTGCTGTTTCTTGGACACTCCAAGCTCAACCCCAATTCAAGGCCTTTGTACTTGCTGTGACTTCTGTCTAGAATCCTCTTCTTTTCAGTCTTCACATGGTTTATTCGTTCTCACCATTCAGGTTTCTGCTTAAGTGTGCCCTTCTTGATTGGCCTTTCTTCTTCATCCTAGCAAACATTACTCTACCATATACAGTTATGCTCTCCTCCTTTAAGTGACAGTTTTTTAAAACTCAATTTTTTTGAGATATTGTTTGTTTATTAAATATTTATTTATTTATTTTAGAGGGAGAGAGTGTGCAGGGGGTAGGGGCAGAGGGAAAGGAGGGAGAGTCTTAAGCAGATTCTGCACTGAGCACCAAGACCAACACGGGTTTAAGCCCGACAGTAGGTTTAAGGGTAGATGAGGACCGAGACAATGAATAGAACAGGTATGGGCTATGTTTTAGAGAACTGAGAGAAGTAGGGAGCTCAGTTAGGTAATTTGGAATGCAAAGGAAGAATGGAAGTTTGGGATGAAAGGTAAATGGGCAAGGAAGTTGGGAGGAATGAGTGAGGTGACAGATCCACATCTCTTTCAATATTGCAGACTTGCATTTGGTGCAGTGCTTGCACATAGAAAATTCTCAATTAAATTTTGTGGAAAGAAGGAAGAGGGAGGGAAGAAGGAAGCACTGTGAAATTTAGATAGGAAGGAGTCAATCGACTGAAAAAAAATGGAGAGGATCAAAGAACAGGTGTACTTTAAGTAATAGAGTATGAGAACTAGAGGATAGGAGACCACAGTCATGAAGGGGAAATTTGAGTTTGAAATATCAGAAGTGGAAGAGTTTCCTGGTGATGGTAAGGCCCAACGTGTGAATGTAGGGGCAGATGGCTAAACTGGTGTGGAGGGAAGGTCAGTGGAGTTGGGGGTGCATTATTAATAGCTGGGAACATTTGGAGACAAACCTAAATGTCCAATGGCAGGGCCCAGTCAAGTAAAATATGATACATCCATAGAATTTTTGGGAAGCCTTTAACGTCATAGGGAAATCTTTATGATATAAGCTTAGATGTAAAATGTGCAAGATTGGGGGCGCCTGGGTGGCTCAGTGGGTCAGAGCCTCTGCCTTCAGCTCAGGTCATAATCCCAGGGTCCTGGGATCAAGCCCCGCAGCGGGCTCTCTGCTCATCGGGGAGCCTGCTTCCCCCCCACCCTCTCTCTGCCTGCCTCTATGCCTACTTGTGATCTCTCTCTCTGTCAAATAAATAAATAAAATCTTTTTTTAAAATGTGCAAGATTATATCTAAGATACACATTGTCACTATTACAAAATACATTTGTGTGTGGAAAAAGGAATAGAATATTCCAAAATGTAAAAGGTAGATGATAGAATTCCAGACAACTTTAATGTTTTCTTTATTTCCTACAATGAACTGGAGTTAGTCTTTTAACTTAAAAAAAAAAAGAAAGAAAGAAAGAAAAAAGGAAAAAAAGCTATTAAAAAATTAAGAGAAGTGTTCAGCCAATCCATTTCTGCTTGAAACTAAATTCCCTCCATTTTTTTTTCTTTAAAGATTTTGTTTATTTATTTGACAGAGAGAGATCACAAGTAGGCAGAAAGGCAGGCAGAGAGAGAGGGGGGATCAGGCTCCCCACTGAGGGGCTGGATCCCAGGACCCTGAGATCATGACCTGAGCCAAAGGCGAAGCTTTAACCCACTGAGCCACCTAGGTGCCCTGAATTCCCTCCTTTTTAAACTCCTTTTTAAACTTTTTACAGCAAAATTGTATCAGAAACCTTAACTAACCTTTATTAAGCACAGTATTACTCAGCAGACACGATGCCTTATATACTCCAGTCTTTGCCTCAACTCTACAAAGTAGTTTTTTCCTTTTTCCCAGTCTGTAGACAGTCTAACTGAAGCTCAGAGGAACTGAATAATTTGTCTGATGTCACAGTTATTAAAAGGCAAAGCCAGAATTTGAACCTAGGCTATATGATATAAAAACTCATCTTTCTTGCATTACTCCTGCTCCCCACCAAACCAATGCCCATGAGTCCAGTAAGTTGAAGTCCTTCTAGCTCACATTTTAAGTAATATTTAGTAACCTCAAAGAAGATAAATCTTAGATTCTTTGATGTCAGAACAAAAGGGCCCTAAGAGCTCATATAGTTCCAAACAGCCTCCTTCTTCCCATAGACAGATGAGAAAACTGAGGTCCAGAGAGAGGATAGGACACAGCAGGACCATTTAAAGCGTTTGTTCCAGAGTTTGATTCCAGCTCCTTTCTTTATGCTATTTTCCCAGACTATTCCAGGCCACAGGGCAGCTCACCAACCAGTAGGCATGCCAGACCTTTAGAATCCAACCCTCTCATTGTACAGATAAAGTGGAGCCCCAGACAGGAGAGGTGGTTTCCCAAATTCACACAGTGAGTTGGTGGCAGAGATGCTTGTTGAACCCAAGTCTCTTGCCTCCGTAAAGGAAGTTCTTACTGGCCACTGCTACCAGCTGCCAAGTGTCAGTGGGCCAGCAGGAAGTAATACCAGTGGCCTCAGGGGCAAAGTGAGCTTTTGGAATCTGAGATCTTGCATAGGGGCTGGCACATTAAAATATGCAGGAATGTTGGCTGATTGAATTGGAGAATCACTGAATTCACAGTACAAGTAAGTGTGAGGGGAGGGCTAAGGCAATGGCAGTGCCATTTGTAAAAGTACAAAATCAGGCAGAAGGAAACTGGAATTCAGATGAGGATCTAAATGATGCAGAAGGATGCACAAGGAGGATATGTGTGTGTGTGTGTGTGTGTGTGTGTGTGTGTGTATGTGTGAATGTTAATTCTGTTAACTCAGACTTGACCATGAAAACTTGGCCGAAGAGACATTCTGAGACAAAGGGCCTCTGTGCCCAGCTGGCTCAGACCCACAGAGGACAGCTCCAAGGCTGAGGAGCAGCCTCTGCTACTCAGGCCTCCAACTTGATACGCGATTGGGACCATCTGCCAATTGTGGGTACTTGGACATGCTTGGCCTGAAGAAGAATCACCCTGGACAGATGCCCAAACCAAAGAAGCCAGATCCAGCTGGTCTTTCCAGGTCTCAAGTGCAAACTGATGGTAAGGGTCTCTGCAGAGGAGGCAAGGATGTGGAGGGCGAGGAGGGGCCATTGTTAACGTATAGAAAACAATAACAAAAAGGCTGGAAGGAAATATGTCAGAATCTTGACAATGGTCTTCTCTGTGAAGTAGATTATAGGTGTTTTTACTGCTTATCTGCTGCCTCTTGGGCTTTTTACATTTTCTACAATATATTATTTTGCTTTGAAAAAATCAAGAAATATACAATAAGAAAAAAATACATTATTTGCCTATCTTTCTCATTAGACTGTGAGCTCCTTGAGGATTTGGGGCTCAAGGAATTAAGTCTTACTAGTACTTTGGTGGCACACACTCACACTGGAAGAGTACAGGAGCTCTGTAAATATTAAGTGAATGATTTATATCATCTTCTACTTCAAGCATTTAGGCTCTTATTCAGTGCCCACTTTCTTAGCAGACTTGGCTATGTGCTTCCTAGGGTATAGTTGATTAGAAATGACAATCTATAAAAATGAATGGAGGACCTACAAGAAGTGCTCATTCAATGACAGCAAAACTACTTATTTTTAATAATTATTAATGGTCACAATAATCATAATTATTATCATCTTATTTAATTGGGCCTTCATGTCATTCTGTCATTCAAAAAACATTGAGCACCAACTATGTGTACAGTATTCTTTTCTTTGAAGAGTTTAAAAAGAAACCTTATTTACAGATGAGCACACAGATTCAGAAAAGTGATTGGCTCCTGTCACATACAGAGTAAGGTGGGGAGGCTCAGATTGCTATCCAGTGCTGTTTACTACCCCACAAAGCATTTTATCAGTTAATGAACATTTGAATGGCTATAGTTTTTGTGACCTACGTGCAGATAGACTGGTGGGTAAAAAGAAAGAAAAGTAAATGGACAGATAAGCTGGTAGGCAGGTAAGCAGGAACATAGGTTCCCCAGTTTCCAGAGCTGAGTATGCTGCTAGAGGAAATCACATTGACCCCAGGGAGAAGTGAATGCTCACAGCAGAGCAAAAACAATGGAGACAGAAAATTTTCAAAGGAAACCATACCTCTGTTGTACATTACAACCTAATATAGAGTTTGAGTCTTTAAGAAACTTTATATTTTGTTGAAGATTCTCTATACAGGAGGTCAGAGTCCTTTATAATGTTTACAAAAATTTTCCACTGAAAGTGGTAGATAAAATGTTGGTACCCAAAGAACTAAACTTTAGTATACCTAGCAAATTCTCTTTTGCAAAATATAATCTGATGACGTTGGATAAATATTGCAAATGTATACTTGCATGTAATTTTACAAGCGTTTTCTAAAGGATCTATTGTGTCCCAAGCTTGGGACTGGGTGTTGAGGAAGGCACAAGTTTTACCTTCAAGGCTAAAAATATTTTTCTCTCTTTACTTTTGATGTTATATATCTTTATGAACATGTACAGATATGTACAGATTCTGATTCAAGTAGTATTTATTGAGCACTTACAATGTGTCTGATCCTGTGTTGCATGCTATTTTATTTAAGTCTCCCAGAGACTCAATGATTTAGGTAACCTCTTTCTACGGATGAAGAAACTCAATCTCAGCAACGTTTAAGATACTGCAAGAGCTAGTGGCAGAGATGAGTCCCTAGCCCAGTCTTTGGATTTGAACTCCATCACAAACCAGACACGGTAGGAAGTTCACTGTGGAGATAAATTCATTTGTCATAGGAATCATGGTTATGAGGCCTCATTGGTTTATCCCTCTATAGACTTGGATATGATTATGTGCATTTATCAGCTAGACGTACCAGTTTCCAAACTCCGGTTACTTTTTGTTGATTGGATCTCTGGGGACATATAATATTTGACCAATTTGAAGGAAAAACTTATCAGAGGAAAAAAGGTAGTAGCATCCAACCTTGGTTGATATACTGCTCTCATGCCCTCGGTTAGTAAGAGCTCTCCTTGAGCTATTCCCTATTTACTTTCCTCTCCTCTTCCCTGAAAACCATTCTGTACTGTTTGCATTTTCCTTGAAACACCAAGCTGTTTGATGCTTCTGGGCCTTTTCATGAAGTGCAAGATATTCCATTTGGAACAGCCACTCCTCACCTTTTCTGCCTTTTCAATTCTTACTTCTTCAGGTTTGCCTTCTCTGAAGTCAACCCTGTCTTTGGAGGGCAGACAGTGCTTTTCTTTCTTTCTTTCCTTTTTAAAGATTTTATGGGATGCCTGGGTGGCTCAGTTGGTTAAGTGGCTGCCTTTGGCTCAGGTCATGATCTCAGCGTCCTGGGATCTGGAATCGAGTCCTACATCCGGCTCCGCGCTCTGCAGGGAGACTGCTTCTCCCTCTGCCTCTGCCTGCACTTGCTCGCTCTCTCTCCCTCTCTCTCTCTGACAAATAAAAAAATAATATCTTAAAAAAAAGATTTTATTTATTTATTGGACAAACAGAGATCATAAGTAGGCAGAGAGAGGCAGAGAGAGAGAGGGAAGCAGGCTCCCTGCTGAGCGGAAGGCAGAGGCTTTAACCCACTGAGCCAGGCGCCCCCAGGCAGTGCTTTTCTGAATTTTATTATCCCTGTGCTTTCTTCTATCACTGTCCTTACCGCACTGTATTGTAACTGTCTCCTTGTCTGTCTCTTCCATCAGATTCTGAGCTTTCTGAAGCTCACAGGTCTCTAAAGGGAACTTGTCAGATTCACGTCTGTGTGCCTAGTGTCTTGCGCAAAGTAAATATTCAAGAAGTATTTGTTGAATGAAGAAACAATGAGCCCAGTGCCAGGGTGCAGAAGAACTGGGTTCTAATCTCAGCTCTGCAACGGACAATTTTGTGTCTGTAAACAAGTCACTTTCTTCTCTAGGTTTCAGTTTCCCTGCCTGTAATATGAGGAGGTCAGACAAAATGACCACCGGGAGTCATTTTGGATTGAGCCTTCTATGATGTTTAGATGTTATGATGCTAAGAAGAAAAGTCTAAAACATTAAAGTAGGACTTTATTAACCATGTGACACTATTCTCTTAACAAGATAGGCTCCTTATTTTGGGACATCTTAAATCATGTCAGGTTTGATATACTGTTCACCCAGAAAGATAATTACTCATAAGAAGTTCTGAGTTCTGGGGGCGCCCGGGTGGCTCAGTGTGTTAAGCCTCTGCCTTCGGCTCGGGTCATGGTCTCAGGGTCCTGGGATCGACCCTCCTCTGCTCAGCAGGGAGCTTGCTTCCCTTCCTCTCTCTCTGCCTGCCTCTCTGTCTACTTGTGATCTCTCTCAGTCAAATAAATGGATAAAATCTTTAAAAAAAAAAAAAAAAGAAGTTCTGAGTTCTATCCTAACCTTTCTTACCATAAAGTTCAAGATTAAAGCTGTACAACTGTTTCTACATACTTGTTAAATTCATTTACTATTTTTCAAATGGATTAATATATGAATCAGTCTATTTGTAAGGCTGAGAATATTACGGCATAGGCAAAAGAAAAGGTCATCCATACATCCATTCAGTCATTCAACAAATATTTTGGCAATTAACACAATGCTAAGAAAAATAGTTACGGAACTTACCAGTCTGGTGGTGTCTGGGAAAGACAGACATCACTCAAATTATATACAAATAATTTTATTACAAACTGTAAAGGCTTATGTCTCTTATTTTTCTGTGCACTCTTTAGGTTATAAAGGGCTTTTCACACACATCACTTCATGGGAAGCCATAGAGTGTGAGGGTTAAAGTAAAGATTTTAGTGTTGTATAGGCCTGGGTCTGAATCTGGCTTGTGCACTTACTTACAAACTGGGCTCTTGGACAAGTTTCTAAGCTTCTCTTTTCTCATCTTTTGAATGGGGGGAAAATAGCACATTTGTCACAGAGCTATTATGAGAATGCAGTGAGATAATGCATGGAAGGCACTCAGCACAATGCTTGACATACGGTTGCTGAACAGTAGCTGTTAGTATGATTATACAATTTTTTTGTTCTTTATAACATTTTCCCCTGTATCCCCCTCTTATTCCAGAAGAAAGGCCGGGTCTTACTAGATACAAAATGAAATTAATAGTATCTTTTCACAGCATTATCCATCAGAATAAACAAGGAGAAATTTCTAAGGGACTCACATGAAGGCCAAACACATTACCAATATTTTGACTTTGCTATCCATTCTTATCCTCCATTGGATGAACTGTGTTTAGGGGATCGGTGTTCACTCCAGTCTAACCACAGTAACATTAGATGGAGAGAAGCTCTTGGGGCCCCACTGTCAGGAGTGGTGGGTGAGGTGGCCACTGAGGTGTCTTGGCCTAACACTGAGATCTTGGGATAGGGCAAGACTGGGGAAAGCAAACCCATCCCCTGGGCCTCGTCGGGGAGGTAGTTGAGTTGTTGGGCTTGAGTAACAGGAGCTGGCAGAACCAGCTCAGCGTGGTCTTACTGGATATGGAGTTTTCAGGGGCTAAGAGCTAAGGCAATAACCCTAGATATTGGGTAGCGGAATTTGACAAATATCCATTCAGCTGTAGGGAGGAGATGACGTGAAGGTTACACCTAAGGCCTCTTCCATCTCGAGCTGCCAAATTGCCCTGTGACTCTCAGACCACCGTGGGACCAGGAAGTGGGAATCAGCAACTCTGAGGCATAAAATCAGAAAGGCACTGAATGTTTGGATGCAGTGCCAGGTCCCAAAAAGAATGCCTCTTTGTCTGTATGCCTTCTATGCCAAAGCAAAACAAATTTATCAGCATCTCCTCAAAACTGCAAGGGAGAGTCTAAAAAGTCTAAGCAATAAAAAAGGGCAAATGGAAATTGATTATTTAATATCATCATTATTAATTCAAGAAGTATAAAATGGTATTACTAACCTCTTTACTTGATGAGGTGATTTTATTGTTTTATCCTACTTAGACATAAATATGTGTAAGGGCTTCATTCCCCTAACCATATTTTCTTCTGTCTATTTTTAAGAGAATGTCTGAAACCTTTCAACCATACATTGCCATGCTGGTTTTTGGACTTCACTCCCATAGAGGAGGGTAGACTGGAGCATTAACATGTAAGTGGCTCAGATATTTGGTAGTCAAGCCACTTCACATGGTAGGGCACAAATGGTGGAATTTAGGCATCAGATAGCAAAGGGGATTTCAGAAATACTGGAATTATCACATGATATTCTCTTACTGTTCCTGCCAGCTTGGTCAGCCCCAGCTGCATCTTACTATCTTTAAGAAAACACAAATCATTTCTATATATTGCTTTTCTTCTTTATCCCATTGATGGATGGAAAAAGTGATGGGTGGAATCCAGGGCTGGATTATGGTAATTTCGGTTTACTAAAGGAAAATTTTGTGGAGACAAAGGAAAGGATAAAGGTAAATGCTGAAATTCAGGAATATACTGATTGACTGGAAAAAAGTTCGATTTTATACAGTTGTTTTTACACATATTATCAATTGTTTTCTCTTCGTTAGAATAATAAAAAGTAGTAGAGAAGAATGAACTGTCCACAAAAATAATAATGATCATTTATTAAATAAAGGTATTCAGGGGTGCCTGGGTGGCTCAGTTAGTTAGGCATCTGCCTTCAGCTCAGGTCATGATCCTGGAGTCCTGCTTAGCAGGGAGCCTGCTTATCCCTCTTCCTGCTGCTCTCCCTGCTTGTGGTCTCTCTCACTGACTCTCTCTCCCTGTCAAGTAAATAAATTCTTTAAATAACAGGTATTTGAAACTAAGCCCTTAGACACATTATCCCCATTAATCTTCCTAACAACTTCATGAGATGGTTACTGTTATGTTCCCAGTTTTGCACAGGAGCCCCAGAAAGGATGGGTAATTTGCCCAAAGCTGTATACACAGTTGGTGAGAGCAGAGCTGAGATTAGATTCTAGGTCTGACTCCAGGACTGTGTTCATTACTGCTGGACTAGCCAGCTTTTCCCCCACCCTGGGATTTTTTTATATAACAGTGTACTTGAAAGAGGGAAAAGCACTGTATAACTCCAAATGTTGCTTCCCCTAGAGCAGCTTGATACAAAGGAGAGTGGAGCAGACAGACCTAAGGCTAACTCCCATGACTCACTAGCTGCATAATTTGGGCAAGTCTTTTTACTTCTCTGAGCCTTGATATTAGATGGAGATGATTATCATCAACTGCCATGCTCATTAGACAGGGCTGCTGTAAGAGCCAAATAATATTATGAAGGAAGGGAGAGCTCTGAGGACAAGGTCTACGGGCAAGGATTTTTTTTTTTTTTTGTCTGAGAAAGCTTTTATCCTATAAATAGAATCCATTGATTGTCCCCTGGAGTAACTTCCCATCTTCTCGCTCCTGGCTACTGTTGTGAATCTCATTTTCATGTTTATTAAAGGAGAGAATTACAAATAGGCTTGAGCATTTAAAATCTCATTTAAATCCACTCTGGAAAATTGTTTCCAAAGGAGAGAGAATTCCAGACTGAGTGACTTGTGGGATGCCTGTTTCTTGGTGGCTCTGGGGGCAGTTGGCACAGCCACCCATTTCCTCTCAATTTGACTTGTATATTGCTCTTCCTGTCTCATCCAGCTCAAGTTCATTAAATTCCCCTTGGTTGTCTAGAAGAGCTCTTGGGTGCAAATAAGGCTCAGTAAGGGAATGGGTGGGGGGGATTGCGTTGGACTCCATAGCAGGATCTGGTAGAGCCTGGTCTTCTGCTTATAGGTTCCGTGTTTTTTCCCTTGGGCTCACTCCCTTTCCCTGAAGTCTTCTTTAGCCACTTTAACCTCACATGAGGCCTTCAGGGAAGTAAGCATACTCTTTAAACTACAGACAGTTCCTAATGCAATATCAGACATGAAAGTGCTTAGCACTTAGCACTCGTTTGCAATAAATGCTTTAGAGACAGCTGAATCAGGAGCTGTGCTGCTTCTGTGCAATTTAACACCTATTTATTGAACATTTCTTCTACGCCAGGCCTTGGCCTAGATGCTAGGAATATAAAGATACCCCTGTTCTTCAGTAGCTTAAGAACTATTCAAAGAGACTGAAATAAACCTACTTGTAGCCTAGTGTGACCCAGGGAAATACAGAGAGCTATGGAATCATGGAAGAAGGATCCTCTCTTAAGCATGAATAATGATAGCCCCTTGCATTTTATGTTGGCAGTTTACAAAGTGCTTCTCACAGCTCTTACCCATTTGACTATCATGGGATCCCTATGAGGTAGGAATAATTATTCACATTTTCTGATGAGGCAACTGAGGCTCAGAAAGTTGAAATGACAGACAAAGTCATAACCAGTAAACAGCTGGGCAGGAGCATGGAATAATGGAAAGACCACTGACCAAGTCAAGAGACTTGGCTTTTATGTCTGTCATTTGTGACTATGCAATCTTGGATAAGTAATTTTCCCTCTCCGGGGCTTGCTTTCCTCATCTATGAGGTAATGTACTTAGACTAGAAATGTTGAGTGGGTCTCAGGATAAACAGGGTCTAGTTTTGTAAAGCTGCAGAACAGTATTTAACCATCTCCTGAGAAATCAAGGCAGAATAGTATAAGGGGGAGAAGGAATCAGAGAAACATGGATTAAAATCCTAGTTGAGTTCCCGTTAGCCATGTGGGTCTAGGCATGTCATTCCATCTCCCTATGACTCAGATTCCTAATTTGTAGAGGTAATACCCATTTTTTAGAGTTCCTCTGAGGCTTGATTGAGGTAATGTGTCCAGCATAGCACTTGGCACATAGTAGGTTTATAAGAAAGTACCAGAGGTAAGAGAGCCCAAGTACTGGGTCTCTCTGGCTGTTCTTTGAATATGTAAGCCTGAAGATTCTGTGTTCTCTGCTCCCAGGTTTCCAGACCAGTGAAGATGCCAAGTTTTATGCCCTTTCAACCAGGTTTAAGCCATTCAGCAATGAGAATGAGACCTTGGTGGTTCAGTTTTCAGTAAGACATGAGCAAAGCATTGATTGTGGTGACGGGTGTGTGAGACTCTTTCCTGACACCCTAAACCAGGAGGATGTGCATTCAGAATCTGAGTATTACATCATGTTTCTAAGCTCTCTGTAGCGGTCACTATAAGCCCCTTAGGGTCTTAACGAGAGCCATTCTAATTGTTAACGAGACTCAGATTGACCCAAAACAGGAAATTTCTAATCCCTATTCCTATGCAGTAAGACTCTTCAACAACCTGAAAAAAAAAACAAAAACAACAACAAAAAAAACTTTAAACCTAAATGTTAGTTTAGTATAAGTAGAACAAAGAGTTAGAGAACCACATGGTATTAACATGGCTGCAGTTCTCAAAAAAGGAGAAAGAAATCATAAACTGTGTGGACACTCTCAGAATGTACCTACTATGATAGGCTTTGTGCTCTGAAGGGGGTTCCTGCACTTGAGAGAGAAGGCACAGGAGGTCAGGGAAATCACCTTGATCTAGCATTTATAATGAGTCCAGAGTATTGCATCTATAACCTTAATAATGTCACTAGGCCTCCTTGGGTCAATCTAGCTCTTACTTCACTCCAAACTCGAACGGTGGTTGAGATTAAAAAACTAACAAACAACAAAAATTAACCCAACTCCCAAAGCTCTGATGAAGAATGTGGATTTTACCAAATGTTTTTATACAAAGTCAGAGGAAAGTGTTGTACCACATGTCATACGGCAAAATTTCCTTAAAATTCTCTTTAAACTTTTCTTTCTTTCCCAAAAGAGTTTCAGATCTCTTGCTTCAAACCCTTGCCAAAATCTTCCTCTTCATCCTCTTTCCCTTTTTCTGTCTGCAGCCCCTTCCCCCAAGTCTTTCTCTCTCATCTTTCAATCTTATCCATGCATAGAATGATATAGCACTCTGGGGGTCTAAATGCCCCCTCACAAGGAGTTTATATGTGTATATGTATGAGGTGGTTATAGTAGAGAAATTGAAAATAATTTTTCTTTTTTTTTAATATTTTAATATTTTATTTATTTACTTGAAAGAGAGGGAGAGAGCACGAGAAGGGAGAGGGTCAGAGGGAGAGAACGCAGACTCCCTGCTGAGCAGGAAGCCTGATGTAGAACTCTATCCTGGGACTTCAGGATCATTACCTGAGCTAAAGGCAGTCACTTAACCAACTGAGCCAACAGGCACTCTGTTTCAAATGTGATTTTTTCATATGAATATTATTTGTTCAATGCTCAAACAACCAAACCAGTTTCAGCTGTTATCAGCTCCATTTTACAGATGAGGAAGAAGAGGTGAGAAATTTGCCCAAGGTGAATAAGTGAGAAGGCAGAATTTTAACCCAGTCCATCTGACTTAAAGCCTGTACTTTTTTCTATTCTATGTGTTTGCCTTCTATTTGGTGGGGACACAGGCATGTGAATTGTTCTTTAAAAGGCAGAACGAAAGAGATACTTTAAAAAAGATATTAGTGAGGAGCTATGAGACCACAAAAGATGGCATGACTCAGTCCAACTGGGCGCTTTTGGAGGGAGTATTAATTGTTCTTTGAAGAATGAGTTAGATTTTAATAGGCAGAGAAGGAGGTGAAGGGACTATAATGAAGACAGAGGAAGCTGTGCAAAACCTCAGAGACGTGAAATTGAAATGCAAGTAGAAAAATGACGAGACCCATGTGGCTAGAGCACATCGTGTGTGTGTGTGTGTGTGTGTGTGTGTGTGTGTTTATGTTTAGGATAGTCAGAGAGCAATAACATGGGAAATGAGGTTGAAAAACTAGCTTAAAACCTATTCTTGGACCTTTGTCACATTAAGCTTTCCAGGCTCAGAGCCACTGACCCACAAGTGCTTCTGAAGTTTTCACAAAGCAGAAAGAACCCCAGGCTCTGTTACTCCCTAGGCTTGGGCTGAATCCCAGCAGTGCTACTTATTAGCTCTTTGACCTTGGGCGAGATACTTAACTTTTCTGAGCCACAGCTTTCCCAGCTAAAAGTGGAGATAGTAACAGCTACTTGTCCTAAGAACTAAATGATATGGTATAAGATAACTGGCATGGGAGGGGCTTTCTGGTTGGATTTGGTCAATGGAAGCCTTGGCAGGAGATCAGAGGGAGGGAGAGAGCTGTGGCTCTCAACTGAAAGTTACAACTTCCCTCCTGGCCACCCTCCCCAAAGGACTTTTTTTCTTCCAGGCTCTGGTAACTACTCTTGCTCCTTGCAAAGACAGGGATAGGAATAATCCTACTGTTACTAGCTCACAGAACAATGCTATTCTTATGTCTTCTTAATGTCCTGCCCCCTTCTTTGTAAATAGTTCTTTTATTAAATTCCTGTCAAGTAATCCTAAATGTGAGTGTGCTATCTGTTTCTTGCTGAGACCCTGATTAATACAAGGCTATGCCTGTCTTAGCCTCATCCGAGGCAAACTGCCTAAAAATGATACAAAATCATGCACGAGGGTTTAATTTCTAGGCGCTGGCCCTGGTATCTGTGGCTTTGGCAATAACAAAATACAGGGCTTCCTTTGCTACCTAGGGAAATATCATGAGAACAAAAAGACAATCAAATGCAGGGTGGTATGTGGGCTGGTCTTCAGGTTTGGAGAGAAGGATAAGCATTTTGTATATGTTATCTCACTTAATTCTTACAAAAACCCCACAGATTAAATATATCAGAAAATAGATATAGAGAAGTGCTATAAACTACAGAAGTTCACATAAGAGCAGTTTCTGAAAGGCTAGGAAGTCAGATAAGGTCCCCTCTTGGAAGAATGTTTGGCATGGTCTAGTTGCCCACTAATAAATACTGAAGGGATGGGGGAGGTAGGGAGTGCTGGGCTTAAATATGTGTGATGGGTATATCTTAGTAACATCAAGTTAGAGAGATCTAAGTTGGTTGGATAGCTGGATTTTATTAACAACTCAACAGTCAATCATCAAATGCCAACTCTGTTTTGGACCTTGGGCTAGTGATAGAGTGAGTCAGACATGGCCCTGATCTCACAGTTCAGTGAAGGTATGAATCAAAAAAAAAAAAAAAAAAAAAAGGAGAGGACTACCTAGTATGTTGAGGGTCTGGGGAAGCACAGAAGAAGCACCCTACATAAACTGGAGGTTTAGGAAATATTTCTTAGAGGACTTAGAGGACTCCCCCATGCTGAGTTTTGAAAGATGAGCATGAATTGGTTTTGTGAAAAAGTGATAATTTTATGATTTAATTCCTGGAAGAGGGAATCACATGAGAAAAGTCAAGAAGACTTGAGAAATTTGCAAGGAATTTGGCACAACTAGAGTGCCAGAGAGGGGCAGGAACTGGGTCTAGAAAAGCCCATAGGACCTGCGTCATTGGAGAACTTGTCCTTTGTCATCAAGTCCTTTGTCATCAGGACTGTACCTGCAGGGTTCCCTGAGGTCTTCCTCGAGGTAGGCTTTGTGTTGGAAGCTGCAGACACAACAAAAGAATCAGACACTACCTCTTCCGTAGAGAAGCTTACAATCTAGGAGGACATACGGAAAAACAGACAAGATCAGAGAATGACCAGAGCTGTGATGGAAGAAAGGTGAGGGTTAGGAAAGACCAAAGGAGTGTGTACTTAGGAGAATGAGATCCAGAGTCTCTATGGGGTTAACCACAGAAATGGGAGGAGGTATGTGGTGAAGTATGTTTGTGTATATGTGCGGGGTGGCATTCAGAAACTATTTTTGGTAGTGCATTTAATGCTTGAGGTCCAAAGATGTCCAATATGGACTGAGATATTCCCTATCTCCTTTCTAGATCAATAAAGACATTCACCTATGCACTCTGACCATTCACCCCAATGCTACTTATGAGGTCAAAATCAATAACTAGCAAGTGGCAACTGGAGGTCTGGAGGATGACTGGGACTTCCTGCCTCCCAGGAAGATAAAAGCCCTCTGTGCCTGGAAACCAAGGAAATGGGAAAAATGTCTGCAAACAGAGAATCCTAGAGATAAGAAACCTGAGATTAGACAGTGTTTGTCTGGTGGAGATGTCAGCTATTGGAGTAGGGAAAAAAAGGCTGGGAATAAAAGCAAAAACTGGGGCATTAATCCCTTAGGGAGGTATCCAGCTAAATATTGGTATCCAAAGAGGTGTGGAGAAAAGAAGGAAGTAATTCACATTTTTTGAGACATTATTGATCCTTCTGGCAGCCTCTGTGAACAGTGGGCTCTGATTGCTGTTATGAATAAGGAAACTGGCACTTAGAAAATGAAGTGACTTGCCAAGCATATGTACATTAGCACCAGGATCTGAACCTGCATCTCTGATTCCAGAGTTATTGAAATGGGGAATCTGTGACATATATTCACTGATTTATTATCATTCACTGGGAAGCTCTATTGGATATAGCTATGGATAGGACAATCCAGGGATTGAGAATCCTCCTGGGATTCAGAATCTAGTGTGGGATGCAGACAACTACACAGATGAAGATCATACTGTGTAATTAGTGCGGAGAGGGAAGCCCAAAGCCTGTAGAAGCTCCTAACCTAACCAAAAGAAGCTCCTAACCTAGCCTGTATTAGGGTACAGACAGTGCTCTAGGAAGGAGGAGCCAATGTTTGAGTGATTGTGTTAACCTATGAGTTAGAAACAGACTCTGGAGTTAGACAGATACAGATTTGAATCCGAGTTCCATCCTTTACTACCGATGAGACGCCAGCCTACTTGCAGTTAGATTTTAGGCAAGGTATATAATTGTCATGAAAGTCAATTTCACAAAAAGGGATTATTATAATACCCACAGGTGAAGGTTGTTGTGAAGATTAAATGAGCTAACATACATAATACAGTGACTGGTATATAGTAAGTCCTTAATATATGGGATTTATATGTTAATAATGTACTGAATTTCAAATGCCGAATTCATTAGAGCAAGCAAAGTAGGAAACTGGGTTGGAGGGAAGACATTCCAGACCCAGAGAACAGCAAGAGCAAAGGCACAAGAATTAGGCAGAAAGCAACATGGTTGTGTAAAGAACTGAAACAGCAGTTTAGTATTGGGGGAGCTTCAAGTTTGAGGTGGAGACTGGTAGGAGATGAGGTTGGAAAGGTCTGTTGGAGCCAGGTCCTGGAGGGCCTCACTTACTTTGTTGCTGTTCCACAGGTCAGAGCAGAATCATCCTCATGCAGAGGAGATGTTTGGGGTTAAACAAAGAGCAACATAGGACCCAGCAGCTGGAATCCCTAAGAAGTCCCTAAGAAGAGGACTGCAGAGTGGTGGGCAGTGCCCCAGCCATGTGTAGGGTGATTTAGCAAAGGCCTCCAGTTCCGTGGGAGGGAAGTATAGCCAGAGAATTAAGACAGATGATCCAGGCTGTGTCTGTGCCTTTAGCACCACAGGAAAAATAGGGTCTAGGTTTCTTCCAGGCCCAGCAGGCAGGCTCAGAGCAGCAGGCAGGCTCAGAGCAGCAACAGACCTTCACTCCTGTTGGTGACCGTGCACCCGTGCACCTGGCTCAAGGTTTAGGGAAGAGGAGAGAGGTTACAGGCCTCTATGCTCCCTGCTGAGTAGAACTAGAGAAGATGGAAAGTAGTTAGATAGGCAGGGATCTATTTAGACTAGAGCTTCCATGATGGGATGCTGACTGGTACATGTCAGGAATCAAAAGGCAGCTGAGACAGCTCAGGAACTAGAGAACTTTCTTAGTTGCAATGCTAAGGAATAACTTTGAGTCTGGTAGGCTTTGCATTGAAGCTTTCAGTCAGTCTTGGCAAATGGTTAGCACCAAGGTGAACTGCTAGGTAGACAGAGCAAAACTGGTGGCTCCACAGCAGAAGACATATGAAAGTCAGGGTAGGGTGTTTGTGACTTGGAGGTTTGTCTTGGTAAATAGAAGGGGCCTGGAGTACAAAGGACTTTTATAGGTCTGGGAGCATCTTGGGTACAAAGCAGAAGACCAAGAGAGGTCTTCAGGAAGAGGGATACAGGCTAGAAGACTTGTTCTGACAATAAAGGCACATGATTGAGGGAGGGTGAGGGTCAGACACAAGGGAAATTCACATACTATTTGAGCTTAAAGTATTCAAGGTCAAAGTGATTGTGAACTTGAGGAGGAGCTGGAGTTGCTTAAAGGCTTTTTCTCTCCTGTTTTGGGTTTGCTTACAGAATCTGGAGCTGGGCTCTCATAGTGGTAAGGACAGGACAGGACAGGACAGGACGTTGACAGGGTCAACGTTGACCTAAGGAGCTAGGTCTAGCCTGACTATATGGACCCAGTTTCATTCCAGCCCACTCACCTGTCCTAAAGGAGGAATTTTGTTTTAGGACTGGGAGGACTTTGAATACTTCCTAGACAGAAACATCAAGAAGCCAGACGACTGGAATGAGGTAATGGATGGGGAGTGGGAAGAACCTGTGATACCAAACCTGAAGGATAAGGTGAGGGGGGCCTCTCCTTGCAATGGGTATGAGAAGTAAGACAGAAGAGCTGTGAAGTTTAATTTGTAGAAAAGAAACTCTGAGATCCTGTGGTTTTCCTCTCACCACCACCCACTGCCCATAAGACTATTGCCTCATTTGTGTCCTAATCTCAGGGCTGTGTCTACCTGGGTGGGGGTGGTCTGGTAAAGGTCAATGCTGAGAGGGGGAGATCAAGCCAGCCCTAGACAAGGGGTTTGTCCAGAGTGGTGGAAAGCAGCCAAAGGAACATGGTCGAAATAGGAAATGGGTCTGGGGTCGGGAACTGGAAATCTCAGTAGTGATTCTGAAAGGGAAAAGTAGGACATGAATGAGCCAAAGGTGTTGGGGGTGGGGATGGGGAACTTCTTTTTAAGGACTAACTCCTGACCTCCTATCAGATGTGAGATGAAACCAAAGGAATCAGCTACCAAATGGTCCAAAGATAAAACTGACATAAGCATGATTTTATTTGGCTATAGTTTCCTGTGTTACTGTTCAGGAAGAGAACGGTCCCAAGTGCCAAAGTCCTTAAATGGTGTTCCCTGTGAAGCTACGTTTTCTTTTTTTTTTTTTTTTTATAATTCTTTTTTTTTTTTTTTTAATTTATTTATTTATTTGACAGAGAGAAATCACAAGTAGATGGAGAGGCAGGCAGAGAGAGAGAGAGAAGCAGGCTCCCTGCTGAGCAGAGAGCCCGATGCGGGACTCGATCCCAGGACCCTGAGATCATGACCTGAGCGGAAGGCAGCGGCTTAACCCACTGAGCCACCCAGGCGCCCGAAGCTACGTTTTCTTAACTTCATAAACAAACTTAGGCACAGAGAAGGGACCAGGCTCAGAATGGGTTTCTGTCACCTTGTTCAGCTCCCACTGGGTAGAAAGGAAAATCAGGAAGAGCCTCATTTTGAGCATTAGCTCAAAAAAAGAGAAAGAAGCTACAGGAATTCTGCTCTAATATACATCTGTCTTTATAAATTATTTGGTCTTTCTGATTATATGAGAAGAAAGGGAAAATACTAATGCCATGTTCACTCTTTGGTTCTTTGTTTAGGGACAATGGAATCCTCAGATCATTGATAATCCCAGTTACCAAGGGGAGTGGATTCATCCAGAAATAGACAAACCTAAATGTAAGCCTGACCCCACCATTTGTTACTATTAGAACATCAGTGTTCTTGGCCTGGACCTTTGGCAGGTTAAGTTCTCTGGGCTCAGAGCCACTGATCAACAGTCCCTCTAAAGTTTTCATAAAGTGGAACTGCAGGCTAGAAATCATAAGACTTAAATGAGTCTTGATCTTTCTAAGCCTTAAATTGCTCATCTTTAAAATGGGACTAATTATATTTGTCCTGATAACCACAAAAGCTAAAATGTACTGAGTCCCTACCATGTACCAAGTACCAAGTACCATATCAGAGACTTTGCAAATACTACTTGATTCATAGATTCTTGATTCTATGAAACCTCCTATTTCTAAATGTATAACTGAGGTTTGGAAAGGATAAATAATTTGCCCAAAGACACATTTGGTGAACAGAAAATCTGAGATTTGAGTGTAGGTATTTCTGAGGCCAGATTCAGGCTTCTAGTACTTTAGACTGCCCTGCTGGCCCTGCATGATTCTTGGGGGTGATTTTGGGCATAGGGAATCATCAGCAATGTGGTAAAATTTTGAAATATTAAAATCCCCAGGGGCTCCTGGGTAGCTCAGTAGGTTAGGCAGCTGACTCTTGTTTTTGGCTTAGGTCATGATCTCCAGGTCCTGGGATGGAGCCGGCTCAGACCCCCCATTCAGGGAGGAGTCAGCTTCAGGATTTTCTCTCTCCCTCTGCCCTTCCTGCTGCTCTCTCTCTCTCTAAAATAAATAAATAAATCTTTAAATAAATAAATAAAAATAAAATCCCCAGACAGATATCAGATGTGATTGGCCCAGCTGTGACGGTAATTCTTTCTTACAAATTTTTTTTCAAAGATTTATTTATCTGAGAGAGAGAGAGAGAGTGTGCATGCTCGAGAAAGAGTAGGGGAAAGGGTAGAGGAAGAGTGAAAATCTCAAACAGATTTCCTGCTGAGTGTGGAGCCTGAAGGAGGGCTCCATCTCATGCCTCTGGGGTCATGACCTGAGCCAAAATCACGAGTCAGATTTCAACTGACTAAGATGTCCAAGGGGCCCGTGATGGCAGTTCTTGACCTAGCATTTCTCTCTCTTCTAGTCATCTTTTCTGGCTCTGGCTGGAAGGGAAAGAGGAGGGCTCAGATACTTAGGCTTTCATAGAATTGTTCTCTCTCTCTCCCCTGAGACCCGTTATTGAAGATGGGGAGGATTCTTTCCCAACTCAGTAGAAAAGAGAGCACCTCAAGTGCAGGCCCTAGAATGAAAGTCTTAGCCCAAGAGGCCTCTGAAAGACTATAATCTATACAAAAAAGCAAAAGCAAAAACTCTGCAATCTATATAGTCTTGGAACTCCCTTGGAGAGGAAGGGAATTCACTTTTGTTAAACACAGGCCTGGGATCTATGCTTTACCTGTATTACCTCCTTTAATTCTCCTAACTCTGTAAAATAAATACTATTTTATTTATTTATTTATTTGACAGGTACAGATCACAAGTAGGCAGAGAGGCAGGCAGAGAGAGAGAGAGAGAGGAGGAAGCAGGCTCCCTGCTGAGCAGAGAGCCCGATGTGGGGCTTGATCCCAGGACCCCGGAATCATGGCCCAAGCCGAAGGCAGAGGCTTTAACCCACTGAGCCACCCAGGCACCCCTAAAATAAATACTATAGTCTCTTATTATCCCATTTTACATCTGGCTGAATTGAGACTCAGAAATGTCAAGCGACGCACCCAAGCGCACACAGCTAGTACATGGGAGAGACGGGAATCAAACAAAGGTCTGTCAGCCTTTATTGATTATGCCCACTATACAATCGAGCCTCTAGAAACTGAAGCCCCTTGTCTTTGTATCCTGGAAGGTTCCATAGCCAGGGAAATCTGTCTGCAGTTCAGGGCTGCCAAAGGACTCTTGGACAGACACCCCTTATATGAAGCTTTCTTGATTTATTTATTTTCCGCTTTATTTTCTTTTTAAGATTTTATTTATTTATTTATTTATTTATTTATTATTTATTTATATCACAAGCAGGCAGACAGGCAAGCAGAGAGGCGGGGTAGGGAAGCAGACTCCCTGCTGAGCAAACAGCCTGATGCAGGGCTCCATCCCAGGACCCTGAGATCATGACCTGGGCTGAAGGCAGAGGCTTAACCCACTGAGCCACCCAGGCACTCCATCCACTTTATTTATTTCCAGTTTCTTGGTTTCCTGGTTCAGTGAGACCAGCACAGGAGGGCAAGGAGGTGATGTATATAAATTACCACATGCATAGCAGGGGTTCAGGAGAGAAAGATGGAGGGAGGGAGGGAAGGTAGGAAGGGAAGGAGGAAGGAAGGAAGGAGAGAAGGAAGGAACACATGTCCTTCTTCCTTCCTTTCCTATCTGAAGAATGTGGATACAGTTTGCACACGTTCTCATTGTTACCTCTTTTTTTCAGTTGTCTCTTTGTAATAAATAATAGGAATTTTCTCTATCTTATATAAATATGTAGCCATATTAATATGCCTAATCTGTTTCTTTCCTTAAAATGCATTGTGATTTTTTTTCACTGAAAACATAAAGGTATAGATTTAAAACTGTATCTTTGTTAAAAATTTTATACAGAATTTTAAAATGATTTGGCACTAATTGTTTTGGGTTGTATCAACCTCTCCAACAGGCAAACCTTCTATTTGAGAATTTAAATTCTCACTGAAGGAATGCTTCTCACACTTTAATGTGCATACGAATCACTAGAGGATCTTATTAAAATGTAGATTCTGATACAGCATGTCTGGGACAAAGCCTGAGAGACTACATTTCTAAAACTCCAGCATTATCTCTAAATTGTTGTTTTTCTTGTGACATAGTTCTGCATCATGCTTACATTATCCTTGCAGGCCTCCTTTCCTTCTAGGTTCTAACTGGGTCTGATACTCCCAGTCTTACTTCACATGACACACTTAACTAACTGGACACATCTGGTTTACCACTGGGTCCCTGAACCTTACTGATAAAGCCTAGGGACTCTCAGCATGGAGATAGATGGGAATTCCCTCCCTCGTCCTGTCTCAACGGGGGTTTCCAGCCTCTGTGAGCCCAGTTGTCCTCCTGATGGGACCTAGCCTAGAAAGCTGGTCAACTTTCCTGCCTGATCCCTGACTCTTTCCCCTCTGTTCTGATGCCTCCTTACATAATCCCCTTAGTTCTGTTGTTGTTGTTGTTGTTTAAGCAAAAGTGGTTGCATTGTTTCATCAGGACAGAGGCTGGAAGGAGATGGCCATAAAGAAAGAAAATTCTTTCTCTTGGGCACTTGAGTATTTCAGTCCGTTAAGCGTCTGTCTTTGGCTCAGGTCATAATCCCAGGGCCCTGGGATTGAGCCCGCATTGGGCTCCCTGCTCAGCGGGAAGTCTGCTTCTCCCTCTTGCCAACCCCTTGTAATCTTGCTCTCTCCCACATAAATAAATAAATAAATATTTTTTAAAAAAAGAAAGAAAATTCTTTCTATTCTTTTTGGGACCCCTTATGATCTTTGAGGGAATAATGATACAAAATCATGCAATGAGTATGGCCTAACCACAATGGAAAGCACCATGAATTTAATGTTAGGAAGATGGGAATAAAAGGGCACTGAAGAGAACAGGGAAGATTAGGAACATTTTTTGTGGAAATAGGACAAAGGAAGAGCCAATAAATGAGTTGTTCTCTAACAACTCAAAAGAGGAAAAAAAAAATCCCAAAGGTAAAAAAATCTCTTAACGTTGTACAAGGAATTCTTAAAAACAACTAAGAAATGGCTCTGAGCAAAATACTCTCTATTCAAAACAGCTTTTGTTTTGTCATTGATTCTGTTGGAGGCAGGGTGGTGGGATGATATAAACCAAATGAAAGTCTTCTCATCAAAACCAAACTTTTTTCAAACCTTGGAGGAGGAACACATGATAACTCATGTTGCAAACGTTCTTTTGGTCACACACTGCTCCCACACAATTAACCAACATACTCCTAAAATGAAGAAATACAGAATGACCCTCTTTCTGCTCCTTCTGAAACAGATCCAGATACTGAAAAGTTATGATAATTACTGCCATTTATTGAGTGACTATTACCTGCCAGACTCTGCACTTTACATACATTATTTCTAATTCTTTTTTTTTAAAGATTTTATTTATTTATTTGACAGACAGAGATCACAAGTAGGCAGAGAGGCAGGCAGAGAGAGAGGGAAGCAGGCTCCATGCTGAGCAGAGAGCCCAATGCGGGGCTCAATCCCAGGACCCTGGGATCATGACCTGAGCTGAAGGCAGAGGCTTCAACCCACTGAGCCACCCAGGCGTCCCCATTATATCTAATTCTTATGATAACACTGGGAGGGAGATATTCTCAATATTTTACTTATGAGGGAAGAGGCTCAGGGGAGTTGAGTAATTTGCCCAAAGTCATACAGCTAGTATGTGGTAGAGCTGGTTTGTCTGACTCCATGACTTGTGGTCACTGTATTCTGTTCCTTTATCATTAAATCAACAAACACTAGACTTATATTATGCCATTGACTTAGTTTATCTTTTCCTTCAATTGTAAATACTAAATATATTAACTTCAGAAAATAGAGAAATAGAGTAGAGAGTTTAAATTCTGCTCACACTTTTTGTCATAACTTTTTCTTATGTTCTCTTAGTTTTTCTGATTATTTTAAGGAGAGAATCTTTAAAAGGGCATCTCTAAGTGGCACGAAAGGTAGATCCCATCAATCTGAGCTGGGACAAGTGTCACTGGGCAGCAATTTGGAGCCTAGCAGAATGATGAAAATTTCTTCATAATAGTGGTCAGAGGTTTGAGGAACACAAATCTTGGGAGACGGTAAATTAATTTCCTTCTAGAGTGGATCAGCAAAGGTGGTACAACATTCTGGACCCTCTGTATTATTAATCACCTTTGCATTCCTCCCATTCTGCCTCAATTACTGATTAAAATCTCTGGGCCCATTGCTTTTGAATTTGCACTTAGCAAGGCCTCCAAGTGAATTTTTAAGCCCTTCAACCTCATTCTAATCCCACTGTTTTCATTTCAACAGGTAAAATCAGGTAGCATTTTAGAGTTTGCTGAGGAGATTGGAAATAAGACCTAAAATAAGAAAAGTAAGGTACTCCTCCACCCTGAATTCCAGATGTCTGACTCCTCAGTTGTGCAGTATTCTTTGCATTTGCAAAAGCAGCTTAATAGTCATTATCTCATTTGCTGGTCGCATGTTCCTGAGAGGAGGGGGAAGGAAAGAACTAGACACCCACAGCTTTGTACTTGAGCACCTTCCAAAAGTTATCCTACTTAGCCCTCAAAATCACCTAACAAGGCAAGTGTTATTCCCATTTTTCAGATCTAGGAACTGAGATTCAGAGGGTATATATCAACTGCCCAAGGTCACACACAGTGTTAAGCTTGTTGGGTTAGAAGTCCCACTCCTTCTGTGTCATGTTCCTTGCTCACAGTGTGGTAATCTAGAAGACGGCTACTGAGCCCACTTCTGATGCATGGCTTGGAGAAAGATGAAAGGTGTTAGTGAGAGCTTTCCTGCTCTCCTAGAACTGTTTTATGGGTGGACTAATATTTGGGACAATGGCTTAATGACTGCCTGGTTCTGCAGAAAGGTCCATTCAAGCAGGTCTGTGGCCAGTGGCAGGTCTGGTTACCCAGCAGGCAGATTTAACTCATGCTTAGAATACCAGCAAAGCACAAACACCCAAAAAAATCTTTTTGAAAGAACTTTTGTACTTAATATTTCCAAAGAAGCATTGAAGTAGTCATCATGGAAAAATAAAAATCTATTAAGCCTTTTTGGGGCACCTGGGTGGCTCAGTGGGTTAAAGCCTGTTCCTTCGGCTCAGGTCATGGTCCCAGGGTCCTAGGATTGAGCCCTGCATTGGGCTTTCTGCTCAGAGGGGAGCCTGCTTCCTCCTCTCTCTCTCTCTCTGCCTGCCTCTCTGCCTACTTGTGATCTGTCTATCAAATAAATAAATAAAATCTTTTTTAAAATCTATTAAGCCTTTTTACACTTTTTTAGTCTGGTTTTGTTTTGTTTTTACTTTGGGGTTACCTGATATTGTTTCATTGAGGCAGTATTACGTATTAGTTAAGAGCATGAATTTTATTCTTATTTCTTTTAAAGAAAAAAATTCCTCATTGAAAAATAAAAGGAAACTAACTTTAACTCAGCCAAATTTACAGTGTCTATTTATATATTATCAGAAAAGTCACTGTCTGACATGAAACATTACCAAAGATGAAAAATGATATTGCTAAATATATATCTTTCAAAGAATGATTGCCACAGTTACATGATCTATAGTGAATTCCAGTTTCAATACAAGCTAGAGCATGATTTTTAGAGCTACAAAGCTGATATTCAAATCCAGGCTCCATCACTTACTAGCGGTGTGATCTTGGGCAAGTTATTTAACCTTTCTGATCTTCAGTTTTCTCATTTGTAATTTGGGAATGATGATAACAACTCTCTTATAAATTCCTGGCATACAGTAAGTGCTCAGGGTATGGTGCCCATTATTATTAAACCATACATTCACTCAACAAATATTTATTGAATACTTGTTCAAAGTACTGTTATAAGTCCTAAAGATTTCTAAGTTAAATAAAACAGAAGTGTCTGTCCTCATGGGGCTTACACTCAGTTAGGGCAGACCAACAGGAAATATACAAATAAGTTAAGACATATGTGTGAAATAAGCTACAGAGAACAATAATGCAATAGAGAAGGCTATGATCATGAGGTTGTTGCTCCTTATAATAGGGGTGATCATGAGAGGCTTCACTGAGTAAATAACACCTAAGAAACTTGGAGGAAGGAGCAAGAAGGTAGAAAATAAAGAAAGTAGAAAAGGGAGGACATGAGCTGGTTGGGTTCTAAAGAAAAATAGGTAGACTCAATGGATTGTCGTAGGTCCAAGTGGAGCTGAGGAGTTGTGGAATTGGCAGTCTCTGGTTACCTTTGGCAAGAGCAGTTTTGGTTAAAAAAAAAAACCCAAAAACCAAAAAACCAAAAAACAACAGAGGGTGGGAGCCTATGAGCCAGTAGAGCAGTGAGAGAGGGGAAGTGGAAAAATAGAGATCTTAGTTTTAGTCAGTGCTTTCCAGACATAAGAAAATGAAGGCATGATTGAAAGAGAAAGTTTTTCCTCTAATTAATGCGGGAAACAGAACAAGATGTCAAGCATTTGCTCCCAGCAAGATTCTAGAAGGATCCAGCTTACTTGGTGTGCAGGTTCACAGTCTAGCTTTGTTCATCCA
The DNA here is from genome assembly GCF_020171115.1 of Neogale vison. NCBI lineage: Eukaryota > Metazoa > Chordata > Mammalia > Carnivora > Mustelidae > Neogale > Neogale vison. The sequence continues at coordinate 41,441,090 of NC_058092.1, read as the reverse complement.
AACTGGGTAAAAGACCAGTTAGCTCAGATACTCTAGATGAAGATTAAAACCATACAGGAATTTAGACTGTATGGCTTCTTTAATGACCCTTTGGGTAGAAAAATCTATGAAGTTGGCTCTAGGGGTCAAATTCTGGGACTTAGATGAACATATTAGTGAACATAAAAGGAGTCCCATTTCTGACCTAATGCACATTTGTACTGATCACAGGTCAAAAACAAATTCAAAGAGTTCCATAAAGATTGTGTTACTAAATATAGCAGAAACAGGACCAGCCTCAGATCCAGAAAACCTGTGTTTCTAATTCTAGTTCTACTGCTCACCAGCCATACAGCTTGGACAAGCCTAATTTAAACAGTCCAAACCTCAGATCCCTTATCTAGGAAGTGGGACTAGTAACATTTACCTCACAGATTGTCATGAGGAATAGAGATAACATGTGTAGACTGTCTAGCACTATGCTTAGCAATGCTGTAGGCATTCAGTACATGATTGTTGAATGTGAACCAATTTTATTTATGAACAAATTACACACACACAGAGTTCTCTCCATCTCACACATACGGAAAATTTGTAAATAAACACCATCCCAGAAATCTTTAAAAGTGTGGGAAGACAGCAGACATTTCTAAAGTGGGTTAACTTTTTTTATACCGTCTGTAAATTATTTTGAAATTCTACATTCTAAACAGGACAAAGAGAAGCAATGGAAGGAACTATATGAAGAAATGGAAAAAGAAAACAGGCAGGAAAAGCCAAGAAGAAAAAAGAAAAGGGGGAGGAATGAGAAGATGACATCTGGGGAGTCAAAGAAGAGGGAAGTGAAGAGGATTATGCTGAGAAAACAGGAAATGACAGGCAGCGGAAGAAAGATGATGCCAAAAGAGCCTTTCTGGGTAAAAAATGAAGAAGTCTGTGTTGACCAGAAGGATGAACTGTAACTGGGTAAAAAAAACAAAACAAACAAACAAACAAAAAACCCCTTACACTCAGAGGCAAGGGATGTTGCTAGGAAAGAGAAACGTTGATGAGGTTGGCAGAATCTGGGGAGCAAATTTATGTCCTCTTTTTGAACATATTTGGATTTGTATTTTTACTCTACCTCCTTTAGATTGTATGGCCTTGGGAAAAATCACATCACCTCTTGGGGCTTCTATTTCCTTGTCAAGGGAGAGGGAGTGATAATTACTATTTCATGAGGTTGTCACATGGGTTAGAAGAGCCATGTATGTACACCGCCTGATATAACAATAGAGTCAACAAATAGTCACAATTCCTACTATCATTATTGCATTGTTTAGGAAATTGTTGGTAAATAAGCTATATAAACTTGATCCTCCCCTTCAGTTTATCTCAGTACATCCAGGGAATTTTATTTCATGTAAATATCTGTACTTAGTACTTGCTGAGTAGTTCTAATGGTTGTACTTGTGGGTGATGAGGTTTTCTTCTTACAGGTGTTATCAAACACTTAAAAACAAAATCAGACTTCCTCTTAACATAAAGAAGGTACTTTGTGAAAGTCCTTTTGCTTCTCTGTTGTTTTGTGCCGTAATTTTAAAATAATTGTTACTTGTTTGCAGGGTTGCTGGTCTTATCTTTTCTTACCACCTGCTCATAACCTCACTATCATAGGCACATGCTCTTCACAGATTGCAAAGCACTTTCCCATAAATTTGAGGCGTTCCTGTGCTGTGCTCATTTAACCCTCATGGCAGCAGTTGTAGAGGATACAGTTATTTTAATTTTATATAAGTAGAAATTGCTTAGAACAGGCAAATCATTTGCTAAGGGTAAGGGACAGGGCCAGTATCGGAACTCAAGTTTGTCTGGTTCCAAAGCTTTCTGGTTCCTTGTATTGCACTAGGCTGTTGAATGAGTGAGTGACTGTCCCTTATATTGAATATAGATCATAGGCATCATCCCACAGAGAGGAAATACCATTTTAAGATAAATAAGGGGTGCCTGGGTGGCTCAGTTGTTAAGCGTCTGCCTTCGGCTCAGAGAACCATCCCGGGGCCGTGGGATCGAGCCTTCCATCGGGCTCCCTGGTCAGCGGGAAACCTGCTTCTCCCTCACTCCTCCTGCTTGTGTTCCCTCCCTTGCTGTGTCTCTCTGTCATATAAATAAATAAAATCTTAAAAAAAAAGATAAATAAGCAAAAAATAGTTTTCCTGTTTTAAAAATTATTCTAAAACCCAAGCATACAAACAATTGAGTGAAGCGTGTCAGCTTTTTATACTAAGAAATGACACAACTAATGTGATTGTCAGCTGCTGGAGGCCGCCATGGTAGATTCCTGGCTCTGTTTACTTACCAGCTATATTTTCTTGGGCAAGTGATCTAACTTTCCTTTGCCTCATTTTTCACATTTGTAAGACGGGGTTAATAACAGGACCTACCGCAAACTCAGCTGTGAGGATTAAGTGCTGACTCCTTCCTGCCTTTGTTTTTACAAGAAGTAGATCAAGGACTAATTCCAGTCCAGCCGGGGAGTCAGGCCCAAGCACAGCTGTCATATGATAGCACAGGGCTACAAATACCAGTCCAGAACATAGTAGGTGCTCGATAAATATAAGCTGAAAGATTGAACAAAACTCTGGCTGGTGTTTTCAGGGAAGATTTCATGAAGGAAGTGGCTTTTGAACCAGATCTTGAAGAATATGTAAGAGTATATGTGTGGACCCAATTTCAGAGTGAATGAGCAGGGCACCCATATAACAGGAGTTGGGTGATGAGTCAGGGGGGAATAGCAAGTATTCCTCCTCCTGTTTTCCTGTAGGCTGCTGCCTACTATAGTTTTTTTTTTTTCTTTTTCTTTTTTTAAAGATTTTATTTGTTTATTTGACAGAGATCACAAGTAAGCAAAGGGGCAGGTAGAGAGAGAGAGGAGGAAGCAGGCTCCCCGCGGAGCAGAGAGCCTGATGTGGGGCTTGATCCCAGGACTCTGGGATCATGACCCGAGCCGAAGGCAGAGGTTTAACCCACTGAGCCACCCAGGTGCCCCCTACTGTAGTTTCTGAGCCTTACAATCTTTGGAATATTCTGGGTTGGGAAACCTGGGCTTTGCAGAGGAGGCAAAACTTTACCTCTATCCTTCCGGGGTCTTTGGTTGGGCCTGAACATTTCATTGACATAACAGAGATGAACAGGAGAAAAGCATAGAAATGTACTTAATATAAATTTTATGTGACACAGGAGCCCTCATAAGGAAATGAAGGCCCAAAGAAGGGGCAAAACTTAAATGCTTTTAAAATAGGTTGAACAAACAAGAGGCAATTGTGGAAAAATAACAAAAGGGTACAGGGAGGCTATAGGAAGATAGGAATTATTTTAACAAGGTCTGTGTGGAATTCTCTTAGTTTCAACTTTCTGTCCTTGATGATAAGAATGTTTCTTTTCTCCTGGTAGATGGAAGGCAGCTCTCACGTGGGAGTTTTATCTCCTGTTCTCAGGAAGAAAAGAGGAGATCAGAGTGTCCCTATTGTATCTGCTGTTTTTCAAGTGCTTTTCACTAAAAATAATCCTTAATGCTAAAGCGGCATTTTTTTGGTGGCATATTTTGGCACCCTTCATTTTTAAACCTATTTATATAACATAAGCATCTTCCCATTGTGAAAAAGAGCAAAGCTTTTGGTGCCTGAGTCTGAACATTGTGTTGGGGCTGGAGGGCTGGCTAGTGGGTAATCTAAATTTTAGGCATTCCAGTTTGATGTGAGCATTGTTTACTACCAAAGTCTGCCCTAACTTGTTAGGCACATGCTCTACTAATTGTTATGTATTTTGTATTTTCAAATATCACCAGATAAAGATACTGATTTTCATGCAAAATTTGAGGGGAGAAGTAAACAATATGGATCTATTTGAATATTTTTTAAAGCTGCTGCTTTGGGAATCTTAAAAAATTTTTTTAAATAAAGGGTGCCTTTGTGACTCAGTTGGTTGGGCACTTGACTCTTGATTTTGGCTCAGGTCATGTTCTTAGGTTTGTGAGTCGAGCCCCACACCTGGCTCCATGCTCAGTGGGGAGTCTGCTTAAGATTCTCTCTCTTCCTCTCCCTCTGCCTTCCCCCACTCCCTCTCTTTCTCTATCTCTCTGTAAAGTAAATAAATAAATCTCTTTTTTAAAAAATATTTTATTTATTTATTTGAGAGAGAGAGCATGAGCAGGGGGAGTGGCAGAGGGAGAAGCAGACGCCCCTTCTGAGCGCCTGATGCGATTGGGGGACTCCAGGATCATGACCTGAGCTGAAGACAGTTGCTCAACCAGCTGAGCTACGCAGGCACCAAAATAAATAAATCTTTAAAAAAAAAAATTAGGGGCTTTTGGGTAGCTCAGTTGGTTGAAAATCTGACTCTTGATTTTGCCTCAGGTCTTGATCTCAGAACCATGAGATTGAGCCATGTGGCAAGTCTGTGTGCTCTGTGGAGAGTCTCTCTCCTTCTCCCTCTGCCAACTCCCACTCCCCCCCCAGCTCATTCTCTCCCAAATAAATAAATAAATCTTAAGAAAAATTAAGGCTGATGCTTTGGGGCATGCAACTCTTGATCTTAAGGTTGTGAGTTCTAGCCCCACATTGAACACAGAGCTTACTTTAAAAAATAAAAAAATCATTTAAAAAAGTGCTGCTTTTACTTTTGTTAAATTTCTTTTGTCTTTATTTTGATAGATTGTACAAACATTATTTCAGAAAGTAAGGTAATTTAACAAGGGAAAATACATGCATAGTTCCACCTTTATGGCACAGACTTTGGAAATTTTTTTTATTTCCTTCCAGGTCTTGTCTTTTGAACACCACCATTCTGCCACTGAAACATAATCCTCCGGGTGAGGTGTTGTTGTTGTTTAAGATTTATCACTTATTTGAGAGAGAGAGCATGAGCACAAGAGTAGAGGGAGGGACAGAGGGAGAGGAAGAGGGAGAGAATCTCAAGCAGACTCCCCACTGAGCATGGAGCTTGGCGCAGGGCTCTATCTCACAACCCCAAGGTCATGACCTGAGCTGAAACCAAGAGTGGGATGCTCAATTAACTGAGCCACCCAGATACCTGAAGTTGTTTTTTTATTGTTGTTGTTGTTTTTTAATTCTGATTATAGGGGCGCCTGGGTGGTTCAGTGGGTTAAACCCTCTGCCTTCGGCTCAGGTCATGATCCCAGGGTCCTGGGATCGAGTCCCACATCGGGCTCTCTGCTCAGTGGGAGCCTGCTTCCCTCCTCTCTCTCTGCCTGCCTCTCTGCCTACTTGTGATCTCTGGCTGTCAAATAAATAAATAAAATATTTTTAAAAATTTTTTTAAATAAATAAATAAATTCTGATTATAGATTTTATTTTAGAAAGTTAATAGGTGTTCAATGTAAAAATTTGGAGTCTATAAGCATATTAAGAAGAATATAAAAATTTCTCATTATCCCCAGATCCAGAGACAACTATACAGTACCAATTGTCTTTCCTCCCAGTATTATGTTCATTTGTTGACTGGATGGTTTGAGTTTAGGTGTAGAGGACTTAGTTAACCACACTCCTCAATACATGGCATTTTATCATCTTAGGTTGGTGTTATACTTTCAAGTTTTGTTATTTATTTTTTCCCTTTTAGTCCCCTCCCTTCCCGCACACAGGTAACTAAGTTCTATCTTGTGTATAACTTTTCGTTTGTAATTGTTCTTACAAAATGTGAATTTTGTTTGGTATGGATGTATTTTAATTTATGTAAATGGTACAGTATTTAAATATCATTTTGTTTCTTCAGATTTTTTACCGAACACTGTTTTTCAAATGCATTCATGGTGCTGTGTATACATCTAACCCACCGCTTCTGATCGCTGTGTAATACCTCATGATATGAAATTTACTACATTTTAGTCATCTATTCTCCAGTGATAGGACACTAAACAGGTTGCCTTTAAGTCGTTGCCATCATAAATAACACTGATTAATATTTTTTTTAAGATTTTATTTATTTATTTGACAGACAGAGATCACAAGTAGGCAAAGAGACAGGCAGAGAAAGAGGAGGAAGCAGGCTTCCTGCTGAGCAGAGAGCCCGATGTGGGGCTCGATCCCAGGACACCCTGAGATCATGACCTGAGCCGAAGGCAGAGGCTTTAACCCACTGAGCCACCCAGGTGCCCCAATATTTTAATCCTTTGCGTGTCTGCATAAGAATTTCTTTGAGGGGCACCTGGGTGGCTCAGTGGGTTAAAGCCTCTGCCTTCCACTCAGGTCATGATCTCAGGGTGTCCTGGGATCGAGCCCTGCATCGGGTTCTCTGCTTGGCAGGGAGCCTGCTTCCTCCTTCCTCTCTCTGCCTGCCTCTCTGCCTACTTGTGATCTCTGTCTGTCAAATAAATAAATAAATAAATAAATCTTTAAAAAAAAAAAAAAGAATTTCTTTGACATATATCCCAGGAGAGGAGCTGTGGGCTCAAAGAGTATGTGAGTTTGTAATTCTCATAATTTATACCAGATTGCTTTCCACAATGGCTATTGTCGTCCATTCTCCTGCCACCATGTGTAAGGGTTCTAGCATTCCCACCCGTCTTTTGCTTATTTTTCTCTAGAGGTTGTTGTTCTTTTTTACTTGCAAGAGTTTTGCATGCTAAGTATTTCAAATCTCTTCTCCCATTCTCTCATCTAGTTACTTCGTCTTTCATCTAGTTACAGTGTGTTGTGTTAAATGGAATCCTTATTATTCATCAATATTATTGTGTTATTCTCTGGGACTTCGAAGTTTTGCCTTTCCCTTTTCCTTGGTCACAAAGTATAACAGTCTTCTATTTTTTAAAATAATTTTTTCACATTTATTATATCTTTAATTCTCCCAGAGTCCAGTCTTATATGAGGCATAGAGTTGTTAAAATATGGTAATTATATTTTTTAAAATATAGTAATTATAGGATTCAAGCCTTGATGTATCAGTTTTGGAGAGGGAGATACTAAACTCTTCAGTTACAATTATGCATCTATCTATTCCTCTCAGCAGTTCTGTCTTAAGACTATATAATTAGGGGCGCCTGGGTGGCTCAGTGGGTTAAAGCCTCTGCCTTTGGCTGAGAACACGATCTCAGGGTCCTGGGATCGAGTCCCACATTGGGCTCTCTGCTCAGTGGGGAGCCTGCTTCCCTCCTCTCTCTGCCTGCCTCTCTGTCTACTTGTGATTTCTCTCTGTCAAATAAATAAATAAATCCTTAAAAAAAAAGACTATATAATTAAGTGCATCTGTGTGTTTGCCTGTTGTTTCTTTTATGAATACATAATTACTTTTTATCACTTCTTATCTTCTGAGAATAAAATTTCTTTTTGACAGAATTAAGATCACAACTCAGTTCATATTTTCCTCATGTATCTCTTTTCATCTTTTTTATTTTTAATCTTTCTGTCCTTTTATGTTTTAAGTGCATCTCTTTTAGCCAATTTATTGTTGGATATAATTTTTATAAAAATTCAGTTGGTGAGATTAACTTATTTGCATTTAATGTTATTCATATATATTAAGATTTAGTCCTACCATCCACTCACTATGCATTCCTTTTTATTTTTTACTTCCATTTCTACTTTCCATTGGCAAGGCTGAATTTTCTTCCACAGGTTTAAATTTTATATATAATATTATATTACTTATGGTAGTAGCCACTGACTTCAGACTCATACCCATGGGTTTTAAGAGTTCCTCCATCTTAATAGCTTGAACAAAAGTCTGAATAGAAGTTCCAAGCTTGACACTCAAAGATCTGATGTGTCATGTGCTTATGGTGATCCAATCACTGTTGCTGAGATGGAGGGTACTTGATCTAAAGGAAACACAGGATACCGTTACAAAAGGAAAAATGGAGCCTGGGAGACCACAGAACAATGTATATCCACTTTTCATACTAAATCAACTTCTTCAAGCCTCATTTTCTTCATCTATAAAGAGTGATAATACATATCTCAAAGGGGTGATATGAGGAGCAAATTGGGTAATAGATATGAATCGTATCTCTTGTGAATCATAAAGTGCTACACACAGATTAGTTGTGATTTTTGCTCTTGCATTTCTCACATGGTATCTTTTGTTTATCTGTATGTATTTGTATTTATTGGTATTGTATATCTGTATTTATTGTTGACACTTACCTGTATTACTATATGGGAAAGTGTCATTCTAGCCAGCACTCTAAAGGGTGCCAATGTCTGTAGAAGTGATTTTTTCTTTCCAGAGAGCAATGAATGGGCAAAATGTCAGGGTGGTGTTTGGGGAGTACGTTTCCATCCAAAGATGAAAGTTTCAGAGCAGGTTAACCTGCTAAAAAGCACCTGAAAGTTTGGTGCAATGGTGCCAAACTGGGCTCTGGTTCTTTCTCTACCTCAAATTAGATATGTGGCCTTGGGCAGATCAGTTAAACTCTCTGAATCTGAGAAATAGAGGTCACAAGAAGACCTACCTCTTAAAGTTGTGTTAGGATTAGTTGTGGTTATATGTAAAATGCCCTGGTCTTAGAGAAAATCTTAAGCTTTCGAGACACATACTCAAATCTCTTTACTGAGTACTTATTAATTTCCATTCTGTTACATTATGGCTAGGTTGAGTGCAGGTTCTTTCTCATCTCTGAAGTACACTGAATTGCTCTTTTTTCTTAGAGAACAACTGTTGTTTCCCTCAAGGCTCTATGTCTTCAGAATTTGGGCCAGCGGAATAAATCTCACAAGAGATCTTGTTTGTTATGCAACTGAAGTTGATAATTCTAATTTTTTTCACATATGAAGATTTAGATTCACACTAGACTGAAAGTGTATACCTGCTATGTTTACTGGACTAGGCTCTTCTACTATATGGTTGCTCATAAACCTATAATAATCCCATGAGTCAGGTACTAATCCCTGTTTTACTGACAAGGAAATAGAAGTTCACATAAATTAAGTAACATGACCAAGGTGACATAGTTGAGAAGAAGGGAGACAGTCTAGGGTAATGTAAGGAATATGGGATTGGAGTCAGAAAGATCTAGATTTAGGATCCCAGCAGTGCTGTATCCTAGGTCTTAAATTCGAAACAGTGACCTAATCTCTTAAATCTCAGTCTTTTCAGTAGGGATTAGAATACCTACCTCATGTAAGTACTGTGAAGTTGAACTGAGAGAGTATTTGTAAAGCAGAGTGCCTGGCACATGGTAGGTACTCTGTAAATCCTTAGGTACCTGATAAGTGTATGGGAACCCAGAGCCCATGGAGCTCACCTATAGTGTTATTTTAGAGGGAACTTCAATCAGTATCAAGCTCCTTTAGAACGTTTGAAGAGACATTCAAATGAGGCAGTGAAATACAGTGAAAGGAGCTCAGGCATGGGAGTCTAGAGACCTGGATTTGGTGCTGGCTCTTATTTAGCATGTATCTGACTTTGGGGAAGGAAACTGAGCCTCAGTTTCCATATTTGTAAAATAGATGCAATATTCTTTGCCTTACGGGGTTGCTGGACTTACAAATGCACGTGGGTATAAATACTCTTTTTAGTCTTAGAAATGCTATGTAAATATAAGGGATCTCAATTTGTGTTTACTATTCTCAGAGGGAGAGTAAACAGAACTCAAGATAACCTGGTGTCCACCTCCTAGGGAACAACTATTGGGGAACCTGACCCTTAAGTGAGACCTGATTAACTATTTGGTTTTGATTCCATGCTTTTCTGGTTTTACTCTCTCTTCACAAGTCTCTCTTAATTCTTCTTGTTTGTCCACCACCATAAAATGTGTGCCTAGTGCCCAGTATATGGCACTCACACCCACCACTGCTGCTGTGGCTGCCGCTTGTGCTCAAATACCAGTTTTACCTCAGCTCTGAGGAAAAGCAGCACTGCAGTACATCGACCCCTTCCCCAAACCCTGCCCCCCATGACTTTTTGGATGAGAACTGGGAATCTGGCCCAAAGAGAAGCAACCCATGAGCTTGTCAATGACCTACGAATGTAGTCTGCCTCCTAAAAAATGAGATGGACAAATCAATATTTCTCTCTCAGGAATTTAAGTTGGGAAATAAGAGGTGATTGAAGCAATTAACAATAAAAACTATGACTAAAGGGTTGCAAAGAGGCCATGAGGTTAAGTAGGGGTCCATGTGAGAGGGAGAATGCATCTAGGTTGTGACAAATCAAAGTGATGAGGAAGCAGAAATTATGAGTAAGCAGAAGCTATGAAGTAGAAAATGATAATATATGTTTATTCAACAAATGTTTCTAGGGTTCCTTCTATGAACAAGGCGCTGTGTTAGGCTCTGAATACACAAAAATGACTAAGACACTGTACTTCACTGGCTTCACTGCAGATTTTAGTGGGGAAGAGAGACAAAATAAGTAAATAAACCAGTAATTAGAAATTGTTTTAAGGACTAAAAAGAAAACAAATATGAAGCTGAGATAGAACATACCAGGAAGGGAGCCACTTAAGAAATAGCACCCTATGGAAAGTTCTCGCAGAACAGATTATTAAGGTGAGACATAAAGAATGAGAGGGAGCCAGGGAGAAAAATATTTGAGGTGGAGGATAAGTAATGTTGACTGGCAGGAAAGGGTTTATCATGTTCTAGGAAGCTGAGAAATAGAAAACAAAACAAAACAAGCCAGGTTGCTGAAGGAAAGTGAAGGAAAGGGAACAACATGAGATGAGTTTGGAGGGGTAAGCAGGAAGCATGTCCCAGAACCCAGCAGGCCTGTGTATGGAGTTGGGAGTTTAGTTCCAGTGAATTTAGTCCCAGCGAGTCCCAGTGAGAAGCCATTGAAAGTATTTGAGGCTGAGTAACACCATCCAATAGGATGTGTAGATAAGCTTGAAGGCTAAAGAGTCATTCCAGGTTCTGCATTCTCCATTTACCAGCTCTGTGGCCTTGGGCACATTACTTAATCTCTCTGTGCCCCAGTTTCCTTTTCTATAAAATTAAAGGTAGAATTAGGTTTCACCTCATAGGATCATTATGAAGATTAAATATGTATAAAGTGCTTACAGAAGTTCCTGGCACATAATACACACCCAATAAATGTAAACTCGTATTATTATTTTGTTTACAAAAATGTCATGGTAGCTACTGTATAGAGAATAAATGTGTGAGGGATATAAGGGAAGCCAGTTATGAGGCTGATGAATAAATAGCCTAGGCAAGAGGTGATGAGTAAAGTGGTAATGGTGGAAACAGAGAGAAATGGACTAATTTGACATATTTTTAGGTAAAATATTCATACTGTGCAGGTGGATTGGACATTGTGGTTGAGGAAAAGAGAGGCATCAAGACTGATTCCTAGGTTCCTAGCTAGAACAACCAGGTGGAGGGAGGTGTCATCTATTGAGAAGGAGCTTGGAGGAAACAGGTTTGGCAGAGAAATTTGGAGTTCTATTTTAGATCTGTTAAACTTAAGATGTCAGCGAGATCAAAGGAGATATCAATCAGGCAGTTGGTTGCAAGTTTGGAGCCCAGAAAAGAGGTCTGGGATGAAGATATGAATTTAGAAGTCAGTAGCATGATTATTGAATGCTGATTAGCATTCAAAGACTCCTTTGCAGGTATCAGCATTTGAAGACACAGAAATAGTTGAGATTATCTAGGAAGAGAAGATACAGAGAGAAGTAAAGGGAGCCAAGAAGAGTCCCAAGGAGCAACACATTTTATGGTGGTGGACAAACAAAAAGAATGAAGAGAGACTTGTGAAGAGAGTAAAACCAGAAAAGCATGGAATCAAAACCAACAGAGTCGAGTGTTTCAAGAAAATTGGAGTGGTCAGCTGAGAGTGCAAATATCAAATATGATAAGGATAGAAAAAATAGTCACTGACGACCTTGACAAGAACAATTTCAGTGAAATGTGTGTGTGTGTGTGTGTGTGTGTGTGTGTGTGCATGTGTGTAGGTGCTAAGTAAGCATCAAATAGGCTGAAAATGAATTGGAGGTGTTCTTACTTTAACAGCACATACACTAAAACTAAAATAATACATAGAAAATTGGCATGACTCTTACATATAGATGACACACAAATTTGTGAAGCATTCCATGTTTTCACATGGATTTGACTTTTGGACAATGTTAACTTTTACATATTCAATAAGAAAACTAAATCTACAAGGATGAAAGCGATCCTAAAACTGAGTATAAATGGAAAACAAATAAACCTAACTGCATATAAATAAGTAATATAAATATTCTGAAGGAAAATAAAAACTAATCCAAATAACTTTTGAACACAGTATTTTGTATATACACCCTTAATCTAAAAACAAATTGCAAACAAATCTTGAACCGGATTTAATAGATTTTTTTAAGTGACATGGATGTAGCAATTCTGAAACTATTCTGTATATCATAACACTGAACAAATGAAAAAAGACGGTGATGCTATTGGGAGTCAGAGTTCTTTCTCACTGTGGGAAAAGGGAGACGCAAGTAAGGAATAGGAGAAAGAACCCTGTGGTGCTGAATTGGAATGAGAGTATACTAGTAATGAACACATGATTAAAAATAGTTGAACTATATAACGTTGCCATTTTTCCTTGTGACTCTGTTTACCTAAAGGGCCTAAAAGCAATCACATCCCAGTAACAATGAGCATATCTGGTGTCCAGATCTTGGTTTCTAACTACCATTGTCCACTAAAAGGGGAGCTCTTTGAAGAGATGGATGATTTCCAAGGCTAGTCAGGAAAAGTACAAGATGAACCTAGAACATCATATTATACCAGAAAGCAAGAAAAGTGCTTAAAAAAAAAAAAGATGGGTGTGTGTCAAAAGGAACCAGTATGAAGGGACTCTCACTGGATAAATCTGGGACAAGTTGAACATTAAAAAAAATAATGACAGTAATAGATTATAATCTATTAAATAAAATAAGAATCTATGAGTCTATACTAATGATAATAATTATATAATTAAGTAAGAGAAAAAGGAAAGATACTGCTTACAGAATGCCAACTAGAAAAATGGAGGTAGAATAATGGAGTTATAAAATCACCATTTTGCAACCATTAGAGTAATTAATTCAGACATTGATTAGGAGTTCTATTTTCGACATGCTTAACTTAGGATGTCAGTGAGATCCAAGGAGATATCAATCAGGCAGCTGGTTGTAAGTTTGGAGCCCAGAAGAGGGGTCTGGGATGAAGATATGAATTTAGAAGTCATTAGCATAATCAGCATTTGAAGACATAGAAGTAGTAGAGATTATCAAGGATCAGTGAATGTTGAAAACTTTGAGCACAAGGTTGAGAAGGAACAAGATATTTATACAGTCTCAAAATATCTTTCCAAAGATCACTTAGTTATTTACATAGGAAAAAATGATAACTCTACAGTGAAAAAACCTGGCAGATGCCACCTTAGCAAACTGATCAAAGTGAACACCATCAATAATGGAATCAAGTGACACCATGTTTTTCCTCAACTTATGCACTGAGGATATACTACCCCATAGGTAGTATGCCTGCTCATTAAAAAAAAAAAAGAGTGAGAGAGAAGAAAAAGAAACTGAATTATAAGAAAACATGGAACAAAACCAAGTAGAGGGGAATTCTACAAAACACTAGACTGTACATTTCAAAAATGTAATTATCATGAATAACAATGAAAGACTGGGGAACTCTTCCAGATCAAAGGAGACTAAAGGGTCATGACAATGAAATGCAATGCGTGATTAGGGATCAGGTACTGGACCAGAGGGAAAACTGCTAAATAGGACAGTATCAGGCCAATAAGTGAGTTTTGAGTATGGACTAAATTATATCAATGTTATTGATCCTAAATTTGATTATCATACTGAGAGTGCAGGGAGGAATGCAGGTATATTAGAGAATGTCGTTGCTCTTAGCAAATACCCACTCAAATATTTAGGATATTAGAGGTAAATACTACAAATTAAATGGTTTAGGGAAAAAATTGTATATATGTGTGCATTCATACATGTAGGTACACACACAGATAAAGAGATTGTGGCAAAACATAAAGTTCTGATGCATTGGGGTAAAGGGCATATAGGAATTATATGTAATATTCTTGCAACTCTTCTGAAAGTTTGAAATTATTTTGAAGTTAAAAGCTTAAAAATAAATTGGAGATGAGGAAATAGAAACAGAATGCAGATAACTCTTTTGAGAAATTTGTCTGTGAAGGGGAGCAGAGAAATAGGATTAGAAAGGGAGTCAATCTCAGGAAACAAACTGTGGGTTGCTGGGGGGAGGGGGCTTGGGAGAAGGGGGGTAGGGTTATGGACATTGGGGAGGGTATGTGCTTTTGGGTAAATTGGAAGGGGAGGTGAACCATGAGAGACTATGGACTCTGAAAAACAATCTGAGGGGTTTGAAGTGGCGGGGGAGTGGGAGGTTGGGGTACCAGGTGGTGGGTATTATAGAGGGCACAGCTTGCATGGAGCACTGAGTGTGGTGAAAAAATAATGAATACTGTTTTTCTGAAAATAAATAAATTGGAAAAAAAAAAGGGAGTCAAGGTTATAAAATAGCTCGTTAAAGACAGGAGAAACTAGGGGGCGCCTGGGTGACTCAGTGGTTTAAGCCTCTGCTTTCGGCTCAGGTCATGATCTCAGGATCCCATAATCTAGCTCCTCATGGGGTTCTCTGCTCAGCGGGGAGCCTGCTTCCCCCTGCTTCCCACCCCCCCCCCGCCTGCTTGTGATCTCTGTCTGTCAAATAAATATTAAAAAAAAAAAAAAAGACAGGAGAAACTTAGAACAGATTTGTGTGCTGATGAGAACAATGGTGAGCCTCAGCACATCCTTTATAAGACAAGAGATTTGATCAATTACACTCACGTCAGGCTCCTCGGAAAGTATTTTTTTCCTTACTTAAACTGCAACCAGGAAGACATTTGGGTCACCACTTGAGGGCAGTACAAAATGATGTTACATGTCACTCTGGTAGTTTTACTGCTTCAGCTGCTGGAACAAAACAAGGTCTATATGTGATTTTCTCTCAAACGTGTTATGTGAAATAAACCTCCTAACATACCACTTTTTCCAAAGGTTTAAATATGAAAAGCCCAACAGAATTCATAACAGGGGTTTGGGGTGAGGGGAGAAGGGGTGAGAAAGAGGGTCTCATGCTTAGAAAAATGCCTGGCACATGTTCTGAGTTTAATACATAATAAAAGGTTAACAGAAAGATTAGAGCATGTCAGAGCTAGAAACAGCCCTAGAGAAGGATGAATCTAGCCCTCTCACCTTATAGACAGGACCTTGGGTCCAGAGGAGTGAAGGGACTTGGCCAAAGCCACAGTAATGTGGTAGAGAATGTAATGGTTTCAACACTTACCTGGTCAGTCTATTAAGACAGAGTTTCTGATACTTTCAAATGACATCATAAATATAGACTGCAAAGGGACCAACCTCATCATTGGCACTGATACTGAGTTCCCGAAAAAAACTGTGACCTCCATTGTGCGACTGTGCCCTTGTGTCTTTCTCTATCCTGGGAGGATATGACCCTTTACCCTCAACTCTTGTCCACTTCAACTGGTCCTAATGCTCTGGACAAATTAGTTTTGATCACAGCTAACTACTTCCCACCCCTTTCTGGCAGGACTCTAAGGAGTAACATGTTAGACTTTCCTACCAAAACGGAGGAATTAAGTGGAAGTTGGAAGATGATGTTAGGAAAAAAGTGAATGGGCATGTGGCAGTATATTGTTTGGACAGAAATTAACAGTATCGGTGCAATAGAGTAGAGATGATCTTACAAAGAAAATCAGAAAACCCTAGTGAAACACAAAATTCTAAATATGACATAAGTACATAATGGAGAAGAAAGCAAGTTTAGGCTGATTAAAATACAGAAACCAATATGACTTCTTATCATGCTATTAAGTTGGCTCAATTATGCAGAAGGGCCCCTAACCTCACTGTTACCTAAAGAAAAATGTTCACGCATTAACCTGGCATTTCAAAGATCTCCCTGGCCATGGCCCACTCTATAGTCTTATGTCCTGCTCCAACCAGTATTTTCTGAACACTTGCTGCAATGGCTTAAGTTCTGTAATATATCAAGCTGTGCTCTGCCCTTGCACCATTTTGAGGCTCACCTCAAATGCTACCTTCTTTGGAAGATTTCCTTGATTTGACCCTCACATTTACTTGAAGATTCCTTTTGGTCCTTACAGGCATTGCATATACTTATCTTGAGCATTCATTTCTGCCTTAGCTTTTGTACTACATAATGAACACTTTGAGGGCATGAACTGGCTCTTAATACTACTATTCTTTTTAAGGATTATTTCCATTTATTAGTAATCTGCTAATAATCTTTCTTATCTTTCTACCACTTCAATATTTCCAGCTCATTCCTTCCAAAACCCCAATTCCAATAGTTCTCTAGTATCCCTGGGCCAGTGATCCTAACACCTCTTGACCATTCCTTACCTATCTAATGTCCTCACTCCTCTTCTTACCCACTTAAATTCCAAGGTCCAATGTTAAAATCATTCCCTTGATATTTCTTCTCCTCTTTTACTCTTCTTGCTTTGTTATTCTGCCTCACAAAACCCCTACCCTGGGCAATCTAACTCTCCACCTGGTCTACCTTTTGGGATGTGGTTGAAGAAAAACCCACAATACTGTCAGTTGGACTCTTTAAATTCATTACTACTAACCTCAAGCAGCCTTTAGTGTTATCTGATAATTTTATTTTAAAAGCCCATACACTTTCCCTAGATGATTACTTCATATTTTTTCTTGAAACCTCCAGCACCTTCTTTTTTTTCCCTCTCTCAGCAGATAACTCACCCACCTGCATCATCCATGCCTGTATACTCCAGTCCTCTAAGTGGTATTCTGAAATCCAATCTTTGCCCCTATGCTCTCTCTTATCTATATCATTAGTATTTCCCTTTCCAAAGGATCATCCCATCAGCTTTAAAAAGTGCTGTGGTGGAGTGCCTGGGTATCTCAGTCAGTTAACATCCAACTCCGATTTTGGTTCAGGTCATGATCTCTGGGTTGTGAGATGGAGCCGTTCAGTGGCCTCTGTGCTCAGTGGGCTCTGGAGAGTCTCCTTGAGATTCTCTCCCTTCCTTTGCCCCACTCCCCGACCCCACGCTCATATACTCTCTCTCTCAAATCAATAAATCTAAAAATAGATTTATTTTAAAATAAATAAATCTTAAAAAGATTTTTAAAAGATTTCTTAAAAGAAGAAACCTCTTTTGACTCCATATTCCCTTCTAGCTATCACACTATTTCTCTCTCTGCTCTTCATTTCAGCCAATATCTCCAAAGAATTATCTGTGTTCCTTGATTTCAAGTCCTATCTTTTCATTCTCTCTAGAGACCACTTTAATTAGGTTTTATCTCCTTTCCTAACTGAAACCGTTTTGTTTTTTTTTTTTACCAAGGTCACCAAAGACCTCTATGTTGATAAATCTGTAGGCAGTCTCAGTTCTCATCCAGCTGGCTTTATGATCAGATATGATACATTTGCTAACTCCCTCCTTCCTTCCTCATTTCTTCCTGAAACACTTGTCTTTACCTGACTCCAGGACAGACACCATACTCTTCTGGTTTTAGTCTAAGTTCACTGTTGGTTGCTCCCTCTCAGTTCCTTCTCATTTGCTAATTTCACTTCATTTCCTTGATCTCTAACTTTGGAGTGACCGCAGTTGGACTTCTTGGATCTACAGACACTCATTGTGCAGATGGTGTTACCCAGTCTCATGGCTTTAAATGCCCCCATATGATATTAACACCCAAATTTATATATCCAACTCAGATTTCCCCCCAAACTCCAGACTCTTATTCCAATTCCATTCTTGACTTGGATGTTTAAAAAGTATCTCAAACTTAGTGCAAGACAAAATTCTTGATGTTCTTCCTAAATCGTTTTCTTCCACAGTCTTCCCTATCTCACCTAATCACTCCAGTTGCTCAGGCAAAAACCTGGCATCATCCTTGACTCTTTTCTTCCCCTCATCCCTTACAGTTAAACCTTTAGCAAAACTATTGGACCCTTCCTTCAAAATATATGCTGATCTGACCACTTCTTACCACTTCTTCACCTAAACCCCTAACCTCCTCATCATGCTGTCTGACCAAAGCCGTCATCATATCTGGATTGTTTCAATGATATCACATTTATTTCACTGCTTTCTGCTTTTGTTATCCACGACCTATTTTTCTCACAGTAGTCCAAATAATTTTTTTAAACCTAAGCCTACCATGTTCTTCCCCTACGCAAAACTCCAGTAATATTCCATCTCATTCAGGGTAAAAGGCAAAGTCTTTGCAATGGCCAGACCTCACTTTATAGAGCATACTATAACCTCTCTGACTTCCTTTCTTAATCATTCACCCTTACCTTTACTCTGCTCCAGCCATATTGGCATCCTTGATGTTTCTCAAATCCACTAGGCACACCCCTGCCTTGCACTGCTGTTCCTTTTGCCTTGATTGCTCCCCACTCTAGACATACTCTTCATCAGTCTCTTACCTTAAATCTTTTCTTTAATGTTTTCTTAGCCATGAGAACTTTTTTGACCACCCTTGCAATCTCAACCCCCACCCCCTTTTAATACTCTTCCATCTATCTTTCTTTCTCTCCTGATACTGTCAACTTATGATTTTATATATACTATATTTATACTTTTATAAATAATTTATATAAGCTACATGAAGGCAGCGTTTTATCTGTTTTGTTCACTGCTATATCCTTAGTACCTAGAACAAAGATTAGCATATAGTAGGTACTGAACAATTATTTTTTAATTAATGAACAAATCCTCATGATAACTTTATGAGCTAGATTCTACTTTTTATCACTTCCATTTTACAAATGAGGGAGCTGAGGCTTAGGAACTTAAATCACATGACTAGCAGGTAGCAGAGCTGAGGTTGGATGCAAGATGTCTTTTTCTTTAAAGCCCACAACTTTAACTACTATGGTATTCTGCCTCCTCTATATCTCCAGAATCAATCCTCTTAATTATATCACTACTGTGCTATAGTTTTGGCCCCAACAATTCTTATCTGTATTTCTTTAAAGCATCCCTGACCCTCTTGCTCCATCTTATACACAGAGCCAGAGTGACATCTATTTTTTTGTTTTAAAGTGTGCATTTAAGTGGTTTTTAGCATATTCACAGAATTGCATAACCATCATCATTATCTACTTGCAGAACATTTTCATCACTCCAAGAAGAAACCCTATGTCCATTAACATTCACTTCCATCCCCCTTTCCCTCCACTTTTGATGACTGCTAACCTAATTTCCATCCCCTTGGATTTGCTATTCTGGAGATTTCATATAAATGGAATAATATGATGTGAGGCATAAAAGCCTTTTACATCTGGCTTCTTTCACTTAGCATAATGTTTTCAAGGTTTACCCATGTTGTAGCATGGATCAGCACTTCATTACTTTTTAAAAAAATTTTTTGAAGACTTTATTTATTTATTTGAGAGAGAAGGGAGAGAGACAGCACACAAGTAGGGGGAAGGAGCAGAGGGAGAGGGAAAAGCAGACTCCCTACTGAGTAGGGAGCCTGATGCAGGGCTCAATCCCAGAACCCTGAGATCATGACCTGAGCCAAAGACTGATGCTTAACCCACTGAGTCACCCAGGTGCCCCGGTACTTCATTCCTTTTTATTGCCAAATGATACTTCATTGTATAGTTATACCACATGTATTTATCCATTCACCAAGGATGGACATTTGTTTTTACACTTTTGGTTATTATAAAGAATGTTACTATGAACTTTCATATGCAAGTTTTTAATGCAAATATATGTTTTTGATTCTTTTGGTTATATACCTAGGAGTAGAATTGTTGGGGAACATAATTCTATGTTAACTTTTTGAGGAACTGCCAGATTGTTTTCCAAAGTGGTTGTATCATTTTATAATTCCACCAACAAAGTGTGAGGGGTCTAATTTCTCTTCACATCCTTGCCAATTCTGGATTATTGTAACAATTTCAACAACATTCTTTTGCATGTATATATGCAGTTGTTATTGTCCATTTAAAAAATTATAACCATTTTAGTGGGTGTGAAGTGCTATTTCACTGTGGTTTTGATATGCATTTCCCTAATGGTTAATGATGTTGAACTGTTAACAGAGCATATGTTGTGCACTTTTTGGCCACTTGTATATATTCTTTGGAGAAATGTCTATTCAAATAATTTAGCCATTTTTAAAATTGGGTTATTTGTCTTCTTATTGTTGAGCTTTTTAATATATTCTGAACAAGTCATTTACCCAATATATGATGTACAAATGTACCCTACCATTCCTTGAATTATCTTCACTTTCTTGATGGTGCCCCATGAAGCACGAAAGTTTTTACTTCTGATGTTCAATTGATCTACTTTTTTTTTTTAAAAAAAGATTTTATTTATTCATTTGACAGAGATCACAAGCAGGCAGAGAGGCAGGCAGAGAGGGAGGAGGAAGCAGGCTCCCCGCTGAGCAGAGAGCACGATTCGGGGCTCGGTCCCAGGACCCTGGGATCATGACCTGAGCTGAAAGCGGAGGCTTTAACCCACTGAGCCACCCAGGCGCCCCTGATCTATTTTTTCTTTTGTTGCTCATGCTTTTGGTGTTCTAGCTAAGAAAGCAAGACCTAATTCAAAGTCATAAAAATTTACATACACATTTTCCTCTTAAGAGTTTGAGAGTTAGGAAAATTACTTTTTTGTAAGAGCTTTATGGACTTAAACCTTTTTTTAAGATTTTATTTATTTATTTGACAAAGAGAGAGAGAGAGAGATCACAAGTAGGTGGAGAAGCAGGCGGAGAGAGAAGGGGAAGCAGGCTCCCTGCTGAGCAAGAGAGCCCGATGCGGGGCTCGATTCCAGGACCCTGAGATCATGACCTGAACCGAAGGCAGAGGCTGAGCCCACTGAGCCACCTAGGCACCCCTGGACTTATATCAGTGACCTATTTTGAGTTGGTTTTTGTATATGGAATGAGGTAGGGGCCACACTTCATTCTTTTGCATGTGGATATCCAGTACAACTTGTTGAAAAGACTATTCTTTTCCCCATTGAATTGCCTTGGCACTCTTGTTGAAAATCAAGGGGCACCTGACTGGCTCTGTTGGTAGAGCACGAGACTCTTGATTTCAGGGTCAGAGTTTGAGCCCCATGTTGGGTGTAGAGACTACTTAAGAAAAAAAGAAAAGAAAACCAACTGGCCATACATGTTTGGGCTTATTTTTTCAGGCCTCAATTCCATTCCATTGATTAAATGTTTTTCCTTATGCCAGTACCACACTGTCTTGGTTACTCTACCTTGGTGGTAAGTTTGAATCAGGAAGTATGAATCTTTCAACTTTGTTCTTTATTTTCAAGATTAGCTATTCTGAGTCTTTTGCAATTCCAAATGAATTTTAGAATGAACTTGTGAATTTTGACAAAGAAGTTAGCTGAGATTCTAATAGGAGTTGCACTGAATCTGTAGATCAATTTGGGAAGTATTGCCATCTCAACAACCTTGGGTCTTCTAGTCCAGGAACACGAAAAGCCTTTCCATTTACTTAGGTTTTTTTTTTTTTTTTTTTCCCCAAATTATTTATTTATTTATCTGAGCATGGGAGAGCAGAGAGAGAGTGAGAGAAAAAAGAACATAAGCAGGAGGAGGGACAGAGGGAGAGGTAGAAGCAGCCTCCCTGCTGAGCAGGGATTTCCCAAATGGGGCTCAATCCTAAAACTCTGGGATCATCCTTTGATCATGATCTGAGCCAAAGGCATCTGCCTTTGGTTTTCTTTTGCTTAACTGATTGAGCCACCTAAGCACCCCTTATTTAAATCTTAAATTTTTTTCAATGATGTTTCAGAGTTTTCAGTTACAAGTCTTAAACATAGTCTTTTATTTATTTTTAATTTTTATTTTTTTAAAGATTTTATTATTTATTTGTTAGAGAGAGATTGAGAGCACAAGCAGGGGAAGCAGCAGGCAGAGGGAAAAGTAGGCTCCCTGCTGAGCAAGGAGCATGAAAGTCTTCTTTTAAATTTTTTCTTAAGTACTCTTTTTTTTGATGCTCTTGTAAATAAAATTGTCATCTTAATTAATTTTTAAATTATTCATTACCAGTATATAAAAATACAACTGATACTGATCTTAAATCTTTCAGTCTTACTGAACTTGTTTATTCTAATAATTTTTGTTGTTTCTTTAGGATTTTCCAAACCTACAAGATCATCTCACTTGTATCTTGAGAAAGGCTTGTACCGCTATATATTTTCCTCTCAGGACTGCCTTTGTTGTGTCCCACAGATTTTGAGCCGTTGTGTTTTCATTATCATTGGTTTCCATGAATTTTTTCAATTCTTCTTTGATTTCTTGGTTGACCCATTCATTCTTTAGAAGGAAGCTGTTTAGTCTCCATGTATTTGGGTTCTTTCCAAATTTCTTCTTGTGGTTGAGTTGTAGTTTCAGAGCATTGTGGTCTGAAAATATGCAGGGAATGATCTCAATCTTTTGATACCGGCTGAGACCTGATTTAGGACCGAGGATGTGATCTATTCTGGAGAATGTTCCATGTGCACTAGAGAAGAATGTGTATTCTCTTGCTTTGGGATGAAATGTTCTGAATATATCTGTGATGTTCATCTGGTCCAGTGTGTCATTTAAGGCCTTTATTTCCTTGTTGATCTTTTGTTTGGATGATCTGTCCATTTCAGTGAGGGGAGTGTTAAAGTCCCCTACTATTATTGTCTTATTGTTGATGTGTTTCTTTGATTTTGTTATTAATTGGTTTGTATAGTTGGCTGCTCCCACGTTGGGGGCATAGATATTTAAAATTGTTAGATCTTCTTGTTGGACAGATCCTTTGAGTATGATATAGTGTCCTTCCTCATCTCTTATTATAGTCTTTGGCTTAAAATCTAAATGATCCGATATAAAGATTGCCACTCCTGCTTTCTTCTGATGTCCATTAGCATGGTGAATTCTTTTCACCCCCTCACTTTAAATCTGGAGGTGTCTTCGGGTTTAAAATGAGTTTCTTGTAGGCAACATATAGATGGGTTTTGTCTTTTTATCCATTCTGATACCCTGTGTCTTTTGATTGGGGCATTTAGCCCATTAACATTCAGGGTAACTATTGAGAGATATGAATTTAGTGCCATCGTATTGTCTGTAAGGTGACTGTTACTGTATATTGTCTCTGTTCCTTTCAGATCATCTCACTTGTAAATAAAGATAGTTTATTTCTTCCTGTACTATTTGGTTGCCTTGTATTTCTTTTTCTTGCATAATTGCCATGACTAGAACCTCCAGGACAATGTTGAAGAGAGTGACCTTACTTCTTTTAAGGTTTATTTATTTGTTTATTTGTCAGAAAGAGATAGAGAGAGAGAGAGAGACAATACAAGCAGGGGAAGCAGGAGAGGAAGAAACAAACTACCTGCTGAGTGGGGACCCTGGGATCATGGCCCAAGCTGAAAGTAGATGCTTAACCTATGCCACCCAGTTCACCAAAAGTGACCTTTCTAAAACACAATTTTGGATTTTTTTTCCCCAGCCTTAGAATCATTCAATGACTCCACATTACCCTTAGAATAAAGATTTCACTTCTCATTTGCCTGCGATGCCAGTTTGCATCCCACCTTGGCTTTGCATCCTTTTTTTTTTTTTTTAAGATTTTATTTATTTATTTGACAGACAGAGATGACAAGTAGGAGAGATGCAGGCAGAGAGAGAGAGAGAGAGGAGGAAGTAGGCTCCCTGCTGAAGCAGAGCCCGATGTGGGGCTCGATCCCAGGACCCCGGCCGGGATCATGACCTGAGCTGAAAGCAGAGGCTTTAACCCACTGAGCCACCCAGGCACCCCTTGGCTTTGCATCCTTAATAAAATCCAGCCCAACTGAATCACAATACCTTTCCCAGCTCTTTGCTCTTTCTTGCTTCTGGGCCTCTGTGTACATTATTCCCTCTGCCTGATACACTCCCTTCTCCAACCAACCCTTGCTTCACCAGGGCAATTTCCATTCATGCTCTAGATATCAGTTTATATATGGCTTCTATTAGGAAGCCTCCTCTCCCTTGTCCCACGGCACAGTGTGTATTTCCACCTCACTGGGATCTTATTCTTTTAACTTTATTATATTGTATTTATAATTGCCATTTTGCTTGTCTGTCCTCCTCGCTAGGCTATGTGTTCTTTGAGGGTGGAGACTATGTCTTACTTTTGTAATACCTCTGCCTTGCAGAGTGCTTGGGACATATTTTGTAATAAAAACTTGATGTGTTGAATAAAATAATAAATGGGAAGAAGCCATTTATTTGCTTTTTGTAAGTTCTATATTTCAGTAAACCTCATTGGTAGTTCTAATCAGTGGTCTGAAAATGAGCCCACAAGGCTGGGAGTTTGCAGGAAGTTGTTCAGTGTTCCCTTATGGGCTTGAGATAATTGTCCCTTGAAGTTCCAATCAGAACCTTCCCTGTTAAGCAGTAAAAAAAAAAAAAAAAAATTTTTTTTTCACAGTGCCCTTTGGGTTGACATTTAATTATAGGGATAATTTGTTTATATAGAATTTCAGATTTATGGCCTTTCAAAACCAATTGGTTTTCTTGAATCCAATTCTTCAAAGTTGATGATTTTCTAGGCCCCACTGCATTTGATGTAAAAAAGTATCCAAAATGTAATGAGGTAGGGAGTATCATTCCCATTTCATCCATGAGGGGAAGAATAGTTTACGTAACTTGTCCAGGTTCCCAGGGGCAGATTTTGAACCCAAGCCTTTTAGACAATAAATCCATACTTTTAACCATTTACTTCCTCCATCTTACCTACTTAAAATGTATAATTTTACAAAAAGAGTAGGTGTGTCTTACTTGAGGTTAAGCTTGACACTTAGTAAGCCAAAATTGTATATCGTCAGAGTTATCCCTGAAAAATTCTAGAACTTATTCAATATAATATACAGACACATTATATCTGCATAAGCTCAACACAGCCAATTATTTTCTTCAGGCTTAAATCAAATCCTTGCCTCTTTGGTTGAGTATCAGCTGAAATCCTTGGCTTGCATGTAGAGATAATATTGAAAGCAACAAAAACCCTTTCTTAAAACACTGAGGGTATATAATTACATTCCTATCAGTTAAATGCAAACATGATGCTACTACCCTTTTTAAATACTTTGATTTTCTGGACTGTAAGATAGAACAGATAGTGCCTCCAGTAAAATAAGTACCTTTAAAAAAAATCTTTCAGTGCCAAATGTTGCTATGAATTGGTACAGTCTCTTCAGACTTTCAAACTTTGACAGATTTATTTGAGATTTCTGTTGCAGGTGAGATACTGACAGTATTTCTTAGGAAAGCTAAAGAAAATGGGGCAGTTATAGAGATAACTAAATCCTTAATTATCATTGTCTTACCCATAATGTGATAGTCCCCATTTGTTGAGTACTTATTTCCATGTGCCAGACAGTGTGTAATGTGCTTTATAAGCATTTAATTTTGTTTAGCACTCTGATGTAGTTCGCATAAAACTGAGGCTCAAAGACTTTTAATAACTTGCACATGGTGTTATAGCTTATAAATGGAGGACTTTAATCCAATCTCAAATGTGTCTGATTCTACACCCTATCCTCTTAGTCACTGTCTTGATGTCAGGGTTTCTGACTTTCTTTTAAAGGGGTAAAATAGGGGTGCCTGGAGGGTTAAGCCTCTGCCTTCAGCTCAGGTCATGGTCTCAGGGTCTCAGGGTCCTGGAATCAAGCCCTGCATCCGACTCTCTGCTCAGTAGGGAGCCTGCTCCCTACCCCACCCCACCCCCGCCTGCCTCTCTGCCTCTCTGCCTACTTGTGCTCTTTCTCTCCGTCAAATAAATAAACAAAATATATTTTTAAAAAGGGGTAAAATAGATTCCAGATTGTCCTTTTAAAAAATTAAGGTGATTAGATTTAAAAATGTCGTCAGTACAAAACAATAATGGTCCCTTTTGTGTCCAGTAGAGATTTTGCTCATCTGAGAATCTCCAGACAGACACATTTCCCTAAGCCCTTCTGGCCCAGCCATGATTCCTTCTGAGTATGTCCTAATATCTCCTCCATCTTTCTCTGCTAATTCCTTCCTCTCCCATCCCTCTGTGCTCCATTCCACAAAACATTTCAGCATGCTCAGAACATACTTGCTCTTCTGTGCTTTGTTGACTCATATTTTCCTTGAAAGACCTGGCCCCTTTGGAGGTGTTGGTCAGGAGTTTGAGAAGTCCCGGAGAGTTTTAAATAGGGAAATCACAAAATCTGGGAAATCACAAAATCTGTTTTGTTTTGTTTTGTTTTTAGTTTTAAAAGATCACTCTTTATGATAGAGAATTGATCTTTATAGGTGCAAACATGAAACTGGGGAGATTAGTGAAGGAATTTCAGCAATGGTCCAGGAGAGAAGTGGTAGTGGCAGTGAAGACAGTGAGAAATGGTCAGATCGAGAATATATTTTGAAAAAAGAATTGGAATTTCAGATATATATAGGAGGTTGAGCCAACAAAACTTGCTTATAGGTTGGACTTGGGCTATGAAAGAAAGCACAGAATAAGTGAAGAAAAGCAATGGACTGAACAAGGCAGGCTCTATTAGTGTTGTAAGATATTCGATACACAGTCATCATTTTAAACTGAGACATAACTGTTATTATAGCTTAGAAAATCTTTGAAAGCGTTGTTTGTCATTATATGTATATGTGGAGTGTCTTAGTTTTCTCTAGCTACATGAACCTGCTAAGTGCATGACACTAGCGCTAGGTATTTTCACAAAAGTTGCATCATTTAGCTTTCACTAAACCCTTAGAAGGAAGAGTTAATATCCTATTTTAGAGAAGAAAACTAAGTCTTAACTTATGATTTGACTGAAGTTATACAGTTGATAAGGAACTTAGTTGAGATTTGAAGTCAAAGTTGACTCTAAAGCCCCTGTTTTTGTCACTGCAATGATTCAAAGATACAAAATCAGAATTCCCCAAACTTTTCTCTGCATTACTTGAAGTCTCTGTTGATTCTCATGTGTCCTATTTTAAAGCCCAAGGCTCGCAAACAGGACAGCTTTGTTCTGTCTGTAGCCCATCCGCTGACTTGTCTTGTGATTTAGGGCAAGCTTCTTAATTTGATGGTGTCTCAGCATTCCCACATGTTAAGCAGGGCTAGTAATTAGTGATGGAGACAATGCTTTGAAATCTGCAGATGAAAGGACCTGAGGTCTTGAGTGCAAATATTTTCTTTCCCATGGTGTTCTTTTGGTGTCTCATAGTTTTCTGGAACCTTCATAAGAGAAGAGAAAAAAAGAAAATAAGAGAAGAGAAAAGACAGAAAAAAAAAAAAAGGAAGGAAATAGGACAAATATAGAACTGTGTATGCTTGCTCACTGGAAGCCAATGGAACTTTAGGGACATAAATGTAATACTCTTCCTTACTCTCTAGTACTTGATAAATATCACTAATGGATGAATGAATTTTGTTTTAAAAACCATTAAGGTAGTTTTTGGAAAACTACTGATGATGTTTAAAAATTATTTCTATTTTTGTTTCTGGTTTCTTAAACCTAAATATTCTCTAGTAAGAAGAAAAAGGAGCTAATGTGTATTTAGTGTCCACTGTGTGCTAGGTGTCACGCTAACTGCTTTCACATGAAACTTCACTTAAGCATCCTATTAGCACAATCAAGTAGGTGCTACCATTACCTTTGATTACAGTAAACAATGGCTTGGTATAGTTCACTGACTTGTCCGAGGTCACAAACTTAAGAAGTAGCAGAGCCGATACTGGACCAGACTGGGGCTTCCCAGTTCTAAATTCAGACTCTTCCCGGGACATCCCATCGCCCTGAAATATTAGCGATGAAGACAGTTTTGAAATGTCCTATCACACCCTGGCTGTATGTGGCATTTAAAAATCTCTTACTGCTTGTTCTTTTCAGTTCCTGGCACAGGGACAGTTATTTGTATAGCACAATTGTTATTATTGTGCAGCTTCACATATTCTTTCTGCCCTGGGCAAACATGAACAATAATGGGCTATCTTTACGCAATGAACAGCTTGGAAGCATGAGCTCCAGATTATCATTACAATTGTAGTTTAATTTTTTTTTTCTGTAGCTTAGCACCATTTATAATGGAAGGCCTTTCTCAAAGTCTCATGCAAATAAACTGGTTCTTTGTGTATTCAGAGAGCGCCTCAGTTTTTTTTTCCCCCATAGTTTGAATCAAGCATCCTGTATTTTTGAATGCTGACATCACAGATATGCAGTGTTCTTGAAAAGCTGATATAACAGTCACCTCTAAAGTTGGAATATAAAGAAATAAAAGTAGCTGTGGTGTCCCAGAAGGGTTGGTTGCGGAGAAAAAGTGGGGTGAGAGTAGGATAGAAAGAGAGATGGAAAGATAGGCTGATGACAAAGTTGTTCGGGATCTAAGTTCTCCTCTTCAGGATCATCTTGGGTTTAGGCCTATTATAAATCTGGAGCCTCATCTTCAGTTTTCCATGTTCAAAAGCACCATTTTATCAAGTCTTCTTGGAGGTGATCAATGTTTACAGGACACATATTGCTAGTAAAAGGGCATGAGTCAGAAGACTTATGTATAATTTCTAGCTTTCTCACTGTGAATTTGGACAAATTCCTCCTCTGTGAAATAAAATTAATAATAATTCCCACAGGGCTGTTGTGAGGATTACATGCAATAATGTACATGAAAGCAGCATTTGTTGGTTGTCAGTATCCAGATTTAAGTCATCAGACACAACTTTGTATAGCACAATTTTTGTTTTGTTTTGTTTTTAGTTTTAAAACTAAACTTTATTACCAAGGGAACATGTACCTTTCCTATAACAGTGATACATGAGTCAGATGTTCAAGGCACTCCTTTCTTATGGCCAATGTATTTGCAAAACTCTCTTAGTAATTGGACAGTTGTCTGGGGGGTAGAATTAAATGGTGATCTTGAAGAATGGTATTCTTATAGCTACCACTAATTAGGCATCTATTCCAGTCAGGACTTTGATAGGGCACTTATACATGATTTGCAGTCCTTATATCATTCCCATAAAGTAGGTATTATTATCTCCAATGTACACATGAGGTATATGAAGCTTAGAGACCTAGAGCCATTAAGTTGTCCTAGAAAAAACAGGCAAGTCCTTTTTGTCAGCTCCATGAAGCTCATTCTTATTATAATGAATTAGATCACAACATATCTTCCATTAGCTACATTTTACTCTCCTAAAATAGATTTGGGATATGACCCAGTGCTTTGATGAGATCTGGGACAGGCATTTGCAAACTGTCATTTAAAAAGAAATCCAGTCCCAGAAGTTCTAGCCCTTTTTAGGAGTTTGGACCATCACTCCTATCACCCATTACATGTCATTTTAAATTTAAACCAGAACCAATGAGTGGAAAGGAAGCCAGTACAAATTATTGGTGGTCTGGAAAGGGGTCTGGGACAACACCCAGGTAGTAATTTTTAGCTTGTCTTCTCTTGCTGTGGGCTCTGATTATCATTATTGTTATTTGAACCAAGGCCCAAAACTACTTTAAGTGGCTTTCCTGAAACAAATTACTTACAAAATATTTGTTCCTTGGATTTCCTATCCGTGAAATGGGGATAAAATAAGGATGCAAATAATAACTATCCATAACATTATGCATTTTTCAAAAGGTTTTATTTATTTTATTTATTTGACAGAGAGAGAGATCACAAATAGGCAGAGAGGCAGGCAGAGAGAAAGGGGGAAGCAGGCTCCCCGCTGAGCAGAGAGCCTAATGCGGGGCTCGATCCTAGGACCCTGAGACCATGACCTGAGCTGAAGGCAGATGCTTAACCCACTGAGCCACCCAGGTGCCCCAACATTATGCATTTAATTCACTTCAACAAACCTTTATCAGGTACCTATTCGACTCTAGGAGTTGTGCTAGATTCTGTATGTGAAAACATTTATAGATTGTGAGTAGCAATTCTGAAAAAAATACAATGTATTGTTTTTTATTTCTATAAATCACATAATGATTATAATAATAATAATTCCTTATGTTTCCTCCATATTTTCATACTGATCTGCTCATTTATTTATTTATTTATTTATTTGACAGAGAGAGATCACAAGTAGGCAGAGAGGCAGGCAGAGAGAGAGGAGGAAGCAGGCTCCCCGCTGAGCAGAGAACCCGACGCGGGGCTCGATTCCAGGACCCTGGGACCATGACCTGAGCTGAAGGCAGAGGCTTTAACCCACTGAGCCACCCAGACGCCCCAATCTGCTCATTTTTTTAAAGATATATTTATTTATTTGAGAGAGATAGAGAGAGTGAGCAGGAGCAGGAGGGGTACAGGGAGAGAAAGTCTTAAGCAGACTCTGTGCTGAGTATGGAGCCCAATGCTGGGCTTGGTCTCACGACCCTGATATCATGACCTGGGCTAAAACCAGGAGTGGGACTCTTATCTGACTGTGCCGCCCATTTTCCTCTGATCTGCTCATTTTATATATGAGAAGCTGAGTCTCAAACGGGCTAAATGGTTTGTCTGAGGCCACACACCAAATGGTTCCAATATTCTCATTATTAGCTGCATACCTAGCCTTTCTGGAAAACTTCCACTCCATTCACACAAGAGCAATATCTTCTTTACTTCATATTGTTTGGAGAAATCTCTTTGAATAGCAAGTGAATTTATAGTTCCCATAGTAATTTATGGGATGGCTTTTTAATAGCAAGTGAATTTATAGTTCCCATAGTAATTTATGGGATGGCTTTCAGATTTCTTAACCTGCATCTACATCTATAACTACCTTCATCTTTAGGTATTTTCATATATGTTATATCATTCATCCTCACAATAAGCCTAAGGTTGTACAGCTGGTAAATGGTACAGCCAGAATTGTAACCTGGATGTTTCTGGTGTCCTAGCCCTATTTATTCCACACTGCTATACTGCTTCAGTTATTAGCTGTATAAACTGGGCAAATCAAGTAACCCCTATAATATTTTTTTTCCTCATAATCTTCATTTACTGCATCTATAAAGTGGGTTTATGCTTTTCAGAGTTGTGAAGCTGAAATGTGATAGTGTAAAATAGAAAAGTCAAATAGAAATATCAGTTGTGGTTATAGTTGATGAATGTACCATGGTAATTTATCCCTCCTCCCTTGAGTTAATAAGAATAACAGCAAAAAGAGACCCAAGGAGACTGTTGAACAAGTGGCTGTTCACCAGACCTGCATGGCTGCTCTTTGTGGCTAGACTTTGTTAAAAGGGGTCTGAGCAGAGTCAGGAGTTTCTGGGGGCTCTTCTGGGATGGTTTGCCCATTTTGGCAAAGGTCTAAAAAGTTAGGTGAGGTTTAACTCCATCAGCTGGCCCTCTTGGTATATAAAACGAGGGCTGCCATAATGGCGACAAGGTCATGGGCCTGATAGAGCTGTGGTTTGTTGGTGTGGGAAGCCACCATGACGGAGAAAGAAGACCAATTCTGGGCAAAAACATTTATTGAGGCCTACTCTGTGGTAGGCTAAATGGCAAGTAGGGTATAGTAATAAGTCAGTCCCCATCCTCAAGGATTTTACAGTGTGGTGGGGTAGAGAAAAGCCTTTAATTAACTCTTAAAAACAAGACGAGTATAATAAGAATCATATTAGAACAACTAAAAGGTGGGGCTGGAGTTCCTAGAACGTTTCTTAAAGTAGTTGGCATATAAGCCAAGTTTTTAAAGATCAGGATTTCTAGTAACTTGTTGTTTATTCCAACTGAAGATGGCAGTATGAGATAGTGGAGGATGTGTTATATTTAACACAAGCAGTAACGAGGCTTTTTATTGAGTACCTGTTGCATGCTAGGGTGTGAGGATATAGAAATACATCAGAAACTGCTTGTTGTTGAGAGCTCTCAAGTGTAGTGGGGTAGACAGGTGTAAAGAATCATTAGAGTGATAATGACTTCATAGGGTAGAGAAGAAATGTCAAAAGAAGAGTGTGTAACTCTGATTTGGGGAGGTCAGGAGATAACTTTGCAAAGCGGAAAATACTTGAGTGTGTCTTCAGAAACTAGAAGAAGTTTGCCAAGAGGACTATGGTAGGAGTTAGGAGGCTGTGGGCACCTGCACAAGTCCCAGTGCTCTTTTATAAAACAATGTAAGTGTGGCCAGCAGCAAGCAGGCAAGGATATTATTCATCATCCCTCCCACTTGGATTTTGACTCTTGGAAGGAATAACTTAAAAGTCTTCTTTTTCAATATCATGCCCTAATAGCAGATGGTTAAATGACAGGTTTTGGAGTGAGACCTGGATTCCAACCTGGCTCTCTTAAGCAGATGTATGACCTTATGTAAAATACTTATTTGGGTTTTGGTTTCTTTATTTATGCAACCTACTTGTGTCTTAGTTCCTTCCATTCATACAACTGAAAAATAAAATGTCTAGCACAGAATCTAGCATATTTTAATAAAGTACTGTTATTTCTATCATCTCATTTAGTTTTCACCTGGACTTTGGGTAGAGTTTCCCCCATTTTTCAGAAGCAAAAGGTTAGAGCAGTTAGGCCACCTGCTTAAAGTTTACAACAGTCTGTAGTCTCCTATCCCTACGCAGCCCGTCCGCCTTACTGAGATGTCCGTGCCGGTTTTTCTCAGGCGGCCCTGGGGGTAGGACCCTGTCCGGCAGCGCAAAATCCGGCGCCAGGATTTGGGTACCGCCGCGCTGGCGCCGGGCGGGCGGGGCCAGGCGGGGCGGGGCGGGGCGGGCGAGAGGAGGGAAGTTGTCGAAGTTAGGGGAGACGCCCGCCCGCCTGCCCGGGCCTCGCCTCTGACCGCTCCCTCCGCCTCCTCCCCACCCCGAGCCCCAGTCAGCCTGTCCTTCCTTCCCCTCCCGTGCATGATGGAAACACCATGGCTGCGGCGGCCCAGCTCTCCCTGACACAGGTAACGCCGCCTGCCCGTCCGGCTCAGTCGGCCGGTGTCCCAGCCCAGCCCCCTCCCCCACTGTCCTGTGGTTCACCGACCCGGGCAGTTTCTTTCGCCGCGGGCGGGATGGCCTTCGGTGAGAGCTAGAGCGTTTGTATGTGTGAGTGTGAGACTGTGTGACTGAGGGAGGGCGCCATCCCGAGCCCGCAGCTCCGTCGCAGCAGCCGTGACCCCGCCCCACTCCCCCCACTCTCGCGCGCTGTGTCCCGCGGCCCCTTGGTCACACTGCTGAGCGGACCGTGGCCCCTGCCCTGTTCAGCCGTCGTCGGGCCCTTCTCACTCCTCGCAGCTTTCACCCAGCGAGGAAGTTTCCTCCTTCCAGGCCAGAAGTACTCCAGGTGAGCTCCTGTTGAGCTCCCGAGGATCAGCCTCAACCCCAGGTCAGCCCTCGCCCCCCACGAGGCTGGCTGTCTGGGCTATGCAGCGCGCTTTTCGTAGTTAAAAGTCACCTTCCCGACCCAGACGCCCAAGGCCCTCTAAGATAGCCTTTCTTCTCAAAACGGGCCTTTTCCCTCTGGAGTCCAGCGAAAGCCCTCCCTTCCCCAGCAGTTTCCGATAATTAGCCTCTCTTCCAAATAAGTCTTATACTCTCCCAGGTACTTACCCTGCTGCATCCTGAATTCAGCCTCTTCCCCCCCATCAGGTTTCCTTCTGGGTTGGACCCCCCAGTTCCGTCTCTCTTTGCTTCCACTCTTGGGGGGGGGGCGTTTCTCTTAATCGCTGCCCACACGGATAACAGGGAAACATACTTCAACAGGTGTGATGGTTCCTTAAGTCTTGGCGCTGGAAAGACTGTAGCGATCACTCATTATGGGGGAACCTGTTCTCAGGGTCTTTCCTCTTGCCTTTCTGTTACCTGCAGAGTCCAGTTCTTGGGCTTCCCAGAAAACCTTGTGCTTCAGCATCGTTCATTCTGGGAGCCTCCTCCTTTCCTCTCTGTAAAGAAAGCCAGTTGTAATCTTCTCATGATGTTCGGGATGATGAGGACTTGCACCTGTCAGTCCCTTCCTTCTCCTTTGATCAAAACTCACCCCGGCCATAAACTTCTCAGGTTGTTCTTTCCAAAGCTGGTGACCACGTACTTCCGCATAGGGACCACCACAGCCTTCCTTCCTGCCTTGAATCTCCCTGCCACCTTGTAGTCTCCTTGGCCTAGATTTGTCAGTGCTTATACATTTGGGCCGTTGAGTTTTTTGTGTTGTAGCAAAAGGCTTTGGGATATTTTGCCTAGCGTTCTGGAATACAGAAACGGAGTGAGGAATGTTCTCCCCAGGAACCTGGAGTCACATAAACATGTGCCTCAGGTAAAATAACTAACTTGAGTTTTGCAGTAATTCTGTTTCTGAGTGAAGTCTGTCTTTCCCAGGTTTTCTTGATGTTGCTTATCCTATTTTGACAAGCAGATAACAGGGAAGAATCCTTGGAATGTGGTGTGAATCTCTTTGGTGAATCTCTTTGGAAGCCTCCTCCAGAGATTTAAATTTGAGGAGTGGCGATATTGACTTTTGGGTGTCCGCTTTTTACGAATCTAGTAAGTGACTTGCATTACACAAGATCCTGTTGGCAGCTCTTGCTCTCTGGCTGTGTTGGCCAGTTCAGGCAGTTTTCCCCTCTTGAAGTTTTTGTTCTCTTGAAGTCTTCTGTAGATTTGTTTTTTAGTTGTTTGCATACTTTATTCTCTCCCGAGGTAATGCTTTTAGTTTCTTTTTACTGTCATTCATCTCAGGAGATTTTCTTTAGGCTCTGTCAGTTTTACAGACAGTTAAATAATTTAAATATGTTCTTGTGGTTATGTATTTAAATACTAATATGTACACAAAGTAAATAGTGCATGGGGAGTATTATCCTTAAGTGTCTCACATATGAGAGAACATATGTGAGAACACACATTGGTGGTTCATTTATATTGATAATTCAGATTAAGTCAATTTAGAATATTTTGATTTTAAGACATTAAGAGGCAGTAAGATCTATGTTAAGGGACAGGAAAAAGAACTTTTCTAAGTGTTAATATACCCTAATGTGCCTCGTTATTTTAAAACTTTTCTAATTTGTGTTTTTTAAATTTTTTAACTGCTTGAAGCAAATAATCTAAGGTAACAATGCAGCCTGGTTTCACATTCATTATTGATCTGCTTGTGTCACGCCCCACCATCCACCCCCAGATATACACACTTAGGCATACTCAAGTGGAAATCCTCCAGGGCAGGGACATCTTTTAATTCATCTCGCTTCCTCAGTGCCCATCTGGAAGAAGGTGATTACTGTCTTATGAATGACTGAAAATTTTAAAGGGCTCTGTGACAGTTAAAAGATTAAACAGTTGCTGAAAGTGGTTTCTGCCTCTGGTCACGAGATAATAATGGTTTTTGAGTAGGTTCTTCCATTCAACAAATATTGATTAAGTACATATTATGTGCTAGGCACTCTGCTGGGATTGTCTTGTTTATAGTTTTTTGCCTTTATCAGTTAAGCAGAACTGACAGTTTGGGGGAAAAATGTGAAAAATATTTTAATTTACTCTTTCCTTCCTCTTTCCCTGCCTAATAACCAACCCATCAGCTCCCAGCCACCAAAATAAATTATTTAAATTATCATATTGTAGCTTCTAGAGAGGATAGAATACTACAGTAATGAAATTTAGTTCCAAGAGCTAACTCTATGGAATGAGTTAGATCTCCAAGGCCTCAGTTTTCTTAATTTTAATACTCATTCAACAAATATTTGTTGAGCATTTACTGTGTGCCAGGAATTATGTGCTAGGTACTGAGGCTATACTAAGTAACAAAATAAATAACAGTTCTTGCATACAAAACATGGAATTTACATTGTAGTAGGGGAGTTTGAATTAGCTGATCTAAGGCCCTTTCCAGCTGACCTTCTTTTTTATAGATCATATGCTATGATTTGTAGCTTTAGTGGGACTTTCCCAGAGGTACTTTGTGCTGGGTAGCCTTAGTGTTTGTTTTCTTTCTTTCTTTCTATCTTTCACTTTTGAAAATGTTAAGTAGGCTCCCTGCCAAGCGTGGAGCCCAGTATGGGGCTTGAACTCAGCCACCCTGAGATGGAGACCCAAGCTGAGATCAACAGTTGGATGCTTAACCGACTGAGCCACCCAGGTACCCTAGCCATAGTGTCTTCTAATTTCATTTGTCTTCAGTAGACATTCTCTTTTCTTCTAATCGATGAGAAGTAAAACTTGAATCAGAAAGACACTGATTTTTGCATGTAGTGACAGATTACAAGAAAGCTATTAATACTTTCGTTTAGCTTTTCCAGTTCCCCATTTCCTCTTCAAGCCTGTATTCTTTTTTTTTTTTTTTTAAGATTTTATCTATTTATTTGACAGACAGAGATCACAAGTAGGCAGAGGGGCAGGCAGAGAGAGAAGGGGGAGGAAGCAGTCTCCCTGCCGAGCAGAGAGCCCAATGCAGGGCTCAATCCCAGGATCCTGGGGTCATGACACAAGCGGAAGGCAGAGACTTAACCCACTGAGCCACCCAGGTTCCCCACAAGCATGTATTCTTAATAATACTACTGCTATCAGCCTTTCTTACTATATGTATATATGTATATACTATATGTATATGTAGTTTACTGTACATACAAGGGTATTCCAGTATGCAAGGAATTTTACTTCATTTGATTAAACACTCCATTTTACGAACCAGGGAATTTACATGAGCTAGTAAGTAATTTAAGATTTGAACCAAGGTATGTAGGATTTCAAAAGCTGTCTATTTCTCTGTGTACTAGATGCTTGGCATGTCCAGTGTTCCCTTGTATTTTTGATGGTCTTTTTCAGTAAATGCCCTATTGTCCTAATTAGATAGTAAACTTGAGGATGGAAGCCATGTTTTTTGCCTCTGAGTCTCCAGTGTCTTTTATGATAGGTTGACGATAACAACTGTGGGTATACAAGTGGTGTTTTTGGTGATGGTAAAAGTTTTATTTTATTGAAATATGACATGATATGAATATTTTAAATGATCATACGGCAATTCAGCTTTATGCTGAGGTTTTCTTGTTTAATTTAGCAGGGACTCTTTTTTAATAATAAAAAAGCCCTTAGAATGGGATTTAATTGAAAAAAATCTTAGTATGTGGTCTAAACCAGTAAGTGCTGTAAGAATACTTTTCCTTTTAATGCTTTTTTTTAAAATTGAAAGAGTGATATAACTGTATTACAGAAACTTTGGCAATTGGAGTAAAAAACTTACAATTTACAGTTTATGGTGTTTATTTTCAGTTTTATTAAAGAAAAAATACATGATGTGTTAATGAATGTGTATTCTTAGTGATCTAGTTTAGTAATTATGACAGTAAATATCAGGATACAATATAAAAATTACATGTTCTCAGAAGCAGAAAGAGCGTATTTATTTAACATGACATAATATTTGAGTTCTTACTATGGGAAGGGTACAATAAGGATATTTTTCTCTTGTGCCTGCAGTTACAGTACGTATACTCAGGAAATCCATACCTCTTTGAGTGATATCCAACTGTTCTCAAAAATGGCTTGGAATGTTCAGCATTTGGGAGGAGTTGTCATAGTTAAAATTAATTAGGAACAGTTGGGTTTGTTTAGTAGCGTCTCCCAGGAGTAATGTTAAGAGTGTATTCTTTTGTTTTCACTCTATTTGCAGACAGTGATAATAGACTAAAATGTAGTAGAAAAAGATTGAGCATCTTTCTTTGGTAAAGAATCATAGTTCTAATCTCCTCTCTCACTAATAGTCTGATTTAAGGACTCAATCTAAGGTGTTTGACTTGCTCTTCGAGGAATTAAACACACTTACGCACTTCTTTGTTTCATGAATTTTGCACTTAATAATATTGGAACTCTGGAAACCAGAAGGAGGAAAATGGGTTGGGAGAGAGAGAATGAAAGAGAAAGAGAAATATCTGGTTACTTGGAGAATTGGTAGAAATAAATGGAAAGTTAATCCAGGCAGAGTTCATTAGGTAAACCCATACACTGGAATTTCATGTTGAAGTGTTTAAACTCTCATCAACAAGATAAAATATTATGCCTCCATTAAAAATTGTGTTTATTAGGAGCTTGTAATAAGAGGAAGAATATTGTAATTTGAATGCTGTATTACATCAAAGTGGAGACATTTTATTTAGAAGCATGATCTAACCCAGTTAAGCATGCACAGAAAAAAAGA
Organism: Neogale vison; assembly: GCF_020171115.1. Lineage (NCBI taxonomy): Eukaryota > Metazoa > Chordata > Mammalia > Carnivora > Mustelidae > Neogale > Neogale vison. The sequence goes on along the minus strand of NC_058092.1, from coordinate 41,403,022 downwards.
CTGAAAGGAAAAAAAGCACCGAGGTTTTATAATAGCATGGTTATAGTTTTATTTACCTTCTTTTCGATGGTGGACTTGTATTCCTTTTGCAATCTGCTGATTTAGCATTTCTGTATGAGAACTTTTTTTGGAATATTTATTGTTAAGTTAAAATGAATGACTATATATAATGTGAAAATCTATTCTAAGATTGCATTTACACTTGCATTTCATCTTTTTTTTTTTTTTTTTAAGATTTTTATTTATTTATTTGACAGAGATCACAAGTAGGCAGAGAGGCAGGCAGAGAGAGAGGAAGGGAAGCAGGCTTCCTGCTGAGCAGAGAGCCTGATGTGGGGCTCGATCCCAGGACCCTGAGATCTCGACCTGAGCCGAAGGCAGAGGCTTTAACCCATTGAGCCACCCAGGCGCCCCCACTTGCATTTCATCTTAAACATTACCATCTTTGTATTTAGAGAACTTGGTCAGAAGAATGATAATAATAACTATTGTTATAATTGGTTTGGAGAATTGTCAAAGACTGATTTTATAAATAATTTGTGTGCTGCTTTATGATTTACAAAGCGTTTTATTCTCTCATTTGATTTTCACAATAACTAACAAGCTAGGCTATTGCTATCATTTCAAATTGGAGAATACTGAGGCTCAGAATTTGCAACTGAAGTTTTACATTCAGTAAATAAAAACATAAACCCATGTTTAAAAAAATTCAAGGAGTACCAGGGAAAGCCTCCTTCTTGCTCTGGGTTCTGAGTCTCCTTCCTAGAGATAGTCGTTCTTGCCACTTTGTTTTGTTGTGTGTATTTCCAGCAATAATCTGTGATGTATATGTAAATATGCATGATTTTTCTTTTGAGTAGCCTGCATATTGTTTCATGGCTCACTATATTTATTTATTTATTTATTTATAGCTTAATTTAGGAGATTGTTCTCTCCCAGCACATACAGATCTCCTTAACTTTGGGATCTTTCCTTATATGAGTATACTGTAATTTATTTAACTAGCTACCTAACGATGGCCATTTATGTTGCTTCCAATTGTTACGACTTATCAGTGCTGAAGTGGATATTCTTTTTTTTTTTTAAAGATTATATTTATTATGTCTTTGTTGGTTATGTGTTAAAATTATCTTCTACTTTGACTCGTCTTTCCACTTTGATTATGGTGTTTATGTTATATGTAGGTTTTAAACAATTCATGTACTCAAACATATCAGTCTTCCTCCCTTTGTAGCTTGTGCCTTTTGTACTTAATACATTCTTAGCGCAGAGTATGCTCAAATTTCTGTCTTCCTCTCCCTCTGCTCCTCCCACTTAATAAATAAAAATCCTAGGGGGAAAAAAAAGATTGTATTTATTTATTTGACAGACAGAAATCACAAGAGGTGTGTGTGTGTGTTAGGCGCCCTCCTGAGCAGAGAGCCTGATGCAGAGTTTGATCCTAGAACCCTGGGATCATGACCTGAGCGGAAGGCAGAGGCTTTAACCCACTGAGCCACTCAGGCACACCTGCAGTGAATATTCTTTTACATACCTTTGTGCACAGGTGTGAGTATATACTTTAGTGTTTGGTAGGTGTAATTGTTGGGCCCAAACTGCTAATTTACATTTGGAAAGATTGTACCAGCAACAGTTTGAGTATGCTTTTCCTTCTCTGTAGCTTCATTAATACAGTATATTAGCAAACTTTTGTTCATTGTCAGTTTGATAAAGAAAAAAGCCATGTTAAAAGTTGGCCTTATGCACTGTATTCATTAAGTGAATTTTTTTTTTTTTTTAAAGATTTTATTTATTTATTTGAGAGAGAGAGAGACCGTGAGAGAGAGCATGAGCGAGGAGAAGGTCAGAGAGCGAAGCAGACTCCCCATGGAGCTGGGAGCCCGATGTGGGACTCGATTCTGGGACTCCAGGATCACGCCCTGAGCCGAAGGCAGTCGTCCAACCAACTGCGCCACCCAGACGTCCCAGTGAATTTTTTAATATTTTGTGCAAAAGTAAGATAGAAGTGAGATATAAGAAACTTAACTTTGTGATACAAATAATGCTTTCATGAATTGAAAGTGCAATTAAAAAAGCTTGGCGCTCTTTGCCCCACACCGGGAATCTCTGCTCAGCGGGGAGCCTGCTTCCCCCTCCTCCTGCCTGCCTCTCTGCCTGCTTGTGATCTCTGTCTGTCAAATAAGTAAGTAAAATCTTGGGGAAAAAAGGTTGGCGCTCTTTTAAAAACTTGTTTTTTATGTAGTACCATATATTACAAAGAAGAGTAAGCCATACTTCCCCCCTCTTTAGATAGGGGATTTTGTAATGGGAATTTAATGGTACCAGGAGTCTCATCTGAAATAATCATGCTGCTTTTATCTTGTTATATGTCTCAATAAAAATAAAAATTTGGCTAAGAACAATGGGACAAGACCATACTTTTTTGGGGGAGAGCTTCTATATTATATTTTTTGAATTTTTTAGATCATGGTTTTCAACTTTGGCACAACTGAATTTTGGGCCAGGTAGCTCTTTGGTGTAGGGGGCCTGTCCTGTGCATGTGGGATGTTTTGCAGGTACCTTATTCGGGAAATGCTAGTAGCACTCTTCCCATTTGGGACAGTCAGAAATATCTCCAGATATTGTCAGATGTTTCCTGGGGGACAAAATTGCCCCTCGTTGAGCATCACTTGTTTATATATACTTTTTTAAACTCAGTGATCCAGTAAGGCATATAGGAGATAAAGAAGTATGTGCTTTCTTGGGATAGGGAGAGGATAGTTCATCTTCATATTTTTATCACTAAACCTGCCATGTGGCATGAATGGCTACTTGTGCATAGATTTTGAACTTAAGAAAGTTAAATGGTAAGAAACTGGAAATTGTGAATTTAATTTTATATGTAACTTCTCTGCCTTTCTTAGTGTGGTCTTTAGTTGTGGAACAATTCTATCTAGTGGGCCAAGTATTAATAAAAAGATATGGAAAGGAAAACATTCTTATACCATTATTAAGAAAGAAGAGGACTGATGTTTTGTAAACTCCTAATAAGCAGTAGATACTTTTAGGTGATTTACATGTATTATTTCACTTAATCTTCATAGTGTTTATAAAGTAGCGATTAATCTTCTATATTACTTAGGGTTATGTCGTAAGCAGTAGATTTTTGAGATTTGAACCCAGGTACATCTGTTCTTAAACACATTTGCTATACTGTTTCCTGTAAATAGTCTTTGACAGTAAGTAAGACAATTATGAAAATGAACATTCATGTGATATTATATTCCTCCATTGTTATATAAAAGGAACAAATTATTTAGAGTGAGGTATGTGTATGTGTGTGTGCTTATGTATGTCAGAGAGGGAGGGAGAGAGAAGAGATCAATATTGGGATAATAATAACAATAATTAATACTTATTGAGCTCTTGTGTGTCAGGCACTGTTTCTAATAATTTTTACAACCTGATGAACTTTTGAGTAATCCTTCTAACCTGATAACTGGATCATCCTTATATCTTTGTTTCGCAAAAAAAGGAAGAAATTTAAACTCAGAGGTGAAGTAATTTGTTCAAGGTCAAGCTGCTCCTAAGTAGTAGAGCCAGAATTGTGAGCCAGGTAGTATAAACAATGCATATAAACAGAATGAATATGTTTTTGAGGGCAGAATAATAGCTCTGACAGATCTGATTATGGTAATAACACTTGATTAACTGAATGTATGTTCTGGGCTGCAGCATCTTTTTATGTGAAAATCACCTTATCATTGCAAGGACCAAATCTCTAGAAAGTGTTTATTATACCAGATAGTGGAGAGTTTTTGTAGACTTGATAGAAGGTAGTGTTACATTTTGCAACCTAGGAATTTATTACTCATGAAAACCTAAGCCTGTCTTGGTTTGTGTACATCATACCAGTATTTATTTTCAAGCTAATACTCTCTTGGATATCATAGTTTGGACTTGGAGTTCCTTCAGTATTTTAATGCTAACAATAATACCATGTATCAGAAAAAAATTCCCTAAGAAACAAACTGTTTTATTAAATAAAACCGAAAACTACTAGGTGTAAGGATTTCTGACACTCCACATATGAACATTGTAGAGAGCTAGGGTGAAATAATGGGAGATCTTGGGCTTTGCAATGAGAATGTCTTAGATTAAATCCTTTGTTTGTGTAATAAGTTTCTTCTGTTTCTCTTTTTTTTTTAAGCCTATAAAATTGGGGATACGCTTTACTTGCAAGATTTGTTATGAAGATTATGTGAGATAACGGGTTACAAATGTCTAAGATCAGTTTAAATGGTAGCAGCTAATAATAATAACAACAATAACAACTGCCTGCAGTAGCCAAATATTTATAGTTGGTGAATTTTACTTATTTATAGGGCCATTAATTTTTGTGAACTGTTATACTTAGAATTGTCACAGATCATGGATACCAAGGATTACTGGTAACTTTATTTTATCTTGTATTCTATAGGTATAACACAGATATATCATTAGGCATATATGAAAAATGTGAAACTTTTTTTAAAAAATGTGCATTAAAGATGCTTCTGTTGTGCTCGCTTCGGCAGCACATATACTAAAGATGCTTCTGTTACTGCTGGTTGATCTCTTTTATTTCAGAAACCATTTACTGAATGCCTCCTGTGTTGTCATCACTGTTAGGCCTTAGACATATAAGGAGAGAAAGACCTGGACTCATGCATGCAATGAAATACCTTTTAGTCTTTTAGGGAGATAAACACTGACTTTCTGGGATGATGATGATGATGCCTTGAGAAGGGGTGATGGAAGTAAGGCACTAGGGTGCTGTGGAGTATTCTGTGATTATGATGGAACATTTTGTGGTAGTTTAGTTTTTGAGTTGATTGGTACCATAGATAACATTTTAAATTGTATTTGAAAGGATAGCATGAAGCAATAGAAACATTTGATTCAAGTCAGAATGTATTTTGGTGCATAGGGTCCACATTGGGGGATATGCCATTTTCTTATGATTCATTCTCTGCTTTTTTTTTTTCTTTGTATTAAAGCAAGAATTTTTAACCTGGAGCATAGGACATTAGGGAGGGGTTTCTAGGATAGCTTTCAAAGAATCTTTGACCTACTCTAAATAGTATGTAAAAATTTAAGAATATCAAGTTTTCTATCCCAGGGATACTCAGAGAAATTTTATTTTATTTTTTAAAAATTTGAAAAAGATTTTATTTATTTATTTGACAGAGGCAGAGAGCACAGGCAGGGGGAGCAGCAGGCAGAAGGAGAGGGAGCAGCAGACTCCCCACTGAGCAAAGAGCCCAACATGGGGCTCACTTCCAGGACCATCATGACCTGAGCTGAAGGCAGCCACTTAGCTGATTGAGCCACCCAGGCACCCCAGAAAGTTTTATGTGATTTTTGTTGTTTATAAGATCTTGAATGGCAAAGTAGACAGAAGCAGTATTCAGGTAGGAACAATAATCGCAAAAATGCTGTTGTGAAGGAATTAAGTTGAATATATTTAATTTGGCTTCAGACTACATAATAGTTTATAAAGTTCATTTAGCATGGGAAATTGGCATTAAAAGTTGTAGCTTGAAAAAGATGGGATGATTTCAGTTTGCATATACTTTTCATTCTTTACAGGCTGGGTTGCTTTCGTACTTAGTCTTGGTCTCTATATTCTGCTCCATGTTTTATATTTTGTTTTTTTTTTTTTTTTTTTTATTCTGGTACACTCTCACTTAACATTTCTTAGGTTTATCCGAGTTGTATTAAGTACCAGTACTTCATTCCTTTTTTGGCTAAATAATACTTCTTGGCATAGTTATACCACATTCTCTTTATCTGTTTTTCCATCAGTGGACATTGGGGATGTTTCTTCCTTTTGGCTATGATAAATAATCTGCTATAAAAACTCATGTACAAGTTTTTGTGTGGCTATATGCTTTTATTTCTGCTAGATATTTATCAGACCAAATAGTAGCTTTATGTTTAATTGTTTGAGGAACTGGCAGACAATTTTCCAAAGCGGCTGCACCATTTTGCATTTCCACTAGGTGTGTATGAGGATGAGGACTTTGCATCTTCTCTAGTAATTGTTAACTGACTTTTCAGTTCTGACTATGGCCAGCATTCTAGTGGCGTTGAAGTAGTATCACGTGCTTTTGATATGTATTTCCCTGATGACAAATGTTTTCTAGCATCTTTTCATGTGCTTATTTTAGCCATTTGTATCTCTTCTTCAGAATAATGTTCATTCATGTCCTTTCCCATTCTTCAGTTGGGTTATTTGTCTTTTGATTATTGAGTTTTAAGAATTTGTTATATATCTAGATGTATGTCACTTGTGAGCTACATGATTTGCAAATGTTTTTTCCCCTTCTCTGGATTGTCTTTCCACTCTCTTGATGGTGTCCTTTGGTACATAAAACTTTAAATTTTGGTGAAGTCCAGTTTATCTATTTTTTTTCTCATTTGTTACTACTTGTGCTTTTGGTGTTTTATCAAAGAGTTTTTTGGCAAATACCCTCTCATGAAGATTGATCCCTATGTTTTCGTCGTCGTCGTCTTCTTCTTCTTTTTTTAAAGATTTTATTTATTTATTTGACAGACAGAGATCACAAGTAGGCAGAGGCAGGCAGGAAGAGAGAGAGGGAGGCAGGCTCCCTGCTGAGCAGAGAGCCTGATGCTGAGGTGGATACCAGGACCCTGGGATCATGACCTGAGCCGAAGGCAGAGGCTTTAACCCACTGAGCCACCCAGGTGCCCTCCTGTGTTTTCTTCTAATAGTTTTATAATTTTAGTTTTTACCTTTAGGTCTTTGATTAATTTTGGGTTAGTTTTCACGTATGGTGTGAGGTAATGGTCCAGTTTCATTCTCTTATATAGATCTCTAGTTCTCACAGCATTGTTTGTCAAAAAGACTGTTCTTTCCACACTGAATCATTTTGTTAAAAATCATTCGACCAGGGGCACCTGGGTGGCTCAGTCAGTTAAGCATCTAACTGTTGATTTTGGCTTAGGTCGTGATCTCAGTGTCCTGTGATCCAAGCTCCAGCCTAGCCTTGGGCTTCACCTGGAGATGATGCTTAAAATTCTCCCTCTCTCTCCTTTTCCCACCCCCTCCTCCTATGCACCCACGTGTACCTACTGTCTTTCTAAAAAAAAAAAAAAAAAAAAATTCATTTGACCATAGATGCATGAAATTATTTCTGGACTCTTAATTCTCTTGTGTTGGTCTGCATGTTTATCCTTGTATAGTAAAGCACTGTCTTGATTATAGTTGCTTTATAGTAAGTTTTGAAATTGGAAAGTATTAGTTCTCTAACTTTGTTTTTCTTTTTAGAATTGTTTTTCACAACTCTGGGTTCCTTGTAATCCCATGTGAATTTTAGAATTGGCTTGTCATCTATAAAGAAGTTATTTGGAATTCTCATAGAGATTGCATTGAGTCTGTAAATTAGTTTGGGGAATATAGTTATCTTAATGTTAAGACTTCAATCCATGGACATGTGATTTTTTTCCTATTAAGTATATCTTTAATTTTGTTCAATATTGTCTTGTAGTTTTTAGAGTGTAAGTTTTTTTACTTTGCTAAATTTATTCTTGAGTATTTTATTCTTTTTTTATTCCTTAATTATTTGAATGGAATTTATTTTTTAATTTCATTTTCATATTGTTCATTCCAAGTGTGTAAAAGTTAATTTTTGTATATTGACCTTGTATCCTACAACATTACTGAGCTCATTTATTCTAATAGTTTTTTAGTGGATTCCTTAGGAATTTTTATGCACTGTATAAGATCATGTCATCTATGAACAGAGAGGGTTTTACTTCTTCCCTTCCAACCTGGATGCCTTTTAAATACTGTTTTAGTCTAATTTCCCTGGCTAAGATGTCCAAGACAATGTTGAATAGAAGTGTTGAGAGTGGACATTCTTGTTTTGTCCCTGATCTTTGGGGGAAAGTGTGCACATTATATATAGTACCTGGAAGGTGCCTAGTTCAGCAATTGATTGTTCAAGAAACCTAGTATTATTTGAAAGGGGTTTAATTCACATTTTGTTTATATAGCTCAGGGGTTCTTGAGAATGAACCTGTATATCAGCATCACCTGAGAACTTTTTAGAAATGCAAATTCTTAGCCCTTCCTCAGTCCTACTTTTTTTTTTTTTTTTTTAAGATTTTATTTATTTATTTGACAGATAGAGATCACAAGTAGGCAGAGAGGCAGGCAGAGAGAGAGAGGAGGAAGCACGCTCCCTGCTGAGCAGACAGCCCGATGCAGGACTCAATCCCAGGACCCTGAGATCATGACCTGAGCCGAAGGCAGCGGCTTAACCCACTGAGCCACCCAGGCGCCCCCCTCAGTCCTACTTTGAATCAGAATCAGAAACTTGGGGGGGTGGTGGTTTACTTTAACCTTTTGCATGATAAATGTAGTTCATATTTTGAAAAAAACTAGGAATGTTACAAATGAGTAACATCAGGGTTTTAAGTATATGAAGGATGTAGTATTCACAAAGACTATTTATAGTATTTTTTCCTTTTTTCCCTCCTTCCTTTCTCTCTCTCTGTCTGTCTCTATTTCTTTCTTTCTCATGTAGACCAACCCAGGAGTTTGTTTGTTTTCTGTGCTTTTGGGCAAGGGGTTAAGAGTGAGCTCTGGCATTGTACCTCATGGCTTGAAATTCTCATTCTGCTATTTACTAGCTATGTAAATTTGGGCAAGTTGTTTAATCTTCTTGTGTTTCAGATTCTTCGTATGTAAAATGTGAAAAAGAGTGTCCACTTTATAGATTGTGAAGATTAGATGAGATAATACAAGTGAAGTGCTGAGAATAGTGCTTGGCCCATAAGTAAGTCCTTAATAAATAAAAGTATTTGCTTATTACAGTTATTATGGGTCAAGAGGATTGAGTCATGGCCAATTTTTCATTAATTTGTTTACATTTTTCTTGCTGTGCCTGAATTTTTCTTCCTCTTCTTTGCTTTACTCATTTGACAGGTACTATGTACCTCATACTTGTGAAGCACTGGTGTATGCACTGTGACATACACAGTAAGCAAGACAGATTGTTGTTGGCCCCATGGGTTAATATTTCTGGTGAGGGAGAAACAAATAGATAATAAATGTGTCTAGTTGTGGTAAGAGCTAGGAAAAACAGTAAGAGTGCGGTAAGAGAAGAGGGTGCTATCAGGAGCTAGTTTGGATAGGGAGGTTAGAAAGGCCCCTCTGAGAAAGTTGTATTCGATCAGAGATCTGAATGAAGTAAGTGAGCCATGTGAATATCTTTTTTTTTTTTTTTAAAGATTTTATTTATTTGAGGGGTGCCTGGGTGGCTTAGTTGGTTAAGTGACTGCCTTCTGCTCAGGTCATGATCCCGGAGTGCTGGGATCGAGGTCCATGTCAGGCTCCCAGCTCTGTGGAGAGTCTGCTTCTCCGTCTGACCTTCTCCTTTCTCGTGCTCTCTCTCACTCTCTCTCAAATAAATAAAGAAAAATTTTTTTAAAAAAAGATTTATTTGAGAGAGAGAGGGAGAGAGGGGCAAGAAAGAGCGAGCACTAGAGGTGGGGAAGGCGGACAGGGAGGGAGAAGCAGACTCCTTGCTGATCAGGGAGCCTGGTGTGGGCCTCGATGCCAGGACACTGAGATCATGACCTGAGCCGAAGGCAGCTGCTTAACGGACTGAGCCTCCCAGGCTCCCCACCGTATGAGTATGTATGGACATGTTCCAGGTAGATGACATAGCAAATGTAGGGGTCTTGAGATATGAGTGCTCTTTACAGTTTTGTGACTGGTTCCTCTAAGATATAATTTAGGTGTCATTTGTAAACCTGACTTCCTCAGGTTTTTCTCTTTGTTTTAAAATAATTCAGACATGACTTTTATTGACTTTTCCTCTTCTGTTTCCCTGAGGTATTTCTGATTCCATAACAACTGTGTTTGCTCTCTCTAGTTGCACTTACCACAGTGGATTTTTACTGTTTTTCCCTCTAGACTTGAGTTTTCAATGTCAGGGACTATTTTTTCTTAGTTATTTTAGTATTCCCAGTATCTAGGCATATAGATGTACAACAAACGTCTAAATGCATGAATTTTTGACTTTGTATTTCCCCAGTATGTTTCTCTCTGTACTTTGTTTCTGCCTGGTAATAACAACACAAGGACAGTTTATTTGAATATTTTGTGTGGCAATCAGCTTAGTGCATTAAATACATTTTTGTATTTAGCCAGTGTGTTACAATTTTTCTTTTTCTCCTTTTTTTCTACTAAGGGTGAATGACAGGAGGACAAAGAAGTTGTCCTGTTTGTTCATATTTCAGGAGTGCCTAGTATAATGACTCATAATAGATCAGCAGTTGTGTAAATGGGAAATGACCTATGTTAGTAATGTTAATCATTGAGTTTTCTACTGAATCACATAGACTGTATAGTATAAAGCATATTTGTATAGTAGTCCAATAGATCTTAAATTAGGAGTTTTAAGCAAAATAGATCATTTTGGTTATCTTTAACCTTCCTAGCTGTTTTCCCTAAGCAATACCTTATCTAGTCAACTGTTTGTGTAAGTGCTCCAGCCAGAGTTACTGTATTTTCTCAACTAGAAATGGAAATGAAAGGTCCCATAATTACACAGAACACTTGAAATTGAGACTGAATGAATATTATCTTTGTACCCATGTGCCAAAATTATCCCTTCCTCCAATTCCAGTAGAAATTCTTATTCCTAGTACTTTCCAGATAGAGGTTAAGCAATTATGGTTTCTGGTGTAGGTAATTCTTTGCAGAGGCTGCATGAGTGATCAGTAGACAACCCCCAGAGCCACGCTTGCATTTTAAGAGAGGAGTGTGCTAAGTAGGCCAAATGACAAGTTGGTGGAATGTGTGTGGCTGATAGTAACACCCTGCTAGTGTTTTACTAAACCAGGGATTGAAAAGTAACAGATCTTTGCACATCATAGTATAGGTAAGTTGACAGTTTCCAGTCAAAGATTTAGTCATTTTGCTGAAAAAGGATGCTTCTTACTTCTTGGGTTGGGGTTTTATTCCCAGGAAAAGACAGTGAAACAGTTGCAAGAGTGGTTCATCATATGAAAATCAATCAATGTAATATATACCACATTAATAGAACGAAGTGGAAAAAACCCACATGATCATCTCAGTTAATACAGGAAAAACATTTGATAAAATTCAATACCCTTTCATGATGAGAATACTCAATAAATTAACAGTGGAAGAGAACTTCCTCAACATGAGAAAAGCCATGTATAAAACTGCACAGCTAGCATCATCCTAAGTGTTGAAAGACTGAAAACTTTTTTCTTTTTTAAAGATTTTATTTATTTATTTGACAGAGAGAGATCACAAGTAGACAGAGAGGCAGGCAGAGAGAAAGGGAGAGAGGGAAGCAGGCTCTCTGCTCGGCAGGGAGCCTGATGTGGGACTCAGTCCCAGGACCCTGAGATCATGACCTGAGCCGAAGGCAGCGGCTTAACCCACTGAGCCACCCAGGCACCCTGAAAGCTTTTTTCTTGAGAAGCAAGATGAACATGCCCTCTTTTACCATTTCTATTCAACATAGTACTGGAAATTCTAGGTAGAGCAATTAGGCAAAAAAAAAAAAAAAAAAAAAAAAAAAGACATCCAAATTGGAAAAAATAAAATCATCTCTGTCGATGGCATGCTTTTTTAAAAAAAATTATTCTGGTAAATAATACATAACACAAGATCTACCTCCTCAACAAAATTTTAATAGTGCAGTATTGTAAACTGTAAGCATAATGTTGTACAGTAGATCTCTGGAAACTTTTCATGTTATATTAGTGAAACTCTATTCACATTGAACAGCAACTTCCCATTTTCCTCTTCCCCCAGTCCCTGACAACTTCCATTCTCCTTCTTACTTCTATGAGTTTCACTACTTTAAATATCTTATATAAATGGAGTCATGCACTATTTGTCCTTCTGTGACTGACTTAATTTCCCTTAGAATGTCTTCATGTTTCATTCATGTTGTAGCACATACAGGATTTCCTTCTTTTTTATGACTGAAAAATATTCTGTTATATATATGTACTACATTTTTCTTTATTTATTAAGGTTTTATTTTAATTTTAGTTTTATTAACGTACAGTGTCATATTAGTTTTGGGTGTACAATATAGTTATTCAACAATTCTGTACTTTCTCAGTGCTCATAATAATTGTACTCTTAATCCTTTTCACTTATTTTACCCATTCCCCCATCCATCTCTCCTCTGGTAACCACGAGTTTATTTTCTATAGTTAAGAGTATTTCTTGGTCTGTCTGTCTCTCTCTTTTTTTTGAATTTCCTGGTTGTTTTTGTTCCTTAAGTTCCACATATGAATGAAATCCTATGTGTACCACATTTTCTTTATCCATTTGTTGATACACAGTTACTTTCTCTCTCCTTCTTGGCCATTGTGAATAATGCTGCAGTGTGAACTTGGGAGTGCATATCTCTTTGAGAACCTATTTCAGTTCTTTTGGATAAACACTAAGAAGTGGATCGATGGGTCATATTGTTGTTCTATTTTTAATTTGGGGGGGATCCTTGATACTGTTTGACATGATTTTTTATATGTAGAAAACCCTAAAGTTTCCATAAAAACAATGGTAGAGCTAATTAACAAATTTGGCAAATTGCAGAATACAGAATCAACACACACAGAAAAGGTTGCATTTTTATGCAGCTTTACTAGCAGTGAACAATTTGCAAAGGAAATTAAAATCTTTTTTAAAAACACAATTTTGGGGGTGCCTGGGTGGCTCAGTCGGTTGAGAGGCCAGTTCTTGATTTCATCTCAGGTCGTGATCTCATGGGTCCTGAGGTTGAGCCCTGAGTCAGGCTCCGAGCTCAGCAGAGAGGCTGCTTGAGATTCTTTCCCTCTCCTTCTGCCCCTTCCCCCTCTGGCGTGTGCACCCATGTGTGTGCTCTATCTCTCTCATATAAATCTTCAAGAAAAAAAAAAAGAAAGCAATTTCATTTGTAGTAGCATCAAAAAGAGTCAATACTTTGAAATAAATTTAACCAAGGGGGCAGAACACTTGTACTATGAAAACTAGGAAACATTGCTTTGACTTAATGTTTGATTTTGATAGTAGAGAAATAAAAGCTGGTAAATGATTATAATTTGGGGTTAATAATAAAAAAGTTCTTTCAAATTATCTCTTTCTTAAAAAAAGATTATTTATTTATTTGACAGAGAGAGAGAGGGACCACACGTAGGCGGAGAGGCAGGCAGAGAGAGAGGGGGAAGCAGGCTCCCTGCTGAGTGGAGAGCCCAGTGTAGGGCTCAATCCCAGGACCCTGAGATCATGACCCGAGCTGAAGGCAGAGGCTTATCCCACTGACCCACCCAGGCGCCCCTGAATTACCTCTTTATTTTCATATAAAGTTGTGTTAAGTAAGTGGCCCTTACAACTAAAGGTGTCTTAGAATTGGAACATGTGATAATACCTCTCTGAGTGTTAGGGAGGTTAAATGATACAGTGCATATGAAAGATGCTAGTAAGATAATGATGAAAATAACAACATTGATGATAAAGACTGGTAAGAAAAGTAAAAGCATTGATAGTAGAGGCAAACAAATGATGAAGAGCAAGAAGTCTTATAATCCGATTTTGTGGCTTTGAATACTGGTTCCAGTACTTAAATAGGTATATGATTCTGAGTCACTCATTTTATTTATGTGTCATTTTCCTCATCTGTAATGGATTTGATAGAAGATACTTCGTCAGGTTAAATAGGCTTAATGTGTAAAGTGCTTAAGACTAGTACTTAGTGTATAGAAAATACTCAATAAGAATTTAATATATGTTACTTATTAAGCTGTAATATCCTCTGTATGTGTAGGTTTGATTTTAAAATGGCATGTATTTAAATTTTTACTTTATGATTTAACTAACCTTTTTAGTTTTTATTTATGTATTTATTTTTTTAAGTAGGCTCCACGCCCAATGTGGGGCTTGAACTCATGGCCCTGAAATCAAGGGTCTCAGTCTCTTCTTCCTGAGCCAACCAGTGAGAAGTAGTCCATTATACTTCTTTTTTAAAAAGCAACATTTTGGACTTCTGGTCTCCAGATTGTCAGTATATTTCTGTTATTCTAAGACCCTTGGTTTGTGGTACGTTTTTATGGCAGCTCTAGCAAACCAATGTAGTGATCATGAATTTATAGTAATACCAGTCTGTCCTATTGAGTGACTTTCTCAGTTGCAGCCTCAAAGAAAAGAGGGTAGTTGGGTTCATCCAGGTTTGGGATTTTGCTCTGTTGGTGTGACCAACAGACAAGAGGAGTAAGAGAATTCAGGTTATTGGCAAGAATATTATGGAAATGGCGCATCATTGTATCTAAACTGAATGAGAAGGAAAGTATAGTAAAAGAGGTTCTGGTGGTTCAAAGTCAAAATGAGAGGGTCCATGGATAAGAGGTCTTACAGAGGCAAAGGATACCTTGAAAGAAGACATTATATTTGTAGAACAAGATGCTCGAAGTATGATTTAGGAGGAAGAGTGGTTGCAGGTAAAGGTAGAAGAGCCATGAAGGATGTTACCTTGGGAGTAAGAGAGGGACTTGGCCATACCATATGTATAACTCCCATGTTTTGCAGTGACCACTGGAGTTAAGAGGTCTAAGAAGTAAGAAGCCAGGTTGTTGGAGGGGTTGTTTAAGTCTGTGGTGAAGTAACCCATTGATGATGATGAGATTCAGAGTAGAGAGGAAGACAGTGAGTCAGTTGCCAATGCCTTAGATGAGATAGAGAAGCCAACTTAAAAGATACCAATGTTAAGGAAGACAAGAGTGTAATTTTGTTGAAAGGTAAGAGCCTCAAGAGAGTAGAGATTGATTGATTGATTGATTGATTTAAAGTAGGCTCCATGCCTAGCATGGAGCCCAACATGAGGTTTGAACTCATAATCCTGAGGTCAAGACCTGAGCTGAGATCATGAGTCAGACACTTAACCAACTGAGCCACCCAGGTGCCCTCCCCTCTTTTTAAATTCAAATTAGTTGACATATAGTATACTGTTGATTTCAGGAGTAGAATTTAGTGCTTCATCACTTAGATATAACACCCAGTATTCATCTTAACAAGTGCCCTCCTTAATGCCCATCACCCATTGTTTTGCTTTTTAAAACAAAAAGTTGAGTAGTATAATGTGAATAGGCTGCAGAGGTAATCAAAGAGGATTTTATACCTATTTCTGGACCCTGAAATAGGTTGGATGTTAAAACTGTACTATTTGAGAGTGTTACAAGGGAAGTGAGAGATTGAGTTTCATTTAAAGAGGGGAGTTGAAGGTAACATGCTGAGAACAGACGTTCTGACTTTGTTTTAAGGAGAGGACCAGTGTTATTTCATGTTGGAAGGTGGAGGGAACGTTCTCAGAAGAGGTTGAGAAAAAATGACTCTGCTTATCTTTTTCTTTTCTCTCTGTACTTGACAATAAACTCCTAGAGAGCAGGGACTATGTGTTGCTGTGCCTAGTTCAGTCTTTGGGAAGTAGTAGGTTGTCAATAAATGTTAAATGAATGAATTTATACTCCCAGCAATATTTGAGAATTTAGTGTAAGAAGGAATTTCATTAATAATCATTCATTCAGCTAACATTTATTGAGGGTTTCCATATGCAGATACTATGCTAAGTGTTGGGGATATGATGGTGAACAAGATAGGTGGGCTTCTGCTCTCATGGAGCTCATCTAATAGTGAGGGCCACAAAAAACCACACAAGACAAAATGAAAAGAAATTGTATTAAGGTCTCTGAAGCAAACAAGGCTGAGGTAGAAAATAAGAGAAGAGGACCTACTTTATAATAATCCAAAAATAGTCTTGGAGTAGGTAACACTTAAACTAAGTTCTAAAGAAAATGGAGATACCAACTTTGTTTTTCAGGAAGAGAGAATGACACCTGCAAAGGCTGTGAGTTGGGACAGAATTTGCTCTTTTACTGAAAATAAGAGTGAAGTTAGTGGCCCTAAGTGATGCTGGAGAGGTAAGCAGAGGCTGGGTCATGAGAGATTCCAAGCCATGGCCGAGTTTGGATTTTATTTTTTGTCAAATGAGAAGGTATTGAAGGTCTTAAACAGGTGAATATTATTGTTCTGATTTATATTTTTATATGACCACTCTACAGTCCATATGGGGAAGTAAGAATAGGCCTGAGAGGGTAGGTAAAACTTTATTAGTAAAGACAAGATATGGACCGAGATTTGGAGAGAGGTGGATAAGTTCAGTGTATGTTTTGGAATTAGAGTTGTTAGGACTTGCTGATGGATTGAAAACAGAGAGGTAGGCAGACTCAGGTATATGGCTTATGAACCTTAGGTAGTTGTTGGTAAGGGAGGAGTGGGTTTTTAGAGGAAAAAAATATGTCTGTCAGATGTTTGGGAAATATCCAAGTGGAGATACAGATGGTTAAAAGTTTGGATATCAGTTTAATAGTTCATCAGCATAAGTGTGATATTGAATAATGAGAATTGATGTGATCATTTGGGTTAGTTCCGAAAAAGGATCTGAGAGGTGAGGTTTGTTAATGTCCTCTGTAAAAGGTAAAGTGCTATACAATGCAGGAGATAGTTATTTTGTTTCATTTCTTCCTTATTTGTATTTTTATAAATTCATGTATTATTCATGCTTAAAGATAATGGTTTTCCCGGTGACTTTTCTTTATCTTGGGCTGTCTAGACTGGCATATATAGGGCTTACTATCTTCTGATGAGAGACCAAAGCTACTTTTTGTATTCATTCTTTGTCACACCGTAGAGTTTGATTTTTGATCAGGTTGAACTGGATTTAACAAAAGCTGGTTCATTATTGGTGTGAGTTCTTGATATGGTCTGTTTATGCCCACTGTTTTTCAGTAGGATACCACTGTGTCATCTTTTGAAATCCTTTTGTCTGTTAAAGTACTTTTACCTTTCATTTCTGATCATTTCCAAAACAAATATATTATTAGATGTAGATTTTGAAAATTTCTTTTACAATACTGTTCTTGGAGTATTCTTGGGTTTTGACCTGCTATTTTACCAATTTATAATGCTATGTTATGGGACAAACATGAGCTATTAGCATGTTTGCAGAATGGAACATTGCAACTTTAAATAGAATATAAGCTGTTGGGCGCCTGGGTGGCTCAGTGGGTTAAGCCGCTGCCTTCGGCTCAGGTCATGATCTCAGGGTCCTGGGATCGAGTCCCGCATCAGGCTCTCTGCTCAAGCTCTCTGCTTCCTCCTCTCTCTCTCTCTGTCTGCCTCTCTGCCTACTTGTGATCTCTTTCTGTCAAATAAATAAATAAATAAAATCTTAAAAAAAAAAAAAAAGAATATAAGCTGTTTTGGGGGCAGGAGCTGTGTATGATTTTTGTAAACCCAGATACCTAAACCTGTTGCTCTGTTCCTAGAAGACCTCTAGTATATATTTATTATTAAATGAGTTTTGACTCCTAGAGCTGAGGGTTAATACTTGCATTCTTTAAGTGAACTGCCCAGCTGGCTTAGTTTACTTGAGCTCCTTGTCAGCTTTAAAGGGGGACTGCTCACATGACTAGCTTTTCTGCATCCTCTACTCAGCTTCAGGGTTTTTTTCCTTTCTAAAGTTTCTTTATTATTGACATTCTTTTGACTCTTCAGATGTCTTTAGGTTGCCAAGATGTTCTCTGTCAGTTTGGATTGCTCTTTTTTTTTTTTTCCCCATTCTTCCATTTACTATTCGTTTTTATCCTTTTTTCCTTTGTATTGTGAAATACACAAGTCTGTTTTTTTCATATCTAATAAATTTAATAACTCCACAATATTATCTGATACCTAGTTCACGTTTCATATTCCTTAATTGTTCCCAAAATGTCTTCTCACATTTGAATTGTTCAAATCAGGATCCAACCCTTTCCCTTTTCACACTAGCTAGGTCAAACCACATATTCTTCAACAAGTCTGTTTTAAACATCACAAGACTGTAGAGGTTTTGCAAGCCAGTCACATTGAATAAATGTATGTGTATAAATGCATAGGCTTTTCTGGTTGTATTCATTTATTACTTTGGCCTTTGGAACTGCTGTTCCTTTAATTCAGGAGTTGGTGGTTGTGGTTTTGATGGAGTAGTTGAAAGTATGTCGGGGTAGTTCCCCTTCTGGTTCCTCAGTTCTCTTGAAAATGGAGTATTAGAAGGCTGTATTCTAAGTAGCTGAATTTTTGTGTGTTAATATGTCAAAAATACTTGTATGGCAATACCTGGAAAATTATGTGCATTATGACACTTATTTTTTGGTAACACTCTTATTTTTTTAATGTCTGCTAGTACTGAATTATTACTCATTTTCTTAAAATAAACCACTGGGTGGTTTATTTGGAAAAATAAAATCTATTCCGTTGTCTCCTTTTCATTACCTAGACTTCTATACCTGCTTGCCTTTATACACAGTGTTCTTCCTGTCTGAATTTCTACCTCTCTACTTCGTAATGGTCTCCAACACCCCCTTTTCATGGGAAGTTGCAAAAAGTACCATAGAGAGGTGGCATATACTCTTTACCCAGTTGTCCCTAATTGTAATACCTCATGTAACTATAGTATAATAGCAAAACTGGGAAATCAACATTAGCAGAATTCGCAGGCCTTATTCAATGTCATCAGTTTTATAGATATTTGTGTGCGTGTGTGTGTATGTAGTTCTATACATAAGTGATTTTATCAGGATTCATAAAAACAGTTAAGATAAAATTCCATCACAGAGATTTTTCATGTTACTCCTTTGTATACATACCGACTCGCCTCCTTGTTTTGTTAATTTATATACCGGTTATTCTTTATCATATGTTATTCACTGGTTATTCTTTATTGTATGACCTTGTGATTAACAGAAAAAAGATAAGCTTCATGTTTTAGAGGTTATTTCTTTATTTTTATCTTTTCCCCCCCACATTGTACTATAACCATTTACAATAAAATAAGCCTAACACTAAAGTTTCCGTTCCTTTTGTGCATTATAGAATCATAGTCTCTCGAAGTCCTATGATACAGCGTCTACCCTCCACAAAACCCCCCAAAATGAAACTGAAAATTCCATATGAAGCAATTCTTGACATACATTTATTTATTTATTTATTTATTAAAAAGATTTTATTTATTTATTTATTAGAGAAGGGGGGGGGGAGAGCAAGCACAGGCAGACAGAATGGCAGGCAAAGGGAGAGGGAGAAGCAGGCTCCCTGCCAAGCAAGGAGCCCGATGTGGGACTCGATCCCAGGATGCTGGGATCATGACCTGAGCCGAAGGCAGCTGCTTAACCAACTGAGCCACCCAGGCGTCCCAATTCTTGACATTTATTTACTAACCTGTGAATTTCCTTAATAACCAGGACTTTCTCCGCCACTCCCCCTTTATTACCTGGTATTCTTTGTTATTAGGTTACCTATATGTTTTGCTAGATTATGTTGGAATAAGAAATAACCTAAATCCCCATCAGTGGCTTACAATAACAAAAGTTTAATTATTGCTCACATTGTAGGTTCCCTAGTAATCACCTATGGTTCTACCCTATGATTCTTTTTCATTTTAGAATCTAGACTGAAAGAGCACCTCCTATATGTGACATACTGTTCTCTTGTTAGAGAGAAAGGAGCAAGAGTTGGGAAACACACAATAGCAAGCAAAGTTGGGAAACACACAGTAGCTCTTAAAACTTCTACTTGGAACTGGAAGTTTCTCCTATTTCACTGGGCAGTATAAGTCACATGGCTAAGCCAACAGTAGAGTTGTACTTGCCACAGAGAGGCACTTTTGCCACAGAGAGGCACAAGTCACATGACAATAGGCAGAGATATTAATACTTTGATAAGAGGAGAATAAATGATTGAGAATTATAATGCAGCCTGCCTTAGGATGGTATAGTATGCAGTTCTTTTTTTTTTTTTTTTTTTAAATATTTTATTTATTTATTTGACAGGCAGAGATCACAAGTAGGCAGAGAGGCAGAGAGAGAGGGAGAGGGGGAAGCAGGCTCCCTGCCTAGCAGAGAGCCCTATGCGGGGCTTGATCCCAGGACCCTGGGATCATGACCTGAGCTGAAGGCAGAGGCTTAACCTACTGAGCTACCCAGGTGCCCCAGTATGCAGTTCTTTTGTAATAACTTTTTTCTCACTGAAGTTTATTATACTTTAAATGATTTTTTTGTAGTAAAAATAACAGCTCCTTTTTTTTTCTTTGTCGCATTAATTAGGATATTGGTTCAAGCCAAAATCACAGTGGCTTGGGGTGCCTGGGTGGCTCAGTGGGTTAAGCTGCTGCATTCGGCTCAGGTCATGATCTTGGGGTCCTGGGATCAAGTCCCACATCGGGCTCTCTGCTCAGCAGGGAGCCTGCTTCCCTCTCTCTCTCTCTCTCTGCCTGCCTCTCTGCCTGCTTGTGATCTCTCTCTGTCAAATAAATAAATAAAATCTTTAAAAAAAAATCACAGTGGCTTAAACAAGAGAGAATTTATCTCCCTTAAGTAACTGTCCAGGTAGGGTTAGTGGTATAGGGCTGATACGGCATCTTCATGATAGCGTCTGGGACATAGGCCCTTTTTCACTTGTCATTCTTTTATTCTCAACCATGTTTTCCATTTCTCAGTCTGGACAGCTGCTCCATATTCTGCTACCATATCTGCATTCTGCATTCTGGCAAACTGGGAGGGCTAGGAGGTAGAAAACATTTTCCTTCCCTGTAGGTGCATGAACCTGGAGTTGAACACATTATTTTCTTTCTTTCTTTCTTTTTTTTTTTTTTAAAGATTTTATTTATTTATTTGACAGAGAGAGATCACAAGTAGGCAGAGAGGCAGGCAGAGAGAGAGAGAGAGGAAAGCAGGCTCTCCACTCAGCGGAGAGCCCGATGCGGGACTCGATCCCAGGACCCTGGGATCATGACCTGAGCCGAAGGCAGCGGCTTAACCCACTGAGCCACCCAGGCGCCCCCATTATTTTCTTTCTTATTCCATTGAGGAGAACTGGGATTGTAAGAGAGGCTGGGAAATGGAGCTTTAGCTAGGTGTCCACATGTCCAGGTAAAGCTTAGGGGTATCATTCTGAAAGAAGAGAAGAAAGGGTATTAGGAAACAAGTAGCCATCTATTTATTTCAATTAATTTAATTCATACAAGACTTATGAGAAATAGATATTACTAGCACTTCAAGACAAGGAGACAGGATTTTTATTTTATTTTATTTTTATTTCTATTTTTATTTTTTTTAAAGATTTTATTTATTTATTTGACAGAGAGAGATCACAAGTAGGCAAAGAGGCAGGCAGAGAGAGAGGAGGAAGCAGGTTCTCTGCTGAGCAGAGAGCCCGATGTGGGACTCGATCCCAGGACCCTGAGATCATGACCTGAGCCGAAGGCAGCGGCTTAACCCACTGAGCCACCCAGGTGCCCCTTTATTTTATTTTTTATTTATTAGAGAGAGAGAGAGAGAGAGAGAGAGAGCGTGCATCCAGGAGCAGGAGGAAAGGCAGAGGGGCAAGCAGATTCCTTGCTGAGTAGTGAATTCCATGTGGCCTGATGCGGGGCTTGATTCCAGGAACCTGAGGTATGACCTGAGCTGAAGTCTGGTGCTTAACAAGGAGATAGGCTTTATAAAGAGGTCAATAAGTTGTTCAAGATCATCTAAGAAGCAGTGGAATGGACTTTGAATCTAGGCCCATTTGATACCAAAACTTGAGGTGTTTTTGTTTGTTTGTTTGTTTGTTTTTTTACAAAACTGTTTGCTTTCTAATATTTATTATTTATAAACACTTACCATTTTTTCAGAGTAGTAATAAATAGCAACTGACTCTTTAGAAGGAATTCTTACTGCTTATGAATATTTTACTTTGTGGCAGCTAGTAAGAATTTATTATATTTGCTTTTAAATAATAATGTTAGAATTTTAAAAGGTCAGATTTTTATTTTGACAACTTTAAAAGTTTTCCTTTAGAAATAATTTAGATGCTAAAAATTCGTAGGTGATTTTGAATACTGACTTCAAATTTTGGGATTTTTGTGTTTTTCCTCAAATTGAAAATAGCTTTATTGTTTTATTTTAATTATAAAAATAGGAAATGTTTGGGGCACCTGGGTGGCTCAGATGATTAAGCACTTGGCTTCGGCTCAGGTCATTATCTCCAGGTCCTGGGATCAAGCCCAGTGTGGGGCTCCCTGCTCAGCAGGGTGCCTGCTTCTCCCTTTCCCTCTGCTCTCCCCATGCTTGTGCTCTTTCTCTCAAATGAATAAATAAAATCTTTTAAAAAAATAGGAAAGGGTTTTTATAAAAAATTTTTAGAGAATAGAGTAGTATAATGAAGAATGTAAAAGTAATTTATAATCCCATTATTCAGAGATAATCACTATTACCATTTTAGCTATGCCTTTCAAATTTTTTTCTCTCTGCATTCATTGTTAGTGTTATGTATCTGTGATTTCTTTTTGATCTAAAATGATCATATTTCAGGAAAAAATATTTTTACTGAGACAGGCTGAAAACACTGTTTTTTTTTTTTTTCCCCTTGAGTGAATTGGCAATTTGGATGGCTTTTTCCATTCTCACTTAGCTGTATCGTATTAGTATACTAATCAGCACAGGGTGTACTTTAGAACACTAAGCTAATGCCTTCTCAAATGTGTTTATGTAGTAACCAATGAGTCTGTATTGTGATGATTAATAAAGTACAGTTTGGAGCTCAGAATTTCTTTCCTGTGTATGAGATTTCCCCCCTCCTCCTCCCTTCCCACCGGGTCCTAAAAATGCCGCTGAATTATCTTTAAAAATTACCTCTTCATTATTGATGGTATTTGCTTCCTCTAGCAAAGTATCTTCACTCTTATCTGAAAGTTGGACGGGTATGTAATTTTTCACTCAACCCGGACATTTTTGAGAATGAAAGGGACACTTACGAATATTTAAAATTCTTGAGGTTTTTTGAAGTACATTTTTCTGGGCATCAAAATGATTACATTGGTAAATTCCATTGGTAGATCAGTATAGTAGTTCTAGTCAAACACAGTTTTCAAAAATGAAATTTACTAAAACATTTTTACTATATTATAATAAAATTAAGTCTTTTTTTTTTTTAAGATTTTATTTATTTATTTGACAGAGAGAGGGATCACAAGTAGGCAGAGAGGCAGGCAGAGAGAGAGGAGGAAGCAGGCCCCCCGCCAAGCAGAGAGCCCGATGCGGGACTCCATCCCAGGACCCCGAGATCACAACCCGAGCCAAAGGCAGCGGCCCAACCCACTGAGCCACCCAAAGAATTTCATTTATTTATTTATTTAAAGATTTTATTTATTTATTTGTCAGAGAGAGAGAGCACAGGCAGACAGAGAGGCAGGCAGAGGCAGAGGGAGAAACAGGCTCCCTTCCGAGCAAGGAGCCCGATGTGGGACTCGATCCCAGGATGCTGGGATCATGACCTGAGCCGAAGGCAGCTGCTTAACCAACTGAGCCACCCAGGCGTCCCAAGAATTTTATTTATTTAACAGAGAGAGAGAGAGAGAGAGAGCGCGCATGCATAAGCAAGGGGAGCAGCAGACTGAGGGAGAGGGAGAAGCAGGCTCCTAGCTGAGCAGGGAGCCTGATGTGGGGCTCAGTTCCAAGACCCTGGGATCATGACCTGAGCTGAAGGCAGTTGCTTAATCAACTGAGCCACCCAGATGCCCCAAAGTTAAATCTTTATATTGATTATCACAATATTAAAAAATGCATCCAGAATAATTATATTTGGAATTGCATTTTCTAGCAGTTTCTTAGCCACACCTGTCTCTGCTATGGTATCACTGATACTTTACTGAACAATGTAATTATTTTTCAGTATAGTTTAACTAGTTTAAATTTTTTCATGAAATTGTTGTAGTTTTCAGAGTTACATATTAGGGTTTGTAGTTGTTAACCTTTACAGTTTATTTTCTGTAACCAGTAATATTTTTAATTGCTCATAAACTCTGTTGTGATGTATCTGGTTATCTCAGGAAAAAATTTGCTATGTGGAGAATAGTCTTAATTCTTATTTTTTTGTTACTGAAAATTATAAATTTGTCAGCCCTAGTATTTTTACAGGGTTTTTAATTTTTGTCTCTATTAAGCTACTCTTTTTGACAAATATTTTTATATAGACAAATCTTACCATGAAAGTTGTCCCTAATTATGATTATTTTACATGTTCCACTAAATTCAGATGCTGCAAATTGTAGGCTTTCTGTAATTTCATTTCACTGCAGTACCAGTGTCAAATACCTTTTTCCACTACCTCAAGGTTATAAGGAGTTAGCTGTCTAAAGTTGCTTGTGTCTGAGGATACTTTTCAGTGAGTCTCTGCATGCTCTTGTTGAAAAGAAGGTTTGATACTATATCTGTGAAGAAACAGGAAAAGCAAGATGGAATTATCACTAGTTCTCTTTCAAATTCCATCCCTGTTCAAGTGGATAAAGCACTTACACTATTAGTTGATACCTTGGCCAGAAGTTAGATATATACAGTAGAGGTATTCTAAATCCATTGTGGTTTATTTTAATATAGTGACTAATAATAATAGTTCATTTAAGAAAATGCAAAATCTGAGACAAATGGTAAGCTGAATGGTATGCTGGGACAACAGATTACGAAGTAAGACTCTCCTGAGCAAACCAGGGCATGTGGAAAGCAGCATTGTAAAAAAGCGTGGAACTTGGAGTGGGATAAACCTGTGTTTAACTCTGGGCTTTGCCATTTAACAGCTTGGGTAAGTAACCTCTGTGAGTTTAGGTGTGTGAGGGTTTTCCAGAGAAACAGGACCAACAGGATAGACACATATTCAAATACGCTGATTGACTGATTTTAAGGAATTGGCTTATGTGATTGTGGGTGATGGCAAGTCCTAAATCTGTAGGGTAGGCCAGCAGGCTAGACTGAGGACCCAGGGAAGAGTTGATGTTGCTTCTGAATCTAAAGGCTTTCTGGAGGCAAAATTCCTTCTTCCTCAGGGTACTTCAGGCTTTTCTCTTAAGCCCTTCAACTGATTGGATGAGGCCCACCCACATTATTTTACTCATTCTACTGTTATAAATATTAATGACATTTAAAAATTACCTTTAGAGTAACATCTAGATGGGTGTTTGACCAACAACTGGGTTAGCTTAGCCAAATTGACACATAAAATTAACCTTCACATTAGGTTTCCTTATTTGCAAATTGGAATGATACTATGTGGCTCACAAGGATACTATGGTTTATGCTAGTTATTTGCAAATTGGAATGATACTGTGTGGCTCTCAAGTATTAGTAGCATAAGGTGTTCTCAAAGTTGGTATTCAATTAATGTTGATTTAAAAAAAAATTATTTATTTAGGGGTGCATAGGTGGCTCAGTTGGTTAAGCAGCTGCCTTCAGCCCAGGTCATGATCCCAGGGTCCTGGGATCGAGCACTTCTTCTTGCTCAGCAGGAGCCTGCTTCTCCCTCTCCCTCTGCCTGCCATTCCTCCTGCTTGTTCTCTCTTTCTCTGTCAAGTAAATAAAATCTTTTTTAAAAAGATTTTTTATTTATTTGAGAGAGAAAGAGAGAGGATGAACTGGAGGTTGGGGGGGGGAGGAGGGCACAAGGAGGGGGCAAAGCAGACCTGCTGCTGAACAGGGAGCCCATTTCAGGGCTCAATGATGGGACCCTGAGATCATGACCTGGGCCACAAGTGGATGTTTAATGCACTGAGCCATGCAGGTGTCCTGAATGTTGATTCTTGAATCCAGTTTTATACCCATTAAGGCTGTAGGCCCCACCTTGATGCTTGAATGTTTTTTTCCTGTTTATCTTTGTATTTCAATTTAAGCCTCTTTTGCCCCCTCATCTAGTTAATGAGTCCTGTCAGATCTATCTTAAAAATATTTATTCAGATCATACCCTTCTTTTCTGCCATTGCTGGTGTTCAGGTCCCCTCTACTGGGTCCATTAAAATTACTTCCTAAGTAGCCTTCTACCTTCCATCTTATTTTCCTTGTTCACAAGTAATCACCTAGACCTAATACTATATTAATAAGTTTTGAGTCTTCCCCTTTATCCATTCTCATTTTCTTTACTTTTTCCAAGGTATGTGAATCCCTTCTTATGTTGTCTTCTACGAAACTTCAAAATCTTATCTCCAATTCCTGTCACCATTCAGAATGACTTACTGCTCTTCAAATGTAACTGAGATTTCTGTTGATTGCAAGCTTTGTGCATACTCTTACTCCATATAGAATCACCCTCTCCCCTTCCCCGCCATATTTCAAATTTCTGCACTGGTGTCACTTCTGTGGAGCCTTCTTGGACTCCCTTCCTGGTTCCAGAACACTCTTAAATATTTGTGGTCTGGTGAACCTGAGCCTTCAGACATTGAAACTCCTAAGCTGCCTTTCAGATGAGATAGTAACCGTGGTATGAATTGAATGGCACTCCTTGCCTACAAGTGTTTAAGGTCTGATCATATAAATACCATCTTTTTGTATATCAGTTTATGTATTCACCAGATTGTTTTATCGAAATGTTTTTGAATTGTGTTCATAGGGACCTTGGATACTTGTGTAGAAGATGCATGCTGACAGCTTTGGGCCTTTTTTAACCAAAACATTTCACCCCTCATTTGTTATTTGTTGGGTTTCTTGGTAAAATTTTGGATGAGGAAAAGAAGTTTTGATATCAAAAATAATTTTAAAATCCTTGTTTTATTTTGTTTACTTGATTATTAATAATCCATATAACTGCCTTTTTTCACTTTCCCTTCTCCCTCAAAAGAAACTAAGCCAAGTATATTTTATTCTTACTCATCTTTGTTTTTCAAAATCAAGTATATTTTACTCTTACTTATCTTTGTTTTTCCAATATCTGTTGAAAGAATGTAAATATACCAATACAGATTATTGAATAGCACTTAATTTCTAATTATTTATTTATTTTAGTTATCAAGTGGGAATCCTGTATATGAAAAATACTACAGACAGGTAAGATTTTTGTATCTTTGTTGTCCTAGATTAACTATAAAAATACTTTCAAATCTTGATGTGTGTTTGCAGATTACTACCCATCTGAACACATTTGATGTGTCTTGTTTTCAGTTTCTTGTGCTTTAGTCTCCTACTTTCACTGCTTATGTGTGTGTGTGTGTGTGTGTGTGTTTTAAAGATTTTATTTATTTATTTGTCAGAGGAAGAGAGGGAGAGAGCATAAGCAGGGAGAATGGCAGGCAGAGGTAGAAGTAGGCTCCCTACTGAGCAAGAAGCCTGATTGGGACTCGATCCCAGGATCTGGGGATCATGACCTGAGCCGAAGGCAGATGCTTAACCACATGAGCCACCCAGGAGTCCCTGCTTAATTCTTTTTGACAAGCTATCAGAAGAATGAAGGAAAGAGACAATTAAGCCCAAACATTTAATTGTCTTAAATGTCTATCTATATAATGTATACCATTAGATATATTATAAAATCCATATAACATTAGATATATTAATCTAGATACAAATATCCAAATTAATTTTAGGCCAAATAAGAATGGCTTTTCTGTTGTTTTTAAGACTTATTAAAGTTTAGGGGCGCCTGGGGGCTCAGTTAATCAGCTGACTCTTGATTTTGACTCAGGTCATGATCTCAGGATTGTGAGATCGAGCTCTCCCCCCACCCCACCTCGTGGGACTCTGTACTCAAAGGGGAATCTGCTTTTTCTTCTCCTTCCCCCATTTCCCTTCCCCACCTTGCACTCCTTTTCTTGTGTGCATCCTCGCTGTCTTAAATAAATAAATAAAATTTATTAAAAAAAGATGTTTTAAGTTTAATTTTTACAATACTGTGATTTTCATATAAATATGAAATGAACATGTGTCAAGGATTTTATTCAACTAATTACTGGAAGAACAGTAATATGTAAAAATGAGAATATGAGTTGTAGAGACTTATATTTTCCACTAGACAAAGTTCGTTTATTGATATGGACAGGAATCATTGCATTGCTGTCAGTTTCTATAATTTAACTTCTATTCCTCCTACTGTAAAAGAGCCTACTGAATAGAAAGTCAGTGAGGGGTTCATACATCAAATCTGTTGAGGGTGTAGACAATCTCATTTGCGCATTTCCAAATACTGGATCATTTTTCCTAACAGTCTCCTTATCTGTGATCATGATCACAGAAAAGGCTATAGTTTGACCTGACTATTTACATAATTACAGCAGGTTTATTAATGAACCAGTATAAGTCTCCTTGGGTACGACTTGCAAATCTACAGACATACACTCAACTATACAACAGCTTCAGAGCCTGGAGAATTAATTTCTACGTGAAATTTCTAAAGAATTCTTGGATTGTACTTTTTAAAGCCTTTGGTATTTTTTCTCTATCTTGAGACTAGGACCCAAACCTTAGAAATTCTTCCTCCCATTTTTCGTCTGCAGTACATATGAATTTGAATGAATTTATCTCATCTTGAGGATTCCCATATCTGCTAAGGTTCCTAGCCTGCTAAGTAACCTTGCTTTACTGTCACTGAGACTGGGACCATATAGGCCAGGTTGCAGGCCAGTTTTCTCGAGAGGGTTTTCTAGACATTGTCTCTGTATAAGTCAGTCCTTTTTCCTTAATAGCAGCTTTTTCTTTCTGAATAAAAGATAACTGTTCTCAAATAGGCTTTATTTTGTGCAGTTTATTTACTCAACTGTATCCTGATAAAAAGGAGAAAAAATTATTTAACCTGTTAATAACTATATTGCTATAAAAATAAGGACATTCCACTGAAAGATTTGTTTTTGAGGTCTGAAGAGTCAGTGAAAATCAGATCCCATGGAAAGCTATTTAATTCACTTTACAAAAGCAGAACCTACTAAATTGAGGGCCAAAGATAACATAAGGGGATAAAAAGGGCTTTTCTACATATCCATTAGAAAACGTAATATTAAAAATAATACCAATAGAATTCCAAGTTAGTAACCATAATTAAATATTCCTCAACAGTGTGTATTCAGTCCTGTGTAATAAATTCTTCTTCCCCTGAATCTTGGGTCAAGAGTCTGCTTTCATGAAATAAAACTACTTCTAGACTCCATAGTTCTGGATATTCTGACTTAGTTCACCAGTACAGTCTGAGAGTTGTCTAAAGTGATGTCAGCTCAGAAGCCTTTATCCAAAAGTCTGTGTTTTGAAGTGTTAATAATTCAGGTTATGTGGAATAGTTCTTTCCACAAGGGTCTGAAACTGTCTTTTTTTGTCTTTGATGAAGACACAGATTCTAACCTGTAGCTTACAGCAGAGCCTTTGGGCAAGTGTCAGAGTACAACAGAAATTCCTGTACATGACAGAAACTAAGTGGCTATTTAAATTTATTATAGTAACCAAAAGAATGGAAGATAGTAAATTTGGAATATGATACATAAATATTTCATGAGAGTTTGATCAGTGTTTCCCTTGATGGTCATGCTAGGGAT
The DNA here is from genome assembly GCF_020171115.1 of Neogale vison. NCBI lineage: Eukaryota > Metazoa > Chordata > Mammalia > Carnivora > Mustelidae > Neogale > Neogale vison. The sequence continues at coordinate 41,373,602 of NC_058092.1, read as the reverse complement.
AGATGTCCCCCATCCTAACCCGCCAGTCAGGGGGTAGACAAAGAAGAAGGAGTTCTGGAGATTCTTATTTTTTTTTTAAGATGTTATTTATTTATTTGACAGAGATCACAAATAGGCAGAGGGCTGTGGGGGCAGGGAGCAGGCTCCCCACTGAGCAGAGAGCCCCATGCGGGGCTCGATCCCAGGACCTTGGGATCATGACCTGAGCCGAAGGCAGAGGCTTAAACCACTGAGCCACCCAGGCATCCCGTGTTCTGGAGCTTTTTAGTGGCAGGTTTCTCTACCCTTTTTGTACTTCCTGGTTACTCCAAATTGGATTGGGCTTTTTTTTTTTTTTTTTCTCTCCTGAGTGCCAGATTTATCCCGTGTTCCAGCACTCAAAAGAAAGGATTTCTCTTCTCTGTCTTCGCTGGGGTTGGCCTGTCTGGAATGCTTTGTGAATGTTTACAACAAACTTAATCTTTTAACTAAACTGGAAAAACAGCTAGCTCACAAATATCCTTGATTCGTGTTACTTTTCCCATGACTTTTTAAAATTTACTTTTCATTTTTAACAAACAGTTTTACTTTAGGAAATCTTTATGGAAGTGGCAGTCATTTTTTGAGCTGTTTTCTGTTTTAAAGGAAAATCCCTATAAATTAAAATGATGTGTTTCTGTTAATGCGCTTTAGGAACTTAAGAATTTTAAAAACATTTCCTTAAGTTTATTATGGAATCACTGCTGGTTTTCGAGCTGATACTACTTTGATTTTTTTTTAATTGTTGCAGTGTCTAAGAATAAGTATAAAAGCAGAAGTTAATGATTTAAAGGTGTTTGGAAAAAAACAGATAACATATACAGCTATTCTCCTCTGTCAAAAGACCTTTCCAGGAAATTATGCCCTTTTCCTTCTATTAAGCTTTTCCTTCTATTAAGCTCATTAGAATTTATTTATGTATTTATTTATTTTTAAATTTATTTGAGAGAGAGAGCATGAGTAGGAGGAGGGACAGAGGGAGAGGGCGAAGCAGATGCCTGGCTGAGCAGAGTCCAATGTGGGGCTTGATTCCAGGACCTGAGTTGAGGGCAGACGCTTAACTGTCTGAGCCCTCAGGTGCTCCAAGTTTATTAGAATTTAAATGGCACCTATAGAAGACTTGGAATTAGAAGATAAATGTTAATATTGTGACTCTACTAATTTTGGTATACTTCCTCTGAGCTTCAGTTTTCCCATTTGTATAATGGGTGTGATTAAAAAAAACTGTAAATGACCAGTGCTGTTAAGATGGTATTCTACTCATGTGGTTCTCCATATATTTCTTGGCTTTTGTTAGTCAAAAGATTCCTGTCCCTTTTTGAAAAAGCCAGTTCCTAAGTCACAGGGAGGAAGGCAGGTAAATGATGATAATTTTGTCTTTGTGGTTTTTGTCAACTTACAGTTTGTATCTTTTCAGGTTGATACAGGCAATACTGGAAGGGTATTGGCTTCTGATGCTGCTGTTTTTCTGAAAAGATCAGGGCTTCCAGACCTGATTCTTGGAAAGGTAGTGTTTTTTCATTTCAACTAGATTATAATGAATATTTATGTAGTGGTATAAATAAATTGGATGCAAATTTAGAATGATAACATCAAGAAACTTAGAAGTAAGAATTGAATCATTGAAGCAATTATAGTAATGCAGTGGAGGGAATTTGTGGTGCTGTGATTTACCCTTTTGTGAAAAGTAAGGTGTTTTTCAGATTTTTGGAAAATGAATTACTTTTTAGTGAGATTAAATGAGGAAGTAATAGTACATTTGGGTATTGTGGGGAAAAACAGTGCAGCCTGGGAACCTTGCCACCCCCTCAGTGTTGGCTCTATCTTTGCTTCCTCTATTACAACTGTCTCTAACTGTGTTTAATTTGTGGTGAATATAGTTGGGGATAAGAGGCTTAGAAAAGGGTAACAAGAAGTGGGAAGTCCCTTTCCTGGTGAATCCTTATACATGATATTAATACTATTTATTATAAATTTATAATTTATAATCCCAAATAAACATGAACTATAAGAAGATCATCTTAATATGGATCTAGAATCAAGTTAGTAGTTTCTAGTAGAAAGAGCATTAGATTTGGAGTTAGAACCTGTCTTAATGAAAAAGACATTGGACTTAGAAGCTAGAACCTGGGTTTCACTTCTTTCCTTGATGCCTTAAATGTTCTTGAGTAAATATCTCACTGGGTTTTAGTATCTTTGTGTAGGGTTGCACTAAATAACTCTGGTTTCTTCCCACTTTTAATTCTATGATTCTGAAATCTGAGGACCAAAAAGGATGAAATTGTATATTACAGGGATTTAATTTATTATCTTTAAGATGCTTTTTGTTTAAAATATACATTGACTTATTTTTCCCCTGAATTTCAGATTTGGGATTTAGCTGACACAAATGGCAAAGGAATCCTGAACAAACAAGTAAGATTCAGAGATACATATGAGAAATTTTTTGAATGCTTCAGAATAAAAACCAATATTTTTTTTCTAATTTTAAACTAGGAATTGTTTTTTTACCAATTGAATTCAATTTACAATTGAAAACATTAGGGTTTTCAAGGGCAAGTGTTAAAGCAATATAGTGGAAAATATTTCCAATTCAGTAGACATTCAAGTAAGTGATTCCCAAAGTTTAGTTAGTGATCATTTGGTGACATTGTTCTCCTGGAATGTCTTAGTCTGTTGGGGGTTCTCTGACAGGATAACACAGACTGGATGGCTTATAAATAGCAGAAATTTATTGCTCACATTTCTGGAGGCTGAAAATACAAGATCAGGCTGCTAATATGTTTGGGTGAGGACTGTCTTCTTGGTCGCAAACTTCTTGTTGTATCCTTACAAGGCTGAAGTGGCAAGGGATCTTTCTGGACCCTGAAAGCACTAATCCCATTCATGAAGGCCCTACTCTGATGTCTTAAGCACTCCTCAAAGGCTATACTTTCTAATACCATTACCTTTTTCAACATACTCAGTTTCTTACCTGTACAGTATACTTACTTGTGAGTGTTATGGTCTAGGTCTTACTTGGCATATACATCAAAAAATGGTTTATATGCCATAAGTATACTCTAGGCTAGAAATACGTGAAACGATTATGGGTATTGAACACCATCAGTGTACTTTGAAGTTCATTCAGTTTGTTTCAGAGGTCCACAGGATTGAATTCAAAGCTTGCTGCATGCTGATAGATTGGCTGAGCACTGCTACTCAAAGTTAATTCCCCCATATGGGATAGCTGAAGCAGCATCATACTTAAAAAAGGGATGGGAAATTTAGATGAGAGAGTCAGAATATCCAGTCTTTTAATTAGATTAAGATTAAGATTAAATTTAATTAAGATTCATTAAATTTAAATTAAGATTCTAGGGTTAGCTTGTAGATTGGAACCCCTGGGCAGGAGGGCCAGTTGGTCCATTGGAGACATAGGAAAACTAACTTAATATGAGCAGCCAAGGTAGTGTGCATTCAGTCAGCAAATATTTGTTGAGTACCTGTTTTGTTTATTTATTTACTTCTTTGAGAGAGAGACAGTGAGAGAGAGCATGAGAGGCAAGGTCAGAGGGAGAAGCTGACTCCCCGTGGAGCTGGGAGCCCGATGCGGGACTCGATTCCGGAGTTCCAGGATCGTGGCCCGAGCCGAAAGCAGTTGTTCAATCAACTGAGCCACCCAGGCACCCTGAGTACCTATTTTGAATCAGGCTTTGGAAATGCAGAGGTGAATGTGATAGATGTAGTCCCTGACTTCATGAGTTTGTAGTATAATAAATTCTTCACTGATATTCCTGGACTTTGGATGTTGAGTTTGAGTTGTCTTTGTTAAATCCAGGTGGCTGGATTTGTGGGTCTGCAGTTAAACTTTGATGTTTGCATTGGAGAAAAAGATTTTTGAATTAACATGAAAGAAAGGAAAGAAACCAATATTTTTTGAGTTTCTGTGTGCCAAAAATGACAGTAGGTGTTTTCTTTCTATAGTATGGTTTTTATTTTGTTCCTCATAATACATGGCAAGGTAGGTATTAGAAAAATTTTGTAGGAAAATTTTATTTAACTTGCCCATGGCCTCACAACTTTAAGTAGCAGAACTAGAATTTAATGTAGGAGGACTATTTCACTTCAGAACACATCCATACTATGGGGGTGGACCTGATTACTTAAGAGTAATTGAATCTCTCATAGAATGAGAAAGGAGAGAAGGTTGATGCTGGAGTACTTAGAATACCAGCATTTATTTATTTATTTATTTTTAAGATTTTGATTATTTGAGAGAGAAGAGCATGCACGAGCAAGTGAGCATGCAAATGAAGGGGGAGGGGCAGAGGGAGAAGCGGATTCCCTGCTGAACAGGGAGTCTGAGCCATGGGCTCAATCCCAACCTGTGCTGAAGGCAATTGCTTAACGGACTGAGCCACCTAGGCAGCCTAGAATACCAGCATTTAGGGGTTGGAGGAGGCATTGACTGCAAGAGAAGAGACTTGAAGGGTCAGAGGAAAAGTAGGAGAGTTTCTGGGGAGTTATCATGTCCAGACTGCCAAAAGAATAAGCAGGATGAGGCAGGGTTTTTTGTTTGTTTTGGTTTTTTGAGGCTATTGTGTTTGGTAGCTGAGAGGTTATTTGTGACATAGACAGTGGTTTCTCTGGCTAATGGTGGGAGTTGAAGTAAAATGTATAAAAGCTTTGTATAATAAGCTTTGTATAATATAAGATTGTATAATAACTTTGGATATATGTGAATGAAAAGGGAAGGGGAGATCTTGAAATAACCATCTTTGCAAGATTTTGTGAATGAAGGCAAGGTATTGTAGAAAGCAGACAAGGGTATAGGTGGTTTGAGCCAAGTGGTGAAGGGTTGATTGCATCAACAACTATACTAAGTTGTAAGTGACTATAACTGGAGTAAAAGTATTTGTTATGTCTTCTCCCATACCTGACTTTAACTCAGCTGAAATATCTCTGCATTTATTTAGAGGCTTCAAATGCCAAAAATCCAAGGACCTTTGGGAGAGATTTACATGTATTTTGAAGTCAGGCAGTTGTGTAATTGTTTTAGACGCTACACAGTAGCTCTGTATTCTCTGTAGCTTTCCTGGAATAGCAGTGGTTGAGTCACATCAGTGATTGGCCCAGTTTCAGAATTTATCATCTTAAATTCAGAGATGACTTCTGATAACATTCAGTTGTTATTTTCTTCTAGGCTTTTTTCCAGACTCTTTTTCCTCATTTAAATGATACTTAAATATTTTTGAAGCATGTGTTAATTCCGTATAATTTCTACTATCTGTATGTATCACAGTTCATTTAAGTATTTTCCCATTTATTAATACTTTTTGCTATTTATAATGTTAGGAACATCTTTGTATATAGATTTTTTTCTTAATTTTAAAGCAAATGTTTTCAGGCAAATATGCTGTTATATTTGTTGCTACATAAAGATCTTGGAGTAATTATGAATTGTTTTATATTTTCATATTATAATTGTGTGGATGGATGGATGGATGGTAATGCACTTAACTTCATGCTTCTCTTTCTCAGGAATTCTTTGTTGCTTTGCGTCTTGTGGCATGTGCCCAGAATGGATTGGAGGTTTCACTGAGTAGCTTGAACCTGGCTGTCCCTCCACCAAGATTTGTAAGAAATGATCTTAAATTTAAATTTTATTTAATTAAAAAAATACTACATGATTTAAAAATTTAAAAAAATTCGAATTGCCATATTAAAAGTAATTCCCCTAACCGCTATCACCCAGCTACCTGATTTTCTTTCTTAATGGCTACTGCTGTTATTAGTGTCTTGTATATCCTTCCAGACTTATTATATGTGTATATAAAGAAATATAAATTCCCACTTCCTCATTTTAAATTGGTAGTAGTATATAATTAATAAATATAATTCTATACCCTTTTAGTAATATGTTTTAGAGATCTTTAAATAAAAGCATCTTTATTCTTTTTTATAGTTGCTTCTATTTATATAAAATTTTTAAAGTTTTAATTTAAATTCCAGTTAATTAACATACAGCATAATATTTCAGGTATACAATATAGTGATTCTCACTTCCATACTGTACTATACAGGTGCTCATTACAGCAAGTGCCCTCCTTAATCCCATCACCTGTTTAACCTATCACCCCCACACTCCCCTCTACCATAATTTAACTTCCTATTGATAGGTTTTTAGCTTATTCCTAATATTTTATTATTAAAATTTTTTTAAATGTTGCAGTGAATAATAACATTGGATATGTGTCATTTTGCATGTACAGAAATATATGTGCATATTTTCAGAAGTAGAATTGCTGTTTCGGAAGTTTGTTCATTTGTGCAATTTTCATATATAATATCAATTTGCCTTCCACAGTGGTTGTACTCATTCACAGTCCCTCCATCAGTTGGTTGAGTGCACTTTTGCTAACATACTGTAAAACTTTTTGAACCTTGTCAATTTGAGAGGTGATAAATGGAACATTAAGTGTAGTTTTAATTTGCCCATTTTGTTTTATAGAGTGAATTTGAGTAGTTTTTCTCACACTTATGAGCCATTTATATTACCTTTATGTGAAATGTCTGTTTAAAGCTTTTGTTATTTTTCTTAGGTTATTAGTCTTTTTTAAAAATTAAATTCTAGAGGCTACACTCTAACACACACACACACACACACACACACACACACATATTTTTCCCCCCAGTTTGTCATTTGTCTTTTGACATTGTGGTGTTTTTTTTTTTTTTTTCCCCCATAAGGAGGTCATTGTTCTTTATGTGTTACTAGGATTTAATTTTTTTAATCATTTCTTTTAACACATTTATGTTAGTCTTTTTTTTTTTTTTAAGATTTTATTTGTTTGTTTGTCAGAGAGAGAGCACAAGCAGAGGGAGCAACAGGCAGAGGGAGAAGCAGGCTCCCTGCTGAGCATGGAGCTGGATGTGGGACTCCATCCCAGGACCCTGGGATCATGACCTAAGTCAAAGGCAGATGCTTAACCAACTGAGCCACCCAGGTGTCCCACATTTATGTTAGTCTTGATATCAAGTATGAATATGGATTCAAATTTATGTTTTTTCAAGATGGCTACTTTATAGACCTAATACAGTTTATTGAATAACCAGTCTTTTCCTTACTGATTTGAAATGCCACCTCAATCTTGTATTTTGATTTCTTTTTGGATTTTTCTGTTCTTTTTTATCTGTTTATCCATATGTTCTTCTTGTATTGTTTTAATTATCATATTTGGTAATTTGTTTTTACATCTGTTAGGGTTAGTCCTCCCTACCCTGACCCCTTTTCAGAAGTTTCATGGCTCTTATTTTTTTTGTTGTTTTAGATTTTATTTATTTATTTAGAGAGTGAGAGAGAGCACGATTTAGAGGGAGAGTTAGAGGGAGAAGAAGAGGGAGAAGCATATTCCCTGCTGAGTGGGGAGCCTGACACAGGGCTTGATCCCAGGACCCTGAGATCATGACCTAAGCTAAAGGCAGACATTTAACAGACTGAGCCACCCAAGTGCTGTGGCTCTTACTTGTTTCTAAATTCAATATTTTTAAAAGTATTTGGTCTGAGTATTATGAATTTAACTTCAGTTTTGAAAATTTCTGCATTTGTAAGTTTAGGCATGGAATCAGAGGGTTAATTTAGGGATTTGTTTCCTAACTATGTTATTATAAAAATGTTTCAAATATATCCATCTGTCTCTATAAGCAGATAAATATATCAACTTGGGCATGCTGTTAATAGGTTCATGTACTTGTAACTTAAGAAATCTTAAGTTGGGTTCTTGTCCCAGTTTGCTTTCCTTAAATAGTGTTGGGAAAAAGTCATCAGTTAACAGGGTCACAAATATTTTTGTTACATGGAGGTATCTTTATCTTGATATCAGTTGTAATAAGATTTCTTCTATAACACTTAATGTTTCAGTTAGTGCTCTAATATCATTTATGCAGCTAACTCAGATATCTTTGTTTTTGTTTCATTTGTATTTAGATAAAAGTCTAATAGAGTCAATGTAGAATAGTGTCCTGTGTGGTTTGAGTTCCAAATTTTGTATGAATGTATTTAAATCCAAGACCACTTTTTCTTTGTTGTTTATTGATGTGAGGTTTTCAGCTCTTCATGTGCTCTATTTTCCTTTTTAGCATGATACCAGTAGTCCTTTGCTAATCAGTGGATCTTCTGTTGCTGAGCTCCCATGGGCTGTAAAAGTGAGTAAACTTTTAAACTACTTTTTCCTGGGACGCCTGGGTGGCGCAGTTGGTTGGACGACTGCCTCCAGCTCAGGGCGTGATCCTGGAGTCCTGGGATCGAGTCCCACATCAGGCTCCCAGCTCCATGGGGAGTCTGCTTTGCTCTCTGACCTTCTCCTCGCTCATGCTCTCTCTCACTGTCTCTCTCTCTCAAATAAATAAATAAAATCTTTAAAAAAAAAAAAAAAACTACTTTTTCCTTACCACTGCTTTGCTTCCTACCCACATAATCCTTGTCCCCTATTTCCAAAATCTGTTATAATCTGCCTGAGACTTTCATTTTTACTCTAGGGAAATACTGATACAAGAAATCTTTTGAGAGATCTTTGTCAGTCATTTTGTGACAATTAGTATGGCTTAATCCCATTTCTGTTATAGTATAAACTAAAAATGGTTATGTCATAATCCTATTTCATGAATAGGTAGTTTACCTCACTGGTATTATTTCCTGTTCAAAAATTGTGGTTAACTAGATAATTTTCTTTATGGCTCTAAAACTAAAAATTCTATATGAAATCTTTTTCTGAAGTGGGTATTTTGCATTGTATCTATTTGGAGACATCACATTAGTTATAACTATGTTATCAGATTTTTTTTTTTTTAAAGATTTTATTTATTTATTTGACAGACAGAGATCACAAGTAGGCAGAGAAGCAGGCAGAGGGAGAGGAGGAAGCAGGCTCCCTGCTGAGCAGAGAGCCCGATGCGGGGCTCGATCCCAGGACCCTGGGATCATGACCTGAGCTGAAGGCAGAGGCTTTAACCCACTGAGCCACCCAGGTGCCCCTATGTTATCAGATTTTAAAAATTGTAATTTTTAAATAATATTAGAATCAGATGATCTTTAATAAATATGTACAGTTTTGTCAGAAAGTCATTTGGTTTTTATGTTTATGTATGCTTGTGTGAACACAACTAATTAATTAATTAACTAATTATAAAAAAGTATAGGGATCTGGCCTTGGGCAAATCATAAACAATAATTTTTTTTTTTAAGATTTTATTTATTTTAGAGGGAGAGAGAAAGAGCGCACATACAAGCAGGGGAAGGGACAGAGGGAGAGAATCTCAAGCAGGACCCCCCCCCGCCCCGAGTATGGAGCCCAACCTGAGGCTCAATATGGGGCTTGATCTCACAACCCTGAGATCATGTCCTGAGCAGAAATCAAGAGTCAGAATCTCAACAGATGGAGCCACCCAGGTGCTCCATGAACAGTAGTTTTTTTTTTGTTTTTGTTTTTTTAAGATTTTATTCATTCATTTGACAGAGATCACAAGAAGGCAGAGAGGCAGGCAGAGAGAGGGGGAGAAGCAGGCTCCCTGTTGAGCAGAGAGACAGATGTGGGGCTCGATCCCAGGACCCTGAGATTATGTCCTGCACCGAAGGCAGAGGCTTAACCCACTGAGCCACCCAGGCACCCCTGAACAGTAGTTTTTTATGTTACACATGTAACTTCCAGGATTTTAGGGAGTGTCCTGTTATCAATAAGAAAAGGAATTCTTGCTTTGGGAAAAATGGGGGAAACTTGATGTTTATTCCTATGGTGGTTATTTTCTTTTTAAAATCTGAGTTTGAAATGTAACTAATACCATGTTGAGAAAGTCATAGAATATCACTAACTAGCTTGTGTTTTCTCACAAAAGTTATTTCCTTGCTATGGATTTAAGTGAGAGGGTTGGACTAGATACTTCTCTCAAAGCCCTTCCTATCATTAAAATCTTTCCATGAAGCTCACAGTAGAAAAACAGACTGTTCGAGCTATGAAAGAAATGGAAGGGATACTGGATTCTTGTGTAACTTTTAAATTGTTATTTATAATAATTTTTGATGAAAGCAATTTTTTTAAAGATTTATTTATTAGAGAGAGAGAGAGAGAGAAGGAACAGAAACAGGGGGAATGGGAGAGGGAGAAGTGGGCCTCTTGCTGAGCAGGGAGCCCAATGTGGGGCTTACTCTCAGGACCCTCGGATCATGACCTGAGCTGAAGGCAGACCTAATGACTGAGCTACCCAGGCACCTGCAAAAATTATTTTTAAAATAATTTTAAGGATATGTTGCCTGTTCTTTGAGGATTTGATTATTATAACTTGAGTTAAATGCATATCACCACTATTTAACTTGTGATCTTTTTTATATTATAGTCTGAAGACAAGGCCAAATATGATGCAATTTTTGATAGTTTAAGCCCAGTGAATGGATTTCTCTCTGGTGATAAAGTGAAACCAGTGTTGCTCAACTCTAAGTTACCTGTGGATATCCTTGGAAGAGTAAGATATTATTAAATTCTAAATGTAATTTTCATGTATCTTACTTTTGTATTTACCAGGAGCATTTATAGCTAATTGTTAAAAAATAATTAGACTTTATTTTGAAATTATATTATTACAGAGTTTTTTGTGTTCTGATTTAATATATAAAATAATTGCCAGTTAATTTTATTTGACATTCCCTCTAAAGTATAAGTGCTTGGAAATAGTTACATATATAAGCCCTTTGAGTAGGTCCTTTTTTCTTTGTACTGTGTGCTCTGACTTCCCAATTCCTTGATTTAATTTCTAGGGACCACCATTATTTTGTATCTGCTACCTACTTCATAGCTGTATCATGGGGCCTTGCCATAAGGAATAGTTTCATCTCTGAAATCATTTGTCTTACTCTCTAAATAGAGCTTCTCATTTTTCTAGATCTCTTTCATAAGTACTTGGAAGACTAATTCTTTGACTTTAAGTCAAAGACCTTTAAGTCTCAGAGTCCTTTACTTTCTCTATTTTTCAAATTAATTTTTTCCTCAACCAACTTAATCCACAGTTTGATGCTGATATCTTTGGCTCCCTTTGCCATGTGTTCTAACCTTTCTTCTGACCTGATGAAAATCCAGCTTTGTGTTAAGCTAATTATGTGCCTTCTGTGTGGTTGCATATGGACTGCTGAGAGTCTAATAAAATTGGTATCATAATTTCATGGTCACCAACTTCAGCTGGGCTTTCCCTACTCTTGGACTATTTCCATACTGATTTCTCTCTAGGTCTCTTTGTACTTCAAACCTCATCTGCTCTCATTAACCCTCTAGCCATTTCTTTAATCCCTTTCTTGGTCAGAATACATGGGGTCAAATCCTGTCTGCACCATTTCTTAGGTGTGTGACCTTGGGTGAATCATCAGAAAACCATGTATCAATTTTTTAATATTTCAGATGAGCACAATTGCCACTTTATAGGGTTGTAAGGATTAAATGTGATAATGTATATATTCAGCACAGTGCTTGGTGCATATTCTTTGATGCTAGCTACTGTGATGCTGATGGTGATCGTGACTTTACCACCACATAATCAGTAGTAGTACTACTGGATCAGTGTTATGGATTAGGTGCTCAATAAAAATTTAAAAGCCATTTCCTAGTATTTCCTAGTATTGTTTCTCATTAATCATTTCTCAGTATGAGATTTCTAAACTATAAATATAATCCTGTTATTTTTTTTTTTACTTGGAACTAACCCTCTTAGTAGCTTCCTAATGCATTTAGGGTAAAGTCCAAATTCCTTCAAGGCACTTAATGACCAGACACTTGTTTATCTCTATTCCAGTCCGTTACTTTCTCTTCCTGTCCCAAGTAAAATTTTGTTGAATGACTTAAATATGTTATTTTCAAGGATATGACATAGTTTTATAGCTGGTCTAAGGTATGGAATCTACTCTGTATTTAAACCAAATCTACTAGGTCCTTTTAAATTTATTTTTCCCTTGTAAGCCCTGGACATTAGCTGGTTCATAATTAATATTCACTGGATATATCTTTTGGTCGATTAGAGATTCTGTATGGAAAACAATAATGGACTTAATTGGAAATCTTTATGTTGAATACTGATTCTATAACCTAATAATGGTTGTGTGATCCTAACTAAATCATATTCCTCATGTCTAAAAGCTGGTTGATAGTGCCACATGGAGTACTGAGAGATGTTTGTGAAAAAGCATTGTAGCTGTTTAAAGTGCTGTGTACATAATTGTTTTCTTATTTGAAAGAAACAAATATTTTCTTTAAATTTTTGTAAGGAATTTTTATTTAAAAATACTTGTTTTAAGAATTATTACTTTTTCCAATAATGTTAATATAGAATGTAATAATGATTTAATGAAATGTTCAGCAAAAGTGAGATTTCTCTGAGAATAGATATTTTAATGTTTAGATAAATCTTTCCTCCCGATTTAAGTATTTGGTGTTTACAGGTACCACATGAAATGAAAGAGCATTAATCTTTGTCAATTCTTCTGTTTTTAAGGTTTGGGAGTTGAGTGACATTGATCATGATGGAATGCTTGACAGAGATGAGTTTGCAGTTGTAAGTAACTTAATGGTCTTAACAATCTTAAACCTCTTAATGGTTTTCTCTAGTGAGAATTTCCTTGTTTAATTTATCTAGTTTTAGAATTTATTAATTCTAGTAAATTAAATTTACTGGAATTTAGAAATTCTAGTTTTAGAATTTCCTTGTTTAGTTTCATACAGAGGAAAACTGTATTTCCTTAAGGTTGTTGGTAGGAGTATTTTTATCAAAAGTGTACAGGTAGTCAATAAATATTTTTAAACAAATGAATAATAGAAAATGTATGTTCTTACAATCTTTATTTTATTTGACTTTAAGGTATATAGGGTTCGCAGAGTGGTATTGTTCCTCTGTATCCCATCTTAACCAGACATTGCATCTCAGTACCTCCTTCTGCTATGGAATAATTTTACTTCATATATACCCCCAGATTTTCACATTGTTTTATTAAAGGAAAACATGGATAACACTGTAGTTTCACTTAATGTATAGGGTCAGAGGAAGTTTTGACATCTTATCTGAAGACATGTCATCTTTGGAAATTGGGGTTAATTCCAAATTGGGGTTAATTCCATCTTTGGAAATTGGGTTTTTTTGTTGCCCAGTTTGTTGCCCACTTTCTAAACTCATGATAGATTTGCATTATTCTTTTAAAATCCTCCGGGGTTGTAGTTGTGTTACTTTCTCATTCCAAATCTTATGTATTTTTGCCCCCTCTCATCTTTCGTTTTATTGAATTTTATATAGTTTATAAATCTTTTTAAAGAGCCATCTTTTGGATGTAATTATCCTTTCTCTTATGTTTTGACTTTTTCATTCTTTTCAGCTTTTATCTTAATTCTTTTTTCCTAGGTTCTTTTGGTTTGCCTTAAAAAAAAAAAAACTTTTGAAAATGAGTACTGAGTCCCTTTCTTATCATTAATATTGAAAAAATTTAAAGCATGTATTTTCTCTTGAGTACAGGTTTAGCTGGATTCCATAGATATTGATATAAAGTATTCTCCTTTTTGCTACTTTTAATTTTCTTTTAAAGATTTTATTTATTTATTTGACAGAGAGAGACACAGCGAGAGAGAGGGAACACATGCAGGGGAAGCTAGAGAGGGAGAAGCAGGCTTCCTGCGGAGCAGGGGATTCCTCCTGGAACCCTAGAATCATGAGTTGAGCCAAAGGCAGTTGCTTAATGACTGAGCCACCTGGGTGCCCCTACTTTTTAGATAATTTCTAGGTTTTTTTTTTTTAAGAAAAGAAATCATTTTTTTAATATTACCAAGCATGCTAAAACAAAATAAGTAAGTCTTAGCTTAATTTTAGCTTAGCTGACAATTCAGTATAGGCTTAACCAATTAAAGTAGTCTGGGGGAAATTATGGATTTAAATCACATACCCAGTGTTCATGCAGCAAAAAGCATTCTTTGTTAGCATAAACTATGTGGCCACCATCAGATTGGAATATGAGCTGCCCAACCATGAAGGCAGAAAGAATGGAGTATGAACAATTTTTCAGAATAATTGTATATTAGCATAGAAAACTATACTAAAGAAAACAAATTCTAAACTCAATCCAGAATGAGGTTCAAATGGAAATCCTGCAGACTATAAAATGAGGAGATAAAAGGGAAAATTTAAAGATATGTTTAGATAATCAGTGAAATTATTCTTGCACAAAAGCTGTCAAGATTACTTTGTGTGGAACATAGTAGGGAATGACCTGATCTTTTCAGAAAATTACACGTTTAGGATAAAGAATTTTCCAAATCTTTAAACCATCCTTACTCTTATGAATATTCATAACAAGCTTAGCATTTCCCTTTTTCCATTCTTATATTCAATTCATCATCAAGTCCTTTGCAGATGATTTTTGAGATCCCTATATTCCAACTATCATAACTTAAATTTTTTTTTTCCAATTTATTTATTTTCAGAAAAACAGTATTCATTATTTTTTCACCACACCCAGTGCTCCATGCAAGCCGTGCCCTCTATAATATAATTTCTAGGTTTTTTAAAAAATCATCCGTTTAGGAATATGTTTCCTAATTTCAAAGTAATTAAGTTTGGTTTTAATTACATTTGTATATACCTTTTTTTTATTTAAGATTTTATTTATTTATTTGACAAGCAGAGATCATAAGCAGACAGAGAGAGAGAGGGGGAAGCAGGCTCCCAGCTGAGCAGAGAGCCCGACTCAGGGCTCGATCCCAGGATCCCGGGACCATGACCTGAGCCGAAGGCAGAGGCTTCAACCCACTGAGCCACCCAGGTGCCCCCCCCCTTTAAAAAAAGATTTTATTTATTTATTTGACAGAGATCACAAGTAGGCAGAGAGGCAGGCAGAGAGAGAGGGAGAAGGAGGCTCCCCGATGAGCAGAGAGCCTGATGTGGGGCTTAATCCCAGGACCCTGGGACCATGACCTGAGCCAAAGGCAGAGGCTTAACCCACTGAGCCAGCCACTCAGGTGCCCTGTTACATTTGTATATACTTTTAGCTTGATTAGATTATGCCCAGAGAATGTGGTCTTTAAAATCTCTGTTTAAAAATTTCTTGAGGTTGCCCGGCCCCTGGTCAGGGCAGTGCAATTCTGCCTGGGGCAAAGACACTTGAGAATCACTACAGCGGCCCCTCCCCCAGAAGATCAACAAGAAATCCAGCCAAGACCAAGTTCACCTACCAAGGAGTGCAGTTTCAATACCAAGGAGAGCAGCAGAATTCCAGAGGAGGAGAAAGCAAAGCACGGAACTCGTGGCTTTCTCCCTGTGATTTTTTAGTCTTGTAGTTAATTTAATTTTTTTATTTTCATTTTTTTTTTCTCTTCTTCTGCTAAAATTTTTTTTAACTTTTACCCTTTTCTTTTTTAACTTTTTTTTTTTTTTTAAAGATTTCATTTATTTATTTGACAGAGAGAGATCACAAGTAGGCAGAGAGACAGGCAGAGAGAGAGAGAGGAGGAAGCAGGCTCCCTGCTGAGCAGAGAGCCCGATGCGGGACTCGATCCCAGGACCCGGAGATCATGACCTGAGCCGAAGGCAGCGGCTTAACCCACTGAGCCACCCAGGCGCCCCTTTTTTAACGTTTTTTAACTAGTTTATCTAATATATATATTTTTTCTTTTTTATACTTTTCTTTATTCGTTTTCTTTTTTTAATTCTTTTCTTTTTTTTTTTCTTTTTCTTTCTTTCTTTCTGAACCTCTTTTTATCCCCTTTCTCCCCCTTCACGATTTGGGATCTCTTTTGATTTGGTTAAAGCATAATTTCCTTGGGTTGTTGCCACCCTTTTAGTATTTTACTTGCTCCTTCATATACTTTCATCTGGACAAAATGACAAGGCGGAAAAATTCACCACAAAAAAAAGAACAGGAGGCAGTACCGAAGGCTAGGGACCTAATCAATACAGACATTGGTAGTATGTCAGATCTAGAGTTTACAATGACAATTCTCAAGGTTCTAGCCGGGCTCGAAAAAGGCATGGAAGATATTAGAGAAACCCTCTCAGGAGATATAAAAGCCCTTTCTGGAGAAATAAAAGAACTAAAATCTAACCACGTTGAAATAAAAAAAGCTATTAATGAGGTGCAATAAAAAATGGAGGCTCTCACTGCTAGGATAAATGAGGCAGAAGAAAGAATTAGCGATATAGAAGACCAAATGACAGAGAAAAAAGAAGCTGAGCAAAAGAGGGACAAACAGCTACTGGACCACGAGGGCAGAATTCGAGAGATAAGTGACACCATAAGACGAAACAACATTAGAATAATTGGGATTCCAGAAGAAGAAGAAAGAGAGAGGGGAGCAGAAGGTATACTGGAGAGAATTATTGGGGAGAATTTCCCCAATATGGCAAAGGGAATGAGCATCAAAATTCAGGAGGTTCAGAGAATGCCCCTCAAAATCAATAAGAATAGGCCCACACCACGTCACCTAATAGTAAAATTTACAAGTCTTAGTGACAAAGAGAAAATCCTGAAAGCAGCCCGGGAAAAGAAGTCTATAACATACAATGATAAAAATATTAGATTGGCAGCTGACTTATCCACAGAGACCTGGCAGGCCAGAAAGAGCTGGCATGATATATTCAGAGCACTAAATGAGAAAAACATGCAGCCAAGAATACTATATCCAGCTAGGCTATCATTGAAAATAGAAGGAGAGATTAAAAGCTTCCAGGACAAACCAAAACTGAAAGAATTTGCAAACACCAAACCAGCTCTACAGGAAATATTGAAAGGGGTCCTTTAAGCAAAGAGAGAGCCTACAAGTGGTAGATCAGAAAGGAACAGAGACAATATACAGTAACAGTCACCTTACAGGCAATACAATGGCACTAAATTCATATCTCTCAATAGTACCCTGAATGTTAATGGGATAAATGCCCCAATCAAAAGACACAGGGTATCAGAATGGATAAAAAAACAAAACCCATCTATATGTTGCCTACAAGAAACTCATTTTAAACCTGAAGAAACCTCCAGATTTAAAGTGAGGGGGTGGAAAAGAATTTACCATGCTAATGGACATCAGAAGAAAGCAGGAGTGGCAATCCTTATATCGGATCAATTAGATTTTAAGCCAAAGACTATAATAAGAGATGTGGAAGGACACTATATCATACTCAAAGGGTCTGTCCAACAAGAAGATCTAACAATTTTAAATATCTATGCCCCCAACGTGGGAGCAGCCAACTATTTAAACCAATTAATAACAAAATCAAAGAAACACATCAACAATAATACAATAGTACTAGGGGACTTTAACACTCCCCTCACTGAAATGGACAGATCATCCAAGCAAAAGATCAACAAGGAAATACAGGCCTTAAACGACACACTGGACCAGATGGACATCACAGATATATTCAGCACATTTCATCCCAAAGCAACAGAATACACATTATTCTTCAGTGCACAGGGAACATTCTCCAGAATAGATCACATCCTTGGTCCTAAATCAGGACTCAACCAGTATCAAAAGATTGGGATCATTCCCTGCATATTTTCAGACCACAAAGCTCTGAAGCTAGAACTCAACCACAAGAGGAAGTTTGGAAAGAACCCAAATACATGGAGACTAAACAGCATCATTCTAAAGAATGAATGGGTCAACTGGGAAATTAAAGAAAAATTGAAAAAAATCATGGAAACCAATGATGTTCAAAATCTGTGGGACACAACAAAGGCAGTCCTGAGAGGAAAATATATAGCGGTACAAGCCTTTCTCAAGAAACAAGAAAGGTCTCAGGTACACAACCTAACCCTACACCTAAAGGAGCTGGAGAAGGAATAAGAAAGAAATCCTAAGCCTAGCAGGAGAAGAGAAATCATAAAGATCAGAGCAGAAATCAATGAAATAGAAACCAAAAAAAAACCAATAGAACAAATCAACGAAACTAGGAGCTGGTTCTTCGAAAGAATTAATAAAATTGATAAACCCCTGGCCAGACTTATCAAAGAGAAAGGACCCAAATAAATAAAATCATGAATGAAAGAGAAGAGATCACAGCTAACACCAAAGAAATACAAACTATTATAAGGACATACTATGAGCAACTCTACGCCAACAAATTTGACAATCTGGAAGAAATGGATGCATTCCTAGAAACATATGAACCACCACAACTGAACCAGGAAGAAATAGAAAGCGTGAACAGACCCATAACCAGTAAGGAGATTGAAACAGTCATTAAAAATCTCCAAACAAACAAAAGCCCAGGGCCCGACGGCTTCCTGGTGGAATTCTACCAAACATTTAAAGAAGAACTAATTCCTGTTCTCCTGAAACTGTTCCAAAAAATAGAAATGGAAGGAAAACTTCCAAACTCATTTTATGAGGCCAGCATCACCTTGATCCCAAAACCAAACAAGGATCCCATCAAAAAAGAGAGCTATAGACCAATATCCTTGATGAACACAGATGTGAAAATTCTCACCAAAATCTCACCAAAATACTAGCCAATAGGATTCAATAGTACATTAAAAGGGTTATTCACCACGACCAAGTGGGATTTATTCCAGGGCTGCAAGGTTGGTTCAACATCCGCAAATCAGTCAATGTGATACAACAACACATCAATAAAAGAAAGAACAAGAACCATATGATACTCTCAGTAGATGCTGAAAAAGCATTTGACAAAGTACAGCATCCCTTCCTGATCAAAACTCTTCAAAGTGTAGGGATAGAGGGCACATACCTCAATATCATCAAAGCCATCTATGAAAAACCCACCGCAAATATTCTCAATGGAGAAAAACTGAAAGCTTTTCCGCTAAGATCAGGAACACGGCAGGGATGTCCATTATCACCACTGCTATTCAACATAGTACTAGAAGTCCTAGCCTCAGCAATCAGACAACAAAAGGAAATTAAAGGCATCCAAATAGGCAAAGAAGAAATCAAACTATCATTCTTTGCAGATGATATGATACTTTATGTGGAAAACCCAAAAGACTCCACTCCAAAACTGCTAGAACTTGTACAGGAGTTCAGTAAAGTGTCAGGATATAAAATCAATGCACAGAAATCAGTTGCATTTCTCCACACTGACAATAAGACAGAAGAAAGAGAAATTAAGGAGTCAATCCCATTTACAATTGCACCCCAAACCATAAGATACCTAGGAATAAACCTAGCCAAAGAGGCTAAGAATCTATACTCAGAAAACTATAAAGTACTCATGAAAGAAATTGAGGAAGACACAAAGAAATGGAAAAATGCTCCATGCTCCTGGATTGGAAGAATAAATATTGTGAAAATGTCTACGCTACCTAAAGCAATCTACACATTTAATGCAATTCCTATCAAAGTACCCTCCACCTTTTTCAAAGAAATGGAACAAATAATTCTAAAATTTTATATGGAACCAGAACAGACCTCGAATAGCCAAAGGAATATTGAAAAAGAAAGCCAAAGTTGGTGGCATCACAATTCCGGACTTCAAGCTTTATTACAAAGCTGTCATCATCAAGACAGCATGGTACTGGCACAAAAACAGACACATAGACCAATGGAACAGAATAGAGAGCCCAGAAATAGACCCTCAACTCTATGGTCAACTAATCTTCGACAAAGCAGGAAAGAATGTCCAATGGAAAAAAGACAGCCTCTTCAATAAATGGCGTTGGGAAAATTGGACAGCCACGTGCAGAAAAATGAAATTGGACCATTTCCTTACACCACACACAAAAATAGACTCAAAATGGATGAAGGACCTCAATGTGAGAAAGGAATCCATCAAAATCCTTGAGGAGAACACAGGCAGCAACCTCTTCGACCTCAGCCGCAGCAACATCTTCCTAGGAACATTGCCAAAGGCAAGGGAAGCAAGGGCAAAAATGAACTATTGGGATTTTATCAAGATCAAAAGCTTTTGCACAGCAAAGGAAACAGTTAACAAAACCAAAAGACAACTGACAGAATGGGAGAAGATATTTGCAAACAGCATATCAGATAAAGGGCTAGTGTCCAAAATCTATAAAGAACTTAGCAAACTCAACACCCAAAGAACAAATAATCCAATCAAGAAATGGGCAGAGGACATGAACAGACATTTCTGCAAATAAGACATCCAGATGGGCAACAGACACATGAGAAAATGCTCCATATCACTCGGCATCAGGGAAATACAAATCAAAACCACAATGAGATATCACCTCACACCACTCAGAATGGCTAAAATTAACAAGTCTGGAAATGACAGATGCTGGCAAGGATGCAGAGAAAGGGGAACCCTCCTACACTGTTGGTGGGAATGCAAGCTGGTGCAACCACTCTGGAAAACAGCATGGAGGTTCCTCAAAATGTTGAAAATACAACTGCCCTATGACCCAGCAATTGCACTACTGGGTATTTACCCTAAAGATACAAACGTAGTGATCCGAAGGGGCACGTGCACCCAAATGTTTATAGCAGCAATGTCCACAATAGCCAAACTATGGAAAGAACCTAGATGTCCATCAAGAGATGAATGGATAAAGAAGAGGTGGTATATATACACAATGGAATATTATGCAGCCATCAAAAGAAATGAAATCTTGCCATTTGCGACAACGTGGATGGAACTAGAGCGTATCATGCTTAGCGAAATAAGTCAAGCAGAGAAAGACAACTATCATATGAGGAAGTGGTGATGCAACATGGGGGCTTAAGAGGGTAGGGAGAAGAATAAATGAAACAAGATGGGATTGGGAGGGAGACAAACCATAAGTGACTCTTAATCTCACAAAACAAACTTAGGGTTGCTGGGGGGAGGGGGGTTGGGAGAAGGGGGGTGGGGTTATGGACATTGGGGAGAGTATGTGCTTTGGTGAGTGCTGTGAAGTGTGTAAACCTGGCGATTCACAGACCTGTACCCCTGAGGATAAAAATACATGTTTATAAAAAATAAAAAATTAAAAAAAAATTTCTTGATGTTTTTTTGTTGCCCAGTTTGTGACCTGTTTTTACATATGTTCCCTGGATGTTTCAACATTTCTGTTTGGGAGATAATTAGACCTCTATAAACTCATCATATCAATTTTATTGAGTATGTTTCTGTTTGCCTTATTTTTCTTTTTTTGCTCTTTCATAAGTTTTATTCTATTTATAGTCTAAGAGCCAACTAAAATAGGAAGAATAAGGATTATTACATTTGGGGAAAAAATACAGAATTGGAAACTTAAAGTGACTTGAGTCGATGGCCCTAAGTCCCTAGTATTTTTATTTATTTATTTATTTATTAATTAATTTTTTATAAGCTAGTATTTTTATTTTAATTTGCGTGATAATTGGGAAGGGCAGGGGATATACCCCCTCACAGTGGCGACAAAATTATTCCCAGCTGCATGTTTGAGGTTGATTCAATGTTTGTGTGGTGGTCTGGGGAGTGAAAATGATACATTGAGATTTGGCTGATGATGTGCTTTGAACGACTGTCAAACTCTGCATATTAACTTTTTATAAATAGCTTTTGTGTTAAGAGTACTGGCATAAAATCTGGGGCTCCTGGGTGTCTCAGTGGGTTAAGCTTCTGCCTTTGGCTCAGGCATGATCTCTGTCCTGGCATCGAGCCCTGCATCAGGCTCTGCTTAGCAGAGAGCCTGCTTCCCCCTCTCTCTACCTGCCCCTTTGCCTACTTGTGCTTTCTCTCTCTGTCAAATAAGTAAAAAAAAAAAAAAATCTTAAAAAAAGAAAAGAATACTGGTGTAAAATCTTTGCATTGGTAAGATTTGTAGTGGGATTTCTTTTTTCTATAAAGACAACAATTAAAAATTTCAAAGAAGCGTTTGTATAAGCACAGTTAAAAAAGATGGAGGATAGTATTATCCTCATTTGATTAACGGTAGTATGTGCTAAGGTAAGTGATTAAATACAGTTTATCTTATATGCCCTGAAGCCTTTTACTAGGTAACCTTCTCTTTTTTAGAATAAAAGTAAACGTTTATTGAAAGAATAATTTAAGAATGAATGACGCATTTATAAGAAGTTTCTACTTAAAAAAATAGTGAACATCCATATGCCTTCTCCTAGATTTACTAATTTTAACCATTTTGCACATTTGATTTCTTTCTGTGTGTATTCCTTAGAAATTCTTCCCAGCTTTATATGGTTAGTGCCTTTAATTTTGGATTCCAGCTCATTTGATATATTTTTTTTAAAGATTTATTTACTTGAAAGAGAGAAAGTGTGTACGAGTTGGGAGCAGTGGCAGAGAGGGAGGGAAAGGAGAAAGAATCTCAAGCAAACTCCCTGCTAAGCCTGGATCCCGAGGTGGGGAGATAGCTTGATCCCATGACCAGGATATGATAACTTGATCCCAGGATCCTGGGATTGAGCCCCGCATCAGGCTCTCTGCTCAGCAGGGAGCCTGCTTCCCTTCCTCTCTCTCTGCATGCCTCTCTGCCCACTTGTGATCTCTGTCTGTCAAATAAATAAAATCTTAAAAAATATATAGATCATGACTTAGGCCAAAATCAAGAGTTGGATGCTTAATCAACTGAGTCACTCAGGTGCCCCTCCTGTGATATTTCTGCTGCCTCTGTTCTCTTTTTATCTGGATTACCTGATATTTCTTATATTTATAATGTATCTCTTGTATCTCACAGCATGTTGCTGTGTTTCAGTTTTTTACCTCATTTGACAATTTCTGTCTTTTTAAGATAATGATACAGATACTGATTTTTATTCCCCCTATCTTATTTAGTTAACATTATTGTTTTCTCTCTTTTTTTTCTGTTTCTGTTGTTGCTGGTTATCAAGTAGTGATTCATTGAATTTTCTGTTCTTATTAAAGTGGAAATTGTTACATCTATTCCATTAATGTTAATAATACCTGTCTCTGTACTAAATCATACTTACTTACTTCTCCAGTAGCTGAAAATAAGTTAACCTTCACTCCAGTAAAACTAGTCCTTTAGATTATTTTCACTTCTTTCTTCTTTACCTCCTAACCCCAGAAGATTTTAGAACATTTTCTTTAAATTAAATTCTAGATTTTACTCAGTTAATTTAGTTCTTTGGGTTCTAGGATTTTCCTTGTGGTTTTGTCAGTATCAGTAGTCTCTCTAGCATTGTTTTGGTAGACTTTACGTGATAAATCTTTTCCATCTTTTTATTTCATGAACAACATAGTCCATACCATTTTTTTAAACTTTTCAGAGTCTGTAGCTTTTTTAAAAATTGAAATAATGTGATTAACACACAGTGTTGTATTAGTTTCAGGTGTCCAGCATAATGTTTCAGCCATCCTATACATTGCTTAGTAACCATAATAATCACAATAAGTACAGTTACTGTTACCAGACAATGTTATTACACTCTTATTGATTATATTCCTTGTGCTGTGATTTTCATCTCTGCAACTTATTTTACAACTGGAAGTTTGTACTATTTAATCTCTTTTATCTATTTCACCCATCCCTCCCCCCACGTCCCTCCTGGTAACTGCCAGTTTGTTCTCTGTATTTAAGAGTCTGTTTTCTTGTTTGTCTCTTTGTCTCTTTGTTTCTTTGTTCTTTTATTTCTTAGATTCTCCACGTGAGTGAAATCATGGTATATGTCTTTATCTGACTTATTTCACTTAGCATCATATTCTCTGGGGCCATCCATATTGTAGCATATGGGAAGATCTCATACTCTTTTATGGCTGAGTAATAGTCCCATGTGTGTACATGTGTGCGTGTGTACACCACATCTCTCTAACCATTCATCTGTTGGTGGGTACTTGGGATGCTTCCATCTCTTTGCTATTGCAAATAATGCTGTAATAAACATGGGGGTGCATACATCTTTTTGACTTAGAGTTTTGTTTTCTTTGAGTAAATACCAGTAGTGGAGTTACTGGATCATAGGGTATTTCTGGTTTTTAATTTTTTGAGGAAACTTGATACTGTTTTCCACAGTGGCTGCTCCAATTTATATTCCCACCAACAGTGCATAAGGATTCCTTTTTCTCCACATCCTTGCCAACACTTGTTATTTCTTGTCTTTCTGATTCTGGCTAGTCTGACACGTGTAAGGCGATACCGTGTTGTGCTTTTGATTTGCATTTCCCTGGTGTCTCCTTTAGTATATAAATATTTTTTCTGTCTTGTTTCTATGACTTAGGCATTATCAAGGCACACTAGCTAGGTATCCTGTAGAATGTCTGCCAACCTAGGTTTGTCAGACGTTTTTCTCATGGATAGACTAGGGGTATGGGTTTTTGGAAAGAATACCACGAGTGTGATACGACTTTTTCATCACATTTATCAGGTGGTACATAATGCCCACATGCCATTAATGGTGATGTTAATCTTTGTCACTTGGTAAAGATGCCGTTTGCCAGATTTCTTCACTATGAAGTTACTGTTTCCTCTTTTCCTATTCTGTTCTCTGGAGAGGCAGACTCCTGCCTCCTTTACTTTGTATTCTGTCTTCATATCTTTGTACTGGGTTTTACATTCTTAATAGGCCTTAAATTTTTCTGTCAAGTAGTCTAAATTTTTGTCCATAGCATTTGTTGGGTCCTCATGTGAAAATTTTTTGGCACTTTGAGATTTATTAACTGTATTTGTATTAACATGTTCACATTGTACTGAAGTCAACTTGTTACATGGTTGCTGGTTCTACCAGGTGGTAAACATAAAAGGTCTTTCTGGTTTTCTTTTTCTGGTGCCTAGCACACTGCCTGGTGGCTAGAGATTTCTCCATAAATATTTTGTTGAATTAAATTGATGAAAAAAACTTGTATTTATAATAAATACCCACTATTTTCATCCCAGAATGCTATTTTGAGAAATTAAAACTGGCAGTTCAAGTAGATGAAGGAACAAATAAAACTCTTAAGGAAACTCCTAAAATACTCAAAGTATGGTCTCCCATCAGCAACATCAGCATTACCAGAGAACTTGTTAGAAATGCAGATTCTCAGGCCTTAGCCTCGCCCCACTAAATCAGAATTTCTGGGGTAGGGTCAAAGAAGCCCTCTTAGAGATTCTGATAGCTACTAAAATTTGAGATATATTCGCTAAAAGCACAGAGAATAAAAAGAAAATAAAGAAGCTACTGGTAATTGACTGCAGTAGTAAAACTAAATCCCCTCTTCCCTGCTATCACTGAGAAAGCTTAGGCTTGATTTTGCCAGATTTCATTCCTTTCCTTTCCCTTTCTCTTTCTTTTTTTCTTTCTCTCTCTCTTTCTTTCTTTGAATATGGTGCATCATTTGATTTAGTTGCTATATTTGTTTCAACAGCAGGCTTTGATGAGGCTAAAGTACAATAAAAAAAAAAAATCACCCAGCAGTATACTGTTAACTTTCTTCTATCTTATTAGCTAGAATTTTTTTTGGCTTCACTTTTGTGAGGGAAACTATTTTCAGTGCAACATGAAATTAATGATAATTTTTTTGAAAATTTCCAAAAAATGTGTTGCCTGTTGGCAGCAGATAGCTGACATGGCTTTTTTGCTTCTAGTGTCTCCTTTTCCAGGAAATGACTCCCATCTGTAGTGAGAAGAATGCTGACCTTTAATGTGCATGTTAGTCACTTCTTTTAGCTTGGTGCCAATTTAATAATATTGCCTATATCATAAATTTGGTTGAAAGTATGTGCTAGCCAGATGGTTTTCACTCTGGAGTTTCAAGCTTTTGAAGATAATAAAATTTGTGTGTTTCTAAAACTAAATTGAATTCTTCAAGTTGACTAGCGAATGGGAAGAGGAGAATTCTTGGTTTGGGCCAAACAGTTAAATATGGTCCCAGGACAAAGAGCATCAGCATCCCTGGAGACTTCTTAGAAATTTAAAATATCAGGCCCAACCCAGACTTAGTGATTCTAGAATTCTGGAAGTGGAGCCTAGAAATCTGTGCTTTATAAAGTTGTTCAGGTAATTCGGATACCTGCTACAATTTGGGACCCACTGGGTGAATGGTTAGTTTTATCCCTTTTAGAGAACATGGTATTATAAATTTACATGTGTACTCCTAATGAAGCTGATAAATCTGAGAAAAAACAGAGCTTTGTAGCCAGATCTTTGTTTGAATCCTATACTATCAGTTCTTTAAAGGATATCAGGCAAGTTACTTGGCATTTCTGAGCTTCAGTTTCTTCATATATAAAATGATATTTCTGAGGGCGATTCACAGACCTGTACCCCTGGGGCTAATGATACATTGTACGTTTATTTAAAAATAAAAAATTTTTAAAAATGATATTTCTAATCACAGAAATCAGGGATCAGTGTTGTTGTATTAGGTGCTCAATAAACACTGATTTGAAAGTCCCGTAAAACTTAACTTAGAATTGTAAGCAAACTTTTTGGGGAAAAATGTTATTTTCAATGGAAGAAGAATAATTAAGAAGTACTTAAACTTCCTCCCAGTTGCTGTTGGAATCTTTTTGTAGGTTCCAGGTTGTTTTGAGCAATTTCGTATGCTTGAAGATTGTTGTGGAAACTGTCTTTTGAAAGTCTGGAAGGTGCCTTGACATTCTGTATGTAGGTTGTTCGACTTTGTGCCAATGCTTTATGTATTTAATAATTAAAAATAATTTTTAATAGGTAATACATTCTCATGGACGGGAAATCAGTACAATATTAGAAGATAGTTCAGTGGAAAAAACTCAGCTCCAGCCTTGCCCTCAGTGCTCCATTTATATCCACTCTATAACCAACCACTTTTCTTAGTTTCTTGTTCATTCTTCTAGACTTCTAAAATGCAAATATAAGCACACATGAATAATCATTATTCCCTTACGGCAAGAGATAACACACTATACACACTGTTAGACACACTAACACTGTACTTGGATAGCTTCACATTTGTTTGTTTCTTTTTTTTTCCCCCCTCCCAGGTTAGCTTTGTTGAAGAACTACTTTACATTCAGTGAATTGCATTCAATTTAAGTATATAGTTTGATGAGTTTTGATAATTGTATATTATTTGTGAAGGTACCACAGTTAAGATAATGTTTTTAATGGTTTTTTGTGTTTTTTCTTTTTGTTTCATAGTATTTTATTGTATAGCTGTATCATAATGTTTTTAAACCAGTCTTTAGCTGTTGAGCACTTGGGTGCTGCTACAAAGAGTTCTGTGATTAACAGTCTTTTTCATACAGTGTTTTTTATGGAGGCAGGTAAGTCTGAGAATAGATCCCAGAAGGGGGATTGCTAAGCCAAATGAGAAGTAAAATAGTTTGGTAGTTGTTGCCAATTTGCCCTTCATAGGCTTGGTATCAGTTTGAGCTCCCACTAGCAATGTCTTAAGGTGCCTGTTTGCTTTGTCTATTTAACAGTGTACATTATGAAACTTCAGATATTTGCCAGTAAGTAGAAAATGCATTTTAATATAGTTTTAATTTGAAGTTTTATGAAAGTGAGCTTATTTTTGTATCTTTAAGAGTAGACCATCTGTAATTTTTACTTTCCTGTAAAATATCTGTTTTTACTCTTTACCCATTTTCCTGTTGGATTTTACCTTTTTCTTCTGTTAATTTCTAGGGACCCTTTTTAGGAAGATAAACTCTTTCTTTGCAGATATCTTTTCCCCAGGTTGTTTGCTTTTGACATTGCAAGACTTTTAGTTGAAGGGTATGTGTCTGACTCTTTGCTACTTTGGATATCTTCCTGAAAGTTGCTTGGCTTTGATTTATTTCCTTTTGTCCTTTCTTCTTTTCCTCCCTTTCTTCTTTCCCAGCCCAATTTCTTTAAAAAAAATTTTTTTTGAGAAAGTTTGTAGCTGCTTTGTTGTTGAACAATAATAACTCAGTGGGTGGATGTTGTTAAATGAATTTAATATATATGACCCTGGTTCATTTCTCTTGAAGGCCATGTTTTTGGTATATTGCGCATTGGAGAAAGAACCTGTGCCAATGTCCTTGCCTCCCGCCTTGGTGCCACCTTCTAAGAGAAAAACGGTCAGTATATCAGGCTCTGTGCGGTTGATCCCCTCGTCAGCATCAGCCGAGAAACCTTACCACTCCTTACCACCTGTAGGCATTTTACCTACCAAAGCACCGTTAAGACACGTATAGATCTATCAGCGTTAAAGGACTTTTTTTTTTTTAAGTGCATGGCATTTAACAGTTGATTGCTTGATGAAGACAGAAGTAGCAATCAAAGGGATCAAAAATTTAGAGCACCCTCTGGTTGAATCTGAATAATATGATGTCCCGGCGAAGACGTAATCCTCATGCATTTGGCCTTACTTATGGATGTTTTATTGGCTTTGCTTTGATCTACATGGACTTAGAGTTGGAGACAGAAGATATTCCGTGCTAATCTGGCATGCTTGCCCAGGCATAGTTAATAGATGTTTTTGTTTTCTTAATCCCTGGTTAACTCTTGATTCTTTGGGATCATATCATCCAATTTTGGATTGTCCCGAGCCTTTTTTCCCCTCCAGCCTGATGCTTGTCAGGCTGCATAAAGGAAAATAATGACAGGATATGCAAATCAGCTTATTCAGCTATAGCTATGAATGATGAATGAAACTCTGAAAAATAGGGATTGAGAATTATCTGAATATTTTGTTTATACAGACTCAGTTACTCATCTTAATGTCATTCATAAGTCAAGAGTTAACTATGCTTGAATTTATTCATTACCTAAAAGGAAAAAAGTGAAATGGGCATCTGTAAGTATATCCCAACTGACCTGTATTTTTCTTCCGCAATTTTCTCTTCACCACAGCATTTTGATTAGGGTATGATGGAATGGTACACTATTGCTACAGTTAGTGGGATGGAATTGCTCAAAATTTTGACAGATACTCTCATGGGTTGCAAGAATGACATTTCAAAGTGTGTTTCATTCTGACAGAAACCCCTTATATAGCTATATATTTACTTGTTTTTATTACTCTTTTTATTTCTTTCCTGTAGTGGGTTGTATCGCCTGCAGAAAAGGCTAAATACGATGAGATCTTCTTGAAAACTGATAAAGATATGGATGGCTTTGTATCTGGATTGGAAGTCCGTGAAATCTTCCTGAAGACAGGTTTACCTTCTACCTTACTGGCCCATATTTGGTAAGATTTTATTTAAATTAATTTAGAAAACAAATATGGTTTTGTAAAACTCTGGTTTTGCGCATTCTTATTTTTAGGCATTTGTAAATTGGATAGTTAATTTTCAAAATTCTTTGTAGAGAAAATTTAAATACGAGAATTTCTTCTGGATAATGGATAAAAAGCTTGAGAATGTATTACCTGTTTTATAAGTTGACAGTATCAGTTAATGATTATTAAAATGTTAAAATGCAGCATTTGTTTATATCAGTTAATTAAACTTAAATTTTTAAGGGAGAATCCAAAAATCTGAAATTTAGACAATGTACAGAAGAGTATCTTCAAGGCAGGCTCTTACAATTCTGTATGGCACATGTATACTTTTATACCTTTACATAGGGAGTACACACTTGGTCCTTAAAAAAGATGAACTTGAGTGTTCAGTGCATGTCATGTTAAATAAGACCATACATATGAAAATTTTAGTGTGCCTGTTGTCAATCCACCTGACTATACTAGAGATTATGTTGAGGTTTTCAAGAGGCAGCAAACATCAAATGTGGAACCAAATAACTGCAAAGAGAAACTTAGAAAAGAACAAAGGAGGACAATAGGTCTGCCTTAAGAGGAACAAGAACTCAAGACTGGGAAAGATTAAATATCTGTAACTAATAATAACTGCCACTTTGAAATGCCTAGGCCAGACAGTGTGCTCAATAAATGGCAGTTGTCATGGAATTGGCATTATGCCCAGACTTTATGTGCTTTACCTTTTTTGGTTTTTTTTTTGAAGATTTTATTTGTTTGACAGAGAGAGACACAGCAAGAGAGGAGGGAACACAAGCACGGGGAGTGGGAGAGGAAGAAGCAGGCTTCCTGCCAAGCAGGGAGCCCAATGTGGGGCTTGATCCCAGAACACTGGGATCATGACTGGAGCCAAAGGCAGATGCTTAACAAATGAGCCACCTAGGTGCTCCTGTACTTTACCTTTAATTCTCACTGTAACCTTGCAGAATGTGTGTTATCTCTACTTGATAGATAAAGAAACTAAGGCTTGAAGAGGTTAAAAAAAAATTTGTTCAAGGTCACAAGAAGAAACAAGTAGAGAAGCTGGATTTCTTTGACACCTTACCCGTAGTCTGTTCATCAGGCCACATTGGGTTTCAGTGAATGAAACAGATCAGGACTTCAGAAAGCTGAGCTTTAAAAAGAAAGAGAGAGAGAGGGAGGAAGGAAGGACAGAGAAGAAAACAGGATAAAACATTTGCTGTTTCTCTTCAAGTGATTTTGTAAAGCTTTCCACATTGCTGCCTTCTCTTCACATGTGATCTCCATTTGCAGCTGTTGTTTCTGCTTTGACTTGGTGATCCTTATATCCGCCTACTCCCAAGAGTTGCAGGCAGCAAGCCAACGTGGAAATTTTTGCTTGTTTTAGAATCATTCTATCGCCACTAATGACTCAAATTTGTTGAAACTTAGGTTTTATTTTTAACCTCTTTTAATGTTGAGAATGTTGGGATTCTTTGGCTCACCACAACTCTTACTCTGTAATAGTTCTGAAAATTGGTAAGAAAGTACAAAGCAAACCCAGATAAGAGGCCTCTGTTCAGCATCAAGGTGAACATTCTCTTTCCTTTTTTTTAAAAACCATTTTAGCTCATCTCTCTTTTCTAACATTTGAGTTTAAGTTTCGGGTAGGTCACACACAGAAGTATGAATTTCTTTTTTAACTCAACTGATCATTTTTTTTCTTCTTTTTTTTTAAATTTTTTATTTTTTTATAAACATATAATATATTTTTATCCCCAGGGGTACAGGTCTGTGAATTGCCAGGTTTACACACTTCACCATAGCACATGCCCTCCCCAATGTCCATAACCCCACCCCCCCTCCCGAGTCAACTGATCATTTTTTTTAAAAGCTACCTAGTCCTATTACTTATTCCCTGGATTTTTAGAATAGCAGTTGTAGCATTTATATTGTTTGTTTTGTTTATTTGTACAGGACATTATGTGACACAAAGGACTGTGGGAAGCTTTCAAAAGATCAGTTTGCCTTGGCTTTTCACTTGATCAATCAAAAGTTAATAAAAGGCATTGATCCTCCTCACATTCTTACTCCAGAAATGGTTCCACCATCAGACAGGACCAATTTACAAAAGGTAAGACAACGGAAAACTGGAATGTATTAACAAAAGGAAACAAGTGCTGTGTTAGATGACAGACTTGATTTGAATGAAACAGTGGAGAAAATGTATCTGGCTATCAGTAGAGCAGTATACTGTTTGTGGTTTAGTTTGTGTCTATAACTATGTTCAGACGCCTTGTATGACATTGTTGGACTGCAGCTCGTTTACCCCAGCATTCA
This sequence comes from Neogale vison, assembly GCF_020171115.1. Taxonomy (NCBI): domain Eukaryota; kingdom Metazoa; phylum Chordata; class Mammalia; order Carnivora; family Mustelidae; genus Neogale; species Neogale vison. The sequence continues at coordinate 41,342,210 of NC_058092.1, read as the reverse complement.
TTACACATATGGCAAACATATTTTCCAATCTAAAAATTGGAAAAATGTGGTCTTTCTCCCCCCTCTTCCCCTGTCTTAGATTTGTGAATTTTTATGAATAAGGTATAAAATTTAAATGAAATTTATAAGAATTAAATTACTGTGTTTCATTTGATGATTCACCCAAAATAATACAAAATTGAAAACAAAATCTAGGAGATTATGATTGGTGTCAGTTTTATATGTAAACAAGAAAAACATAATGTTGAGAAGTCTGTGTGGTTTTAGCCACGTAGATGACCTTTTTCTGAGTATGGGGCCAAATTTCATATCTGAACAGCTAGAAGCAGGTTTTAGCAACTTTTGGTTTCTGGCCAGCAGTGGGAGTTTTCAAAACCACATTGTTTTAGCCATGCTGTGCCTTGATTTTTCTCTCCACCTCTAGACATCCTTCCTAGCATAGTGTATTTACAGTATCTTGGCCTTCATAGAGTTTCAAAAGGACTTAACGTTTTCTAGAGACTATTATTGCCTCTAAAAATACATACTTTGTATTTTTAAATATTTTATGACCTATAAAGTTATTAGTGCTGTGGTGATTTTTCAGAGTTAGATATAATAAAAGTTGTTAGATGTGTGGTATAAGGAGAGCTGTCTTTAAAATGTCAGTAGAATAGTTTGGTTTTGTAGTAATTTTGTCACATAGGTTAAAAATCCCATTTTAACCTAATAAAAGTCAAAATTGATTTTTTTAATAAGTCAACTAAATGGAAATTTATAGCCACCAGGTATAGAAATTACTTCTAGGCGTTTTTAATCCTTAGTTTTAAATAAAATAAGTATTTGAGTATCACTTTTGTGAGTTTTAGGGAAAGGGAAAGCATTTTCTGAAATTTTTGAGATTTCTGGTGACATAGGATATAGGTTCCATAAGTTGTGGAAAAGACTAAAAGTGATGCCACCCAGAAAGATAAAAGTTACAGATTTGTATGTGTGCTCTCTGCTATAACTATATCTGAGTTGTTTCATCCTGTTTTTTCACCTATGCAGACTGTTTTTTCACCTTGTCACCTTCATTTTATACCCACTAAATCCCCCACCAGTGCAAAACTACAGATGTGACAGACAGAGCTTTCTGAAGCAGATGACATTAGTAGACACCCCAGGTTGCATCTGCTTTACAGAGTTTTTAATAGATTTGTCTGAAGTCCATTCACTAGAGCATAGACACTTTTGGCTAATTATGTCAGATATCAATATTGTACATTAAAATGGGATTTTATCATTATTGTCTTATCTATTAACCCAACTTTTTAACCATAAGTATTTAAAGTTTGCATTTGTTTTGTCTTTCGAATAATCTCTTTTCTCTTTATAATCTGATTTTTTAGAACTGCATTTTTTTGCAGCTTTGACTAATCTTTTTTTGAATATTGCTTTCCTTTCTGTGTTTTTTCTAGTTTGGACTATTTTTTCCATTCTGCAGCACTCTGCTTTTCGCCTTTCTTGTACTGTCAGTTTCTTAACTCTACTCTCTCAAGGTTAGACCTTTACTTTATGCCTTTTTTAGCATTATGGTTTTTGGTTTATAATTTTACAATTAGAGGCTTTTTAAGTGGCAAAGTGGAATTTTTGTGTAATGCACAAAACAGGGTGAGACAAAATATTTTGAATAAAGGGGACATGCTACATTTTTCTCCATATGCCCTTCTTACACTTTATATGCTATTAGCTGAACTTTTTTCCATATTTCTTGATTGCATGCCATTTTATTACTTTAGAATGGGAGTTTAATTTCTGTGTTAGCAATTGAGGAGTGATACAAGCTATACCAACAGTACACTAATCTTCCTTCTGGAGTCATCTGTGGTATCACCTAACTTGTTTGAGGTTAAACTTACTTGTCTCACTCTTCTTATCTGATGATATTTTTAATAGTGAAAAACTGTCAGCTGTGAGTCACTTTTTTGAGCTGCAGTAGCAGAAGAGGTGTGGAAGTCCTCAGTTTCTTGGTATACTTGGACCTTTCCTAGCGAATTTCTCAGTAGCAGTTACTCTTGGAGATAAAAGTGAGACGAAGTCCTGATTTTTCATTTTGTTCAACTGTCAAACTGTCTGACTAGGGTTAGCTCATATATCAAGTTTAGACAGACTTAAAATCCTAGTGAATACCTGTCACATTCAGAAATCCACTTTAAAATTTCTAGTTTAATTTAAGATGATAAGGGTCGGGGTATTAGTGAAACACAGTAAAACAGTAAGAGTTACATTTGATAAAAATTTGTAGTTAATAATAAAATTGAAATAGCATTAATTGAATCCTAACAGATGAATTTTGGTATTGGTAGACAAAACATCTGAGGACTAATAATGCAATGGGCCTAAAGAAATATGGAGGGAGTTATTTGCCAGATTTTATTGACATACCTGTTTATTAAGTTTGCTTTTAGGGTGATGGTTTCATTTACCCTAAATGATCTTGATATCCAAGTGCCAAGGTGCATACCATGAAATAGATTTTAATTTAATCAGAGGTTTCCTAATCAATGTCTCCTATTAGCTGGGTTCATCTTTAGGCAGGTGCTTTAAATCTAGTTACTTAGCTCTAAAATGGGGTTACTAATAATATCGGCTATACTTACAACCCAGTTTTCAGATTAGTTTGAGAATTGATTAATGGATTTGAAAGTGCTTAGTAAATTGTAAATCATGATGTACATGTGAAGAGATGGGATATTGTGAACTTTTATGTTTCTTCTTCTGTTGTCCAAGTTGATGACATACATTAAGTCCATGATAAAATATGTATTAATTCTAAGTTTTATGTTTTGCTAATAAAGTCTTCAACATATTTTAGTTTTACATGTTTAGGCCTCAATTTAAAAATTTCCTAATGGTGGTTATTCTGTTTTTTTGTCAGTCTGGTTATAGCACTGGAGGTTGGTTAGGTGTTTGAAGGAGCAGTTATCTTTTTGTCCTGACTTCAGCCACATATATAACGAATCAAAAATGGTTCACAATCTTTGTGAGCCAGGGTGGAAGCAACTTATTGGGAGGTCATCCATCTTAAGGGCATATTCTGTTGAGTAGGTTAATTACAGTAATACCTTACAATTGTAAAATGTTACTACGTTTTAGAGTGACATATACATTATTTATTTAATTTAATTTTTAAAGTGGGCAGGGCAGAGATTATTTCCCTATTTTATAGTGAAGATCATACAGTTAGTAAAATGGCAGAGACCAGAATAAACCCAGCTAGATTGTCTAACTACATGTACCATTCAGAGACCAATTTTGACACTTTCATTATTGAAAGAAAACCATATGTAAAGGATGTCATATATGAAGACAGCTTCATATATGCTGATGTTAAAATTTACTATGGAACATGCTGAGTAGCTGGTTCTACTTTAGAGTAGGCACCAAAATTATTTAACAAAAGTAAATTTTGAATTGAATAAAATCAGCTACCATTATGATTCTGAGATTCAACAAAAATTTGTTTACTTACTCTGTGTCAGATGACATGACACAAGTACAAATAAGTCACTATCCATCTCCCCAAGAAATTTATTCTTTAATGGAGAAATTAGTTTATAAATCTGGTATCTGCTTTACTTCAAGGTTTTAAACAGGTGCTAGAATAAAGTGACAAGGACTTTGGGATCTCAAGTGGTGGTACCTATTATAGAGCAACAGCTTTTGGAGAATTTAAGGGAAAATGTCTCAGTTTATAACTGTGTGTGTGTGTATAAAATTACACTAGATATAATTTTCTTAAATGAATTTAAAGTATTAGTAATACTGTAAAATGTGTAATAATCTGTACCCATGTAGTGCTTTTGGACATTTTTAATGCTTTACCATATATAGTTTTATAGTAATAATGTTATAATTGTGAACTTTTTGTTTTTAGAACATCATAGGATCAAGTCCTGTTGCAGATTTTTCTGCTATTAAGGAGCTAGATACCCTTAACAATGAAATAGTTGATCTACAGAGGTATGTAAACTAAAATTAAGCTGACTATGTAAATACACACACACACACATTTCTGTTTTTAGTATATGTGCTGCCGAAGCGAGCACACATTTCTGTTTTTAATATGTTATCTTGGTAAATGCTACTTTGTTTAAGTACTGTGGTTCTTGAATTGGGAATCCTTGAATCCTATTTCTTTTTTTTTCCCAGTGTACCCTGATTCATCAAATCTAAGGCAACCTTTTAATTGCAAGATGCACTGTTTTCTTATGTACCACTAAACTAAAAATGACTGCCAAGGGGGCGCCTGGGTGGCTCAGTGGGTTAAAGCCTCTGCCTTTGGCTCAGGTCATGATCCCAGGGTCCTGGGATCGAGCCCCGCATCGGGATCTCTGCTCAGCAGGGAGCCTGCTTCCTTCTCTCTCTGTGCCTGCCTCTTGTGATCTCTGTCTGTCAAATAAATAAAGAAAATCTTAAAATAAAATAAAATAAAATCACTGCCAAATAAAAAGTGGCATCAGCTATAAATACTGTCTGACTTTAGGCTGAGAAAAATGTGTATCTTAGAATGAATGGAGTATAGTTTTCCTCCAGCTTTAGATATTTGAATAGCATATTAGAAAAACATTATTTAATACATTTTATGGAAAGAACGTTAGATGCATATACTGTGCAAAGAGGTTTCATAACTGTTATCTCATTTGCTTCTCACAGAAACTGTAAAGTTAGATTTTATTGTTCCTAGTTTATAGGTAAGGAGTTTAGGTGCTTAGAGAGGTTATTTTGCCCAGTCATACAAACCTGTCTCAGGACACTTTATTTGGAATTGAATTGTCTCTCTCATACATAGGCAGTATGTAGAACAGACTTAAGTACAATTGGATTTGAATCTAAGTACAACAGGCACTATTGGTATTTCCTTAGTTCCCTTGTTCCCTAGAAACTGTATGGTAATACTATAAAAATGACCTCCTGAAATTACTTTTTTAAAAATGAGACCATTTTCCCATCTACACAGTGTTGGATTTAAGCATCATTTTGTATTTACACAAACCTTTTCTGTTTTTAACCTTCATAACACTTTGAAGCAGGTAATGGCTGATACTTTATTTTATTGATGGTATTGAGACATAAGGTGGGTTGTACAATGATTTATCTGGGCTTTATAGCAAGAAGTAGGGAATGATCTTTCCTCATTAAAATTGCTATAGGGAAACTTAGTTGTTACGATTTTTCAGTTGCAACAAAGAATTCAGCCCAAGCTAATTTAAGTGAGAGTGAATTTGTTGAGTTGTGAAATTAAGACCTCTTAGAGGTAGATAGAGATGGCTTAAGGGTAAGCCATCTCTATCTACCTCTAAGAGGTCTTAAATAGCTTCATACGGGGGCTTAAATGCTATAAGCTGTTTTCTTGCTCTATTTCTTGTCTCCACTTCCACTGGATTGTTCATTCTCAGATGGAATTTCTCATTATATTGTCAAAAGGGCTGTAGCACATTTAGCCTTGTTTATTTGTAATTTTAGATCTAGTGGAGTACCTCTTTTCTGGCAGTTCTGCAAAAACCCTAAGATTCCATATTTACTCGCTTAGGGCCATGCCTGTCTCTGAAATAGTCAGGGGCCAAGGATGTGTAGTTTATTGATTTGCCATGAACTCTGTCATGGAGTGGTGGAAGGATAGTTTGTTACCAGGACCACATAGAGGAGTGGGTATCCTGTTATGAAAATTCTGCCAGAAGGAGGCATGAATTCTGGGGAGGTAAATGCTACTGAAGGCACCATAGCTTTAAATCCATAGTAATTTCGGTGATTAGCCTTAGTATCATCTATCTCTTTGAACAATAATGACTTGACATTCTATAAAAATAAGTCTGGGCACAGTGTCATTATGTAGTTTTTTGTTTGTGCTTTCTTTTTTGTTTTTAATTTTTATTTATTCATTTTTAAAAAATATTTTATTTATTTATTTGACAGAGATCACAAGTAGGCAAAGAGAGAGGAGGAAGCAGGCTCCCCACTGAGCAAAGAGCCCCATGCGGGGCTTGATCCCGGGACCCTGGGACAATGACCTGAGCTGAAGGCAGAGGCCTTAACTCACTGAGCCACCCAGGTGTCCCTATTTTTTTTTATTTAAAAGATTTTATTTATTTATTTGATAGAGAGATCACAAGTAGTGAGAGAGGCAGGCAGAGAGAGGGGGAGAAGCAGGCTCCCTGCTGAGCAGAGAGCCCAATGTGGGGTTCCATCCCAGGACCCTGAGATTATGACCTGAGCCAAAGGCAGAGGCTTAAACCACTGAGCCACCTAGGCGCCCTGTTTTTAACTTTTTTAAATTTAGTCTTGAGTTTATCTGCCTTCTAAGTTCTGTGATACTCTTATTTCCTGCGCAAAAATTGGACTTTTGTCTATTTACATAAAGCCTCTACACTTGAAATCACACTAAGTAAAAAACAAAGACAGAAACAAAACCCCTGGGGATTATATAGTCCTATTTTTTCCTTACTCATGAAAATAATTCAGTCACAGATCACACCAGCAGTAGGGCTGGGTGGCACCCCAAATCCAGTTGTGTTAGGTTAGAGTTCTGCATTCCTTCTATTATATATTTGCCTCTCATTAAGACAGCAATTTTGGGGGCACCTGGGTGGCTCAGATGGTTAAGCCTCTGCCTTCAGCTCAGGTCATGATCCCAGGGTCCTGGGATCAAGCCCTGCATTGGGGTCCCTGCTCAGAGGGAACCCTGCTTCTCCCTCTCCCTCTCTGGCTGCTTGTGTTCCCTCTCATACTGTCTCTCTCTCTGTCATACAAATAAATAAAATCTTTTTAAAAAAGCAGTGTTTTACTTTGGTTCAGAATAAAAGAAGTAAACATTTCATTATTGAGTCTATAATGGTGTGTAGACTTTTCATATGGTCTCTATATAGTCCATTAACATTTTGCCTGCCTTATGTGTAGTATACATTGTGTTCAATGTATATATAGTTAGATTTGAAAATACTTGTCTTCTGTGCCTCTTGTAGATATGCCCCAATATTCTAGGACTTGCTTGGCTTCTAACAGTTGTTGATACATGAAATGTTTCTGTAGTGAGCTTTAATAGGAAGTAGAGCATCATACATACACTGGCATTCTTGCCAGTGCAGACGTTTCTAATATTAGTTACATTTTGGTAAATTGAACTTTCACTGACTTTTAATAACCATAATGTTAAGATATACTAGTGACAGTCCTTTATAGTGAATTGCAACTAAAACATAAAAACATATCTAACATTTTGTGACTATCTTATTAAGAAAATCATAGAGCTCCACAACCTTGTTTTTAGGTTGTAGTCCCATAGTATAAATGTATAAAACACTTATACATGATTTGGCATTTGTGAAAATATTTTCCCTAGGCTTTTCTTTTAGATGAGATCTACAGTGTAGGCAAACGTCTATCATCTGTCAACTCCACTCATGTCATAATGAGATTCATCAACCCATGCTAAAATTATGTTGTTAAAATTCACTTTTATAAATGGTTTGTGTTAGGTCACTATATCACCAACTCTTCAAGATACTACATTATAAATCTTGGTTTTTGTGATTGTGAATAACAGTTTTTTCTGTGCCATAGTATTACTCTTTAGCTTTTGAATTGTTTATTAATATATCAGGAATATATTCCTGGTAGTATAACTATAAAACAGGAAAAAAGAATTTAAGCAGATTATGCTTATGGCTTTTACTAAATTGCTATCTGACAAAAGATTAGCCTCCCTCTCCTTTTTTTAACGATTTTATTTATCTTATCTGCCAGAGAGAGGGAGAGGGAGAGAACAAGCAGGGGAAGCAGCGGGCAGAGGGAGAAGCAGGCTGAGCAAGGAGCCTGATGCAAGACTATCCAAGGACCCCAGGATCATGACCTGAACTGAAGGCAGAGGCTTAACTGACTGAGCCACCCAGGCATCCCAAGATTAGCCCCTTATTTGCTGGTTTTTAGATGAAGATTTATAATTTCAGTCCAGTGACCAAACCTGCAACTAAATAATACATAATATGGAATCGTAATGACTGTGTAATGAATACAGTGCTTTACCAGTTTAATTTTTCCCTCTCTGTGATCGTTATAATGCATACTAGTAAGCATTTTGAAATAGAAGAGCATAATGAGAAAAGAGTATGTTTCTTAGAATAATATTTTGTTTTGGCCATGGAAAATCAAAAGAGATAAGAAAAGCAATATATATAACCTAAAGAGTTAGTTGGGTAAAGAATGTTCTTTGTTACTAGCCAGAAAATGAGACGTTTCCATCTCTGTTTCATGAAGTTGTTTTCTAGTTGAAAATACGAGAGTTTGAGGCAGGATGCCTTTTTGTCATTTTTTTCTTTACATTTTTAATATAATTCCTTCAACATTTTCTATATAGGAATTTAATTATGTCAGTCAGGTTAAATTAGCATGATATTTTTAACCTAAAGAAGGAAAAGCAATAGTTGTAATACCAGGGCAGTGGTGCTGGGAGCCTCGTGGGCTCAGTGCTGTTTGTTATTGGCAGTTCACTGAGCGCACACCAAACCGCAGCGGTGGCACCCCCATCTGCTGTTCCAGCCCCTGTGCTGGTGCAGCCACCCTCACTCCCTTTGCTCTATTTCCCTTCGTTCTCACCATGCTTATCAGCTGACCGAAGAACAGATTGCTAAGTTTAGGGAAGCTTTCTCTCTATTTGAAACAATGGTGATAGTACCATCACAACAAAGAAACTTGAACTGTCATGAAGTCAGTGGGTCAGAACCCAACAGAAGCCAGATTGCAGGATATGTTCAACAAGGTGGAGGCTTATGGTAATGGCACCATTGACTTCCCAGAGTTTTTAACTATGATGGCTAGAAAAATGAAATATATAGTGAAGAAGGAATTGGTGAGGTATTTGACAGGTCTTTGATAAGGATGGCAGTGGTTAATCAATGTGGCAGAACTATGGCATGTCATGAGAAACTTAGAAAAACTAACAGATGAAGAAAAGGTAGAGGAAATGATAAGAGAAGTGGATATTTATGGAGATGGACAAGTCAACTATGAAGGACTTGCATAGATAATACTGAAGAATGACGTGCTTTTAACTCCTTTCACCTCGCCACAAGAATCAAATTGAATCTTTTATTTACCTCTTGCCCCCCCCCCGCCAAGTTCATTTACTCATTGTTTCTAGATAGCAAAACTGAATGTCAAAAATGTGTTCTGTCCATATACACAAAATTTACATGTATTGCCTGGTGGCCCTGTCTCTTAAAGAACAAGCTATGTATCAGTTTTTTTGTTTTTGTTTTTTTTTTAAAGATTTTATTTATCCATTTGACAGAGAGAGATGACAAGTAGGCAGAGAGGCAGGCAGAGAGAGAGAGGAGGAAGCAGGCTCCCCGCTGAGCAGAGAGCCCGATGCGGGACTCGATCCCAGGATCCTGAGACCACGACCCGAGCCAAAGGCAGCGGCTCAACCCACTAAGCCACCCAGGCGCCCTATCAGTTTTATAATATAAATACTTATACTTGCTTAATGATCAGGATGTACTTAGTGGACTGCTTGTAGTTCCATTTGCTAATGATTAATTCACTGGGCTGGCCAGTTTTTCATGCATAGAGCTTGACAATTGAGTACATTCAGGCATTTGCATTAAAACTGAAAAATGAAAAAAAATTAAAAAACTTGTTCAAATGGCTTCTAGTTCAGTTTGTTAGCATAAATCGTCATAACTGGTTTACTCAAAACAAACATTTAAAATTGGTTTACCTCTGGGTGCTGTACAGAAAAAATAGGTGAAGGATAAACTGTCTAGACGAAGCCCCTCTCGTACTTGCATGTGCCCCGACCCGTAGTGTTGCCACATAGCCAGGTGGCATGCTCCGTGTATTAGTTAGCATCATCCTCATCGCACTAGAGTGAAATGGGTGTTGGGCTCTCACCACTCACACAATTTTTTAAAAAGAAGCCTTTACCAAGGGAGCATCTTTGGACTCTGTGTTTTTAAAGCTTTCTGAACCATGACGTGGAGCCAGCAGAGAGTAGCCTGTGGCCGTGGACTTTAGCACAACCATCAGCATTGCTATTCAGGAAATTACACTTTGCTGTCCTTTCCAAGTTGCAAATGGTAGTCTTTTTGTCCAGAAGTAAGACCATTAACTTAAAATATAGTTGGGATATCATAATCTTTTCAAATACTGGATCTCCTGCCTGAGCCTAAGACCTGTATTTTTCATTTGCCTTCTAGAGAATGTCCAGTAGACATGACTTCCCAGTCTTCCCCTGACCACTCTCCTTGTCTCATTTATTTGCCTTTCTCAGTGATGTCACCATTCATCTAGTCACTCAGGCTTGAAATCTGAGATTTTTCTTCCTCTTATCTGTTTATTCTTCTATCTTTGAAATATTTCTTGAAATCATTCCTACCTTTCCATCTCCTTTGCATGATCACCTCCTTCTGATCTTTCAAATCTCACCTTAGACATCACTTCCTCTGGAAGGGGGAACCTTCTCTGACTTGTTTACCTCCTAACCCTCATAGTTATCAAATCTTACATAGTTTTACTATTTATAGTAATCATAGCATTTAAATACTTTATTATAATCATCTCTTTTATTTGGATCTTTTACTAACCAATGTGCTTCTTAAGCATAAGGACTATTTGTTTGTTCACTGTTCTGTTCCTGATGCTTAGCTTATATAATAGATGAGAAAATAACTTTCAGTTTTGCTGAAATCTGTCCTGTCTGTGCTATTGGTTTTACTGACCCCTTATCTCTTCTCTGGATTACTGTTATAACTTCCTCATTGACTCTGTGCTTTGAGTCTCTCCTTCCTTCCCTTGTACCTCCAGCTGGTGTATAAAATACAACTCAGATTAGTGATGTCCTTTTCCCATCTGGATCCACCTTACTTTTCTGAGTATGACACGAAGGCTCTTCTTCCATGGTTTTCCTTTGGCTTCCTGACCATTCTTTTGTCTTAGCCACCTCCTACAGTAAAGTAGAATCCTTTCTTCTAGGGCACCATCAGACTCCTTGAGAGAAGACACCATGTGTTTCCTTTGGCACTCTCAGTTTTGATTTTATCCCTTTTCTCAAGCCATGTGGTGGGTGGACCTCTCCATCAACATGCCACACATTTTTATTCTACTGTGCTTCTCATCCTGTTGTTCCCTTTGTCTGAGCACACCTTTTACCTTGTAAACTTTACATATGCTTTAAGACCCAACTTAAATATCTGGTTTTTCAAACCTTCACTAAAATCTTGATTGATAATTGCTTTTTTCTTTTTACTTCTAGAAACTTTATTTCTTTGTAATAGTACTCACCATTTTTTTTTTTTATTGTGGTCTTCATTTTAATTTGAACTCCTTTAGGGCAGGGGCTATGTCTTATTCACTTGGATAGGTCTAGAAGTTAATGCATGTAGTACCTGACACCACCGAATCTCAGTATAGGTTAGTTGGTTGAATGAATGAATCGAAGTATGTTATAATATTAGAATATTTCACAGACTCAATTGCTGTCAAGTTTATGGCAGACCAGAAGCCATGTATTAAAGGATGAAAAGACAAAAGATCTTTTGATTAATAGCTTATTTTCAAGTCTATAGAAGAGGATTTTAGAGACAAAAGGATTTTTAATCCTCCCAGGGATATTAAATATAGTTGCCTGATTTTTCATATTTTGATAGCCTATTTTTGTGTCAGGGATTTACTCTGAGAATCTGAAAAAGGCTTTTAGGCCCCTACCACCTCCAAAATAATATGTGTATCCATTTACACCATTTTGTATTTATTTCAGGAGTTCCCAGACCCTAAAAACTATCTGTGGGTCCATTTTTAAGAACCCTTGCTCTGAAAGTAAACTGTCTCAAATAGAGAAGTTCTTGACAGTGAAAAGTCAGAACTTGCTTCATTCACTAAGATAGCATAGTGTTGGTGAATTGTGCTGAGGCAGGAGTTAATATTTGTCTTCTGTCAGCTTCTACTTCCTTCCTGTCTCTGTCCTTTTAGCAAGAATATCAGGAAGTAAAAGCTATATCCTGTCAGGCCAGTTTGTTATCCTGGTCTTGGGCCAGTAAACAGAGTCGATAATTACAATAATAGTTATTAGATATTGTGCTGTGCCTGCTTTATATTATTTCTTTTATTTAATTCTCGCAACATCACTTAAGGATAAGTAGTTTTATCCCAATTTTTCAGATGAAGAACAGACAGTTCTTTTCTAAGAAGCTTTCCTTGGTATCTATCTAAATTTCCTTCTGTCAGAATGGTTACAATACTGGATTATATTTCTTCCTCTAGTAAATTCTGATCTCTGTGTGATAGCACAGACCGTATCTTCTTTCTAATGAGTTAATATAATATTTCAGAGCATGGCTTTCCAACCAGATTGCCCAGTTTGGCTCCTGACATGATTTAGCCAAGTAACTTAACTATCTAGTCCTCAGTTTCTTTATCTGTGAAATGGAAATATGACTAATACGATGTGAAATGCTCAATACCTTTTTGGAACATGACGGATTCTCAGTACACGTTCATAGTCATTGTTATCGTTGTCATCATCATCATCATCTCCACCAAGCAGCTCAGCACTTAGAGTATAGCATTTACTGAATAGGTGCTCAGCAAACCCTGGCTGCAGTAGCTGAACGAACTCTCTCTTTCCCTGGTTAAAGAGATACTGGAACTATGTAGCCAGAATTTGTGTTCCTAAATATATCTCTATCTCAGTCATATTTAGAAACTGATTTTTGAAAAACCTATTTAAGGCAGCATTAGCATACAGTTTGAACTTCTAAAAAATTTATGTTTTTGGTTTAGTTCAGTTCTCATACCATTAGAAACCATTAGCTCTGAAGAGATCATTGCTTGTTATTGAATCTGGAGCTCTTTTGCTTATTTGACCCAACCTGGCCTGTTTTTGGCCCTGTAAAGATCTGAGGTACTATTAGATCTCAATCGTGACTACCTCAACAGTGGTATGACTGATGGAGTAATTGAAGCTGTAGGTTGTAGTAGTGCGCTTTTGTTGGTAATAAGCAGTCAGTCTCATTAATTTTCACAGAGAGTGCATGGCTTGGCATTTAAAACCTTTGTTTAGGGAGACTTACTTATTTGAAACCCTCCGTGCTAAAGTTTTAAGTCTGTGCTGTGTGAAACATAGCCGCTAGCCACATCTGGCTATTGAGCACTTAAAATATGGCTAATCCAAATTAAGATGTGCCGTTAGTGTAAAATATACTGGATTTCAAAAACGAATGTAAATATTTTGGCAATACTGGGTTAAGTAAACATACTATGATAAATTTCACTTGTTTCTTCTTACTTATTAATATATGGCAATTTGGTCACTTGAAATTATGTATGTGACTTGCATTATATTTCTCTGGTCTCAGTCATTTATATTCTGGTCTTGGATTGCTCTGGTCTCAGTCATTTATATTCTGTAAAAATTACATTTGCTTCCATTATTTTGTGCTACTGGTAGCTTATTAAAGGGCTCTTATCTTGTTTAAGAGAGCAATAATTTTTAAGATGTGTTGAATTCTGTCTTTGGGAAACAAAAATATCTACCAAGAAATTTCAGCTCCTGAAGGAATTTAGGAATCGGTTTCTACCCACTTATGTAAGTCCTAACTGCCATCACTGTGGATGCTTGATTGCAACTTTTAAAAAGCCAGTAAATATTGTACTTTTATACTGGTAAATAGTAGAATGGTGGTAATAATAGCTGACATTTAGTAAGCACTTCTTGTGCATTGGGCATTGTGCTGAAGTCTTTCTAGATGTAATATAAATTAGTCTTCCTTATCAACTTTATTATCCCTGTTTTATAATTAGGGAAATTAAGGCCTTGTTTTACATTTTTTTTTTCATCCCTTTTGTACTGTCAGATGAGTAGAATAAATTAATTAGTTGGAGTTCACAGAATAAGCTTTTTATTTCTCCTTATAAAAACAAACCATCAAATTTTGGATTCTGCCACTGACAGGGCAGCAGTTGTGTGAGCAACACCCCAAAGTTTGTGTTTTCCCTGATCTCAGCTAGGGTTTCTTTTTAGTAATTTATGCCCATGAACATACTCTCTGAGTTATTTTTAAAAAATAAAACTCATTAAAACAGTCAGCTTTGCGAATTAAGAAATTTAGTTATTCTCGGAGAACTACACGCATTTAAACTGTCACAGCATTTGTCTTACTGTTTCATAATTAATGGCTACGTTGTTTCCCCAGCAAACTATCGGTAGGGCCCTCCGTCAGTCTTGTTTGGCATTTAGCAGATATTAAGTAACTGTTGAAAGAATGGAATATAGTATACAGTCATATAGAGATTATATATTTAAGGTAACTTTTAGAGAAATTAAATACTTAAAGGTACAAATCAGTGTCTTTACTCTCAAATTTTTATTCAAGTTTTTATCAAATCGCTGTGAATTCTTAGAGTGAAAAGCTGTCTAAGTTTCAAACCAAAAAGCTGGTTTGAAGTACAAGTCAAGACATTTTCCTCAACTCTCTATAGTTGTTATCCTGCTCCAGCTCAAGACTTCTGACAGTTCTCAAGATAAGCAGAGTCCGAGTGTTCTATTGCCTTTCTAGCAATTGTCATCAGCTTTCTGAGCAAGTAAGAGCCTCTACTTCCTCTCTTCTTCTATAGAGCAAAAGTCAGCAAAAAAAGAAGAGATATGTTGCTAAATAATGGCGTTTGGAGTTCAGAAAAGCACAGCTCAGAAACCTTTAGGGAATCGCCTTTCCTGTATATTAGAAGACTGTCTTTACCTAGTACTGACATTCTTTTATTATCCGACCTTGATCTTCCATTCCAGCTATATTTACCACACATGAACCCTCCATCTTAAATAAATTAGTCTATCTAGAATTTTCTCACCTCTGTACTTTATTTTTTTTTAAAGATTTTATTTATTTATTTGACAGAGATTACAAGTAAGCAGAGAGGCAGGCAGAGAGAGAGAGAGAGATGGAAGCAGGCTTCCTGCTGAGCAGAGAGCCCGATGTGGGGCTCGATCCCAGGACCCTGAGATCATGACCTGAGCCAAAGGCAGAGGTTTAACCCACTGAGCCACCCAGGTGCCCCTGTACTTTATTCTTTTTCATTATTTTTTTATTATGATAAAATATACATAGCACATTTACTATTTTAGCCATTTTTAATCATTTAATTGAGTGTCATCAAGTACATTCATATTCTTGAACAACTATTCCACTATTCATCTCCAGAATTTTTTCATCTTCCCAAACTGAATGATTTAATTGGACTTGATATCAACTTAGCTTTAATCACATATAAAATTCTACTCCTCTAAGTTCTGTCCCCTCCATTTTATGTAATTGATGTCATAAGTCATATCTTTATACATTATGTATCTACTAACATAATTATTTTTTATGCATTTGTCTTTTAAATCCTATAGAAAATTTAAAGGGGAAGTTGTAAACCAAAATTACAATAATACTGGTTTTTGTTCTTGTCCATGTATATACACCTTCACTGAAGATCTTTATATTCTGATATGGTTTTGAGTTACTGCCTAGTAGCATCCTTTCATTTCTACCTGAAGGATTCACTTAAGCATTTCCTGTAGCACAGGTCTAATGGTGAGGAAGTCACTCAGCCATTGTTTATCTGGGGATATCTTAACTTCTCTGTCATTTTGAAAGGACAGTTTTGCCAGATTGTGTTTTTAGGTTGTTGTTTTTTTTTTAAAGCACTTTGTATGTATCATCCCACTGTCTTCTGGTCATCAAGTTTTCTGCTGCGAAATCCACTGATAATCTTATTGAAGATCCTTTGTATGTGACTAGTCTTTCTTACTGTTTTCAAGATTCTGTCTTTCAGCAGTTTCATTCTAATGTGTCTCAGTGTGGGTCTCTGGGTTTTCCTGCTTGGAATTTGTTGAGCTTCTTGGATTGTAGATTGGTGTATTTTATCAAATTTGGGAAGGTTTCTTCTTAGCCTGCCTCTTAGTCTGCCATTTTGCTGACGTCTTCTGTGCTTTCTTGTACAAGCTTTCCCTCATTTTGAAACGCCATTATTCTGTCCAACATTCATTATTCCCTTCAAAGCTTAGCTGAAGTCTCAAAGCATGCCCAGGCTGGAGTAATTTCTGTTGGTAAACATACCATTTACTATCTTTACAGCTTATTTTGTGGTTAATGATCCTGCCTTCTCTGATACCAAGTAAGCCTTTTCTTACCCTCTCCAGGGAGAGTCAAGTACCCATCTACTGTGTTCCCACAGCACCTCTGCTTGCCCATTCTGGCACCCAGTATACTGCATCATAATTATCTTTTTACGTTTTTCTGCCAGACCCTTCAAATACATTAAATTCTGAGTTTCTTAATGGGAGATACCTGTCTCATTGTTTTTTTGTAGCTCTAAAGTATAGCACAGTAACAGCTATATAGTAATATTCAGTATTTGTTGAATCAATAGATAGGTCTTAAAGTTGCATAGGGATGTATTATTGAGTTTTGTTGTGTATTTCTTTTTCACTCCTTGCAGCAGTCCCCACATATGATATGTAAAGTAGATACTATATTCAATTTATTTTAAGGAATTGGCTCACACAGTTGTGGGAGCTGGCAAGTCTGAAATGTGTAGGAAAGGCCAGTAGGTTGCAGACTCAGGGAAGAGTTGATGTTGCAGCTCAAGTCCAAAGACAGTTTGGTGATAGAATTCTCTCTTCCTTGGGGAACCTCAGTTTGTTTTGTTTTTGTTTTTTTTCTCTATGAAGGCCTTAAACTAATTGGGTGAAGCCCATTCATACTATGATGAGTAATTTATTTTACTCAAAGTCTATTGATTTAAATGTTAATTTCGCCTAAAAAATAATCTTTACAATAGCCTGGGTGACTTGGTTGAGTGTCTGACTCTTGTTTTTGGTTCAGGTCATGATCTCATGGATTGTGGGATCAAGCCCCCTGTCTGGCTCCATGCTCCTGGACTCAGTGGAGACTCTGTTTGAAAATTCTCTCCCTCTCTCTTCCCCCAATTCTAAATAAATAGATCTTTAAAAAAAAGTCTCTACAGCAACATCCAAATACTTGTTTAGCCTTAACCAAATACCTGGGTACCATGGCGTAGCCAAGTTAATGCATAGAATTAACCATCATAAGGGGGGAAAGGAGCCAGAGCCTAAGCCCTACCAGGATTATCTGTCTGCTTGCCTTTAATCAGGTTTTTATGTGGAAATTTTGTTATTTATTAGGCAGGGACAACAAATATCCCTTCCATCTCCATCATTTCACAGGAATAATTCTTCCTAAGAATGAATGAGATAATCCATGTAAATTGCTTATCACGTAATACCTATTATGTAGTAAGTGTTTAATAAATGCTAGTTTCCATGTGATAATATTGCTGTTATTATAATTACTATTAGTAGTATATTACTGTAATGATAGTAGTAGTAGATAGTATAGTGGTAATAATAGTTTTCTATTAGTTCCAAATAAAGGCATCCTAGATAAAGATCCTGACTGCCTTGTCTTTAGTCATGGGCTTTTTCTTGAATTAATCTCTGTGGTGGTGAGTTGGTGTAATGAGAATGGTTAAGCTTTGGTCAGGAGCCAGTCCCCAGCAAGTCATTGCTCAGAGAGGTTGAATCTGTAAAAAGATGGCATCTTCTATTTGAACTATTCAGGCAGAAAGGTGATAGGTAAGGGAGAAAGAGCAGAGCAGTCTCCCAACAGGATTTCTGGGTCCTAGGAGAAGGGAGAGTCAGCCAGAACAAATAACTGTTACTACAGTGATTTAAGTAAGATGCCCTGTGATGGAACCCGTATTTGAATTCTGGGCTATTTTACACCAAATCTTGTGCTTTGAAAACCATATAATGAGTTTCTAAAGGTAGAGAGTAGTTATTTGAATATTAAGCAAGATTTTGGGGCAGAAATTTCTGATTATTCCATTTCTGTAATCAGAAATTTCTGATTACATTACATATTCTGTGCATTTATCTATGTTTTCTAAATTTTATTGCAGCCCATAATTCCTTTTAACAAATTTAAAAATTCCTCCATCAGTGTTATTTAGAATTCTAAGTAATGTTAATGTTATCAGTAAAAAGCAGGCACAACATAGGTTCACAGCTTGCTTTTTTCCTAATTACATGACATCTTCTACATTTTACCTTGCAGATCTTAAGATAGTAGAGATATTAGTATCTGCATAATGAAAATTAAGACTGAGGCTCTGAAAGTTACGTGATAATCAGAGTAAAAAAAAAGAAAACAAAACAAACAAACAAAAAACTGTTTCATGGCAGATCCAGATGAGAATCTGAGTCTCCAGTTTTTAGTCCCATTTTCTTGTTCTCTGTATGAAGTACATGCTTTACTAAAGACTACTGTAGTGACCAGAGTAGTAATAATAATGAGAATAGCTTGCTTTTCTATGTTTGCTTGATAAGAGATTATTGGCAGTTAAACTACACTTTTTATTTTAAAGATTTTATTTATTTGTCAGAGAGAGAGAGAGGGAGAGAGCGCGCATGCACAGGCAGGCAGAGTGGCAGGCAGAGGCAGAGGGAGGAGCAGGCTCCCTGCCGAGCAAGGAGCCCAATGTGGGACTTGATCCCAGGACGCTGGGATCATGACCTGAGCCGAAGGCAGACGCTTAACTGACTTGGCCACCCAAGCGTCACCCTTCATGAGTTTCTAACTAATTGGTTTTTAGTTTCTTCTTCTTTTTTTTTTTTTTTAAAATTCAAGATTTTATTTATTTATTTGTGTGTGTGTGTGTGTGAGAGAGAGAGAGAAAGCATGAGAGGAAAGAGGTCCGTGGGAGAAGCAGACTCCCGGTTGAGCAGGGAGCCCAATGTGGGACTCGATTCCAGAACCCCAGGATCATGACCTGAGCCGAAGGCAGTCGCTTAACCAATTGAGCCACCCAGGCGCCCCTGGTTTTTAGTTTCCAACTGTTTTCTCTTTTTTATTGTTCTCTGGTTGGAAAATAATGAATATTTATTTTCAGGAAAAAACCCTAAAACTATATTTCTGGGAAGGGCTTTGAAGGTGACTTAAATCTGTTTCTCTGACAGTGTGGTATTATATCAAAATTAAGACAGATGGTTCACTCCCTTCTCCCCATAAACAGCGCCTGGGGAAATGAAAGTGAACTGCATGGACTTGGGTCCCCACTGTCCTTGTGAATAGCTTTGACTAATTCATCGTAAATTTGTGCAGTTGTCAACTTTAGGCTTCTGAAAGCCTAGCTTGGGCTTTGGTTTTCTTGCTGGTTCGCATATTAGCTTCCACCAAATCAGAACCAACAGCTTTTGGAAACTAGGGAGCCTTATCCCCAGCCTTTCTTTATGTAAAGCTTTGGTATTTGTGGATTTTTTAGGATGTGCCAGCATCTTGGGAGTGAACAGGGTCACAGAGATAATCTAAGATAGGAGGTATGTAGGATCATTCCTTTTCTCTTCTGGAAGTTACTAAGCTAAAAACACAAGAGCTTTTCCTGTTACCCAGGATGAGTAGTGCTTTGGGCAAAATGCTCACACACCTATTTTTGAAATATATCTTGCATCTGTCTTATCATACGTATTGGTGGGCTCCTTGGGAAACTGCATATAAATATTTTTTAATGTGGCACAGAATCTTGAAAAGATTAAGTTTTTGAATTATTAATGCTAAACAAAAAGCTTTGTATAGTTATCACAGAAAAATACATGTTATTTGAAAGAAAGGAGAATATAAGAAATATGACCCACGACCCATTCTCTTGCACCTAAGCATCTTTATGCATCTAAATGTATTTAGGCATTCTTACTTGCTGGAAATGAGAAGGATAGCTACAGAGGTTAAAAGTCTGTGGACTCTACATCTGAAACTAATAATGTACTATTGGCTAATTGTATTTAAATTAAAAAAAAAAAAGAAGAAGAGTCAATGGAATATCACAGAACAACATCCCTGAAATTATAATCTAAGTTAATGAGAAAATAATTTGATTTTTAGTTTCATTTATAGGACAGATTTCCAATTGTGATGGTTTTAATAGTAATAGAACCGATTTTTTTTTTTTTACATCTTCTCTTTAGTAATATATCATACACTACTTGGTTTTGATAATAAAAGAATTATTAGGAGACCAGAATTTCACTAGATAAAAGTGGATCAGAAGTTAAAGTTATTTGATCTCAGTACTGTGAGAATTAATGCCTAACAATCCCATATTTTTGTTTAGTTGGAAATAGTCTTCGGGAATGTTTGGAGAGATCACTACTGCTCCCCTTACTTCCACACCCAAAATTATGAAAAGGAATCTCTACCTTTTAAGCTTCCTTCATATTACCCAAACAGAGACTGTATTTTTTGTTGGTGAGAGCTGATAGTCCTTTGTAATCTGTTTTCTTTTTCACCCGGCTTGCTTCCTTTTTTTATTTTTATTTTTTAAAAAGCTCTCTTACTCTTCTCTCTTGGCTGTGTTGTCAGCTCACTGCTTTCTTGTAGCCCTGTTTTCCTGCCTGCACACTTGATCTTTGAGCAGACACTGTCAGTAACAGCAGTTAACAGAGAAGCAGAAAGGATTGAATACAAACATGCATTCTAGTGTGTGGTGCTGATCTGTGATGCTGTGTGATATTTTCTATTTTTGTTATTAGCTACCTTCAAAACGAGGGGGCATAATTGATACTTGCCCTGTGTGGAATGCTTCTGAGAATTTGCGGTTGTGGGGAGGGGGCTGGTTTTTCATGTGACTTACCTCTGACATGCTGCAGCAGGAATGAAAACATTCTTATGCTCACATAAGGAGAGAAGGAAAATTTTCTTTTTTCTTCAAGATTTGAGGTTGCTGAATTTGTGTGGTATATTTAGATTTTTCTTCCTGTGATTTCTATTTTTGATTTTACCTAATTTTATAAGGGTTGGGAGTGGGAATGACCTTTGCATAATAAGTAGATTGAGGTATGGGAGGAATGGGCTGCAACAGTGATTCACATGGTAAGGGACTATTTAAAATCTCAGCAACATCACGACCCACATTGCGACCCATTTGAGAAATGGTTAGTGAGCTCCTTGGCCATCTCAAGTGTTTAAAAGTAACAGTATACAAATAGGTTTTATTCTTGGGCTTTTTTCTTCCTTACAAATCTTAAGAACGTTATACCTGCATATCCAAAACAGTTGATTTTTGTCTACATTTAAAATATCACCCCCAAAAGGGGAGAAATGTAAATATAGCATTAAGTTGCCCCCTAAGGATCTTCTCTGGTGTAATTTCCCCACTTTCCTTTATGCTACAGCTTAATGGAGCCTGAGCTTATGTTTGGATGATGTCTGGGATGAAACTGAAATAATAGGCTTGAAGCTCTAAGGAGAAACTCCGCAGAACTAGTTTGGATGACTTCTTGAATGCCATCCCCCTTCTTCATGTTGCCTTCTTTTACCTTTCCTCCCACCCAAAAATGTATTGCTGTAGAATTCTATGGATTTTTCTCTCGTTTTTAAAAAAGAAAAGAAAAAAAATGAAGGGAGCAAGTCAGTGTGTGTGTGTGTGTGTGTGATTTAAGTACAAGCAGTTAAATTTATTACACCAAAAGAAATAGCTTTATATTGTAATTCTGAATCTAAGGTTGCTTAGGACTCATTCATTAGGAATGTAGCACTGATGGAAGCATGTAAGAATTTAGATAATATATCTCAGACTACAAGTGGATCCTAGTATGTTTGATCTGAAGAGTATAGAACGAGATAAATGCTAAATGTGATTCTGTTTTTACTTAGTATACCTTGTTTTATGTATTTGATCAACTGGAATTGACAAGTGGTCCTAAAATAGCTTTTTTGAGTAGAGCAGTATTTGATGGAGCAAATGGATTGTCTGTTGACAGTCTTACCCATTTCTTCTGTGTTCTTTCATTCTAAAATTGGTACACACCAGTGATTTAAGGGGAAATTAACACTTCAGAAAATGTCCTTTTCCTTAATATTGTTGACTATTTCTATTAGCCATTTTTATTTGATTTGACAGTGGTACTTAAGGGTTAAGCGTACAGAGCTGATGCAACCCCTCCTTTTTTTCACCAGCAGTTTTCATTGGACATCATTTCCATAGCAACAGTGAGATCAGTGAAACCAGAGTGTTTCATTGATTATTTTTCTCCTCTTCCTTTTTTAATCTATTCTCTTTTCACCACATTTTAGTGAGAAAGCATTTTTTTTTAACAAACAGAGCTTATATTGATTTCTATTCCATAAATAATTAAAAGAGGGTGGAAAACTCTGCCCTTCAGTTAAAAATTGAATGTTTCACTATGTATTTAAAAAGCGATTCAGGGTTAGGAGGATGGATAACCATACCGGCTGTAGCTGATGTTCTCAAATATTCTTGCATTGTTTGCTGGTCTTCTAGGGAAAAGAATAATGTGGAACAGGACCTTAAGGAGAAAGAAGATACTATCAAACAGAGGACAAGCGAGGTTCAGGTAAGTGAACTATAAAATTCAGTATTCTGTTTCTGATTTAGAAGGATTCATTTT
Source organism: Neogale vison (assembly GCF_020171115.1). Lineage (NCBI taxonomy): Eukaryota > Metazoa > Chordata > Mammalia > Carnivora > Mustelidae > Neogale > Neogale vison. The sequence goes on along the minus strand of NC_058092.1, from coordinate 41,319,730 downwards.
AAATGTATAGGGTCATTTACTGTGTGATGGTTGTGGTATTGATGGGTAGGTCAAGAAAATACCTGTTATTTATGTGACATAAATATTTGCCTTTTGCAGAATGATAGTTTTTCTCTGAATTCTGGCCTGCACAGATTATACTGCAATGAGAAAGCAGTATTTTTTAGCATAAATTTCTAGTTTTGAAAGTATTTTTAAGATAATATTTACCTATATATCGTATCATTAAAGGTAAGTTTGAATGACTTGTGATGTAAATATTATTATACCAATAAAATTAAATGAGATCATCATTATCACCATCACCATCATCATCAAAACACAAATTGCTTTTTATGAATGTGAAATTTTGTTAGCTAGGAGACCTAGTATTTTTAAAGGGCTGTTTCTCATAACACTGGTAGGGTGGGAAATGATATGAAACAATTTAAAATAGCATTTTGTAAGTTGCATAGTAGCCAGGATAGCTTAAACTTTAGCATAATGAGATTTAATTCACTAAGTGTTGCATTAAGTACCTTCATTTTACAAATAGAAAAGATAATAAAACCTTAGTTTCTGATTGAGAAATGGTACAAAAAGAGGTATTTCAAACATTAAAAAAAAAAATAGAAAATTGAGCAGTGTTGCATTTAGGGCAATAAACAGTGCATGTGACCATGTTATTTGGGCACTGTTTCCCAAATGTTATACCAGCACATATAGGAGGTTGGATATAGAAGCACTATTATCAGTTGCCAGTAAAAGCATATGGGTGGGCCTTTTAAAACATGTTACTTATATGTTGGATTTCTGTGCTTGTGCTGATAGTTTTAAATGAATGAAAGCTCTAAATTGGTAGATCCATTGTTTTGTTTTGATGTAGGACATGCAGGGAGATTGTCTTTGAGATGTGTTATGCCTGGGTGCAGAGAATGATTTACTGAGAGATTGAGGAAGAAGCCAAAGAGACTTCTTGTTACAAGTTGGTTATTTTATTAGATTGCTACCTTTACTGTATATACTGGAATTTTCCTAAAGATGATGGAAAAGTCAAGAGATCATCACTAATATATTTCCCTTTGTGGTAGTGAAATGGGGGGTGGTTACGTCCATTACATTATTTCCATGCAGTTTTTGAGCTTCTTAGGAAATGAAAAGAGACACAGACTTTAAGCAGTTACTACTGAAAATAGCTTAAGAATGGGAGATAAAATAATCTATAAAAATTTCCTTAATCTGAAGAAATACAGTTACTGATGTAACATGGGACAGCTTCTAAATTTAGCCAGATAGGGTTTCGAAGTGTGAAGGTTTTTCTGATGGACAGTGTTTTGTTATTTATGTACATCTACCTTGGTTTTTCCCTACTACATCTTTTGAGACTGAATTTACAAGGCTGGTTTGGAACAGTACTGAAATTTATATTGTTCCTTTCAGGCTAAATGGGCTGTCCTTGAATATTTGATTTCTTAACAATTTTAGAAGTTTTGTTATTCGTCAAAATTTCTTCATGATTTTTTTTTTTTGTCCCTTTCCTTTCACTTAGTGGTAAGGTGTATGTTAAATCTTAAGCTTTGCTATATTCAGAATGTATAATTAGCAGAGGGAGTCTATTTTCTTCGTTGGGTGCTGTAAATAAAAGGCATCTTGGAGCATGCTTAGTACAGACCAGGTTGTAATGTTTGAACATAAGTTCGTTGAAAAGAGAACTTTGGATTAAAGTTTTATATTAGTAGATTCATTATTCATTCCACTCCTATACAGGTATCTCTGTATTATACGTTGGTAAAGAGACACTAGACTAAGAATGACATGGATAAATGACATCTACATGTAATTAAAACTTTTAATTTTGGTGATTTATTTTCAGTTTTCTGAAGCACAGTTTTCTGAAGCAGAAGTGGTAATAAGTAGATTTCATTACTTATTGATTAACTCTGATTAACCCAGTGGTAATGAGGCACAGACTAAGGAATAATATGGATAATTAATATCTGTAAGTAACTCTTAAGTCCTAGTGCTTTGTTTTCTTTTCTTTTCTTTTTTTTTTTTTTAAAGATTTTATTTATTCATTTGACAGAGATCACAAGTAGGCAAAGAGAGAGGGGGGAAGCAGGCTCCTTGCTGAGCAGAGAGGCTGACATTGGGCTCAATCCCGGGACCCTGAGATCATGAGCTGAAGGCAGAGGCTTTAATCCACTGGAGCCACCCAGGCGCCCCTATTTTCTAATTTCTATGGCAAAAAGCAGTTTACTGGAATTCTTAATTAATAGCAGAATCAAAGAACTTCAGTGCTTTGTGACCCCACTTTCTAAATGAAAAATGCCTAAGTGAAGACAGGAGAAAAATAAGGTAGTTTTGACCTATTAGTGAGTGTCTGCCTAATCCACACTTGGCTTTTTGAGTGTTCTTGCTTTTCTCCACATTTATAAAGTCATGGATAGTAATTATATGAGCTCATATCTCAAGCACAGAAACCAGGTTTTAGATATAACCAAAGTGCCAAAAGACTAGTTCTTTTTTGTTTTGTATCTCTGTAGTCTTTAGTCCTAATACAGATAAATTAGGAAATCTGCTACATAATTAATTTCTAAATTTTTGTTTCCTATCTGTATTCCTGTGAACTACAGTCTTGAGCACTTTCAGTTCAAGATTTTTTTCTTGAAAAAGAAACCAGCGGTTAACTTCAACTTTTTTCCTGAAATGATCACTGTGAATGCATATGAGGTATAGTGCTAGTTCATCAAGGTCTGTGGAGAAACTAGGCCCAAAGTGATCCAAGGGGAAAAAGCTATAAAATGCCATTCTATCTCAAAGGTATATGGTTTGGACTTCTGGTAAGGGGAGAAGGCAGACCCACATTCTTTCCTACTTTAAATTGCCTATAAACAATTTTATTAAAGTTTTCTTGTGAGTGGTTAAGGAATTAGGAATTCACTCTCCTGTGTACTTTTCTTCAGTGTTGCATAAAAGTTTGTAGGAACTACATGGTATCTGACAAACTTGATTTCAGATTCTGGTTCTGACTCTTCCTAGGTTTATAACCCTAAGTAAGTAATTTAACACTCTACACAGTAGCTTTCTGTTCTGTAATATGGAAGAATAAAAATACCATATACTTAGAGTTGCTGTAGGAATAAAATGAGATAATGCAGTTACAGTGCCTCAGAGTGATTGGTACCATGTAAAAGTTCAGTAAATGTTCTGGTTAGTAATAGAATTCTATACCCTACTATTACCTACTTATTATCTATGCTCCCTTCATCATCAAGCTCTTCCTTCTCTGACTTCTTTCTTCACTTAGAGCTGTCTGCACACAGGACGCACCAGTTTGAAAATAACCTTTTTTGTTTTTTGATTTTTGTTTTTCTGTTACTATTGCCACGTTAGCTTTTTCTTTTTTTTTTTCTTTATGTGGCCATTTTTTCCTCTTCTGTCTTTTCAGGTAATCCTCTTTAGTTTGCTGTTTATCCATACAACTGTGCTTTAATTTTTCTTTCCAGAACCATAATAATCTTAAGGCAATATCCGTTGGTCTTTTCTGCATTGGCTCCTGCTTTCTTGAATTGTGTTCTGTCAGATAGTCCAGATAGTCACCTGCCTGTCTGACCCTTTGCTTCTGTTGCCTTTGCCAGGGACTGATACATACCTTGATACATACCTCTATGCCAGGGACTGATACCTTCCCTTCCTTTTTCATACCACTAGCATCCATATGCTGGTAACTCCCAAATACTTATCAAGCCCTCTACTCTCAAATCTCACATCTCCAGTTAAACATTTTGGTGTTTATCATCTTCTTTTCTTTTCTTTTTTTTGATGTTTATCATTTTCAAAGTCAGTGTATCTAAAATGAGTCTCATTTTGTTGAAAAAAATTGGCTTCAGTTTTGGACTCTCCTATTTTTGTAAGTGTTTTCTTTCTCATTATCGCCACCCTTTTACCTAACATCTGAAATTTAGAAATCAGATCATAAGGCTCTTCTTGCCCATCCTCTTCTTGCCCTTCTTCCTAAACCAATTTTAGTATCATGACTCTCAGCTGTGAAAATCTTTACTGCTGCCCACTGCTGCTGTTAATGATGGGAGGATGTCATATCTCATGGATATATTGGAGGTAGGAAAAAAAGATGAGATACAGATCCTCCTCTTATATTACTTATTTTTTTAATTGTCTGCCTCTAATCTGTGTGCCCTACACATTCTCTTTCTTATTTCTACCCTCTAGATCTGTTGTGATGTAGAATGTTCCCTGTCTCCCTGCTTATGTGAATTCTGCCCATACCTTAAAGCCCAGCTCAAATCCCACGACTTCTCTAAATAAAAGTTTTCCTTCTCTGTCTATTAGTCTATATTAGTCTTTCCTATGTTGGAACTCCCAGAGGAGTGTGTATTTACCTAGATGGTATGTCCAGTAGGTTATCTTCTTGTGCTATGTGGTGTGTGTGACTCCAGTATCTTCCAGCCTCTATTGTAAACTCTTTAAGGTAAGAAATTGTACTGTGGAAAATTTCTTTCACTATATTTGATAATATATTATTAGATGGAGACAAATTTAAGGAAGCTGTTCACAATAGAAATGAATAAACTTCAGTTTTGTACATGAAATTAAAAATAGCCCAGACACACCCAGAAACCTTACACAGAAAGGATTGGGAGCATGGTAGGTTCATAAAGTCAGACTTTTCCGTAAAGTTCATACTTGTTCATACTACTCTCCTGCAAAAGAGGCCCCTACTTATTTGTACTTTATCAGTAAAGGTTCAGTAATCATAGTAATTGTCCCTTTTTGGTTCATTTTAATCACTTGGGTTTTTTTTCCCCTTAGATGAAGAGGGATGACTTATTTTGGGTAGAAGTAAAATTAGATACATGAGCTCAACATTCTTTTCCTAGCGATAATGCTCTTAGAACATGCTGGGAAGCATATGATTGGGAAATAAAGGCAGGCTGTTGGTGAGGATTTCTAACACCCACCTAGTTTAATAGACTTCCTTTCTGTTCTTTGACCTAAACATCTTGCTCTGTAGTTGATACTTTTTTAATAGTAAGAATATTCCTGTAGGGGTGCCTGGGTAGCTTAGTTGGTTGAGTGTCTGCCTTTATCGAGGGTCGTGATCACAGAACTGTGGGATTGAGTCCCACAATCAGCTCCCAGGTCAACAGGGGGGTCTGTTTCTCCTTCTACCACTCCCCACTGCTTGTGATCTCTCTCTGTCTCTCAAATAAATAAATACAATCTTAAAAAAAAAAAAAAGAATACTCCTATAACTTCCGTTTTGAGAATTAGGCCAACATAATGAATGTACCTGATTATTTCTAGTTTTGGATTAGTCTGTAGAATTTTAAAAATAAGTTAAATAACATTTTTATAAGATTACTGAAATATTTAAAATTCCCCCTGTTCTCATTAATAATTCTTTAGGTATAGATATACTAGTATAAGTACATGTCTTTATATATGCTTTGAAGTTTTTAAGTGAGTATTCATAAGTTGGTGGTATTTTTATTTTTTATTCTGTATTTTATGTGAAACAGATGCAAATGTATTCATGTTGCTGATGCTTAATAGGTTTAATACTTAAGTTACTTCATCAGTTGTATAACTCACTTGGATTGCTAAAATAAATTTTACTCTTTTACTGTAGCTAAGAGTTTTTATGTATTTGTTTAAATTCTATTTTTTACTACCTTTGTCACACTTCATGGGATTTGGAAGGATGGGGATGAGTTTATCATTTTCATTAACTTGTGTGATTTCTAGAAAACAGGACGTTTTCCTTGAAAGTTCTTTTTAAATAAAGCCAAGATACCAGCTCAAAGATCCCTTCTTTGATGAGGAACCTTGGATGTGGCTGCTTTGGTATTTTCTAAAACAGACCTTGGCACTCTATTACTGTAGTTTTTTCACTGCATTCTTTCAAGAGTCTTAATTGCCGTTATCCTCCTTTTCTTCTGTTGGTGGCATAGATAGGCAAGTAGAGCATGACCGTGGAAAGTAGAGCATAACTAGGAAGGCTTCTGCAAATGTCTTCAGTCACTTACTTGATAAGATGGCATTTGATAGTGCTGAAGTCGTGCACTGAATCAGAAGAGGATTTTCTCAAAGGACTACCTTAAAGTTAAGAGACAATTATCCTAGTTAGTGGAAGATACTGTTTGCTAGGAGAGCCTGTGACTGCCCTAATCAAGGGCAGGGTTGGCGGGGGCGGGGGGGCTTGGACAGGTGCGCCACGAGGGAGATGTGCATTTGTTACCTTCATTAGTCTCAGGATAAGCAAACTATACCAAAAATAAAATAGCCAAGAATATGGGAATACTAATATTGATAGGGAAATTGCATTTCAGTGGTGGTAGCATTACAAGTAATTTTGCAGTGAAATTTGATTCTGATTCTTGTAGTATGTTTGCATCTGTTCATTTTGATTTTGTGCAATTTAATAACTTTTAAGTTTGCTTCCTGAAAGAGTAGGCCCTTTTGTGTATGGATTAGTGTTACGCTTTTTAAGAGATGATTTTTTTTAAGATTTTATTTATTTACTTGAAAGAGTGAAAACCAGAGAGCAAGAGTAAGGTGAGAAAGCACAAGCAGGATGAAGGACAGTGAGAGAAACAGACTCCCCGCTGAGCAGGGAGCCCGATGTGGGGCTCAGTCCTGGGACTCCAGGATCATGACCTGAGCTGAAGACAGACACTTAACTGACTGAGCCACCCAAATGCGCCAAGAGATGATCTTTTATTATATTTAGAAATAGACATGAAGATGGGGCCCGAGTGGCTCACTCAGTTAAGCATCTGACTCTTGATTTTGGCTGAGGTCATGATATCAGGGTTGTGAGATCAAGCCCCAAGTTGGACTCTGCGCTAAGAGTGGAACCTGGTTGTCCCTCTCCCTCTGCTCCTCCCCGACTCGCTCGCGCGCTCACTCTCTCTCTCAAATAAATAAATAAATAAATAAAATCTTAAAAAATAAACATAAAGAAACATTAATTATAATTAGTTTTAATAGGGACATCTGTCCAGCTTAGAATATATCACTAAGATGAGGTATTTTCTCAGTAACCTTTCCCTTGAAGCCTATAGATATTACTATGTGGATTATTACTGCAGCCAAGAAGTGAGCCTAGAAAATTTGAGTGAATTTGCTTACTCTGTGGAAAAGAAAGGTCAAGAATGAGTAAATATTATATAGGCTTGTTTATTCCCATTCCTTTTGCACAAACTTACCTTCAAAGAGTGTATTTAAAGTAGCTCACTAAAAAACTAGTTTTCAAAAATGTTTCTATTTATTAAAGGAAACCAGCATTATTCCTACGATTGGTAGTTCTTACATAAAATTCAGTCATATCTGAAACATCTGAATATTTTTATATTGGTATGAAACTACCAGAGGTATTTGATATTTTAAAAACTCCAAACTTGACATTTTCAGGTTATAAAAGTAATATGGGTCCATAGTAATCTTGTAAAATACAGAAAAGTATTTAAAACACCCTACAACTTCACATTCTACAAAGAGCCATTGTTAACATTTTGTTATATTTTTATGAACATACATAAATGGCTTTATATTTATTTGTGATTATACTATACATGCCTCATATTCAGCTTTAAAAAATTAGCATTAGGTCCTAGACATTTTCTTTTCTTTCTTTTCCTTTTTTTAAAAGATTTTCTTTATTTTAGACAGAGAAAAGAGCAGGGGGAAGAGATGGGCAGAGTGAGAGAGAGAGAGTCTCAAGCAGACTCTGCACTCAGTGCAGAACCTTACTAGGGACTCAGTCTGACATCACTCCTGAGCTGAAACTAAGAGTTGGCTGCTTAACTGACTGAGTCCCTCTAACTAACTAGCGCCCTCCCCCTAGACATTTTCTTATGTTATGTGACCCATTTAAGGTAGATTTTATTTTTAATTAGATTTATAGGAGTGTCTGGGTGGCTCAGTTCTTAAGCATCTGCCTTTGGCTCAGGTCACAATCCCGGGGTCCTGGAATTAAGCCTCATATGGGGCTCCCTGGTCAGTGGGGAGCCTGTTTCTCCCTCTGCCTACTCCCCCTACTTGTGCTCTCTCTCTCTCACTGTCAAATAAATAAATAAAATCTTTTTTTAAAAAAGCAGATTTACGGGGCACCTGGGTGGCTCAGTGGGTTAAAGCCTCTGCCTTTAGCCCAGGTCGTGATGCCAGGGTCCTGGAATCAAGATCCGCATCGGGCTATCTGCTCAGCAGTCCTTCGGGCTATTTGCTTCCTCCTCTGTCTCTCTGTCTGCCTGTCTGCCTCTCTGTCAAGTAAATACATAAATTAAAATCTTAAAAAAAAAAAAAAAAAAAAAAGCTAGGATGCCTGGGTGGCTCAGTTGGTTAAACAGCTGCCTTCGGCTCAGGTCATGATCCCAGCGTCCTGGGATCGAGTCCCACATCGGGCTCCTTGCTCCGTGGGGAGCCTGCTTCTCCCTCTGACTCTGCCTGCCACTCTGTCTGCCTGTGTTCGCTCTCTCTCGCTCTCTCTCTGACAAATAAATAAATAAAATCTTTTAAAAAAAAAAGGCAGATTTACAATAGAAGTAGAGGCATCAAAATTGCATCTATTTATAAAGATTAAATAGTATTAGAGATGAAGTCCAAGATTTTTTGGTGGGGGGAGGGCTGGGAGACGGTGGGAAATCAGTCTAAAGTATTTGAGAATGAGACTAAATAACAGATATTTTTTCTTTTACTCACCCCTGAACATTTTTAATTAAAGGGAAAGAAAAAAAATTTTTTTAAAAGATTTTATTTATTTATTTGACAGAGAGAAATCACAAGTAGATGGAGAGGCAGGCAGAGAGAGAAGGAAGCAAGCTCCCTGCTGAGCAGAGAGCCCGATGCGGGACTCGATCCCAGGACCCTGAGATCATGACCTGAGCCGAAGGCAGCGGTTTAACCCACTGAGCCACCCAGGCGCCCCGGGAAAGAAAAAAATTTCCACAGGATTCTTAAAAAATGCTTTATAGACTAGCATATCATTATATATAAACTGTATAATAACTTTATGACCAAAGTAAGGTTTTTATGATGGATTATATTCCCAAACTAATAAAATTACTTGAACTGTAGCTGGCATTTAAAAAAATATTTAATAATTTACTTAAAAGAAATTTTCAAACCACTGTAATTTTCCCAATTACTGTGTTAAAATGAAGCTGTTATTCCACTTTCCTGAAGAATAAGAATAGTACATAGTGTTATGTAAAAAAAAATACAAATATATAAGCTTAAAAACATAAGAAAGGTGTATGCCACAGTAATTTGTCTAAAGCAGTAAAAATTATTTCCGTATAATGGAAATTTTAAATGTCAGATCAATCTTGGTCTATAGATGATGAAAATATTGAACCAGTATAGAAATTTAGGTACATTTTAATTTAACAAAAAGCATTTATCATAGGTCATTTTGATGTTAGTGTTAATATTGACTTATAGTTTAAGTGCAGAGTAAAGGTTTTTACAGAACAGTAAAAGAACATGAAATCCTCTCTTTCTATCAACCTCAGGCACATATTCCAAGAGTTTCTACCAGGTACTTGAAACTTTGTGGTAGTTACATATCATTGTTTAATTAATCCTCTGGAACGTGCTATGCATTGGACTAGATTGTGGAACCTCAAAGAAAGATGAGACATTGGCTCTGTCCTTCAGTTTAGTGTGTAGAGGTAACTATAATACAATGTAGTAAGTGTGATAATAGAGGTTAAGGACAAACTGCGATAAGAATACAGTAAAGAAGGCTCAAGGTGAGTCAAGAGATTAGGTTTGGCTGGGCTTTGAAGAATGGGTAGTATTTCCAGGTAATGATGGTGTGGAAGAACTCTCAAGGCAGAGGAAATGGCTTAAGAAAGGCACTGGGACATTGAAGTTTATTGTCTCTTGGAGAAAGAAGATGGTTTATTGAGGCTGGGGTACAGGTGAATGTAAGGAAAAGAGGGTAATAGAAGAAGAGGAAGGATAACATGGGGCCCAGTATTGAAGGTTCTGATGTATCTTGTAGGCAGTTTTACTTTAGCCTACAGGTAAGAGGAAACCATTAATATATTTTGCAGAGGGACTAAAGAACTCTCTTTTACAATGGGTTACTTTTTAAAAGAAAGTTGGACATTTGGAACAAGAAGAAACAAAGAAAAACAAAATATGAATCAAGGAAGGGACAGTGAAAACTATTGAGAGCCAATGCTAGGTGCATATCTAAAACTATATCTTAATTTTGAGTGTGGATCAGCTAACAGTATTGACAAGGTTAATAATTTAGTCATGAAAAAATTTAGGCTTGCCGGTAGACTAATGATAAAGTTCCAATGGAGCTTACCATTATGAATCTGTAATCACATAGACTCTTGGAATGTCGTCTGCACAAGAGACTTTCATGATCTTCCATTGTGTGGGCCCTTTGAAGGGAACTTTTTAAAGAAAGCAGCATGATAGTAATTGCATTTTTAGATCAATCAGTTGGTTGAGAAAATACAAGTAAAAATCAGTTATTAAAAGCATTATTCGATGTTTTATTTAATCACAGAAACATATACATATATTTGAAAAATAGTGGCATACTTGTGAGACATTTGGTCTATAGACATTGTATAACTTAGTGATTAAGGACTCAGACTCTGGAATATGTAGAACCTAGTTTGAATCCATTACCTGCTAACTGTAACTTTGGATAAGTACTTGTCCATCTGTGCCTCAGTTTTCTCATCCATAAAATGTGAATAACAATAGTACCTACTTCATAGATCTGTCATATGAATTATAAATGAATTAATATATGTAAAGAGACTGGCACAATACCTCGCACATTATAAGGACTATTGTAGAAGTCCTTGTTTTGTGTAGTCATGCAGTCATTCAGAGACTGTCTCCTAAGTTTTTCTTTTGTTGTTCTTAGATTCTTGTTCTGATGAGTGCTTGATGGGGTCTTTGAATAGTATGTTATTAAAAAGATACCATTATTTTTAGAAACTTGTGTTCACAATTTTATTTCATCTTTTTTGAGATCTCTGCCCACCTCATGCCAAAACATGTGTTAGAGTTATCAATCCCTTCTTCCTCACTTGTGGTTCCTGGAGAGAATTAAGTCCTAATTCCTTTTGGCAACCTTTTTATAAACAATCTCTCTCCTGTATATCTGCAGTGGTACTAGTTTTGTACCATTCTTCAGAGAATTGGGAAAATAGCCACTCAAATGATTTTTCTGTGGTCCAGGCGAGGAACCCCAAATGTTAGAGGACATATAAATCAGGCCATCTTGGCTGCTCTGTTTCATGTGGTAATGATAATGACAGTGGCTGCTTTCATCTATTTGCCAAGGTCTCTTTTGTATTTTTTTTTAAAATAGACTTTTTTCTTTAGAGCAGTTTTAGGTTCATGGTAAAATTAAGCAGAGGGTACAGAGATTTCCCACTATAATGTTTTAGTTTCTGTAGCTTTTGTCATTAAACATAAAGTATAGTACATAAATAAATATAGCATTTTAAAAATGATTAATCTTTAGGAAATTCCTTCCTACACTGAGATCTCTATTTTCTTCCGGACATTTTTTAAAAAAAAATTTTATCTTCCATACATTTTAAAGTTTTGATTTTCACAGTTAGGTCTGTAATACACCTGGAATTTATTTTTCCCTTTAATGTGATTTACAGTCTTATTTTTTTTTTCTTAAAGATTTTATTTATTTATTTGACAGAGAGAGATCACAAGTAGGCAGAGAGGCAGGCAGAGAGAGAGAGAGGAGGAAGCAGGCTCCCTGCTGAGAAAAGAGCCCGATGTGGGACTCGATCCCAGGACCCTGAGACCATGACCTGAGCCGAAGGCAGCGGCTTAACCCACTGAGCCACCCAGGCACCCCTACAGTCTTCTTTTTATTTTATTTTTTACCATATGGGTATGCCCAGCACATATACTGAATATTTAATTCTTTTTCCTTCCAGTCAATTTTTTTTTCCAAGTTCGTGTCAGACGGGTAATGTGCTGAGGTTGTAACAAGGTTTGAGGGGAGCTACATGTCACACAATGGTGTGAATACTCAGTCATCATGCTTATGAACTACAAAAGGATCCTCCTTCCAGTCAATTTTAATGTCATGTTTTCACATCATTATTTCTGTATATACTAGATCTCTGTCTAAATGCTCTTTTCTGTTCCCTCAATCTATTTTTCTATCCTTGTATCAATACCAAACTGTCTTTAATTATTTTAGTTTCCCTATAGTTCATAATACCTGGTCGGTTAAGTCCTTTTACGTTTTACTGTGCTGTTTCTTCTTCTTTTTTCTTCTAAATGTGTTTTAGAACCAGCTTGTCAGGCTTCTTGCAAAACCTTATTAGGATTTTAATTGGAATGTATAGATTAATTGGGAAAGAATTGACATCTTTATGATGTCACTCATCATTCACAAATATTTATGGAGTACCTCTTGTATACTGGGAACTGGGAAGATAGCAGTGAACAAAACTCACAAATACCTCCCAGCTAGTGGAGCTTATGTTGTAGTGGAAGGAAGTAGACCATGAGCAATATAATTTATTTAAATTATATGCTCTGTTATTCATAATAGCCCAAAACTGGGAGCAACCTAAATGTCCATCAAATATTTATCCATACAATGAATACTGCTCAGCAATAAAAAGGAAAGAAACTGCCTATACATGCAACAACTGAGACTAGATTTACAAAGCTAGATACAATAGATTATGTATGGTATGATTCCATTTATATGAAATTTCTACAAAAGGCAAAAACTGTTGTGACAGCAAATCATTGGTTGCCTGGGGCTTCAAATAGGAGTGAGGATTGACTGCAAAGGAGTATGAGGGAACTTTTCAGATAATGGAAGTGGTGTAAACTGGGTTGTGATGATGGTTGTACAATTGTATATTTGCTAAAACTTACTTAATTGTATACTTAAAATGGGCAAATTTTATGATACGTAAATCAAATTTTAGTCATGAGAGAAATTGAAGAAGACATAAAAAGATTGAAGAGCATTCCATGCTCATGGATTGGAAGAATAAACATTGTTAAAATGTTTGTACTGCCTAGAGCTATCTATACTTTCGGTGCCATCCTGATTCAAAATTCCACTGACATTTTTCAAAGAGCTAAAACACACAATCCTAAAATTTGTATGGAACCAGAAGAGACCCCAAATTGCTAAGGAAATGTTGAAAAAGAAAAAGCTGGGGGCATCACATTGCCTGATTTTAAGCTTTGCTATGAACTGTGATCACCAAGGCAGCATGGTACTGGCACAAAAATAGACACATAGACCAGTGGAACAGAGCAGAGAGCCCAGATATGGACCCTCAACTCTATGGTCAAATAATCTTTGACAAAGCAGGAAAAATATACAGTGGAAAAAAGACAGTCTCTTCAATAAATGGTGCTGGGAAAATTGGACAGCTATGTATAGAAGAGTGAAACTCGAACATTCTATTACACCATACACAAAGATAAATTCCAAATGGATAAAAGACCTCAACCTGAGGCAGGAATCTATCAAAATCCTAGAGGCGGAGCGCCTGGGTGGCTCAGTGGCTGTGGAGAAGGGAACCCTCTTACACTGTTGTTGGGAATGCAAGTTGATACAGCCACTTGGGAAAACAGTGTGGAGATTCCTTAAGAAATTAAAAATAGACCTACCCTATGACCCTACCATTGCACTACTGGGTATTTACCCCAAAGATACAGATGTAGTGAAAAGAAGAGCCGTTTGTACCCCAGTGTTCATAGCAGCAATGGCCACAGTCGCCAAACTATGGAAAGAACCAGGATGCCCTTCAATGGACAAATGGATAAAGAAGATATGGTCCGTGTATTATGCCTCTATCAGAAAGGATGAATACCCAATTTCTATATCAACATGGATGATACTGGAAGAGATTATGCTGAGTGAAATAAATCAAGCAGAGAAAGTCAATTATATGGTTTCACTTATGGAGCATAAGGAATAACATGGAGGACATTGGGATATGGAGAGGAGAAGTGAGTTGGGGGAAATCGGAGGGGGAGACAAACCATGAGAGACTGTGGACTCTGAGAACAAACTGAGGGTTTTGGAGGGGGTGGGGGATTGGGTGAGCCTGGTGGTGGGTATTATGGAGGGCATGTATTGCATGGAGCACTGGGTGTGGTGCATAAACAATGAATTTTGGAACACCGGGGGAAAAAAAAAAGAAACAATAAAAAAATAAAATAAAGCTGTTTAAAATAATTATTTTGTACCAATACAGATGAGCCTTGAAAACATGCTGAGTCACAAAGAAGTCAGTCATAGAAACCAGATGTTGTATGATTCAATTTATAACAACTATCCAGAATAGACAAAGCTTATCAAGATAGAAAGTAGATTGATGGTTGCCTGGGGTGATTGGGAGGGAAATAGAGAGTGACTTGCTACTGGGTATAGGGTTTATTTTTGGGGTGATTGAAAATGTTCTAAAAATAAATTGTGATGATTCCGTAACTCTCTGAAGGTACTAAAAGCCGTTGAATTGTACACTTTAAATGGGTGAGTTGTATAGTATGTTCATCTGAATAAAGCTGTTCTAGAAAAGGAATAAAACTACTGCTATATATGAAGGAGACTTAGGGGAGGGAGGCCTCACTGTGAGAAGGTTATAGTTGAGCAAAGACTTGAAAGAGATGAGGGTTTGAGCCATATGGATACCTGGGGAAGACCTTTTTCTAGGAAGAAGGGATAATCAATGGAAGATCCTGAGAAAGGAGCCTGTCTGGTATGTTTGAGGAGCAGCAGCAGGGCCAGAGTGACTGAGCAAGGGAGAGTGCAGTAGGAAATGAAGTTGGGAGTTGCAGGGCCATTGTGAGGGCTTTGGTATTTACAGTAAGGGAAATGGGGAATCAGTGCTGAATTTTGTATAGAGAAGTGACACATCTGACAGAGATTTTTTTTCAGTGGCTGCTGGGCTGAAAATAAACTGTAGGTAGCCTGGGTAGAAGCAGGGAAACCAGCTAGAAGGCAGAAATCCAATAGAGAGAATGGTGACTTGGACCAAAGTTGAGGAAAAAAGTGGTCAGATTTTGAATATGTTTTGAAGGAAGAAGCAATAAAATTTGCTGACAGATTGGAGATGAGATGTGAGAGAAAGAAAAGAGTCAAAGAACATGCTAGATTTTTTGGCCATAGAAATTAAGAGGGAGGGCGCCTGGGTGGCTCAGTGGGTTAAGCTGCTGCCTTTGGCTCAGGTCATGATCTCGGGGTCCCGGGATCGAGTCCCACATCGGGCTCTCTGCTCAGCAGGGAGCCTGCTTCCTCCTCTCTCTCTCTCTGCCTGCCTCTCTGCCTACTTGTGATCTCTGTCTGTCAAATAAATAAAACCTTTAAAAAAAAAAAAAAAGAAATTAAGAGGGAGAAGATTGAGGATAAAGCGGATTTGGGGGGGAGGAAATACCAAGAGTTCTGTTTTTGACATGTTCGAGAAGCTCATCAGACATCCAAAGATAGGTTTGAGTAAGCAAATTGGATTTTTAAAATCTGGAGTCTAGGGAGGAAATCCTGAAGTAAAGACAGTATTTAAAGCTGGGATATCTCCAATCTGCCAACACAATATATTTAATAAGACTTTGTATTCCCTTAAGATGGGGTTTTAAAAATTGTTAACCTTCCCCACTCTCCAAAGATAATAAATGTTAATACTCTTGTATTTCAGGATCTGCAAGATGAAGTTCAAAGGGAGAATACTAATCTACAAAAACTCCAGGCCCAGAAACAGCACGTACAGGAACTCCTTGATGGACTGGATGAGCAGAAATCCCAGCTGGAGGAGCAACTGAAGGAAGTTAGAAAGAAATGCGCTGAGGAGGCCCAGCTGGTAAAGTCTAGGGTGGAAACATTCTTCGCTTGTTGTTGCTGCTTTTGTTGTTAGGTAGCAATCTAGTCAACAGTTGGGGCACATAAAGGAGTTGGAGCACTGTTCATCCAGAAACTACAGGTCCTCTTTTGGGGAATGGGGCACTTCCTGTACTGCTTTTCCAGATTTTAACTGACTGAGCCACCCAGGCACCCTGATTATTTTCCAAATTTTAGCTGAAAGTGTGGTACCTATGCCTTCAAGTCCCTCTATTTATTTCCTAATTGCCCTTTTCTACCAAAAATACATACTTTAAAAAAAAAAAAAACCCAAACCCAAACCCCACCAAAATAGTAAACTGAACAAATAAACATATTTGCATTATGGAGCATTTTAATGACAACTCTTTTTTTTTTTTTTTTTAAATCCCCCTTGTCATTACTCCCATGTTACAGATCTCATCCCTGAAAGCTGAATTAACTAGTCAAGAATCGCAGATCTCTACTTATGAGGAAGAGCTGGCTAAAGCTAGGGAAGAGCTTAGTCGCCTACAGCAAGAAACAGCAGAATTGGAGGAGAGTGTGGAGTCAGGGAAGGCTCAGCTAGGACCTCTTCAGCAGCACCTGCAAGATTCACAACAGGAAATCAGTTCAGTAAGTCTTTGTGGCAATGAGACATGCTCAAATGGGGCTTCACCATATCCTCTTAGTAAATAATACTTTCTCAATTTGTGTTCTTTCCTCTATGCCAAGTTTGGTTTTTTTTTATTCTTTTTATACAAGTAGGTTTCTTGTTGCCTGTCATAAGTTAAAATTGTCATACATCTTGTACATCTGGTTATTATCACTGGAGTCATGGCTAAGGGTATGGGTTTTGTAGATGTATGGTTTAGGTTCATGTTCTGGCTCTGCCACTTACTGCCTGAATTATGTTAGTATCAGATTCCTCATCTTTAAAATTGGAGAATTTTTTAAAAATTGGAGAATTTACAGTCCCTCTACCTTTTACGTCTGCTGTAAGGATTAAATGAAATAAATGTAAAGGATTAAACACTGTGAGACAGTTTAGCATTGTTTGGTACATAAATGCTCTCCAAGTGTTTGTTTTTATGTAACCTGCCCTCCTCAACCTTAGCTTATTTGGTGACCTTTATTATTTTAATTAGGGAATTGTTCTTTATATAGATAAAAATGCTTTGTTATGTGGGTCCACAGTATAGATCTTTTGCTTTGTCATTTCTAGGCTAACCTAAATGGAGAATAACATTTTATAGAATGATAGTAAGATGGTTAGGAGGAGAGAGATGGTGTAGCTCATCCCTTTCATTTCAAATTTGAACAAACTGAAGCCAAGGAAGGTTAGGCAACTTACTTACCTGTGGTTAACATTGCCTTTAAAAGAGCCACAGCCTAGAATCCAGATCTTCTAATATGTAGTCCCGTGTTCTCAGTTAATTATTATGGGTAACAAAGTCCTACCCCTTGTTAGGCTTTCTTCCCCGCCCCCCTCTTTTTTGTAAAAAGATTTATTTACTTATTTACTTCTTTATTTATTTATTTATTTGACAGACAGAGGTCTCAGGCAGAGAGGCAGGCAGAGACAGAGAGGGAGGGAAGCAGGCTCCCTGCTGAGCAGAGGACACCCCCCCCCCCAATATGGGGCTTGATCTCAGGCTCCATCTCAGGACCCGAGCCGAAGGCAGAGGCTTTAACCCACTGAGCCACCCAGGTGCCCCCTTTCTTCCCCTCTTTTATCTCACAGCTGAGCCTACTCCCTCATCTTGAAAAACATGGCTTAATTTCTTACTGCTTTACAGCATTTTCTGAACCCTGTCTATATTGGACTCTGCTTCTGTTGCAGCAATAGTAACATTTTCCCCTGCATATTTGTTTATGTGTCTGTCTCCCTCAGCAGACTGAGCTTTTTGGACTAGGAACATTTTTTTCTCTCTTATCATTTAGCACAGTTCTTATCCCAGTGTAGGTACTCAATAAACAGGTAACCCAAAAGAAGGCTGTCTTAGTGAGAATGCTACCAGCTGAATGAATATTCTTTTTTTTTTTTTTTTAAAGATTTTATTCATTTATTTGACAGACAGAGAAAGATCACAAGTAGGCAGAAAGGCAGGAAGGCGGGGTGGGGGGAGAGCAGACTCCCTGCTGAACACAGAGCCCGATACAGGGCTCCATTCCAGGACCCTGAGATCATGACCTGAGCTGAAGGCAGAGGCTTAACCCACTGAGCCACCCAGGCACCCATGAATGAATATTCTTTAAAATAATTTTCTTCTTTGAGTTTACTTAAAATATTTTTTATAAATGATTTACGTACCATAAGATTTATAAGTTTTAAGGATGCAATTCAATGATTTTCAGTAAACTTAGAATTGTTCAAACTTCACAATTCAGTTTTAGAACATTTCTGTCACTCCTGAAACACTCCTTGGACCCATTTGTAGTGAGTCCCAGCTTCTGCCCTTAGGTAACTACTCATCTGCTTTCTCCTTCTGTATGTTTGCCTTTTCTGAGCACTTAATGTAGATGAAATCAGACACTTTGTAGTCTTTTTCTTGAGGTTTCCTTCACAAGCATAATGTTTTTGAGACTCATCTGTTTTATAGCATGTATCAACACTGTATTTCATTGTATGTTTATAAAGTATTTTGTTTATTCTCTCACTGATTAATGGGCATTTGGAATCTTTCTATTCGTTGGCTATTACAAATAATGCTGCTATGAAAATTTGCATATAATTCTTTTTGTGGACATGTGTTTTCATTTTTGGGGAGTATGGAATAGTTGATTATATTGTGAAGTTATGTTTAAATTTTTTTTTTTTTTAACTTTAAATTGCCAAACTGTTGACCAAAGTCGCTATACCATTTCACATTCCCACTGGCAGTATATGAGGGTTCCGTTTCTTTCTTCACAATCTTACCAACACTTTTTTGTCCACCTAACTAATTTCAGTCATTCTAGTGGGTGTGAAGTGGTATCTCATAGTTTCTAATTTCTACTTTTCTAACAACTAGTAATACTGAGTATCTTTTCATGTGCTTATTACCCATTTGTATATCCTCTTGGATAAAATGTCTGTATAAATCTTTTTCCCATTAAAAAAAAGTATTGTCTAATTATTATTATAGAAGTTTTAAAAAATATTTCCTGGATATAAGTTCCTTATCAGATATTTGATTTGCAAATAATTTCTCCCAGTATCTGGCTTGTCTCTTTGTTTTTTGAAAGGGAATTTCTTTCAAAGGAAGGAACATAAATGAGAAAAGTAGAAAAGATTCTGGATATTATAAATTATCATTGAGAAAATAAAACAGTGTTTCTGAACAAGGAAAATAATCTCAGCAAACTATACTACGAAGTGTGCCAGATAATATTTGCTATCTGTGGAAGGAATTAATTTATATTCTTGCATCTGATCTCAAACCTCAAGAACAGACATACCAGGGGCACCTGGCTGGCTCAGTCAGTAACACATTTGACTCTTGATCTTGGGGTTGTAAGTTCAAGCCCCACATTGGGTGTAGAATTTATTTAGGAAAGTAAATAAATAAGTAAATAAATCAGCCACGGACACACACAAAAAAAGAATAAACATACTGATTTCTTACATTTGACTTAGTGACTTGTGTGTCTTTCCCACAGAGGGCAGTATTTTCCCATGGGCCTATTAAAAGATGAAGATCCAAACTGTAAATTACCCTGAAATTTTAATTGCTCTTTAAAGCTAAACTACAGCTTTTCTGAAAAAAGGTATAACTTAGGGAAATTTTCTGACTTGCCAAATTTTCATTTATACTTCTTACCTTATATTTATGGTAAGAAAAAGAAAAGAAAAAGAAAGAAAAATAAAGAACCTTTGGCTTTAATTCTATGTATCTTACTTACTCAGTATATACTGTTTTTATACAAATGTTTCTGGCATTGTGATAGTATATTGCATTTCTCTTGCACAGTTTGTGAAGAACTTGTGTTAGTTGTGTAATTTCTTTTTTCTATATCCTCCAAGTTTATGCAGAGACTAAGAAAGAAGACAGGCTAAGTGACAGATGTGTGAGAGGGCCAGGCGCAGAAGGCCCAGTTTTGTTCAAGATTTTATTGTCTCAGAAGTAACTATAAGAAATAGGTTGTCTTGACTAGTACTCCTTGATAAGCAAGTATTTCCACATACTGCTTCATCTATATAATGGTTATTATTTTAGTGTTAAGGTTTCAAATTTTAGACTGTAAAGGTTTAGTGGATATTGAAATTATTTTAATGGTCATGATAAAATTTTTTAAAAAAATGAATTAAGACAGGAGTGTTCTGGATTGTTCAGAGCTTTTGAGTCTTTGGTGCTGCTTACTACCAAAGTGTTCGTTATTTGGGACTCCATGAGCTGACCCAGCTTGACATACTGGTAACTAGAAGTGAATAAACATCATCTTACTGTTCTTCAAATGCATGTGGCCTGAGGTGTTAAGATCATTTTGTGAGCTTCATAGGTTCAGTCAGGGACAAGAAAAAAGTCAGAAGGGCCATGACTGGGAAAATAGGAGGTATTGCACAGCCCTAAAGCAGATGGACAAGAGGGGAGCTTTGCTTCTGGTCCCCACAGAAGACATCTCCCTGGCCAGTATAGTCAGTGATTGTGCCTAACTCAGTGAGAAACACTGCCTTATCCATAAAACCTAAAATTATTTTCTCCTTATAACGTAAAAGTGTTTCATACATGCACATTTTTTTTTCCTAATACACATTGCAAGTTTTTCATATATAAAAAAATTGAGTTAACTGTTGGTAGTAATGGAGTACTACACTATGTATATTTTTAAAATAGAAAGTGAAAAGTCTGACAGTTCTACTTCCTGGAGAAAAACAATATTTGCAGCATGGTATCTTTTTAGAATTCTGTTTGTACATGGATGCACCTCTCTGTGTGTGCCTGTGCATTCATACGTATTCCTATACAAGTTGTTTTTTTGTTTAGAAAAAATAAAGACATACTTTGTATACAAAAAATAAGAATGATATAAGACAGAATAGGAAAAATGATGGTGCATTACATGGAATAAGGATACATATTACTTCATGAAACTTTTTCACAACTGTATATACATATGTATGTGCATATAAATTATACATATGGATGAATGTGTCTAAATTGCACGTATGTGTTTATGTGTATATATACACACAGAAAGACCTAGCCAAATAAATACATGTATTTACTGGGTTAGGATATAAAATCTATTTCTTTCCATAAATTAATGTTAAAAAAATGTTTTATAAGCCAAACTTAATATCACTAGGAATATACAAGGCACATGCTGTGTATTACAGATATGTAGTATTTTGGATTGTTTACTAAAGACAATGCATTGTGATAGATACAAATGCTTACTGATATACATGGTTTAAATTTATAAGCACAATACTATGTCCATTCAGTAAACATAAATTAAGCACTATAGTATATACATCATTGTGGTAGATGTTGGCAGTACCAAGTTGATAGCAAAAGTTGTGGTTCCTACCCTCAAAGAGCTCAAGGTCTTTAGCTTTTTAAAAACAGAGTGAATTAATAGAAAAGAAACAGGGAAACTTAATTGGTACAATAGTGAGAAATGCAGTGTGCTAGGCACTTTTATACACATTGTCCATTATTGATACAAACCTTTACATTTTACAGAGTTCTTTCAGATATATCTTTGCCTCATTTAATCATCTGTGGAGAAAGGTCTTACTTTATGGATTAAGAAATAAAGGCTTGAGGAGGTTACTTTAACTAAGATCTCTTGACTAGAAGGTGACAGAGATTGACTGACATCTGTTTTCCCAGTTGAATATAGTGTTCTTTTCCCAGGTTATGGCCCTGAAAAGATCTGTGGAGAATTACAGATTCTAAAATGAGAAAGTTAAAAACCTTATGCAGAAAATAAGATTAGGGGAACTGAGCCTTGATTTATGAAATGTCCAGAAAACACAGCATGCTAATAAATAAAGGGAATTCCAATGTAATGAAAAAAAATATTTTATGAAAAATGGAAACTATTCAGTAAAATTCCATTCATTACTCTTTTTCACTAGGAAACATATTTTAATTTTGCCCTCTCTAAAGTTTTTTCCCTGCCTCTGGGCCCAATATTTTTCTTTTAATATATATTACAGTTTATTAAATTCTGCGTCTCTCTCCCTCTGTTGTTCCAGGAATATAAAGTCACTTGGATACTGGGACCCAAAATACTTTGTCCTTTATTTAACATGTTTAGAATAGCTTAGATTTTAGAGACCACTCCTAGCGCTCTAGCCCGTTAATAAATAATGCTGGAGCATAGGACAGTAGCTCCTTTAACCTTAGTCTTCACTCCTCTACTTCCCAATAGAATTATGGATGGCTCTAAATCCTTGTGTTCTTGTGTTCTCTCCCCGAACTTCCTTTTTTTTTTTTTTTACCCCCCCAGAGCTTCATCACAAAATCTTCTCTTGTTCTGTTACTTGCCATCTTTTCCCCAGTACCCTGACCCTTTTTCCGGTTATCCGTGAAGGATACCAAAATGTAAATATTTGAATCACAATTCTTGGAGCTTTAAAAAGATGTGCAAAAGCAAATCCATGTATACTGTAATGTCCAGAAGACTTACTGGGATGGATTACTGAAATCTCTCTAAATTGTGCTGCATTCCCAGAGGATTCTCCTTAATGGAAGCAGCTTATCTTTGAGTCTAAGGATGTAGCTCTTTTTATGTTTGTGTTCTTCTAGTAATAAATTGTGTTTTGTATTTCTACTTTGTGTTGACAGATGCAAATGAAGCTGATGGAAATGAAAGAGCTGGAAAACCATAATAATCAATTAAATTGGTGCAGTAGCCCACACAGCATTCTTATAAATGGTGCTACAGATTATTGCAGCCTTAGCACCAGCAGCAGTGAAACAGCTAACCTTAATGAGCATGCTGACAGCCAAGGCATGTTAGAGTCAGAGCCCATACACCAGGAGTCTCCAGTAAGTCTAATTGTTCTATAACCTTCATAATCAAGTTCAGAAGAAAAAAATTAATTCAGCTCAGAGTTTTTGTTGACATCATACTTAATATAAATATGGAACCTTGCCTCATCTGAGGACAGTTGATTTTTTTCCCCAGAGAGAAAGAGTAGGTACTCTGATCCGATAGTTCTGACACTTTTAACTAGTGTAAAAATGTGATTTTAACCAATCCGTTTGTTATAAAGCATGTTTTCAAAACAGTAGCTCTATAGATAGTAACTTTTTAAAACTTTTTTTTTTAAATCTTCTCACGCAAGGCTGAAAGTAATTCTTTATCTCATAATGTTGAGTACATTTATTTACTAGTTACTTAGAGAGCACACAGCAGTGCTGCTGTTATATGTGAGAGCTGCAGAGACAAAAGACTGTAACCCTGCCTTTAAGCAGCATACAGTCTAGCAGTGTAACACTGTGAAGGGCTGTGATAGTCAGGGAGGACAGCTTGGAGGAGCTCAAGATTGTATAGAGAAAGCTTTATAGGTGAGCTTCAGAATAAGAAGTGTTAAGCAAAGAAGAAGGTGGTATATTCCTGGCAGAGAAAACAGCATTTGCATAGGTATAAGATGGGAGAATCATGCTGAACAGGGTCATAAGAAGTTCTCAAAGGATCTCTTGTGATGGTGCGGGGAATATTAGTAGGAAATGACGCCCTCTCATAGTGGCTCCCTGCATTACCTCTTACATAAAATATAGATGTCTGCACCCCATTACAGACTTGCTGAGCTAGAGTTTCTGGGATGGTGCCACGTACCTGTATTTTTACAGAATATTCTGTGGGTGATTATGAGGAGCCCCCTGGATAAAAATGACTACTTTTAGGTCAGAAAGGGACAGAGAGTAAGAAATTTGGATTCATTTTGAAGCATTGGGAGGTTTATCTTACTGTGGTGAGTAGCCATTGAAGAATTTTAAGCAAGTTGTGACATAATTGCATTTACCTTTTAGAAAAATATAAAAAATGGATTTGAGAGTAGGACTGGATGCATGGAGATATGTTAAGAGACTATTGGAATGATCTGTGTGAGACTGTTTTAGCCTAAACTGAAGCAGTAATAGGAGGGATGATGAGAAGAATACAAGTGTGAGAGATACTAAAGACATAATATTAACAGACTTGATTTGTATTTAGGTGTTGCAGTCTTAGATACATTATACACTGTTCTTTTAAATACAAAAAGTTATCCTTCAAGGACATAGTGTGGTATGAAATGAAGATTTCCCCTGCCACTTCTTAAGCCCTATTACCTACTGGTCTAAATCCAGAAAGCAAGGGGAAGCCATTGAAGGACGTTTAAACATAAGAGCCCCAATCAGATATTTTAGATCTATTCCTTTAGCTACTACAAGAAGGACCAGTTGGAAGGGCACATAGTGGAGGCAAGAAGGCAGTTAGAAGGTTACTCCGGAGCAGAAGGATGGTACTGTAAATGGATAATAGTGACAATGAGGAAAGAAAGGAATGGATCTGAGAAGGAAGTAGGAGGTGAACTCAGCAAGACTTGGAGGCTAGCTGGGAAATGACACGAGGGAAGTGGTTAAGTGGTTTTAAGTTTTCTGGCCTGAGTGACTTTGATGCTTAATGATACTGTTTTCCTAAGAAGGATTTTAAGAGAAGAACTCATTTAATGAATACATTCTGCTTGTCTTCTGTATTTTTAGCAATTTTTTGTTATCCTTTGTCAGTTTCCTCTGCCAAGTAGAAAATACATCTTTAGTCCATATAACGTTAATATTTTGTAGGCAAGAAGTAGTCCTGAAATACTGCCTTCTGGTGTGACTGATGATAATGAAGTGGCAACTACAGCTGTTCATGAGAAAGTTTGTCCTGAATTTAATAGTGACAGACATTCAAAAGAGGTAAAAATAATTTTATATGTAAATGTTCTTGTTACAGATTTTCCTAGATGGGTTATACACTGTTTTAGGCTAAGGAAAGAAAAATGTATTAAGTGAACTTTATGACTACAGAAATATTTGTTATTTTTTTCAAAGCATGTTATTTTATTTTAAAATGTTACATCTTATAACTGGTTTCTAAAATAATACTTTTTGATTTAAAATTATTTTTAGGGAGATCCATTTAATGTAGAATCAAGTTCACTGACAGATCCTGTTGCAGATACAAACTTGGATTTTTTCCAGTCTGATCCTTTTGTTGGCAGTAAGTACTCTTATTTTTATATTATGGATTTACCAAAAAAAAAGTCTTTTTCATGTAACTATATAGGAATTAGGGCTCAGTTTTAAGATCCTACTTGTTAACAGCAAAAGCAGAGGGGTGTAGAGATGTGATATGCTTATATTTGCTGGTATTTGTCCTCATCAGGCAACAAACTCCTGGGATGGAGCCCCTGATTAAGAACATGTTTCTTCTTCAGAATAAGGACCAAAAGAAAGGTATTATGGACCAGGAGAGGAGACTAGGTACTCTTAAGTCAACCAGCAATTTTTTACCAGAGTGCCAACACCATGCTTTTAAAACAGTGGAATCTATAGCAGTTAGAACCTAGATCCCTGCCCTTAAGGTGCCTATAGTCTTTTTGAAGAAATAGGAGTTTAGTGAATTGAAATACCTGATGTCAGTGTAAACTATATTAAATACCACTGGTGTCAAAACTCTTTTTGCATTTTGTTGATTCCAAATCAGTTTGTGAAACTGATTGTCAGTTTATGACAGTTTTTTTTTCTCTAAGTTTTATTTTTTTCTCTAAGTTTTATTTACATTTCAGTATAATATTTGTTTCAGGATTAGAATTTAGTGATTCATCACTTAAATACAACACCTGGTGCTTGTCACAAGAAGTGCCCTCCTTAATGTCCATCACCCATTTAATATTCCCCCCACCCCACCTCCCCTCTGATAACCACCAGTTTCTTCTCTGTAGTTGAGTCTGTTTCTTGGTTTGTTGCCTCTTTCTCTTTTCCCCCCAGGATCATTTGTTTTGTTTCTTAAATTCCACATATGAGTGAAATCATGTGGTATTTGTCTTTCTCTGACTTATTTCACTTAGCGTAATAAACTTGGCTATTGTAGATAATGCTGCTGTAAGCATTGAGGTGCATGTATCCCTTCACATTAGTATTTTTGTATTCTTTGGGTAAATTCCTAGTAGTGCAGTTGCTTGATCATAGGGTAGTTCTATTTTTAACTTTTTGAGGAACCTCCATACTGTTTTCCTGAGTGGCTGTACCAGTTTGCTTTCCCACCAGCAGTGCAAGAGGGTTCCCCTTTTCTGAATCCTTGTCAACACCTGTTGTTTCTTGTGTTGTTAATTTTAGCCATTCTGACAGGTGTGAAGCATTATCTCATTGTAGTTTTGATGTGCACTTCCATGATGATGAGTGATGTTGAACATCTTTTTACATGTCTTTTGGCCATCTCTGTATCTTCTTTGGAAAAATGTCTATTCATGTCTTGCCCACTTTTTTTTTTTTTTTTAAGATTTTATTTATTTGAGAGAGAGAGTGATTGAGAGTATTGGTGGGGAGGTGCAGAAGGAGAAGCCAACTCCCTGCTGAGGATGAAGCCCTATGTAGGGCTTGATCCCAGGACCCTGAGATCATGACGTAAGCCAAAGTCAGGTGCTTAACTGATTGAGCCACTCAGGAATCCCTGCCCACTTTTTAATTGGATTATTTGATTTTTTGGGTGTTGAGTTTTATAAGTTCTTTGTATATTTTGGATACTAACCCCTTACTGGGTATGTCCTTTGCAAATACCTTTTGTGGAGCATCTTTCTATGTCCTTATTGGGCATTTGTATAACTTCTGTGGAGAAATGTTCATTCAAAGAACTTGACCATTTTTTATTGTTCATCTTTTTGTTGACTTATAAAAGTTCTTCATATATTCTGAATACAAGTCCCTAATCAAATATGTGATTTGCAAATATTTTCTTGTATTTTGCATTGTCTTAATTTTGATGAAGTCTATATTTTCTTTTGTCACTTGTGCTTTTCATATCATGTCTAAGATCCAAAGTCATGAAGATTTACTCTTAGGTTTTCTTCTAAGAGTTTTATAGTTTTAGCTATTACATTTAGATCTTTGATCTATTTTTGGTTAATTTTGGACTACGGTATGAGTAGGGGGTTTAGCTTTTTTCTTTTGTATGTGGATATCCAGTTGTCCCAGCACCATTTGTTGAAAAGATTATGTTTGACCTATAGAACTGTCTTGGCACTCTTGTCAAAAATCAAATGACCATAAATGTAAGGGTTTATTTCTGAACTCTATAGTTCTAGAATTATTTTTTGCTTCAATAAGGCTGAGTGTCTTTGTTTCTGGAGTAGTGATGGTAATACCCATTCAGAATTCTATGAAGAGCAGAGAATTCTGTTAGTAAAATTATTGCTGTTGTGCCTGTCTTTTCCCTTCTATTTGTAACCTCAGCTGGTGATCAGGGGGTAAGTATAGTTGGCTCCAGTTGAAATTTGCTTCTTCTGGGATGCCTGGGCTCAGCCAGTTAAGCATCTGCCTTTGGCTCAGGTCATGATCCCAGAGTCCTGGGAGTCAGCCCTACATCAGGCTCCCTGCTCGGTGGAGAGTCTGCTTCTCCCTCTGCCCCTCTCCCTGCTCGTGCACGCACTCTCTCTCTCTCATAAACAAATTAAATCTTAAAAAAAAAAAAATAGGAGTCATTAGAAGAAAATTGCTTCATTTATGAGGTATGTTGATGTTCTGCCTTGACTCTTTATTATTTTAAATGTTTCCTAAAAATGCATGGCATTTAGTGTTTTATCTACTTTGAGGTAGAGCTAACCAAACAGACTTTGCTTTATAAATTTTGCTTCTGTTTAAAGTTACCTTTAAGTAGTGATGTCCCTACAGTAAATATTGTTATTGTGATTTCTGCTTATTTATTTTGTCACAGGTGATCCTTTCAAAGATGATCCTTTTGGAAAAATTGGTATGTATATTATTGAGGTCCAACTTAGCTGTAATTTCATTCTGTTTAATTATAAACTTGTGTTATATTTAGAAATGAAGGATCAAAATAAGGTAGTTATAGGAAGTAGACTTGCTTTTTATTCAGTTTTTAAACTGATAAAAGGCCCCACTAAAGGTTGTATGTGCCTGGCATTTTCAGAGAGAAATTGGTAGATTCTTGTCAATTTGCTTAATTAACTATTAGCTTTATTATTTAAATTACATTAGTGTTTATATTTTGATACTTTTAATAATATTTAGACTGATTTTTCCTTGTTAGCCAAGGAGTAGATGAGTATAGTGATCTATACTACTTCAGTGTTTAGAACATTTTGTTTTCCTAAGATTATAGCATATGAATGGGGGGGAAGGAAATATCTTAAAGAATTACTAAATCTCAAGCTTGATAAGGTACTCTTTACCTTAAGGTAAAAGGTACACTGGTCTTGTGTACCATTTGTTATGCTTCTCAAACCTGTTCCAAAATAAGTTTATTAGGGGAGAGACTATCTTTTCACAAAATCACAAAGGAATTTGTGATTTCTCTTCCCCTAAAATTAGAATCACTAGTTTAAGGGAATTATTTCAACCTAGCATACAAGTAATCTTTCTGTAATAAGTATTAGAATTATTGATTTGCTTTGGGTGAATGATGAGCAAGTAGGAAAAAGAATATTAATTAAAGCTGTTTTAGGTACAACTGTTTTTTTATGGTCAATAATCATAATGCCAAATACCTAATTTAGATTCTGCAGAAGTTCAACATGTCTTTTAATTAAGGCAGTTATTATACTTTCAGGTGATAGGAAATTTAGTGTAGTAGTTTTCAGTCTTTCATATATGTGCTGTATTTTCTTAGATCCATTTGGAGGTGATCCTTTCAAAGGTTCAGATCCATTTGCATCTGACTGTTTCTTCAAGCAGTCTTCTGCTGACCCTTTTGCCACTTCAAGTACTGACCCTTTCAGTGCAGCCAGCAATAGCAGTAATACTTCGGTAAGTAGAAGGGTTAAAAACTGTTACATGGATAACAGTCGTCCTTGGTGAGTTTCTTGAAATATACAGTAATCAAAGGATCCTCTTTTAGATTACTTTTGATGGGCTGTGTGAAAATGTCAGTCTCATGCAGTCCGTCCAGTTTTTGGTTCAGACTGGCATTTCACAGCTTTATCTGCCCCTGTAATTAGCTGGACTAGCTTAATTTCATCTAAAAATCAAGTCCATCCTTAATAAGGATCAAATATTATCCAATTGACATATATAAAATAAATTGTTCGAAATCCATTAACCAGTCTTTAAAGCTTTTTAGAAATGTGTGCTATGCATTACTGAAATAATGAAAATCAACCTAAAAATAGCATTGATGTTTTAGAAAGATAAAATCACTTATAGACACATTTTATATATATTTAATAACACATACATGTTAATCTTGTAGAGAAATACAAATTCCTACTAAATGTCAGACTCTCTTTTGTGATCTTCACAACCTTGCAAAGTAGGTATTGGTAGCCCTGTTTTAACAGTAAGAACACTGGGACTTGGAAGTAACAAAGGTCATACGGCTAAGTGCTTTATCGTCTGGAGGCTTTAAAAGAAAATATATTGTGGAAATTTAAACATACCCAAAATAGAGTAATATAATGAGATATTTTAAGAAACCTCCACGTAAGGATGTCTGGGTGGCTCAGTTGGTTAAGCAACTGCCTTCCTCTCAGGTCATGATCCCAGGGTCTTGGTATTGAGTCCCTCATGGGGCTCCTTGCCCAGCGGGGAGCCTGCTTCTCCCTCTGCCTGTTCTGCCTTCTCTGGCTGCCACTGCCCCTGCTTGGGCTCTCTCTCTTTCTCTCTAAAAAAGAAATAAAATCTTTAAAAAAAAAAAAGAAAGAAAGAAAGAAAGAAATCTCCATGTATCCGTCACCCAATTTCAATAATTATGAATGGTTTTAGAATTTGTTTGTTTTATTTTTTATTTAGAGGCTTATTTTTTTAATTAACACATAATGGATTATTTGCCCCAGGGGTACAGGTCTGGTGAATCATCACTCTTACACAACTGACAGGGCTCACCATAGCACATACCCTCCCCAGTGTCCATAACCCAGCCACCCTATTCCTCCTCTCCCCAGTCCCCAGCAACCTTCAGTTTGTTTACTGAGATTAAGAGTCTCTTACTGTTTGTCTCCCTCCCCAGCCCCATCTTGTTTCATTTTTTCCCTCCCTGTCCCCCTGCCCTGCCTTTCGAATTCCTCATATCAGAGAGATCATAGATAATTGTCTTTTAGAGGATTATTTCGTTAAGCAGGATGTTTCACCCAGACAAGAAAAATTGATGGAGCAATTTGAAGCAAAAATTTTGTCTTCTAATTCTCTTAGATTAAGAATACTCCCTTAAAAGATGGAGCACCGGGGTGTCTCAATGGGTTAAAGCCTCTGCCTTCCGCTCAGGTCATGATCCCGGGGTCCTGGGATCGAGTCCTACATTGGACTCTCTGCTCATCGAGGAGCCTGCTTCCTCCTCTCTCTCTCTGCCTGCCGCTCCGCCTACTCGTGATATCTCTTTCTTTCAAATAAATAAATAAAATCTTTAAAAAAAAATACTCCCCTAAAAGAGTAATTGATTCTTTTAAAGTTAATAAATTCTGATATTCTTTAATTGCTTTCCTACTGTGCTCAGTAAAGAGCTATTTGGCCAACAGCTGGTATTTTCCATTGATATAAAAGTGAGCAAGTGCCTCTGTAACTGAGTATTTGTGGTTTCCACAGGCTACTGGATACTCTGTTTTCCTATACTTAGTTTGCAGCGTGGACCCATTTGCCAAATTCTTCTAAAATTGTCTGCAACCTGAATTTTTTTCCTGTTACCTTATTCTAGTCTCTCATTCTCCACTTTTATCTTTAAAGAGCAAGAAAACCAAAGTAGCTCTTCCTAATTTAAAAGTAAAACAAATTTCTGCTGTTCCTCTTGCCTGATGAAAATTCTCCACCATTTGTCCTATTTACTTTTTCTCTTTCCTCCCCAGTTTTTGAAAGCTGTTTTGCCCTTGCTGACTGCTCAGGATTTCTCCATTAAAAACAAAACAAAAAACCAAATTGGCAGTATAACAATAGCTTTGCTTATCTCCTCTCTTCTGTGTACCAGGCATGGTGCTAAGCTCTGTTCATGTGTTACCCATCTCATCTTCACACTATTTCTGTGAAACTCTTGTTACCATTCTCATTTTAAAGATAAGGTTAAATGATAGTAAGTTAGTAAGTGGTAGAACTGAATTCAAACCTTCATTTATCTGACCAAAATCTAAGTCCTATAGTCCAAGATTTAAACTTAATTCTTCCCAGCTACAGAGCCCATATGTATTGTGATCTTCCTTCTTTTCAAACAGGCATCTGATTATGTTTCTAGATCTGAATCTCTCCCCTAAAGTCTTTCCTATTTCCCTCAAGGCTAGTCTCTGCTTTCAGAGGGACATAGTTTAAAAAACCAAAGTGAAACAAAACAACTATTTCTTACTTTCCTAGCTAGTGTATGATAGCTAATGTGGGTAGATAGATAGTTAGTGTGGGTACTAAGTCATACAGTCAGAGTGGGGAGTAGATGGCTAATATGGAAGAGAGAGAATTTCAATAATAAATTTGGTGACCTTGGAGGATTTTGGAACCTTTATTCTATAAAATACTATCTGAATTATAGTTATGAAAATTACTTTTGTGTATTAAATTGCCTAATTATCAAACTGAAGATGACATAGTGTCTAATGGCCTCATTCTTTCAAAGGCTATGCAGTCCGTCCTGTTCCCCCCTGCTGTCTCAATGATCTTTTAGGTGGTGACACAGTGTATTATGAGGAAGGAATAGAAATTAAACCTGACACTAAGGTAGGCCTGCTTTTTGTCTGTCTCTCTGTGATGGTGATTAAAATCTATAAGCTTTTGTTAAAAATCAGGCCTGTTAGGGGCACCTGGGTGGCTCAGTGGGTTAAAGCCTCTGCCTTCGGCTCAGTTCATGATCCCAGGGTCCTGGGATCGAGCCCCACATCGGGTTCTCTGCTCCATTTGATGTTCAATTCTAATAACCAATTTCTTAATGATTAGAAATAGAGCCTATAATACAGATGACATTGATAGCCATGAGTCAGAGGAGATACAGGTTCCCAAACGCTTTTTATGCCCATTTCATGTAACTGTCTGCTAAGGCTTTCATTGGCCTCTTAAGAGGGCCTGATACCAGAAAGAGAAAATTCACTTTTCTTCCTAGGTATATAATTTGTTTGACTATGATTAAAAACCAAAATAAGTTGGGAAAATAGTTCTGTAGTGGAACTCTTTGGCTTCTGGTAAGGAAAACAGTTCTGTAGTGGAACTCTTTGGCTTCTGGTAAAGTCCTCACTCTAGCCACTCACCCTTGCCACTTGGTCCAGATTCTTAAGTGGTTTATTATTGAAAGTAGCAGGATCTTTTTAGCAGAGCTCCCTGCCTTCCTCGCTCCCTTCTTTCTTCCCTCTTTTCCTCCCCTCCACTTCTCTCCATGCCCCCACCCCCATCTTCCTCTGGAGTACTGTGTATGTTCCTCTGATGGGCAGAATGCTGTAACTAGAAAGTCAATCTGGCATTTTCTGATACTAAGTACTAGGATATTTTAAGAGTTAGAATAGTATGCATCCTAAATACAGCATGTCATCCTGGAATAGCAGAAGGACCTTAATTAAAAAACCGGTGAATTCCAAATAATGCCTATAGTTTACAGTTTTGTACCAGTGTTAATTCCTTAGTTTTAATAGATGTACTGTGATTATGTGAGGTACTAACATTAGAGGAACCTGGGTGAAGGATATATGAGAACTCTATGTATTATCTTTACAACTGTTCTAGAAACCTAAAATTACTTCAATACAAAAAGTTAAAACAGTGTGTATCTGTACTAGTAGCAAAATAATGAAGAAAAAAGATGAATGCCACCAAAGTCAGGGTAGTAATCACCTCTACAGAGGGGGGATGGGATTGTTTTTAGAGAGGGGCACATGAAGACTTACCAGGTGTTGGCAGTTTCTTGAAAGGTGATAACAAAGGAGTTCATTTGATAGTTACTTGTTAAACCATATGTGTTTCATATACTATATTGAATGGCTATTATATTACCCAATAAAAGATTAGAAAATGGTATGTGTCATTTAGTTTAATAAGATTGCAAATCATTAGGGGAAGCATTAATTCCTAATGTCTTGTATTTTTTTCCTTTTTTTTTTTTTTTTAAAGATTTTATTTATTTATTTGACAGAGAGATCACAAGTAGGGGGGGTGTGGGTAGGGAAGCAGGCTCCCTGCTGAGCAGAGAGCCTGATGCAGGGCTCTATCCCAAGACCCTGAGATCATGACCTGAGCTGAAGGCAGAGGCCCCGCCCACTGAGCCACCCAGGTGCCCCAATGCCTTGTATTTCTTAATTAAGATTTTGTAAAGAATATTTTCTTTGGTGTGGCCATGAGGTTTCAGCTATGAAATATCGCCTCTCTTAGTCATGATTTTGTGCAATTTGTTTAGGTAGAAACATTGAAGCACAACGATCCTTTTGCTCCTGGTGGAACAGTTGTTGTTGCAGCGAGTGATTCAGGTAAGGAAATAATTGATCAGTTTATTTGAATAGTAAGTGTTACCCTTTTCTTTAAGCTTCTTTTTCTGGTTTCCAAATATAATTGTCCTACTTACTTACTTAAGGCTGTAAAATTATTGCATAGTTACAGCAAGTTGTAATCTACCAGTAATGATGGCAGTTGTTGGCATATCACTCTCTAATTTTCTTATCATTTATTTATCTCGTTTATTATTCATGTTAAAGATCTTACAAGAGGGGAGTGGGAGACAGGTTTCCAGTTATAGAATGAATAAATCATGGGAATGAAAGGTACAGTATGGGAAATACAGTCAATGGTCTTATAAATTTGTGTTGTATGGGGACAGATGGTAGCTATGCTCATGGGAAGCTTATTTATAAACTTGTCACATCACTATGTTGTACACCTGAAACGAATGTAACATTGTGTCTCAGCTATAC
The DNA here is from genome assembly GCF_020171115.1 of Neogale vison. NCBI lineage: Eukaryota > Metazoa > Chordata > Mammalia > Carnivora > Mustelidae > Neogale > Neogale vison. Next base: position 41,285,894 of record NC_058092.1, on the reverse strand, counting down.
TTCATTTAAAAAAAAAAATCTTACTAGAATATGTACTCTAGCCAGTAAAGCCAATAAAAATTTTTTTTTCCTTGTTAAAAGGCAGTGTTTGGCATTTTGACAGTCAGCAATGATTCTTACAGATCTTGGCCTAAACTTATAGATTGCTTCTAGTAGGTAATAATGATAGCTCTACAAGTAGTGGGTGAGATCTTTTAATAACACAGAGAAAATTGAAATGTTACTCTGGCATCCAGTCTTTAGGCTTTATTTATGGCAGTTAATTTTCCATTTATCCTTTTAAGTAATATTTCCATTTTAAAGATCAGAATACTGAGGACAGGAACTTTAAGTAACTTGATAAAATTATACAGTTTACTAGATTTGAACCAGTTGAAGCTGAAATTCAAACCAAAGTCTGACAGTCTAAAAGCTTCTGTAATTTTCTCACTATCCATTTAAAAATAAAACAGACCAGCTATTGTGTGGGAGAGCAGGGAATCAGAGGGAAGCAGACTCAAACATGTGAATACCTCAGGTATCATGCTGATAACAGGATTCCTTATTTTTCCAGATGTAAATAGGGTGAGTTATTCAGTACACAAATTTGCTGATATGATAAGTTGAGGATTATGAGCATAGAGAATGATTTGTAGAAATGCCCTCACAATTTAAATGTTTGGTATTGTACAAATTAAAACAAGATGAGATTTAGCAGTGTGAGTTTTTTTCAGGTTGAAATTTAACTTCCAATATGAGTAACAAAAGGAATTGAGTATAAAAAGCAGATATGTAGAAAACCAGATTTAACGTAGTGCTGGGTATTGATTTAAATCAAAACTTAGAACTAACAGCAAATAAGATTTCTAAAAGGCTTATTGTAGTAACAGTGGTTAAATTAATAGAGTTTTAAAATACATGTGCTTTTTTTAGACTCTCATTATTGAGCTGGTGAATTAATATATAGCTAAGGATATTGTATGATTAGAAAGGATAAGCTAAGAAAATAAAATGAAAAGTTAAAATATTTATACAGGTGACCCTTGAACAATATGGGGTTTAGGGATGCTGTCCCTCCCCCAACATGCTGTTGCTTGTCTGTGTATAACCGTTGATTCCCCAAAACCTTTACTAATATCCTGATGTTGACTGGCAGCCTTACCAATAACATAAACAGTCAGTTAACACATATTTTGTATGTTATATGTATTCTTACAATAAAGTAAGCTAGAGAAAACAGTATTAAGAAAATCATAAGGAAGATACATTGATAGTACAGTGCTGCATTTATTGAGAAAAATCTGCATATAAATGACTCCACACACTCCATACCCATGTTGTTCGAGAGGGTCAACTGTAATTAACTCTTGACTGGAATGCTAAGAGCCATGGAAATTCATTAAAACTGCACAAATTTAAAGGAAAGGGAGATCACCTCCATTTAAGGTAAGTCATGAATGGTTTTAAAGCAGAAGATAGCTTTTGTTGTGTAACCATCACAAATCCAGTTTATCTACTTTTTCTTTTTTTGCTTGGACATTCCAAGAAAGTCCAATGTCATGAAGGTTTTCCCCTTCTAAAAGTTTTATAGCTTTAGGTCTTGCATTTAGTTCTTTGATGCATTTTGAGTTAATTTTTATATTTGTTGTAAAGTAAGAGTCCAACTTCATTCATTTAAGAGTGTATTTTCAGTTTTCCCACACCATTTGTTGAAAGGACTTGACCTTTCCCCATTGAATGGTCTTGGCATCCTTGTAGAAAATCATTTGTCTTTATACACAAGGGTTTATTTCTGGACTCTCTCTTCTGTTCTGCTGGTGTAAATGTCTGTCTTTGTGCCATACTGTTTGATTACTGTAACTTTGTAATAAGTTTTGAAATCAGTAAGTTTGATACCTATAACTTTGTTACTCTTTTTCAAAATTGTTTTGGCTATTCGCATTCCCTTGATATTCCATTTGAATGTTAGTGTGAATTTTCTATTTCTGCAAAATATGTCATTGGGATTTTGATAGGGATTGCTTTGAATCTGTAGATTGCTTTGGTTAGTATTAACGTCGTAACATTTTCCAATCCATGAAGTGTATTGTCTTTCCATTTAATTGTATCTTCTTTCATTTCTTTCTGAATGTTTTATAGTTGTCAGCTTACATGCCTTCCTTGGTTAAGTTAATTCTTGAGTATTTTATTCTTTTTCATGCTATTTTCAGTGAAATTGTTATCTTAATTTCTTTTCAGATTGTTCATTGTTCTATATAGACATGCTACAGATTTTTGTGCATTGATTTTGTATACTGCTACTTTGCTGTTTATTCTAAACAGGTTTTTTTTGGTGGTATTTTATGGTTTTCTACATGTCAGATCATGTTGTATACAACAGAGATAATTTTACTTCTTTCAGTTTGGATGCCTTTTTTTTTTCCTTGCCTAGTTGCACTGGTAGAACTTCTGTGATGAATTGGAGTAGTGAAAGTGGGTGTCATTGTCTTGTTACTGACTTTAGAGAAAAAATTTCAGTCTCTCACCATTGAACAGAATGTTCACTGTTGGCTTTTCATCTGTGGCCTTGATTATGTTGAAGTAGTTTTTTCTTTTTCTAGTTTGCTGAGTGTTTTTATCATGAAGATTGTTGAATTTTGTCACTTTTTCTGCTTCAATTAAGAGGATCATGTGGGTTTTTTCCTTTATTCTATTAATGGAATGTATTATATTGATTGATTTTCATATGTTGAACCATCCTTATATACAAATGAGAATCTGTATCGTCCTAGTCTGCCATTTAGCTAATGTCTTGATTTGAATGAGAATCTTAGAACCAAAAACTCTCTTAAAAAAGATTTATTTACTTGAAGGAGAGAAATGTATATGCACAAGTCGGGGGAGGGCCAGAGGGAGAAAATGTTCAGGCAGACTCCCTGCTGAGTGGAGCCCAATGTGGGACTCAATCTCATGACCCTGAGATCATGATCCAAAACCAAGAAGACACCCAGGCAACCAACTGGGACACCCAGGCACTCCCCCAAAACTCTTTTTAGTTGGATGGTCTACATATTAGTTGTGTCTGAGGCCGACTTATACAGATCTTCCACAGATTCAGAAATACCAGAGATCTGAACATTCTTTTTCATTTTTTTTTTAAAGCCACACACATAAGGTCATCCAAACTTAATTTTTGCATTTCCCTCATTTAATCTTTACAGTGGTTATAGAGATAGGTACTATTCGTTCTCATTTTAAGGATGAGGAAAATGAGACTTAGGTCAAGCATTTTGCCCACGGCTATAGTAATTGTTGCCATGCTCAGTGTCCAATCCATGTCTTATTTCAGAGCTCATTCTGTTAGTCACTCTATTAATGGTGCCTTTGCCTTATCTTCTCATCCAATCCTGATAATGTAAAAATGGTAGTAAGGTGATGCCACAGATTTTTTTTCTGTCAGACTTAACATTGCTGCCTTTGTTAGAGCTGGAAAGAATCTTACACATGCTATGGGCCAGAGTTTTCATATTATTTTTCACAAAACTAGCTTCCAGAGAGGTCTTCAGAGAGTTGGCAAATTATTGTTTCATGTTTAAGTATCTTTGAATTTTTAAAAACTGCAACAATTTAATTAAATGTATGCATTCATAAATGTTCCAAACCACGCTAACATATGATAGTGCATTGGTGCTTTAAAGTACTATCAGGTTAAGTGGTTTTTGTGCAGACCTCTGGATAAAAATTATTTTAAACTACTCAGGTTGCAAGCCTCTTGTTTAGAAATGCATGTAACTGGGGGTGCCTGGGTGGCTCAGTGGGTTAAAAAACAGTGGGTTAGAAATGCATATAACTACTTCTTTGGGTGAATTGTTTGTCAAATAGAGCAATTAAAACCAGCCTCAGAAGTAAGCTCAACTCCTGACTATAAACATTTGTGTTAATCAAAATTGCTTTGTTTTCACTGTCATTGTGGTAAGTAAATGATATAAATTTGAACACAGAATGATTTTAGAGTTGGGGTGCCTAAGTGGCTCAGTCAGGCAGCTGGCTCTTGGTTTCAGCTCAGGGCATGCTCTCAGGGTCTTGAGATCAAGCCCCTTGTTGGGTTTCACATCTGCTTGAGGATTCTCTCTCTCCCTCTGCCCCTCTCCCAAGTGCTCTCTCTCTCAAATAAATAGATAAATCTTAAAATGATTTTAGTGTTAATTTTTAAAGTCCCACTTACTTCTTTCATATATTGGAATTTCATTTAAGATTTGAAAACTATCATTTTCAAGCCTGATTTCCTAATATATGAAAGGAAAAGCTAAGCTCCAGAGCCACTACCAGTTTGCATCTCAATCCATGCCCATTGATTTTCCTCTGTGTTATCCTCCCTCTTTACTTAACCTACTATGTAAGTGGAAAAAAAAGAAAAAGAAATTCTTGGGAACGCAAAATTCATAAAGGGTACTGAGAGCATAGGGAATATAATCAGATGAAAAATGTTAAAAACATAAAGCATTTTAGTAAGAAACTTACAGAAAATCCATGAAAGACTCTTGGGGGTTGCCAGAGATAATTCCAGATTTCAGCCTTACTCTGCTCTTATTTCAACAACAACAAAAATAATTAGGAAAGAAGTGAGTTATTTGAAACAATCACAAGCAGTAACTTTGGAAATCATCGAGTATAGTAGCCTTTTGGCCTGAGAACCCCTTTACATTTTTAAAAATGCATGAAGACCCTCAAAGAGCTTTTGTTTGTATGGGTTATATCTGTCAGTATTTACCATATCAGTATTTACCATATTAGAAATTGAAACTAAAAGTTTTTTAATTCGTTTAAAAGCAGTGATAAGGGGCGCCTGGGTGGCTCAGTCTTTAAGCGTCTGCCTTTGGCTTAGGTCATGATTGCAGTGTCCTGGGATGGAGCACCACATCCGGCTCCCTGCTCTGCGGGAAGCCTGCTTTTTCCTCTCCCGCTTTTCCTGCTTGTGTTTCCTTTCTCACGGTTTCTCTCTCTGTTAAATAAAGAAATAAAATCTTAAAAAAAAAAAAAAAAGAGCAAAGATAATAAACCCATTATATATTAACATAAATAACATATTTAAGAAAAATCACTCCAAACAAAAAAAATAGTGACAAGTGCACATTGTTCATACATTTTTGCTAAGCTCTTTAAATATGTGCCTTAACAGAAGGTAGCTGAATTCTCATATATACTGCTGTTGCACTGTATTGTTTTGCTTGAAGTATGTGAAATGAAAAAGATCTGCTCTCACACAGATGTAGCTGGAAAAAGGAGAGATATTTCAATAACCTTTTTAGGTAATTGTGGATATTTATTTTTGATACTATACCATTTTTCAACATATATTAGTTTCTTTAAAGTTACTTACAATGTGGTACATGAAACTGTTATCAGTGACCTTTTCATGCTCTCTTACATTAAAATCCATTGGTTTTTCTTGGACTATGAATGGATTTTTTACCTATGTCTTACTTTGTAATTTGCATTGATCATTTGGGAAGTATTGGTTCACTGAGTTAGGTGTATCTTCCAAATGCTGATACATTTCATTATAAATATTTTTAAAATTACATTTATTAATATCACCGTCCATCTTACCAGAGTCTTTAAGTGTTGATATAATGTTAGGATTACAGGGCAGTTACAGCTTTCCAAGATTCCAGTTTTTACTTGAAAGCTTGAATTTTTATCACCTGCAACAAATACTGTCAGTTGTTTTCTTTAAAGTGACAACCTGACTGTTTGTTTTGGAGGAAATGTTGCCAAATACCCAAATCTGAATAACCATTGTTTATCTGATATTTCTTTGAATAAAAAGGGCATCCCATGAAAAAAGCAGCTAGTTCCACTTGTTTCGCATACCATTATGCAAGTGCTTTTCCTCCAGATAACTATCAAACTTTACTACTCAGCAGAAGCGGTTTGTATGTTATTTCCCATTTTGTTACTCAGAATTTTAAAAAGATATATACCTAGAGGCACTTGGGTGGCTCAGTCGGTTAAACATCCAACTGTTGGTTTTGGCTCAGATCGTGATCCTCAGAGTGAGAGCCCAGCTCTAACCGAGTTGGGCTCCGCGCTTAGGGCAATCTTCTTGAGATTATCTCTCCTTCTGCCCTTCCCATTTGTGTTCTCTCTCTCTAAAATAAATGAATAAATCTTAAAAAAAAATGTGTACCTAAGGGTTATGAGTTACTAAAACTAATAATTTTTATTGATTCATCAAGGACAGAAATTTTAAAGCACAACTGGCCTTTTTTCCCCCTGCAAGTTTGTGGTGGTGAAAAATACACTGTTTACCAACCAGTTTGGTGCTACTGCCTTGATTCACTATAAGACACTAGCAGTTTTATCGACATTGTTGCAAATATCAGCATGTTAAGAAATATAAATAACATCTTAATATTTGGAAGATAGTTTTGACTTTTCAAAAGGTCAGAAGAGGTCGTGGGGACCTCCGGGGTCCCTGGACCATACCTTGAGAACTTCTGATCTATTATGAACTAGATTTTCCCTGTTGCCCTGGTTTCTGATTCCTCAGGACAGCTTGCTCCCAGGAGGTATCTGGGACAGATACCTCCCTTTATTCAAAACCGGAGCAAGAGAATAATCTTAATGTCCTGGAGAAAAACTGAAGAATGGAGGCTATCTTTTTAGTTATAATTAGCCTCCATAACAAACAGAAGAAGAGCCTTCTGCTCTTCTCACAGTACACACTTTTTATTGTGGTGGTGTCCAGTTCTGTGCCTTCACCTTCAGCCTGTTTCCTAATGACTTCTAGGTTTAGTCTTCCAGTGTTGAACTCTCTCCTGAACCTCCAGTACCTTCAAGTTACCTGCTGGATATTTCCCCTTAGCTCACCAGTGAGGGGGAAATAATTTCCATTAAAATGGAAATAATCATCTTTTCCAATTATTCTGTCCTTTAAAGTATTAGTATATCTACTTTCTGTACTATTGATACTATTAGCCAGTTGTCTTAGACTTCTGTGCCATTCCTCACCTCCAGTAAATTGCCAAGTCCTGTTGTTTTACCCCCAAATAGACCCTGATTGTTCCTCCTTATACTCAGTTTTGTTTGGACCCTCATTTTGTTTTATGGGGACTGTGATATTAAGTTGCCTTCATTCTCTTTACCTGCCAAATTGTGATCTACATGACTGCCAGAATTGTCTTTCGTAACATTTGGTCATGTTACTAACCATAAATCTAAGTCACTATAACTGTGTTCCACACATATGTATGCATAAATTTTTAGTTATATATAACTAAACATTAGTTACTGTAATGTTTAATATATTATCTATATTATATTTATATGTATATATCTTAATGGTCTTTTACTTAATGTGTCACAGGTATATGTCTGAAAGTAAAGTTGTCCATCTTATGACATAGAAAACAGTACTAAACATCTTCTGAACAACCCATCCCTGTTAATAGTGTTCCCATCTACTTAGTTGCCCAAGCAGAGATTTTTGGGTCATCCTAAGCTGTATCCCTACTTTTCCACCCCAGAGCTTCTGGGACATAGCAGAGTCTCAACAGTTGAATGCTGAAGAAATGAATAAATGATTTGTCTCAAATCTGCTACATTATCATAAGATTTTTAATTGAATGGAAGCATAAACAGTCTAGAGAGAGGTTGTCATCATTAGCACATGGGTGCTTGAAGCCAAAAGCCTGAACTTTAAGATAAAGTTGCTAATTCCTTAGGTTTTCTTAGTCTCTATTTCCTAAACAATAAAATGAGGTTAATAATCATACTTCATGGATTTGTTGGATATATTAAATGAGATTATGTATGTTAAAATATTTATTGTGGTACCTATCACAGTTAAATAGTAGCTGCTGTTACTATTACTACCACTGTTTTTTAGTTTAATGGTTCCTAAATCCTGACTAATGTTACTTGTAATATACTCTTTAGTAGTTCCAAATCAAGTAGGGATATAAGAGAGAGAATGAGAATGAGAATGAAAATGATCATTGTTGCCGACTCTTTTCCTGGAAAGGGTTCTTTCCAGTCTAAGGTGATTTTCTCTTCTTTTCAGTTTTTAAATCCTTTGTTTCTGAAATGAAAGATGGACTCTTGTTTCAGTTCTTTTTAAGTTAAGCAGTTTTCTCTATGTTGTTGTTTTCTCTATGTGTGTTGGTTTTTAATGTATTTATTTAGTTTACTAAAAATAAAATCCCAACATCTAGAAACGACTGAGACTCAGAGAGGTGCCATTACCCCCCAAGGTCACAACCAGGACTTTTGCCCTCTTTACTCATAACTTCTGTATCCCTCTTCTTTTTCCCCAAGAAATAGTGTTTATCCAGCGGGGGGGAGGGGTGGAAGAAAGAAGAAGAAGATTAATCTCACAGGAGAAATACAAACTTTCAAAATAAACTAAAAACCTAAGAGTAAATTTTTGTTCTTAAATGTTAAGAGCAAGACAGAAGAAAGAGAAATTAAGGAGTCAATGCCGTTTACAGTTGCACCCAAAACATAAGATACCTAGGAATAAACCTAACCAAAGAGGCAAAAAATCTATACTCCAAAAACTATAAAGTACTCATGAAAGAAATTCAGGAAGACACAAAGAAATGGAAAAACGTTCCATGCTCATGGATTGAAAGAACAAATATTGTGAAAATGCTACCTAAAGCAATCTACACATTTAATGCAATCCCTATCAATATACCATCAATTTTTTTCCAAAGAAATGGAACAAATAATCCTAAAATTTACATAGAACCAGAAAAAACCCCGAATAACCAGAGGAATGTTGAAAAAGAAAACAAAAGTTGGTGGCATCACAATTCCAGACTTCAAGCTCTATTACAAAGCTGTAATCATCAAGGCAATATGGTACTGGCACAAAAACAGACACACAGATCAATGAACAGAATAGAGGGCCCAGAAAGACCCTAAACTCTATGGTCAACTAATCTTTGACAAAGCAGGAAAGAACGTTCAATGGAAAAAAGACAGTCTCTTCAACAAATGGTGCTGGGAAAATTGGTCAGCCACATGCAGAAAAATGAAATTGGACCATTTCCATATACCACACACAAAAATAGACTCAAAATGGATGGAAGACCTCAATGTGAGACAGGAATCCATCAAAATCCTTGAGGAGAACCCAAGCAGCAAACTCTTCCGACCTCAGCTGCAGTAACTTCTTCCTACGAACATTGCCGAAGATAAGGGAAGCAAGGGCAAAAATGAACTATTAGGACTTCATCAAGATCAAAAGGTTTTGCACACAAAGGAAACAGTCAACAAAATTAAAAGACAGCCGACAGAATGGGAGAAGATAATTCGCAAATGACGTATCAGGTAAGGGCTAGTATCCAAAATCTATAAAGAACTTATCAAACTCAACACCCAGAGAACAAATAATCCAATCAAGAAATGGGCAGAAGACAAGAACAGACATTTCTGCAAAGAGGACATCCACATGGCCAACCAGACACATGAAAAAGTGCTCCACGTCACTGGGCATCAGGGAAATACAAATTAAAACCACATTGAGATACCACCTCACACTAACCAGAATGGCTAAAATTAACAAGTCCAGGAATGACAGATGTTGGCGAGGATATGGAGAAAGGGGAACCCTCCAGCACTGTTGGTAGGAATGCAAACTGGTACAGCCACTCTGGAAAACAGTGTGGAGGTTCCTCAAAAAGGAAAATAGTTTTCCTTTTTGGAAAAGTTGAGAATAGCTACCTTACAAGCAATTGCGCTACTGGGTATTTACCCCAAAGATACAAATGTAGTGATCTGAAGGGGCACGTGCACCCAAATGTTTATAGCAGCAATGTCCACAATAGCCAAACTATGGAATACTGTGCAGCTATCAAAAGAAATTAAATCTTGCCATTTGCAGTGACATGGATGAAGCTATAGGGTTTTATGCTGAGTGAAGTAAGTTGATCAGAGAAAGACAGTTACCGTATGATCTCTCTGATATAAGGAATTTGAGAGGCAGGGGAGGGGGCTGTGGGGGGTAGGGAAGGAAAAAAAAAAAAGATGGGATTGAGAGGGAGACAAACCATAAGAGACTCTTAATCTCACAAAACAAACTGAGGGTCGCTGGGGGTTAAGGGGGGGTAGGGATAGAGTGGCTGGGTTATGGACATTGGGGAGGGTGTGTGCTTTGGTGAGTGCTGTGAAATGTGTAAGCCTGGTGATTCATAGACCTGTACCCCTGGGGCAAATAATACATTGTATGTTAATAAAAATAATTAAAAAGAAAAAAATGATAAATCGCTCCTGCTTCTGAAATTTAGTGATTATAATAGAAGGACATCAGATATTTTTAATACTTTGACTCACAGTAGGGTATTCTTAGCATTTTTATTCTTTGTGAGTAGACACGTTGCAGACTAAAAAAAAATGCCAAAGAAAGCAAATGTGAGTTATGCAGTTTCTACATATACTTTATTTTGTCTTGTAAAAGTTTTTTTTCTACTTCATTATAGATGAGATTAGTTCTGGTGCCGGAAGATTTTTTGCTTGGATTATATTACTGACTTCTAACTGAGGAGATGCAGAGTCTTTCCAACTCTTAATTAAAGCTTTATAACATCCTGAGGATTCAGAGGGGAACTTATGGTCTCCCCAGAGCATCTTTGACTCTCGTAGTAAAATGCCAAGCAGGTCTTCATTTTTACAGGCAGTGACTGTGGCTAAGCATGCAGATCTTTATATGTTTTATTATTCTTAGCCTCTGCCTTCTTTCATGTTTCTTCTCTAATTTTCTCTATTTCCACAAACTGTAGGCCATGATTGTCTCTTCAAGGCCACTTATTTTTTTCCTGGAAAAATATGTGTGCATGAGCAGGTGTGTATTTGTTTTATTTGTGTATAGTGTGTATATTTCTCTCTCTCCTCTCACCTCCTTTCTGTCCACAAGAAAGTAAAACCCTTTTTGGTAAGTCGTCTTGGCCTCTTTCATGTAAACCTAGCTGTTGCTTTTCCTTTACTCTCTTTGAACTTTAATACTTACTGTATAGCAGCTGTATACATATGTATCACTGAGGTAAGCTATGAGTTCCTTGAAGGAAGGTGTTGTGTCTTACTCTCCTCTAAATCCCTAGTACCTAGCCTTGATGTTTAGTAAATGTGAGTGGAAGAGTGGGTCAGTGGGTGAGTGAGTGAATGGGAGACCAGCTTGAGAAAATGGATTCTTTATTAATGACCAGTGCCTCAGATTATTGATGAGTTTCTTTTAAAGGTTTTCTATGAGTTTGAACTTGATTATCTGATGGCTTATGAATAGGTCATGGAGAAAAAAAACTTTCTTCCTTTTCCCAGGATTTTCTGGTTGGATACTTGTTCTTTGTTATTATCTGTGAGCCTTAAAACTGGTTTCTCTTATTTCTTGTTGGTCATCTGGTTATGCTAAGAAGTATTATGATATCTGTTTGGAAGATCCTTAATAAGCAGACAGCATATGTCCACCTTTTCTCTCAATATTTTCAAAGAATATGAGCATATCCTATTTACCAGACCATTTTTTGGCCTTTGAAGATACAGTAGTGAACAAAGCAAAGTTCTTGTCTTTATAGTGTTTATATGGGAAAGATAAGCAGTAAACAAATATGTAATATGTCAAGTACTGGTGAAGGCTATGAATTAAATCAGGTTAAGGGGATAAAAAAAGTAATATGCCTAAAATGTGGCCTTAAAGGAAAAAAATACCAGGAAAAAAGCTGTTAAAGAGGCATGCTAAAAAATTGATTAGGGTTATTTCTGACAGTGAAATTACAGATTTTTAAAATTATGCTTTTATCTAATTTTCTGAAGTCTTCATTGCCTTTATTCTTGGGGAGGAGAGGGTGCCATTGAGATCACATTTGCTTTAAAACCTTATTCTGATGGTGCATAGTCCCTTGTGATCAAAAGGAAGAAAGCCATCTACTGATTCCTCTGAATATTTCTGGAAATACTCAGCACATGGTCTGGATACTCCGTGAGTCCTTCCAGTCTCTGGACAGGCCTCTACTTTGTATCAGTATGGTCAATATCTGAGGAGGTTGTTGCCAAAGTCTTAATTCCCCAATTTGGGCAAAAGTGCTTTGTAATTTATTCAGGACACATTTCCCAGTGTTTATACTGGTGCTGAATTAGTCATTTATTCTGATGAAGAAAGTGTAGAAAAACTTCAGTAAAAGTACAAGTAGCATATTCTTTGTATATAAATGTCATGTATTTCATTAATGTTTTTCATAGTGTATACTTCACAGCATTTCAGTCAAACTTGACCTAACTCAACACTGTTGCCATGAGTGTTAGGACTTACTGTGAGAGCGGTGGCAGAGAAAAAGCATGAAGCAGAATTTTTAGTTCCTCCTGTGAAAGGAGCAAACTTCTCTTCCCTCAGCACCTTTCTACCAGTCAGGAGAGCATCTGTACCCTGGCTGGGCCTCAGCACAGAGCAGGAGAAAGGAAGGAAAGCCTGAAACAACACCCATGACTAGGCTGTGGGACTTGGATATGTAGTTATAAAAAAGCATCTTTTATGGCTAAAGCTGTAGAATTTCCTGTAACTCTGGACTTTTCAACATCCTCTTCAGGCTCAGAGTTGTTGGTCTATCTCTAAAGGACTAATTTGCATTATGTTTCTTCGTAGCCTCTTTACCTGCTTCCTCCACCTCATGACTGTCTTAATGACAGAGCAAGCAAAACTAATATATACCTTCTTGCCCCTCTTCAGTTTATGTCCATGGTATACTGATTTTTAGAGGTAAAGGCACACTTTACATATTTAAATGGGTATATGGGCACACTTTTGTTTTAAACTGGTTTGATGTAAAGATGAAGATTTGAAGAACAAGGAAAAATTTTCAGTTCCTCTTTGTTCTTTCTGACCCTTTCTCTTGCAGTTCTCTTTCCCTTTCTTCCTTTGTTTCTATTTTCCTATATCAAGTAACAATTCCTGTAAACATTCTTTGTTTATTGGTAGCCTTTATGCCTGAATAGGTGAAACCGTTCTCAAAGTAGATCCCTTCATTCCAGCCAAAAATGTTCAGCGTGATAGAAGAGATAACTTCTCTTGTCCGGAGCAGGTTAAAAAATTACTTTTGCAACTACTGTTCCTTCTGCCTGGAATATCTTTATCTTCCCCACCTGGATCTGTTCCTTATTTAAAAGACCTAGCTCAAATGGAGTAGTTTCTTTGATACTTTTTCTGATTCTCCCAGTTAGTGAGTCCTACCTACTACAGAGTTTTCATACCTTTCTAATAGCACATTTAAGATTGTTTTATTATTGTTTTTTAAGATGTCTCTCATTGGAGTCTGAAATTTTGGATGTGGGAACTGTATTTTCTTATTTTCTCAGCTCTGATATTCAAGAAATGTTTTTGACTGTTCTTCTTGGATAAGCCTTACTCAGTGTTTTTAAGGACTGCACAATCTAATGGTGGTGATATAGCAATCACAGATAACCATAGTACAAACTAGAATGCAGTTACTGCCACAAAGAAGAAAGAAATCACTTCTTGTTTTGGGAATTAGAGGTTTTCCCAGGCTTTGTGGATGAAGTGGTATTTAAAATGCACCCTGAAGGATAAGTGTGAAATGTGGAGTTAATGGAATCTACCTTTTCTTACTTCCTGATGACTTTATTAGAAATAGTTTCAGTGCAGGGGAATAATATTATTTGACATATATTCCAAAGCCTTAAACCAAGAGGTAATTTTCTCATTTTTATCTGAAATAATTCATCATTTGATTTATACAAAAGAACGTAAAAGAACGTATTATGTATGTGTGTCGCGGGTGGCTAAGTATCAATTTGTTCACGGGTCTTTATAGATTTAAGTCATAAATTCAGGAACTGATATTTAGGATTAGATCTTTTTCATTGTCTGAACGTTACCAACCAAAAAAGGACATGAAATTTTGATGTATTTCTGTCCTATGTTGCATGGATTTTCTTTATTCATTTTAGCCACAGATCCCTTTGCTTCTGTTTTTGGAAGTGAATCATTTGAAGATGGATTCGCTGACTTCAGCACATTGTCAAAGGTAACCTGCAGTGATTAGTGGGAGGATGAAATATTCTATGTTTCCACCAGTGGAGCAACCCTTCCTCCCAATTATATAACCCTTTCACAGACTTCTCAACTTGATGTCATTGTTGATTTCAGATAGAAATGATAGAAAAGATGTAATTAAAGTAGATATATTTCTATACATAAAGACTATGGTGATGATACAGGTCATTATAATTTTCTACTGACAGGTTAGCTCACCAACTTCATATTAAGAGTCTTCTGCCTTTTTAAACATATTTCTTCCAGTTGAACTAATTTATCCTCTATTGACTATCTGGGTCAGTAGATTTAAAATATGGGCATTCATGCCATCTTCTCTGCATTGATTACTTCATTTTATGTTCTGAGGCTGTTAGGGTTAGTGTTAAGATTATTAATACACATAGTCAAGCTCTGTATGCCTGCTATCTAATTTCCAGTGTAGCTGTAGGATTGATTTAGGCCAAAAGAGTAAAATTAGAGTATATGTGAAATTATCTATGTCATCTGTTCTCAGCTGGATGTTACTTCCCCCTCCACCTTTGCGCTCCGTTATTTGGCATTGTCTAAAGACATTTTTGGTTGTCACAACTGGGAAGGGGGGCTATTCATATCTAGTAGATAGAGACCGGGAGTGCTGTTAAACATGCTACAGCACAGTATCCAGCTCCGACAACACAAATTATGTCCAGCCCACAAAGTAACTACTGCTGTAGAGAAACACTGGCCTAAGATCTAAAATCAGGCTTTCTGATTCACTATAGAAAAGTGTCATTATTAGGAAGGCAGAGTCTTCAGACCCACGTTAAGACTTGTTATTCCATGGGATTAATTTGCTTTTAAAAATTGACTTTTTTTCCACGTTGTCTTCAATATTTTCAAGACTCCATTTTCTTTGTCATTAGTATTAAATCTTTCCTATATTTAAGTGAATTGAGAAATGTGGAATTTTTTTTTTCTTTGAATATCATATGGATCAGATATTCATTTGAAGAAAAACATATAGTCCCTTTAAAATGGACCTTAGGTGGTTTTGTATTGCCTAAAGCTTGAAAAACTTTTAATCCAGAGTTGACTTGTTTTGGTATGATCTGTTGCTTTTAATAAGTAGTGATGTTATAATTACTACTCATATGGAACAGTTTTTAAAAAAATTTCTCCCTTTTGGCCCCAAATACAAAGGTTAACATGTCAGTGCTCTAAGAATTGAAATAAATAAAGCTGCATAATACTGAAGATCATTGTTCTAAATGTTACACAACCATACATACTTTGGTTGGTATAATTTATATAACTATGTATACACATTTTTTTTCAAACAAAGGTCAACAACGAAGATCCTTTTAGTTCAGCCACATCGAGCTCTGTCAACAATGTGGTCATTAAAAAAAATGTGCTTGAGGACACATCGGTCAGAAGTGAAGATGTACCCCCAGCACTGCCCCCAAAGATTGGAACTCCAACAAGACCCTGCCCACCACCACCTGGTATGAGAGTTGGTATCTATCCTAAATCAACTGAGATGCTTTTTCTCTTTCTGAAGAATACTGGTGTGAGCCTTACAGACTTAAATAAAGGGCTTTTAACAAAACAAGCCAAAAAACACGGCAGAAGCCTGCTATGGTCATCTGTTCTGACAGTACAGAATAATAGACATGAGTCTAAAAGACCAGCATGTGTAACGTGAACCACTTTTCTGGCAAGAGCTCATTTCTTCTTAAATCATTTTGGAGAGGCAGTAAATGGAAAGAGGATAGTATCAGTGAAATGGCTTGCCTTCTTGAGACTCATTGATTACCATGTACACACAGTTTCCTTCACTTTGTTGGTTTAATTAAGTTAATTTCTGTAAGAAAAGATTAATTTCAAGTCCCATTCTTTTCCTGACTGAGGTGAAGTCTTCCTTAAATCCTTCAATTTGAAAATATGTGGCCTTTTTGGTATCCAGAATTCAGCAACATAGCAATTTAAAAGAAAGTATTTTTCTTGAAGGAAAATAATATTTTACTTCACTTAATAAAAGACTTCTTTATTTTATAAAAGTCTTTTTTTTTGGTCTAGGAACAAATTCTTTTTTTTTTTTTTCCTAAAGATTATTTACTTATTTATTTGACAGAGAGAGAGAGAGAGATCACAAGTAGGTAGAGAGAGAAGGGGAAGCAGGCTCCCCGCTGAGCAGAGAGCCCGATGCAGGGCTCCATCTCAGGACCCTGAGATCATGATCTGAGCTGAAGGCAGAGGCTTAACCCACTGAGCCACCCAGGTGCCCCTGGTCTAGGAACAAATTCTTAATGTTTTTAGTGTTTTGCTTTTAACAAAGGTATTAAAGTTCATGAGAAGTGGCTAACAAGGTAATTCCCTGAGTAGAGATAGTGCTGCTAGGCTGTTACGTGAGAAGATACATCTGGTACATGGTTATTTTAATAATAATCTGTCATTCCTGGTTAATTTTTAGGCACAGTAGTTACAGACTTTTATGCTTGCCTTTCATAATAACCTCCCTGTGGTATTTCTTGGCCAGATAATTTTTCTCTTTTTTTACATAAAGTATACAATTGTTAATACTCAATTATCTTTTGAAAAATCAGGTAAACAAATTAAGTGACTTCTATCTTTTAAGGAAAAGTAGCCTATATCATATATTGCTGGAGGCTAAGGTTGTCAGAATGTATTAAAAAACAAATGAGCCAACAATCAATCCAACTAAAAATGGGCAGAAGACACGAATGGACTTTTCTCAAAAAACATATATGCTGAGTGAAATAAGTCAAACAGAGAGAGTTAATTATCACATGGTTTCACATACTTGTGGAGCATAAGGAAAAACATAGAGGACACTGGGAGATGGAGTGGAGAAGTGAGTTGTGGGAGATCAGAGGGAGAGACAAACCATGAGAGACTGTGGACTCTGAGAAACAAACAGAGTTTTGGAAGGGGGTGGTGAGCCTGGCAGTAGGTACTATGGAGGGCACGTATTGCATGGAGCACTGGGTATGGTGCATAAACAATGAATGCTGGAACACTGAAAAGAAATAAAATAAATGGGAGGGAAAAAAGCATACAAATGAACAACAGACACATGAAAAGATATTCAGTGTTACTTATCAGGGAAATGCAAATCAAAACTACAATGAAATCATACTCACACCTGTCAGAATGGCTGAAATTAAAAACACAAGAAAAAACAAGTGTTGGTGAGGTTATAGGGAAAAAGGAACCCTCATACACTGGTGGTGAGAATGCAGACTCATTGGCCACACTGGTGTGGCCAGTCTGGAAAACGGTATGGAGTTTCCTCAGAAATTTAAAAATAGAACTATCCTAGGATCCAGCAATCTCACTACTGGGTATTTACCCAAAGAATACAAAAACATTAATTCAAAGAGGTACATGTACCCGATGTTTATAGCAGCATTATTTACAATAGCCAAATAGTGAAAGCAACCCAGGTAAGTGTCCATCAATTGATGAATGGAGAAAGATGAATGGGGTATGTGGCGATGGGGGGTGTGTGTGCACAGAATGGAATATTACTCAGCCTTAAAAAAGAGTGAGATCTTGCCATTTACAATAACATGGTTGGATCTAGAGAGTATAAGGCTAAGTGAAATAAGTCAGAAAGATGAATACTATATGATTCCACTCATGTGGAAATTAAGAAACAAAACAAATGGATAAAGAAAGAAAGAGACAAACCAAACAAAAAACAGACCTTTATCTATAGAAAATAAACTGGTGGCTACCAGAAGGGAAGTGAGTGGGGGATGGGTGAAATAGATGAACGGTATTAAGAGTTACATTTACATGTTGAGCACTGAGTAATGTACAGAATTGTTGAATCACTATATCATACATCTGGAACTAATATAACATGTATGTTAATTATACTGGCATTAAATTTTTTAAAAAATGAGTCAGTTTGCTCATTTAAGTTCTATACCTGTGTATGACAATAGCGAAGTTATTTTATAATCCTAAGTAAAATGCATTGACTAAATCTAAGGATCTTCATCAAAATGAGTATATATAACTATAGAAGTATTAAGGAAAAAAGGATGATTTGTCAGAGAAAGCACTGGACTGGGAGCTTAAAGATGTGGGTGCTAATTCTGGATGTCCTTAGACTAGCTCTGTGATCTTGAGTGTGTAATTTAATATGTCTGGGCCTCAGCTATCTGAGCTGTTAGATGGTGGCAGTAACTCTTAATTTTGCCTACCTTCCCAGGAATGTTGGAAAAATCCAATGAGATACGAGATATAAACTTTTTTTAAAAAGATTTTATTTATTTATTTGACAGAGAGCACAAGTAGGCAGAGCAGTAGACAGAGGGAGAGGGAGAAGCAGGCTCCCCGCTGAGCAGGGAGCTTGATGTGGGGCTCAATCCCAGGACCCTGGGATCATGACCTGAGTCAAAGGCAGCTGCTTAACCTACTGAGCCACCCAGGTGGCCTGAGATTTGAACATCTTTTATAAGCTGCTACACTCACAGAAAGACTGTTAACGATTGCTATTACCAGTTTAACACATTTTAGGAAAAATGTGTATTTGAAAATATATTAACACCTATATTAATCATTTCCTCTTGAGAAGTACTAAGTTTAAGACTTTAAATTTGGAGAATTTGTTTGAAAATGGTGGTGAGTTCAGCAATGATACACTGTTGTTTGGTCAAAGATGAGTTTATCCACAACCACAAAGATTTAGGCCCCAGACTTCAAAACATTCTCTTTATTCTTGAATTTGAAATATTGTAGATGGCAAAAAGTAGGTGAGGCTTTCCAAGGTAATTCTTAATCGTGTTCCCAGGTATTATATACAGATCTAGAGAAAAAAAATCAGAAGAATATGGTCATTTTTCAAAGGTCATTTGCCCTTACTGCCACTAGTGGACAGCTGTATCAGGCTGAGGTTACAACAGCAGAGGCCATTTTTGTCTTTATTTTTTGTCATCCTCATCCTGTTTGATCCTGTCCTTTCCCTCTCTTTGGGAACACACTGCTTTGGGGACGATAAGGTTTACAGTCTGGGCAAAAAAGATTATTCCTGGCCCATTCCCTTCCCCTTTTCCCCCATTTAGGTACATAGAGCTGGAATGTATTTGAAAGGTTGTGTGTGAAAAATTTGAGGACAGACTATGGGTGTGTAGTCATTTAAGACCATACTAAGAGTGTATATTTTAGGCACTTACCTCCATTCCTCCACCCCCCAGTTCTTTAATGCTCTCTGTGATCATCTTCTTGTGTGTTTGTTTGCCTTATTTGCTGGTTGAGTTAATTGTAATGATTTTGATCCAGGGAAAAGACCCATCAACAAATTGGATTCTTCTGATCCTTTTAAACTGAATGATCCATTTCAGCCTTTCCCAGACAATGATAGCCCCAGAGAAAAAGATCCTGATATGTTTTGTGATTCATTCACTTCTACTACTACTACCACTACCACTACCAATAAAGAGGCTGACCCAAGCAATTTTGCTAACTTCAGTGCTGTAAGTACTGTGAATGGGCTGTTTGGGGGAAATATCTTTCCATTTACAGTTTAAAGAGTTTTCAGTGATTACTTTGGAGTCTGCCACATTTGCATCATTTCAACTAAATTTACCAACTTACTAAAAATAATCTATATTCCTCCCCCAAACAAAATTCCTGTTTGATTCGCTTTTGATGGTTCTAACATTGTTCCATTGCACAAATAATTTTAGTAGTCTTAGTCCTTGTGGTATATACCAGTTGTTTTTGCAAACCCTTCTCTTAGTCTTCGTAAACAGTATAAATAAAATTTGCAAATTGTTTTGGATGATGGTCCATTAGAGGGTCATTTGCTGTCTGCCCACTGGAGGAATAATGGCAATAATGAGGTTGTGTATTTGTAATTGTGTATGTGTGTCTGTGTATAGTTTTGATGGTTTCTGGAGACCTGTCAGCAACTATTACATGGGGAGATAAAGCCAGGGATTCTTTGACTAGAAAGTGAAACTCTGGTTTTCATATAGTAGCGTTTTAAAAATGTAAATGTTGATTTCATGAAGTAAATACAGTTGTCAAGAGCTAAACAGTCTTTAATTATTTGGACAGTTCTAATTCACTAGCCTTCCATATTTACTCTGCATTCTCCCAGAGCTGACTAAAATAGGCACACCGGTAAAACAATGGAAAGATGCTGTGATGACACATAGATAGGGCCAAAAGAGCACAGAAATGGGGCAACCAGCTATGGACATGTCACTCTGGAGCGACATAATGCAACAATATATATTCTATCATTATTTAGATAAAAAATGAAGTTCTTTATTTATTGCTTTATTTTTTTTCTAGCTTTTGAGTCTGTACTCTAAGTTCCATTCTTATGAATATGACAAAGCAGAATAGGAATCAGTATTTTGAATGTGGGAAAATGGAGTGTCAGAATTATACTGACTTAACTTTTGTTAGCTAGAGTTTGAGTTATTTCAAGCGAGAATCCAAAATTGCTTCCTTTGGGTGATTATAATCCTCTTAATATAAAATAACCTTCTGGCTATGGCACTTAATATCTTAAACATGATTTTAGCAAGTCAAAATCTCATTGGCATAAGTCTTGAACTATAGCAGAGGCATTTTGCTTATTTCATACTTCAGAATTTCAGCATGGTATAACATAAAGCAACTCATAATAAAAATGCCTGCCTGCTTGCCTTCCTTATGAAAGTTTTGTTAAGTATTGTAAGTTTTAAAGTCCCTCTAATTCACTAGGGGAAAAACTACCATTTTCAAAAAGCTTGACAGTTTTTTAAATTTCGTCCCATTGTGGTATTTCTTGGTATGACAGGACTTCAAACCAAGTAAAAATTTTTTATTTAGTATCTCTCAACGTTGCTGTTTTATGTAGACAAAAATATTTCCCTGACCTAATGTTAAGGTTTAAGTTTCTATTAGCGTTAAGTGTATGGTTTTATTCAGATCAAGTCAAAAAGTTCTTAGTGCCTGCAGAAACCTTTACAATGCATTAAAAAAATAATTTGATCCACATCTTGTTTATTATATCCATTACTACTTGTTTTATGTTTAGCAAAATCAGCGTATTCTTTGCTACATAATTTTTCTGTACCTGAGAGCAAGGATAAGGTAGGAAATCACCGGTGGGATTAAGTTGAAATGATTGATCATGTGAGGATGCTCCTGAAGTTGAATAGATGTTTTGCGTTAGATTAAAAGGCTAGCCCTCCCATTTGTAAATATCCTAATTCACCTTAAGTATTTCTGCTTTTTAAAAGTGGTTTAATGTTTAGTTTTATAAATGTTCTATCAGTAGACTTTAATAATTTTTCAAATTAGACCACATTTAATAACCGGTGAAACTGTGTTTTCAGGGAAAAAAAAGAAATTAACAAGTAATGAATAAGGCTATTCCCAAAGTCCTATAGGTGAAACAAGTAGTGAATGTTCTTTGTAATGACTGTTTTCCTTCTTTTCTTTGTTCATCTGTCTTTTAAATAACAGTATCCCTCTGAAGAAGATATGATTGAATGGGCCAAGAGGGAAAGTGAGAGAGAGGAAGAGCAGAGGCTTGCCCGACTAAATCAGCAAGAGCAGGAAGACTTAGAACTGGCTATTGCACTCAGCAAGTCGGAGATATCAGAAGCATGAAGAATTCTCCTGTCCTTTGTCAACCATACAATATTCTTCTTCCTAAATACTGAAGCTCTTTACAGTGTCTATCAAAACTACCTATGAGCATGGGAATACAAAAGGTTTGAGATTCCTGTAAATGTGACAAAAGTTTGTTTTTGGTTTTTTTGTTTGTTTCTTACTCCATTTCAGATTTGTCTTCCTGCCCTCCCCCCAACCCTGGCCCCTATAAAAGCAGTAACCCAGTCAGACAGCTTCACCTAGGCTCCTGTTCTGATGTGCATTTACTGTGAGCTTTTGCCTGCCTGTGCTACTTTTACTTGTAAAGCTAGAGAACCCAAGCTTCTGCCTTCTGGAATATAGAGAAATAGTTCATCCCTGTGCTACCTGTGTTCTGTAGTTAATCTGATGATAGCCAGTGGGTTTCTTAAAGTTTGCAGTATTCTTTGATTCGAATGGTCAAGGGAGGGGAAGGGAAAGAACAACCTATTTCTTATATGATAGTGCAAATTGGCTAGTTTAAAGCATATGTTTGTATTTCCTTATAGTTAAAATACTGTTCAGTTTTTTTATAGATAAGAAAAAATGCTTTGCATAAATTGACTCCATTATTGAAGGGATGCTTTAAGTTTGATCCATTATAGTTTCAGAATCAATCTTTTCCTAAATAAAAATGTTAAAGCCTCATGTGTGAAATATATTTTTAAAAAAATTTCTGTGGATTTAAAGAATTTTAGATGAACAGCTGTCCATAATTTTGAGTGCTAGACAATGGAGAATATGTATCACTTAAGATATACCTAGCAGTGTAAGGTTAGCAAAAATCTAACATGGCAGCCATTCTGCCATTGCTATGGCACTGTCCCCTTTAGTTCATGGTAGGTTTATTTTTGTACTTTGCAGAAGAAATTTTAGCATGTGAGAACTGGAAGGTACTTTAAACTTTTGTATATATATATTTTTGTTTTCTTTAATGAAGGCTCACTTAACTTGAAATGTAAAAACTTTCACTGAACACAAATGGGAAAAGTGACATGTATTAAATCTTATTAATTGCTTTTTATCCATCTTTGTGGTTAAAATAGTTTATTCTCTTCCTGGTTTTTGCCCAGAAAATTGGTGGGCTAGCAAGAAAATCTTGTTGTTGTTGTTTAATTGAGAGAGAAGAGACCTATCAAATTGTCAAAGTTCTTCATGTGTTAAAAGCCTGTCTCCTGTGAAATTGCGCTAGCAGGCAAGCTGAATTTGAAATAGACTGTGATGTAGGCTATAAACTGTGGAATAACCTTAGTTTTCTTTTAACATCAGTTACTGACTTAGGTAATGTATTAATACCAAGATAAAGAAAAATGCACCTACAAACTAATTAAAAGTCTTTGTGGTCACCAGGTCAAGATGGTATTGATCTGCATTAATCAGAGTAACTTACTGCCTAGCCTATGAATAAATTCCAAAATACCCAATTCATTTAATCTTGAAATGGTGCTTTTTTTCTCTCTCCACACACAGTTGGACTGCTGCAGTTTAAAGCAAACTTAACATCATGTTCTTGCACAGCTAACTTTTTTCTACTTTTATAAATTGAAACATTTCAGCATAAAAGTCATACATATGAAGCAAGGGCTGAATCATAATCATAAGGCTTTAATTTTGATAAACTAATCCAATGGCCTACAGATAGACTGCTAAAAGTTGATTGAGAAAGTAGTGTTGGGAGCTGTGATAGGTAGTCTTTTTGGTTTTTTTTTTTTCCCTTCCCCTTACACTTCAGGATAAAGGTAAGTTGACTTGAATAGACTTCTTTTGCACTGGGAAAATGAACAGATGTTTGAAATGCTTTTAAAATATTTTTTTTTTAATTAAAAAACCACTCTGGAAAATATTAAATATCTGTAACTTATAAACACCCACCTTCAATGTAATAAGTATACCCTAATCTTATGTATGTTTAACTGGATTACACAGATTCTTATCTTTTGTTAAAATATGTATACTCAGTGGACCAATATAATATTAAAGTATGTATATATTATATAAATCTCTCTCTCCATGCTCACTTGTGTAGGATGAGTGTTTTAGAGTCCTTTGTGATTACATTTTACTTTGTTGACTCTGGCTGCAGAGCCTATGCTTTCAAAGGACAGACAAGTATTCCTGAGAGCTCAGTGGCACTACTCACAAAGTTTTAATCACCTTCTACATATTTGTTCAAGTTTTGTTGGGCTCTCTTTATAGAATTTTCTGTTTCAAACTTCTAAATTATAGCCTGTAATTATGAGAACAATAAACTTTAAGTAATAATAAAGCATACTATCCATACATTCTATTTGAAATGGAGTTTTGCAGTTCTCTGTTGTGTCCATGCTATGTCCAGGAAGAGGTAGGTACACTGTCAGCACAGATTAATATGCGTAAACAGCTTGAGGCAGTGCCTAATGTAGAATACTCAATAAATGTTAACTATTATTTTTAGTTGCCATGTCCTGTTTCTGTGAAAGAAAGATGGAAAATGTATATGCATAGAGACAGTGCCTGAAACAGATGGTTTGTGTATATTTGTTGAGTGGGAATTTATGACATGGATCCTGGGAGGGCACCCTAGTATAAAAAATTCTTTACAGTCCTGGGATAGAATCCTTAGTCCACCATTTTTGAGAAAGATGACTTTGAAAAACTCATTTAATCTTCCTTAGCCTCATTTTTGTTATCTAGTGAATATAATAATACTTAACTCATAGGATCATTCTGAAGGATTTGACTTTGGCAGCTTTTTAATATTACATATTTTAAGTAAGCAAAATCTGCCATGTTACTATTAGTAGTAAAAATAGCCATTAGTTTCCTTGTGGCAGCCACACAAGAGCAGAGTATGGCAGGATAGGCATTTAGAAAGTTTCTTTCCTTCTGTGACCAAGTTGTTTTTGTTGGGTTTTTGTTGTTGTTGTTTTTTAAGGATTTTATTTATTTATTCAACAGAGAGAGAGAGATCACAAGTAGGCAGAGAGACAGGCAGAGAGAGAGGAGGAAGCAGGCTCCCTGCTGTGCAGAGAGCCTGATGTGGGGCTGAATCCCAGGACCCTGAGATCACAACCTGAGCTGAAGGCAGAGGCTTAACTCACTGAGCCACCCAGGTGCCCTATCTTTCCTTCTGTGACCAAGTTTTAATTGAAAGAAGTGTGCCTTAAACTGTAACCAAAAGAGGAGACATCATGCTTCCAGAAAAATCTCAAGGAAAACTATTGCAAGCAACAGTAGTAGCATTGGATCAGGCAGTAGTAGCATTAAAGCCCGCTGGATCAGGCTTTAAAGGAAAGGTGGAGAGATTTAACCAGTTAATGTGAAAGTTGGGGATAAAGTTCTCCCAGAATGTGGAGGCACCAGAGCAATTCCAGGTGACAGGGAATTACCTCTTAATTAGAGATGATGGCATTGGAAAGTATGTAGACTGAAATAAGTCATTATTGAAATGATTTTCATGTGAAGGAAGCTGCCCATTCCACTGAGGTTCTGAAATCTTTCACCTTGTAAATAATTTTCCATTTCTCTTTTATAATAAACTAATGATATTTACCAAAAAAAGAGAAAAAAGCTATTGGTTATTGGATACATGTTGTGTGTGAAGCACTAAACTGAGTACTTCATGTTGTTTTTCTGTTTAATCTTTACAAGAGTGCTGAGTGGCTCTATTTTGAAATGGGTAAACTGAGGCTCAAAAAAAGTAAAATAATGTGCTTCAGATCATGGCTAATAAGTAGATGCACCAGGAATTGAACTCTCTTCTCTCTGAGTCTAAAACATGATACTCTTTCCAGTTTGCCATGCATTGTCTCATTTTGTGTGGAAAAAGTTTGCTCCTAGGAAATGCTAGGAATAGGATATGGTAAATAATAACAACAAATAACATGTTAAGAACCAGGCAGGATCCTTACTTCTTTACATACATTAGTTCATTTAATCCTTACAACAGCAGTAACTCGTGTGTGTGTGTGTGTGTGTATGTGTGTGTGTGTAATAACGATAATCATCATTGTCTCCATTTTACAGAAGAGGTACCCTAAACCATAATTATGCAAGTAGTAAGTGGCAGAGCCTGCCATTTTTGAATTTAGGGAGCTGACTCCAGAGTTTTAACCACTACTTGCTATTTCTGTTAAAGGTGTGAAGCCATAGGAGAAATATAAATAGAATAATCCATGTGATCTCTGCTCTTGATTAATGAAATAGGCTTACTGTGTAGCACATGACATCTTACAAAACATTTTCTAATTCATTCTCCTATGTAATCCTTAAAAGAATTTCAGTCGTTTCTAACACATGAAAGCATTCAACCATTGTTATTAGTATTACCGTAAGTGATAAGTACATGGGGAGACGGCCAATATCACATTTATTAAAGAAATACAAATTTTTAGATCACAAAGTTCGCAAAAATGAAAAATAATCTATCAGTGCTAGCAAAGCTCTGGAAAATACATAAAAAAGTAGGCAAAGAGTAGTTTTTGAAGCGGTTGCTGCACAGATGAAGGGACAGGGCCTTCTGGGCAGAGGCCATGGCTATGTATAAAAGACAAAGGGGTAGGACACAGTATAGTGTACTAGCCAACAGCAAGTATTGAAGTAATTCACTGTGACTGGAGTTTAGGTCTGTGGGCAAAAGAGTGAAGTATTTGTGTTATAAGAAAGATCTTAATGGTGATATGGAGAATTGCTTTAGGGGAAACCAGGCAATGAAGAGGAGCAGGTGAAGGGTACTAGAGTCATTCAGGTGAGATGGTAAGGAGCTAAAAATGTGGCTATGGCTGAGGCCTGAGAGATGGGGACCAATTTAGAAGAAATAGCAGGTCTTCAAGTCTAATCTGATTAGGAGTAGATGTTCAGCGGAAAGGCATGGTTCACAAACTTCAGAGAGCATCAGGATCACCTGGAGGGCTTGTTAAAATACAGATTGTGACCCCATCCCCAGAGTTTCTCATTTCAGTAGGTCTAGAGTGGGACCCAAGAATTTGAAATTCTAACAAGTTCCCAGATGATGCTAAAGCTCCAGGGGAACCTAATTGGAGAACCACTGGAGTGGAGGCTATCTTCCAAGTCTCCATTTTGCAAGTTTTATTAAATCTACTCCCTTAGTTTGCCATGCTGTTGCACTTTGTCATTCTTTGTCATTTGACCTCTGGATTCTGTCTCACAATGTAAAGCACTTCCAGTCTTTATTGTGGATAGAGTTTTTTAAAAATAATTATTGGAAGCTAATGACACTGTGCCAGTAATATGTGAAATACTTACATAAAATGATTCATTTTATTCTCCATAACAGCCTTTTTTTTTTTTTAAGTTTATATTTATTTGACAGAACACAAGTAGCCAGAAAAGCAGGGAAGGGGAGAAACAGGCTCCCCGTGGAGCAGGGAGCCCAACGTGGGGTTCAATCTTAGGACCCTGGGATCATGACCTGAGCTGAAAGCAGCCATTTAACTGACTGAGCCACCCAGGTACCCTCATAACAATCCTTTAAGTTAGGTGCTGTTATTTCCCATTTTGTTGTTTGTCATTTCCAGTTTAAAGATGAGACGCGAAAAAGTTAAATAACTTGCCAAGATCCAGAACTAAAAAGTACCAAAGGCAGGATTCAGTACTCAGGAATTGGACTCCAGAATCCATGCTCAGTCATTCTTCTGTACTGAAAAAACTTACTTCAAGATACTTGATGCATAGATCTATAGGGTGCCTCACCATAAGTCTGAGTGTTGGAAATGTATAGTGAGAAAATCATTGTCATTCCATTCACCTTTTGCTAAGGAGTATTGTGTTCTAGGTACTGTGCCAGGCTAGGGATGGAGAAGATTCTTATGAAGGCCTTACCATCAGTGGTCATACAGTAGGAGGGATATACATTTACTCTCAACTAATTCCACACATTGCATACTGAGGATTAAGATAGGAATGCTGGGATACCCAGAGGAAGGAGAGAATATTTCTAGCCCAGAGGATTGGGGAAGGCTCCCAGAAGAGGTGCCCCCAGAACACAGTATGCTACTTCTAGCATTAGTAAAAAACATAGATGGTGACTTAAAAAAAATTTTTTTTTAAAGATTTTATTTATTTGACAGAGTGAGACAAGGAACACAGCAGGGGGAGTGGGGGAGGGAGAAGCAGGCTTCCCTCAGAGCAGGGAGCCTGATGCAGAACTGCATCCCAGGACCCTGGGATCATGACCTGAGCTGAGGCAGATGCTTAACGCCTGAGTCACTCAGGCACCCCGGTGACTCAAAATTTTTTTTAAAAAACATAGCTCTTACAAGGTCACAGTGTTTAATGTCAGGGCTCTGTTCACTGGGAAAGGCTGGCAAAAATCTCCCAGGAGGCCTCATGTGGAGCAGCATTTATTACTTGGTGAATTCAGCCTGGCCCAGGTCTGCCCTTCAAGTTTAGAAACCTGACTTTGATCAGTAAAACAGAGAGAGGGCTTCCATTACAATGGACAGATGTAGAGACCAGAACATCAGTATCCAGCAAAAGTTGCCACAGGACTTAGAGCACCTACAATTGGTTGAACAAGACTCCTCCCTTGCCAGTGGTGTCTGGATGCTTCCTGCCTCTGATGCTCCTCTCTCTTTGCAGCCAGGGCTGCCTGGCCCTCTGATGACACGTTTTCAGATATGTTTAATCAGGTTGCAGTCTGGTTTGGCTGGTTGGGTAGCTGTAGCTAGTGTGTCTCTGGGGTGATTTTGCATATCTTTGGTTTCATCCATTGTGAACTCCTGAGGCTGACTTGCCCAGTTTGAGTTGTTAGTGAAGTATCTCAGCCCCCACCTCCCCCCCACTTCGATTCCACTCTTTCAGTGGTCATACTATTGAGTGTATATATGCCAAGCCTACTCCCTGACTTGCCCTAACAATTCTGCCTTTTAAATCTCTCTCAAATCTATCCTCTCCATCTCCAATGCCACTGCCCCAGTTCAGGTTTTTATCATCTGTCTTACAGACTTTCCCAAAGCCTCCTAATCTCCTTGTCACCAGTCTCTGTTTTTTTCTCTGCTTCCAAACCATCCTCCATGTTGCAGTCAGTTCATCTAGAATCAGAATCTGCCCCATCACTCCTACATAAAACAGACACTGATTGCTGTCACGCTCAGGTTAAAATCCTAAACCCTTAAAAGGCTTTTCCTTCATAACTTTAATTGCTGATTGGTACTTAATCAGTAATGCCTTGAACGTGTAACCTGGGTTCCCCCCTCCACCTTAAGTCTTTAGAAAATGCTACTTGAAGGAAATAAAGGTACCTCCAATTTGATTATAGAGTAAGGGAAGCCTTTTGAAATATGCGTAATTTTATTCTTTCTAACTTGGTGTTTTTTCAAACAGGTAATACATTACATTAGTGGGGTTGGGAAATCAGTTTAGTGAATCCAGCAGCATGGAAAAAATGCAGAGTAGTGGAATGTAGAATGAACATAGTAGTAGCAGGATGAACTCCCGTATCCGGATAATCACCTTCAGTAATTGCCATTTCATATCCAATCTGAGTTTATCCATATTCTT
The DNA here is from genome assembly GCF_020171115.1 of Neogale vison. Lineage (NCBI taxonomy): Eukaryota > Metazoa > Chordata > Mammalia > Carnivora > Mustelidae > Neogale > Neogale vison. Next base: position 41,256,742 of record NC_058092.1, on the reverse strand, counting down.
GCCCACTTTTCTCTCAAATCTTACCTTATGCTTCATTTGTAAATATTTCAGCATGTTAAAGGTCGGCATTTAAGAAATCATGAAATAGAATTTGTTATTGAATATGTATGTACTGGGTCATGAGATAAAATGTTTGAAAGCGACTGATTTTTTTCAACATCTCTTTTCAAATAAGAAATGTAGGTAGGTCCTAACATTATGTATCCAGGTTAATAATATAGATTATCTCATGGAGGGGAAGGAGTGTCTTTGCAGAAAGAGCCTACCTATTTTTCTTCCCCACTCCTAAGTATATATAGAATGTGTTCAACTGCCCAAGACCTAAGGGCTTAGGTTCAGCCTCTCCTGTGTCCTCTGGAATCCCGAATTGAGAGGACTGAATTATTTTGTGGAAAGGAAAAGGGATAAGGAAAAGTATCTGATACTTATTGAGGAGCTTCTCTGAGCTTGGCACTAAGGCTTTTAATATACATTCTCCTATATGGTCTTCACAACACTTTTAACAGAAAGAAAACTTAAGTTTATAGAGAGAAAGACACCCTCACCACCCCCCCCCCAACCTGCACCTAGCAGAGACCAAGCCAGGTTCCAGCCCAGGTGCCTCGGCTCAGGTCTGCTCTTCCACAACTAGCCTGCCTCTTGCATGCCTGTTTTTTTGTTTTATTTTTTAAAAGATTTTTATTTACTTACTTGACAGCGGGAGAGGGAACAGGAGCAAGGGGAGAGGGAGAAGCAGTCTTCCCCCTGAGCAGGGACCCTGATGCAGGGCTTGATCCCAAGACCCTGGGATCATGACCTGAGCTGAAGGCAGAACTTAATGACTGAGCCATCCAGGCACCTCTGTATGCCTGGTCTTAAAGGCAGCCCTTTGGGCCTAAATGGTAACAGAGATCAAACACTGTAAACCTAGACCCTAAGCGAGAACTGATGTTCTCAAAGAAAACCCTGATTCATCTCAGCTTCCTGAGAAGGTTCCTAGCCTTGTAGAAAGAACCTAGATCTCAGAGTCTTATGAAGATGCATCTAAATTCTGGCCTTCCCACCTGCTCTGTGACTGTGGGTACGTCTCTTAATCTCTCAGATACCAGTAACTTCATAGGGTTGTTGTGAGGATTAATGGTGACAGATACAAAGTCTTCATTTCTGTGACATGGCAGATAGACACTATGTCAGGGCTATCGTGTCTGTGTTTAAGAAGACAGAAAAGGTAGTACTACATTTTAGGAAAGTGTGGAAGCATGGTTAAAGAGAATAAATGTCAGTCATCTTAAAAGTTTATTGCTACGGAACACTTCATTCCTCACTGATTCTGAGTAAAACTCACATAGAATGAGGTGCACTTCACATACAGACACACACACACACGTTTATCACTATAGTGTTTTGTTTGAATTCACTCATGTAGCCCTCACAACAACCCTTGTGCTGGGTGCTTGTCTTTTCCTCATTTTACATAATTCCCATTTCAGATAAGAACACTGAAGCAGAGAGAGGTTAAATAACTTGCCTGAAGTCACATGCAGCTTTGAAAGGGTGAAGCCCAGACTCTTAACTCAGGCGGTCTGGCTCCAGAGCAAGGGAAGGAATAAAACCCGCTCTAGCTTGGGGTTGTTATGAGATTCAAAATAAGATAAGCTTCAGGAAAGTGATTCATAAATGCCATGTGCATTCTAAGAGCTTGTCTGGCAGGCGGACTGGGGCTGGGGTTAAGATAGAAATTTGAGGATGACTGCTTGGGTTAAGTCTTCACTGTGCCACTTAATTGGCCTCTGTGATCTTGAGCAAATTACTTAATCCTCTGCCTTACTTTCTCAACTATAAAAATTGGAATTTTAAAAGGAAATACCTAATAAGATTGTTCTGAGGATGAAATGAGCTGGTATATCTGAAAAGTTTAGAATAATGCCTAAGAGCTCTAGACAAACATGGTGATATCAGACAATGAAGATGACGAAGGAAAAGGTGAAGATGAAGAACAGGAAACAGCCTTGAAGTTTAAGAAACCTGGGATTGAATCCCAGCTCCTGACTTGATCTTAGGAACATTTCTTAACTTCAGACTCAAATAATCTCACAAGAGTTGTTGTCCCGGTTAGAAATAGTGTATGTAAAGGTAAGTAAGTAAAGTGCCTGCCACAAAGTGGAAAGTATATAAATATGCGTTCCTTATTCATTTACTCTGCTCTGAGCACCTACTAGTGTAGCAAGGGTGCCAGGCTCCACGGAAGACAAAAATGTGAGACATTCTCTGTATTTTCAGTTAGAAATCTGAAGATGAAACTGGTCATTGATAATTAAGGTTTAGAAAGTATGGAGTGTTAAATGCTGTGGGAAAGACACAAAAAGGAGAGATTCCACCACTGGGGAGATACAGGAGGGCTTCCTGGAGGAAATAGTATTAGCTGTAGGCTCAGAGGCTGGATGGGGCTTTAATTCCAAATGTGATTTGACTGGGCTCTGGGCCTACAGCAAGCCAAGCTTCTGAGGCCCTGTGGTATTCTTGCTTGTGAGCCCAGGAGGAAGTTGGCTATCTGCAGTGCTCAATGCTGCCAAGCTGGATAAGGCTCTGTGGGCTGAGGGATTTGGGCCCCTAGGTGCATGTAACTGGAATTTCCAGATCTGGAGGCGCTAGCATTGTGGTCAGATAGGCAACATTCTCAGGCCTTGTTGATCTGCCAAGACCATGACATGAGCTCTCAGAGAAAGGGGAAAAGGTCGTATTTTCACTGCTCCCTACCAAGGAAAATTGAGAGAAAATACCCAGATAATCCTTGAGGCTTCTGTCCCCTGCTTTCCCAGGCCTGCCATTCCATGCCCTTCCCACCTGCAGACCTCAGGCGGGATTGGGGGGGACGCACCAGATGGGAGAGACAGACTTGGGTCTAAGACTTAGCTTCACAGCTTAGTATCGAGAAGTCAGCTTTCCTCTTGGAGCCCCAGTTTCATCAACTGTAAAATGGGAGTGAATACTTAATGGGATGAAATTAAATGAGAATTTGTGTCAAACACCTGGGTTAGGGCTTGGCACATTAGAGAATGGCTCAGACTTGTCAGAATCAGTCACCACTTAGTCGACACAGGATTTCTGTTGCACAAGTGCCTACAATACAGACCCAGCCCAAAAGGAGACAGAAATGGTCCCTTAGCCATCCTGCCCCGCCCGTTTTCACCCTGCCCCTCTCACTAAGAAAAGTCTCCAGGAACCCCTGAATCCATCCTTCACACTGGACCTGGATTGATCCTTCTCCCTGTTCCTAGTTCTTAGTTGAGCCTGCCATGGACGCCTCCTGTCCCAGTGCCTTGCCTGTCAGCAACCTCTACTCTCGGGCTAGACAGGTCTTTTCTTACCTCCCTGTACCTCTCTCTGCCCCCCAACCTCTTCTGCAGTCCCAAGCACTTGACTCCATCCATGTGCGGCCCTGGTAAGGCAGTGTTCTGTACTTAAGCAGAAGAGAAAGGCGTTCGTGAGACCGTCGCCCCTCGATTCAGAGGACCGGCTTTAGACTGGGACTGGAGAGCCTGGAATAGGTCCCGGTGCTGCCACCGGCCTTCTGTGTGGTCTTGGGACAAATCCCTGGACGTCTTGGGCCTCAGCTTCTCCTTGTGACTAATGATGGGTCTCGACGGCTCTGGAGAGGAGTGGACTTGCTCTGCGACCCCGGGTCCGCTCCGGGGGCACCGACGTCCCGGGCAGGAAGGGAGGCGCCCGGCCGCGGCGGGGAGGAGCCGCCGGTCCCGTCCCGCCCACCCGCCCGCGGGTCCAGGTGCTGCCGCGGGAGCCGCCGCTACAGCCCACGCCGCCACGAGGGGCCGCCCGCGCCCCCGTCCGAGTCCGGCCCGCGTCCATGGCGTTTCTGACAGCCTGGAAGGGGGCGGCCTCCGGGAAGAGCGAACGCAGGTACGGGGAGGGTACGGGGCCTCGGCTGGAGGCGCGCACGGGACGGAGGGGCGGCTGCCGGCGGCCGACGGGAGGGTCAGCTGTAGGGGTACAGCGGGCGACCGCAGTGCGCGCCCTGCTGGGCGCGGGGTAACGGCCGCAGGGCCGGGGCGGGGTCAGCCCGGCGCTTCTCGCACCCCCACGTGCCCCTCGGCTCACGTTCGGCCCCTGCCGGGGCTGGGCCTGGGGACAAGGGATGCGGACCCCACCCCTCCGCGGTCGCAGCGGAGCCCCGCTTCCGGTGCCGTCTTCTGCGCGCTCTCTGCGAGGGTACGCAGGTGAGCCCTCGGGCGGGCTGAGAGTCAGGTTTGAGCCGCGGAGTCCGCCCTCTGGGGTGCTGCTCACACGCACCTGGTCCTCCGCGCCCTCTGTGCCGGGACACGTGAGAGCAGGCACACCATCCGCGCCCCAACACAGTTGTCCACACCTGGGGGCAGCACTGTGGGGGGGAAATCTTGGGTGTAAGTGCTGGTCCAGGGTGGGATTATGTGCCCCACAGCTCCTCCAAGTTCAACCCATCAGGGATGTCAGTGCCTCCTGTGTGTTGCCTCCACCTCCCCAGCTGTCCCCACCTCCTGGATGAGTTGGTGTCTCCAGATGTGTTCCCATGAGAAAGAGGAGAGGGGACAATCCTGACCTCTCTTCCGAGCTTAGACACCCAATTCCTTTCCTTTACATAACTTAAAGTTTACCCTCCTTACTCCCTAGAGAAGAGCAATCCAACTGCCCTCCTGGCACTTCCATCTGACTTTCCTGTGAGCACCTCAAATTCTGCAAGCCCCAAATCACATTTCACATCTTCACCCCTAAACCTGTTCCTCTCCCTGTGTTCCCATCTCAGTGAATGGCATTGTCATCCACCCTGTTGCTCAAGCCCAGAATCTGGGAGTCATCCCTTTCGCCTCCCTCCCTTACCTCCACCCCAGTCTCTGAGTCCTGCTGATTTTCTCTCTGGTGTCTCTCAAAGCTGTTCATTCTCCTTTGGACTATTGCAATAGCCACTAACTTTCCCAGTTCCTCCAGTCTTCTCCTTTCCGTGCATCCTTCAGACGGATTTTTTCTAAAGCACAAGTCAAACCATGTCATTCTTCTGTTTTAAAATTTCCATAGTTCTCTGTCACGTAAAGGTTAAAGTTCAAGGTTCTTGAGGAGAGAGGTTGTGACCCGCCTTGGCCTGTTTCCTGTAACTCCCCAGCACTCACTCTGGTCCAGCAACACCGATTGTCCCCAGCACTCACTCTGGTCCAGCAACACCGATTGCTTTTTAGTGCTCTCACAACTGTGCCAGGCTGCTCAGGGGTGCCTCTGCCTGGAATGCCATCTTCAGCTTCTGACATTCACATCAGTTAAGATTCAGCTTGAGGTGACCTCTTTTCGAGCGCCTTTCTGACCCCACCCTTGAGTCAGACTCAGGGGCTTTCAGCATCTTTGCTTCTTTCTCGTGATTCTCATTCAGTCTTTTAACAAACATTGTTGAGCATATAACATGCTCCAGGCACTGTACTAGGTGCTGTGGATATGGTATTACTTCAGAGGCACAACTCCCTGCTCTCAGGAGACCCGTGTTCGAGAGGGAAAAAAAAAGGGCACACAAATAGGCAAATAAACAATGCTGTGTAAAGCCTTAAAGAGGGCCATGTGATGGACAATAAAATTCCTAGAGCATTCTCAGAAGTCACAGTGTGGCTTGTGTCTGAGGAACAGAAAGGGGGTCCTTGAGGTGAATCCAGTGTCTGATGAGATCCAGGAAGCAGGCTGCCCAGGAACAGGGCATTGAGTTTGGATTTCACTGGTGTTGGGAAGCCACTAGAGGGCGTCAGGGAGCGGATTTACATATTTAAAGATGACCCTGCTACCTCAGGAAAAAAGGATTTTGCCTAGGGACAAACCATTTCAACACTGATTCAGGGTTACCTTTTTCTGTCTCCCCACTACATGTGCAGAGGGGGCAGGGCTTCAGTTTTGATGAAGACATGAAGGAATAATTTCCGAGGAAGGAGAGATCCCCTGGCCGGGATAGAGAAGAATGGCTATGTCCAGAAGAATTTCTTGCCTGAGGTCTTCCCTGCCTATGAGAACCTGATTGTGTTCTGTCCTGTAGGCACCAGGAACCTTCTTCTGAGTTTCAAATGTGTGTATGTTGCTTGATGTCACAGTGTGGAGGGAGGTAGGGAGACCAGAGGGGAGGCTGGCATGATGATCCAGGAGGGATGCTGGGGTGTGGATGAGGAGAATGAAGCGGGGTGGATTAGAGAAGTTAAGGAGGAAGAACTGCTAAATGGTGAATAGAGAGAGTGAGAGATGAGACCCAGAATCACCAGTGAGGGAAGAGAAGTGAGAGACAGTGAAGAGGAGGGGGAGAAAGGAGACTCTAGCCAAGCAGAGGTCTCTGTATCCTCCATGGGCCTGTTTGAGGGAGAATATGGGAGGGCCTGAACACATTGCCTTTATACTTCAGGTGGAACTTGCTGGACACAAATACCCCCCATTTGCACCCACAAAGTCTCATATCTGAGGCACAAACCCAGATATCCTTTCTCCTAGCTCAGGACCTGTGACTTTACCTTTACCCCTCACCCACCACACTGCCTGGTCTCCCACAGCCTGGCCCAAAGGTGAAGAGCTTGCCCGGCCCCTGTTCTGCCACTTACGTACTGGCTCTATGGCCTAAATTCAATTACTTGGTCTGTGTGAACTCAGGTTTACTCAGCTATAAAATAAGCTACTCACTGAGTGGTAGGAAGCCCTAGTGAAGTCCCACTGGAACGGACCTCACAACCAGCCACTGGGGCATATTTGGTGTTCAGTAAATGTGAGTTCACTTTCTTCTTGGCAGTGGTATGAGGTAACTAAGTTATTCCCATTGAACAGAAGGAATTCTGAAAGGTTTGGGAGTCAAGGGTGGGATTCCTGGCACCAGCATGGATAGCCAGGAAGGTTATGAGATAGAAATGGTGCCCACTACAATGGGGAATGCCACCTACTCATGCTATAAACAAGGCCCCTTCCAAGCCATACCAGTAGCTCCCACTCATGGCTGTTCCTCCTGTAGAAAGTAGCACCAGGAGCAAAGAGGGAAGTATAGATGGGCAGATGGCTTTTGAGAGAGTAACTAAGTGGCAGAGCTGTGGGAGCAGGGCGGGGGCGGCCGCAGAGAGCTCTCTGAGAACGGAGGGACCCAACCAAAGAGGCTCAGGTCCTGGGGCTGCTGTCAGTTGCCCAGTTTCCTGCCCTCTGTTTGAGCCTGAGCCCTAGGAACTCTCAGACGCCTCTAGCTAGGTGGTTTCAAATTTGGTGACTGGAATCCTGGAGTGGCTTTGGGGCTCCTTCCTTGGGACAGGATCTGGACTGGAGGCCAGTGCTGAGTGTTCACCTCTGTGATTCTCAGATTCTGTGAATTAAGGCATTGGTGAATTATGAGACTCAGGATTTAAATTACCATGTCCTATGATATTGAGGTTTATGATCCCAGGGTTCTGATCTCCCTTCTGCTGTCCACAGCAGCTGCATGGGGTATGAGAAGGTTCTGGTGTGGGAGGCACACTGCAGCCCCCAAATCCTCGATCTCTGGGGAGGATGCCATGGGAAACCCTCAGGTAACCTTCATCCCTTTTTTTTAGTTACAGAGGGATTCCAACTTGGGACATTTTTGGTCCTATCTTGAGGTCAGTTGGAAATAGATGATGTAGGCTGCTGTGTTAGCTCTGCCAGCATGCAAGTTCCTGATTTATCTTCAAATCTGTGATTTGAGTTGCTTGTCCTTCCCCTGAATATTTCTGCTGCTCAATTCAGTTTCTCTCTGCGGTCGGCTCCATTCTCTCCTAATGCTCACCTACTTCTTCTCCATCCTGTGCAAGGCAGGGCTGCCAGCAGCTTCCAAGCTCAAGTCCTGGGACAATAAGACAAAGCAGTGAAAAGTATCTTGGAGCCACACACCGGCTGATTTTGGGATCCTGACTCTGGGACTTTCTGGCAGTATGACTTTGGACAGGTTATTTAACTTTTCCAAATTTCAATCTCCTTATCTGTAAAATGAGGGTAACGTTAGGACTTGCCTCACAGGGTTGTTGTGAGGATTATGTGAATCAGTTTGGGGCAAGCGGTGAGAGCAGGGCCTAACACATAGTCAGTGTAACCAAGGAGTGTTACTGTTTATTGTCATTAGTGCCCCTGGGCCAGAAGAGGAAGGGGTTTCTCCATCAGTCTCATTTGAAAAAGCTCAGGGAAAAATTCCAGCTGAACCTTCCTTCAACCAGTCACTGTGCCCTGAGAGATGGAGTCAAATGAGAGGCACCTACCATTCAGCCAGTGGGGCTGGAGAGGAGGGAAGAAGCAGTACCCCTAAAATCAAGTTGCAGGGGTGGGGCATGATATTTTAAGATAACTGTGGCCAATAAGCAGACCTTAAAGTAGAATCATAGCTTCGTGAAGTCCCCAAAATAGGATTTGCTTGGAGTATCCCTGCGCCTCCCTCTGAGAGTCCCAACAGTTGTTGTTGACACCCTGGGAGCTGGGAACCGGTCCCTTGTGCACTCTCCTGCAATTGTGACTATTGGCCCCAGCCCCATTCTCAGCCTCACTACCACGGCCACACCTGCCTGGGGGTCGGGGGCTTATAAGACAATGTCCGTGAAGCTTGTCACTTTATCACCCCATCCCAAGGCTGGGACAGACCTTTCTCCTAATTCCTCGCTAGCTTGACCTAAAACCAGTCTATAATGTTTTAAAACACCTTAGGAAGCGGGGAATGAGTAACAGAAGATTTGTAGGATTCTATGGCCCCTTGCCAAGCCCCTCAGCCATCCTGAAAGGAGGCTGACTGCAAAACTTCCACATCTGGGAGGGCCCCGTGGGTGTTTTCCCACATTTTCTTTCCTTCCTGCTTCAGATGGAAACTGCAGTTCAGAAATCTATTGAATTTAGGTGAAATTCTTCCTACTTCGTGGCTGGGTTCATCCCATGTACCCCAGGAGGACAATTATATTAGGACCTGTGACAGTGAGTGGGACATCAGATGCCCTATCCAGTAACCCTGAGCCAGATGCTCCATACTTTTTGAGTCCTTTTTTTCCCTATGGAATGAAATTTGTTCCTGCTTGTTTCCACCACAGCCTCAGGTGTCCCTCTCCCTCCCTCACAGAGTTGGCCCTGGGAGGACCTTCCCCCTGCAAGAATTCATCTCCAGCTAAGAAATACCCTCCCCCAGACAGAGCATCTAAGTCTCAGAATGAAGGTAACTTTGCTGTCCTTCCAAGAAAGTGGGTGGGTACTTTGTCTACACCTGTGTGACTGAAGGGCATACCCAAGTGCCGTCCCTGAGCACAGGACAGGCCAGTCAGAGAGGGATGACCTCTCCACAGGCTCAGTGCACAGCACTGCACTCAACTCGTCCCCCCTCTCCTTCGCTTGCCAAAGCTCCCTTCAGCCCTGGCTTCTCACCCCTGGACCTTCTGAACTAGGCCCCAGCCTCTACAACATTCCTACCCCCTGCCACCCTGCTGCCTCAGTGACCCCATAACAGCAAGATCTGCCCTTGGCCAAGCCCTCATGTGACATGCATCATCACCTTCCATCCACCTCAACTCTGACTGGGTCTTCTTGTCTCCGATTCTGATAGATGAGGAGATGGAACCTCCCTGTGCTTTCTCAAATGCACACACACTGGGGTTTTCTCTCTAGTACTACTTTTGTATTCTGCTTTTTAAAGATTTTCCCACCTTCCAGAAAACTCATTCATGCAACAATTACTGAGCACCTACTGGGTGTCAGGCATTGCTCTGGGCACTGCAAATATATTGGAGAACAAAACCAAAAAAAAAAAAAAATCCCTCCCCTGTAGAGTGTAGAATTTTTTTTTTTTTTAAAGATTTTATTTATTTATTTGAGAGAGATAGACAGTGAGAGAGAGCATGAGCGAGGAGAAGGTCAGAGAGCGAAGCAGACTTCCTGTGGAGCTGGGAGCCTGATGTGGGACTCGATCCCGGGACTCCAGGATCACGCCCTGAGCCGAAGGCAGTCGTCCAACCAACTGAGCCACCCAGGCGTCCCGAGTGTAGAATTTAATAGGCAGAGACAGAAAATAAGTGAATAAGCAAAATATTCAGAAGGTAAAATAACACATGCTGTGTAAAAAATATTGCAGGATCAGGGCGCCTGGGTGGCTCAGTGGGGTAAGGCCTCTGCCTTCCGCTCAGGTCATGCATGGTCCCAGGGTCCTGGGATTGAGCCCAGCATTGGGCTTTCTGCTCAGCAGGGAGCCTGCTTCCCCCTCTCTCTTTGCCTACTTGTGATCTCTCTCTCTGTGTCAAATAAATAAATAAAAAATAAAAAAAATTGCAGGATGAAAGAATAGGGAGGATGAAGGCAAAAGCTCCATTTTAAACAGAATGGTCAGGGAAGTCCTCACGGAGAAGGTGTTATGTGAGCTGAGATTTGAAGCTTTTTGGTGGAGGGGTAATCATGTGATTATCTGCAGGAAGAGCATTCCAGGCAGAAGGAAGAGCAAGTACAAAGGCCCTGAGGTGGGAGTGTGCCTGACATATTTGGAAAAAAGCGAGGAAGCCAGAGTAGCTGAATATGTGGGAGAGAGAGAAAGGGAGATGATGTCAGAGATAGAGAGAGATGGGGGTGCATGTCATTCAGAGCCTCAAGGCCATGTGGAGACTTTAGTTTTGTACTGAACAATATGTGGAGCCAATGTGGGGTTTTGAACAGACGAGTGACATGATCAGATCAAATGGGTCTGGTTCTGTGTGAAGACAATAAGGAGACAGGGGCTGGAGCAGAGAAACTACTTGGGAAATAATGTAGTAGTCTGGGCAAAGAAATTCTCTATAAATATAATTTAAATATCTGCAGACTATTTGACCCTATAAATTCACTATAACTCATTGAAATAATTCTTCATTCATGGGCATTTAGGTTATTACCAGCTGTGTCCTTATTATAGAAAACACTATGTTGAACATCTTTGTATAAGAAATCTTTATGTCTGTGACTGTTTCTTCAGATGCATTGGTTGCCTGGATGTTACTGGGTCACCTTTCTAAGGTTTTCAGTCCAAAATTCCCGTTGCCCTTCCGAAAGAAGGCACTGCTTTCTGCTCCCTGTGGCAGTGTGGGAAGTAGCACATTTGCCATAAATGTACATGGTAGGTGTCCAGTGGATGTCTTTGCGGCCCTGGCCAGGTCTGCATGCACATCTTCTCTGGTCACCCCTCCTCTCTGGACGGCCTTGCACAGTTCCAGAGCTCTTTGGGGTCCATTTGCTCATTTATTGTTCACGTTTAACGTTCACAACAATCCTATTATCCCTGCATTATAGGTGAGGAAACTAAAGCTCAAAAATTAGTGGTTAAGGCCCTGTTACAAGTGCTTTATGATGTTAAAATAAAGCTCATTTAATCCTTGCAACAGCCTGATGAGCTCAGTGCCATCATCATCCCCATCTCAGAGTTGAAGTCATCCATCCAGGGTGTCAGAGCTGGGGCGCCAACCTGCTCTCTAAACTACTCCCTGTCCTGCCTCAAGCTCATAGAGTGATTTGCTTTTTTTTTTCAATCAAAAATGTTCCTGGCCCTTTGTGCCTGATGGGGGCTCCTTCCTCAGATCCACTTTCAGCTGCTCTGGGAGACCAAACTTTGGTAGAAGAGCTCAGACCCCCGAACCAAGAACATCAGTGCAAGGAAGGGCTTTGGGCTCCTGGCCCACCCTTCTCTCCCCTCTGTATGGGGAGAAGAGGAACCTAAGGTCCAGAGTGGGGCAGTAACTTGCCCAATGTTACACAGCTAGGAGGGAGGAGGCTGGCCCAACACATAGGCCTAGGTCTTCCTTAGGAGCGCCTGCCAAGGAATATTTTAGAACTGTGATTGTCACAGCCCTGTTTAAGGGCCTTTTGTTGATGGGCCTGTTGACTGTGAATTATTAACCCGCCCAAGCTGGCAATCTGCTGGGTGGGGCTCACTCAATTTAAGAAAACCTGCTGTATAGTCACCAGCCCTGCTGGGTTAGGGGCAGGGGGGGGGGAGGGTTGGGCAGGGTCTCTGGAGTCCAACCAGCTAGTTCTGGGCTGGTAGAGAGAGCTAGTTGGGGGCTGCTTCCTGGCAGGGAAAGACTGGAGGAAGGGACTGAGAAGAGGGAAGAGGGAGAAGAGGAAAGGGGCTGAGGCATCACCTCAGTAATGCCCAGTAAAGCCCCACAGCATCCCTGAGAGGTGGGCACTGTTATCGCAGACTTACAAATGGGTAGACAGGGTCAGAGGGGTAGAGGCAGAGGAGGCGTCACAACTTAAGCTTTGTTTCTACAGCAATGGTATCGCTTTTCACATGCTCACACTCCCATTTCCGTGACCCACCCCCTTTTCCACACACTTTTCCCATAGGATAAGGAGCCAAGACCTGAGTCCAAGTCCACTTGGTCAAAACCACTGTGGGATGAGAGATAAAGCCTCTGTGGAGCTTTTTGGAGCATCCTGAGGAGGTTTCACTAAACAAATGCTTACTGAGAGCCTTCTTAAGCTGACAGATGGTTCAGGTAAAAGCAGTCCATGGAGGTTCTCAGGGCTATCAGGTGTGGTGAGCCCAGTGGTTTGTTCTTGCAGGTAGGGGAGAAAATGAGAGAGGAAGCAGGCTTGGCAACTTCCAGGCACAAAGCACCAGGAAACTCCCCCAGCAGGGGAGGAAGGAACCCAGGACTCAGCATACTATCCGGTCCCCTCAGCTTGGCTATCAGCTTGAGGTGGAAATGGGCAGGTGACGTGAGCAGAGTCACTTGGGTTGGGAGGCAGAAATAATGGTGACTCCCAGGCTCCCCAGGGTTGGGGCTGAGCCAGAGCTCCTGGGGGCTGGGAGCTGCCTGGGTGGAGCCCTCCTGAAGGTGGACCACTCTGGGGCTCTGACTCATCAGGTGAGTGACTCCAGCATCATTGCCACTGCTGTGTGGGGACCACTGCAACTCTGAAGGCAACTTGGCTGCTTATGGTGTTGAGATTCAGTTTCATCTACAATGGGAGAATGCTAGCCTCTGCCTTGCTGCCACCACCACCGGAGTGCCGCTCAGCACTGTCTCTCCTGCCAGGAACTATGGGGGCAGTTTAGATAGAGAAATTCTTAATCCTCACAACCACCCTTTGAAGCAGGCAGTATTTCCATTTTACTGATGAGGAAACTGAGGCTCAGAGAGGTGGTTAAAAGTGAGCATTAAATGAGATAGTCTGTGTTGTACACTTAACCTGTGTCGCATGTAGTAAGCCTTTGGTGGACATCAGTCATCATAATCACTACCTCAGAGGGAAATGGTAAAGTGCTAGGCCAAGTGTTGGTATTCGGTGATTCATCAGAAGCAGAGATGTCTGACCAGACCTGATCCTCCAAAAGCTCCCAGTCTGATAGCAGAGACAATCACATACACACCTCACTCCACTCCCATCCCCCCAAGATGGTGTCCGCCACGGTGATGAGGGGAGGTCAGAGGGGGTTAGGGCAGTGTGTACCCAGGAAGCACCTAACACCGCCAGGGAGGGAGGGCTTTCTGGAAGAGGTGCTGCCTGAACTGAAACCTGCGGGGCGAGTAGGAGTTTGGGCATATATCAGGCTCTTAATAAATGTTGGTTAAATCCAGTGGAGATTTACCTGTATCTAACGTAGCATAAAGCTTCAGAAGTGCTCACTCACCTGGCCCTTTCCACGGCTCTGGGAGGACTCTGGCAGTTTTCTATTGGCAGATTTGTATTCTTTTTTTTTGGGGGGGGGAAAGGCTTCCAATTGTAAGCTTCTGGATTGAACCCTGATTAAACGAATGAATAAGTGATAAGGGAGGAAGGTGTGTTCTAGGCAGAGGGACGAGCTAGTACAAATGCCAAGAGATGGGCATGGGTTGCGATAGGGTGTCCCAGCCTCATTACCGAGGCTCCTCTTCATACACATTCCTGGTCCTCTCCCCAGCCTCACAAACGCCAGCGGACATGGGTGTGCCTCTGCCCACTCCATGCTGCTTTCACCCATGCTGTTCTCCCATCTGGTACACCCTTTCCACGACTTTATTGTGTATAAACAATATAAACTTCGAGGCTCAACTCTGTGCCCACCTTCTCCAGGAAGCCCTCTCCCCACCCCTCCATTCTATGTTGCATTCTTTCTTATCTGGAGTCCTCGAGGTGACAGTAGATCTCATCATAGCCGACTCCTTGTAGTTAATTACCTTTTTGTGCTCATGTCTCAGAATCCCAGACATAGGATGATCCTTGCCAGTGAACATCTAGCCTCTGTTCACATATGGGCAGGATAAGAACTCACTACCTTTCCAGACAGCCTGTCTGGATTTAAACAGGAATCTTCTAAACCTCTCCCCTCTGCCACCAGGCTCAGTCTACCTGGCTCTCCCAGGACCCATTCTGCAGCCCTCTTCCTAAGAGGCCTGCCTCTACCAGGCTCCTCCTGCTTCCTCTTCTGACATCCTGGAGCTAAGGGTTGCTCCAGGGGCGCTGGAGTCCCTCCTCCTTCTATCCTTTGTAAAGGGACAGTTCTAATGGCAGCCACGTGCTCTGATGAGTCATGATTAAGAGCATCTGGGGCCTGGAAGTGGTGGCTGGTTAACTCCTCACAGACCAGTGACTCTTTGTGCCAGAATGCCAGGTGGGCTTCAGCCCTGGCCCTAGACATGTACCTTAGGGCTATGCACACAGTGAGCATTTGAGGAGTGTTCTGGATGACTCCGTATAGGGGTTGGGGACTCCGAGGAAATGGGACCAAGGTGGGAAGAGAGACAAGAGTGTCCACCCTGGAGGGCCAGTTCCAATCAGGACTTGCCATTTATTAGGTGAGTTAACTTGAGCAAGTCACATAAACTCTGTGCCCCATCTCTGTAAAATGGAAGCTCTGGGGATGATTTGAGAAGGCCGTTGTGAACCCCTGGCTAGCAGCGGGTGCTAAACCACGTTATTTTCCGCTTTCTCGAGTGCCGCACGCACAGTGCGGCAGTGGGCAAAGGGGAGTATTAAAACCCAAGCCTGACTCTGGAGGCTGTGTCTTTCTCAGCATGAATGCCCCCCGCCAATGCAGTAGGATGACGAAGGGCTCAGGTGGGGGCCGATGCGAGGCGGGATCTGGGGTGGGGGAGGGGAGAGATGACTGGGAGATGGACCTCAGGTCTAAGAGAACTTTCTGGCCACAGATACGTGGGGCTGTGTGAGGAAGGAGCGAGCTCCGGCCCCTGGGGGCTGCGCAGCGAGGACACTCGGCATGGGCCCGGCGAACCGTGGGCGCCAGGATCTCTCACGTCTGAGAGCTGAGGGTGGGGGCGCATCTCGCGGCCGCCCCCCGCCCAGCCCCAGCCTCCTCCAGTCGGCCGCAGACGGGCGGCGGCCGCGGCCCCACTGCACGGACAAGCAGACCGAGGCCCGGCCCGGCCCCGCCGCCTTCCCCGCCCCCGGCGCGCCCCTCCCCGGCCGCCGCGTCTGCGGCTCGGCCGCACAGCGCCCGGCTCGGGGTTCCGGCGGCAGCACCTGGGCCGCGGCTGGCGTCCTGCGGGGGCACGCTGCCCGCCCCTCTCCGCGATGAGCTCGGCGGGCGCCGCGGACTCCCTGGCCGCGGGGTAAGTGCGCGGCTGGAGCGGCCCTGGGCCCGGGTTGGGGGGTGGGGGCGGGCGCGGGGCCCGGTCTCCCCCGCGCCTCCGGCTGGCGGCCCGCACTGCGGCTCCCAGCCGCCCCCCACGCCCCGCCCGGCGCTCCGCCCGGCCTCCGGGAGCCGTCGCCGCCGGTGAGCAGGGAGGGGGTTGTGGAGGCTCGCGCGAGGGAAGTAGAGGCGCCGGGGATCCTGGGGCTGTCACTCCCTTCTGGGTCCCAACTTTCTCGTGGAGCTGTAGTAACGGCCACGTCAGAGCCGCCTTCCTCTCCTCGTGGCGTTTACACCTGTGGTGGGCTCTGTTGTTTTCACCTCCGTTACAGTTGGGAAACTGAGGCATAGCTCTTAAGTGACTTGCCTTCCGTTACCCAGGAGGTGAGCGCTGGGCCTGGAATTTGAACTCAGCTCTCGCTGATGCTGGAGCCCCCACCCGCGCGCCGTACTGCCCCATCTTCGGGGATGTCTGAAGGAGTTAAAGGCTAAGATATGAATCAGCTGTGCCCATTGGGCGCAGCAGGAACTGGGGTAGTAAAGGTGGGTGTTGTCACTTCCAATATGGCTCTCCTGCTCTTCCCCACCCCACTGAGGAACGCTGTAGAATCCCTACACTGCCCCTGTAGTAGTGATAGCTGCTAGCAGCTGGGGGACCTGGAGCAGGTGGCCCTTTCCTGGGCGCGGGTGAGTAGGGGGGCGACTCCTGAGGGCCATGCTGGGAAGCTGCTGGGTGGAGATCTGGCTCAGGTGAGCTGGGAGGTGTGCCTGCCCTACCTGCAGCCTCACCACCAGGGACAATATTTGCCGAGGGCCTCAGGGCTAACATGTGAACAGGGAGGTGACGGGGAGGGGGGAGTGGGGGGGCGGGGGCGGTGCCAGCCTCAGCTGGAGGCCTCCACAGCACCTGTATGTGCATCCTGGGTGAAAGCTTAGAGGTTGGGTCACTGAGGGACACTCCGGCCTGGGGGACGGTTGCCTGGTGAGTTTTTCCCTGACCACGTTTGTTATATGATTTGGGCCATATCCTTTATCCTCCCTGGAATTCTGGTCCCTCCTTTGGAAAATACAGGGAGGCCAGGCATGGCTGCTCTCTTCCTGCTCTGAGCTGAAGTCTGTAAATCTCTAGCCTGTTAGGTCCTCTCTAGCCTGTTAGGTCCTTTCTGCCCAGCCCTAAGTACCACCCTAGTGTGCCTAGGAAAGAAGCTTCCTGGAGAGAAGGCAGGCATGGAGCAGGACACCTATCAGAGAATCCTGGACTCCCAAGCTAGAAGCCACATCCATCCCTCTTCCTTGCACGCTCATATACCTGCCTGAGTCCAGGCTCCTCTGCTGGCTCCTCTGGCCCCTCCATGGACCTCTAGGGTAGCAAGCTCAGTCTTCCAGCACTGGTGGCTCTTCTTCACACGTCCTCATACTGAACCATACCTGCCCCACTGCATGCCCTCCAGGTCCCCCTCTTCTTTGAGGCCACACGGGTCCATCTGCTCCTGTCCCTGGTCAGTGCCACCCTGGTAGGGTCTGAGCAGAGCAGAGGCAAAGCAGTTCCGCCTTCACAATAGGTACTCAGTCACTCAGCAAACACTCCCAAGGCCTGCTCTGGGCCCAGCCCAGTATTTGTGGATCAATGGTAAACAAACCAAACTTTAAATCTCCACCACTTAAAAAATTTTGAAATATTTTAAGCCTTTAGAAAAATATAGCAGGTAATAAAATGAACCCCATGACCTTGCCACCCAGCTTTTTCAGATGTTAACATTGTGCCCACTTATTTCATATTCTTCTTGTTAAGAAATAAATTCTAGCACAGACTTTGAAAGCCTCTGTGGACCCTCCCCACTTCCCTCTCCAGAGATAACTGCCATCCTGAATTTTGATTTTGGCATTTGCATTTTTAGTTTTTAAATTTTATTTGAGTATAGTTGACACACAGTGTTACATTAGTTTCAGGTGTATAGCGTAGTGATTCAACTTCTCTATATTATGCTGTGCTCCCCACATGTAGCTACCATCTGTCATCCTACAACACTATTACAGTATCATTGGTTTTGCCATTCTATGTTTTTATTCTTTTGCTGAGTGTGTATAAGTCTAAGAAAATGTAGCTTGTTCTGACTTTAAAATTTTTACATAAATGGAGTCACCCAGTGTGAGTCATTCCACAACTTGCTTTTTCTCACTGAGCTTCAGGTTTCTGAGATGTAGCCTTCTTAATCCTTGCAGCTTTGGTTCCCATTTTCGCTGATGTATGATGTACCACCTGATGTAGGATCCCCCATTTATTTATCGGCCTTTTTGATGGACATTGAGGTGGTTCCCAGAGTCTTGCTATTTGAATAGTAGATATTCTCATAGGTTGTCCTTTGTGCATATGCGAGTTTTTTTCTCAGATGCCCCATAGGAATGGAATTGCTGGGTCATAGAGTATGTACACTCAATGTTTTAAAGTTATTTAATTTTCTTACGAAAGCAGTTTTGCTCCAGACATGATGGAAACACATACTCTTAGAGAATGGAAACACATTCTTGTAGGAAAAAAAGTAACACTGGCTAACATTTCCTGAGGACTTATTACTGTGCTTTGCATGGTCTCAGTCATTCTTCTCAACAACTGAGGAGGTAGGAACTGCCATTCTCATCTTATTGACGAGGACACTGAGGCTCATAGAGGCTAAAGAACCTTCCCAAGTGTCTCTAACAAGTGGTTGCTGAGCTGCAGTTTGGGACCAGGGTTATCCGCTTTCAAAACTCTTAAGGTCACATTGCCCAAGGCATGTCAAATCAGTCCAAGCCACATCATACTCACTTTATTCACAGCTAAGGGGGGCTTCTCTGGAAGGAGAGTCACAATCATATGTGCAATTAGGGAGGTCACTTTGGGATAGGTCCCCATGGACAGATCCCCTCCCCACACCCCAGATAGAGTTCTTCCTGCTTGGTGAAGCAGGGGGGAAAAGCCAGCTCTGGCTCCAGTCTGCTCCCTGAGTGACCTTTTTGCACTGCTTCCTTGACTGCCCCAGTGGGAAGGGAGAGGTCCCCCTGCTTTATCCAGCTCTCTGCATCAGGTGTCTTCCAGAAAGACTGAAGCGGGGAAGAGGGAGGGAAGGGGAGAGTGGAATGACTCCAGGCTGCCTGACACCCCCTCACCCCCTCCAGCTCCCTTCTCACTCCAGCTTCAAGCCTCCCTCCCCTATGATGCCAAAGCTCCTGGCATTAGTCACCAGCCCTGCCCCACGCTCCATCCAGCTCAGCGGCACCTCTGGGCCTCGGGTTCTTCCAGGAACAGTGGAAAGGCCACCATTGACCCCTCAGGAGCTCAATAATGTATTAACCTGGGCTGTCAAGGTGGACTGGAGCAGAAGGGCCTTGAAGGCACAGGACAGCATGCAGAGAAGTAGAGACTGCAGTCACAGCCAGGGGAGGAGAAAGGTTTGGCAAACTTGCTTTTTTGTGGAAACTTTTCTGCCTTCTCCCTAGGTTCCTTTTTGTATTTTCTTTATCTCCTTTTTGTTAGTTGCAGATAAACATTGCCTGCCTTTGAGCTGGTGGGAGGATTGAATGAAGTAAGGTAGTGATCGGTTTAGAACTTGAAGTGATAGTCTCATGGTGATGAAGGGGTGGTTATTAATGCCATCATTAAGTCAAATGGGCCCAATGTCCCCATCCAGCCCACACCAGCACCTCACCCCTGCACTTAGCACGCCTTCCAGAGCCCATCTTGCCACCTCCCCCTACGGCTTGTGCCTCTTTGTCACTATGGTATCATGACTCTAGCTCCTTGCTCAGGCTTTTTCCTCTTCTTGGACTTCTTTCTCCATCTTGTCCTCAGTTCAGTGCCATCTTTTCCAGAAAGCTTTCCAGAAAGTGCCCCATCTCCACTTCTGGGCCTCCTTAGCCTTCATTGATCCTCATGATTGCAGCCCCGATGGTTCTGGTTGTCATTGCCTCTGCCTGCATCTGTCACTTCTGTAGACTGTGAACTCTTCAAGGACAGGGCCAGGTTTGGGTCAGAACCAGAGATTAGTGGGTGTTTGTAGGAGGAAATGAAGGAGGAAATCAGCCCCAGAGCCACCCCAAAGCAGCACCAGTCTGGAGACGTCACCTCAGGCCCACGTCACAGCACTTGAGCAGAAGAGG
This sequence comes from Neogale vison, assembly GCF_020171115.1. Lineage (NCBI taxonomy): Eukaryota > Metazoa > Chordata > Mammalia > Carnivora > Mustelidae > Neogale > Neogale vison. Next base: position 41,237,061 of record NC_058092.1, on the reverse strand, counting down.
TACTGGGACAGTCAAGAGAGGGAATGCACCTCTGTGCTGTTTGTCCATCTGTCTTTCCCTCCACGTAGAGCAAGCAGGCAGAACGTCTTTCTTGATGGGAGGCAGAGGTGGTGGCGGTGATAGGGTATATGCAGAAATGGGAGGTAGGCTCTTGGCTCTGGAATTGTTTGGAGATGGTCATAAGCCAGGATGATGAACTTGACTTCTGAGGGCTGAGCTGGTGGATGGGCACTGACTCAGGCAGAAACTTGGTTAGAGCCCATGCTTGGCCATGTAATCTTGGCCTGGTCACCTTTCCTCTGTGCCTCATCTGTAGTGGGGATAATAATCCTACCTCATGGGCTTCGTGAGGGTTCAAGGAGAGAAGGCCCAGAGAGGTAGGTGCTCACTGCCTCCTTACCCATTCATCCAGCAGAATGGGCAGACTGAACACCAGTCACTAGGCTAAGCCCTGGGCACAAAGGAAGACACTGTGCCTGTCTCATGAAGAGAGGGACAGGGACTGCTTCTGTGGGGACTTTTCAGCCATAGAAAGAAACTTGGTCTTTATCCTAAGAGTAATAGGAAGCCAGTGAAGATTTCAAGTTCAGAAGTGACATGGTCAGATTTGGGTTTTAAACAGATAACTTTGGCTGTTGTGAGAAGGATGGGTTAGAGGGAATAATGCTTCCAGCATTCTCCCTTATAAGAACTACCAAGAGGCTGTATGGGTTACTCCAAACATCCTTTAAAATACATTCCTGAACTCCCACAGAAGTAAGAGAAATCCTCTCAAGCCAAGAACAGAAAGGAAGCTGAAATCAAGCTGATAAATGAGATGAAGGTATTGACAAATTCCAGAAATCCAGAACCTTGAGTTTTAACGACTACTCAAGGGATGATAAGTAAGGACTTAGGCCTACCCAGTGTGAGGAGTTGAAACCTAGTCTCCCTACCACAACCACCATCTGGGACCTTCAAAGGTCTACCCCCTCAGCAAATAGAGTCGCTGGCTGGAAAGAAATAGCCACCCTTCCCCAAAAAGGGGGATGACAGGTCTGGTGGAGAAAATTATAAATACAAATCTGCCCTCACACAAATTGTGGGTTTGAAGACGTACTCCCTTTGTGGTCCTGGAAATACTAATCCAAAAAAGTAACTTAAGTATCATCAGATGGTAGCACCCCAGGGAATTTGGCCAAAGTAAGTGAAAATCCTCTCTGGAGGAATAGATCCTTTTCCTAAGATCCCTTTGGGATCAGCCAAATAGGAGCTCCTGGTAAAATTACAGAACACACAAGGAAACAAGTCACTGTGAGCAATAGACACCCAAATCAAGAAACAACAGAATTTGTTTCCCTGAGCGTCTAAGATGCTGGAATTATAAGATCTAGAATAGAACTATTTTATAAACATGTAAAGAAATCAAAGATGGACCTGAAACCATAAGCAGGGAACTAAATACTGCCCCAAATGACCAAATGTATCTGAAGAGGAAGAAAGTGGAATTTTTAGAAATATGAAAGATAATCGTTAAAAACTCAGGAAAAGTAGCAGATCAGATACACCTCAAGAGAATTAGTGAAATGGAAGTTCTGAAAAAATTGCTCAGAATTTCACAGAGTCAAAGAGATGGCAAAGAAGAGCATTAAGAGACTTGAAATACTGAGCAAATGGTCCAACAGTGAAGAAGAGAGAAAGGGTAGGAGGGGTGAGAGTGGAAAGGCTGGTCTTCCATCAGACCTGGGTGGAGGTCGGCACACCGGAGCAAACCCGCTCAGAAGGGGGTGAGTTAAGTGATGTTTGGGAGGCAGGACTGACAGAGCTCAGGGAGGGGGTAGCAGAGCAGCCTGGGAAAGGGATGTATCAGGGCTGACTATCAGATTTCTGGCTTGAGAAACTGGGTTGAGGGGTGTCATTTATTAAGATGGCAAACACGGGGAGAACAGCTTTGGGAAAGTGAACAAGAGTTCAGTTTTGAACAAGACTCGTGTTTTGATTTGCTGGGATGATCTGCTTCTCCACGTGCATGGAGGAAGAGACATTAAAGCTGGGCCCCAAAGTGTGTGTAGACATTTACCTGGTGGAAAGGAACGAACTCTCAACTGGCTTTTGGGGCAAAGGATCTCCCTTCAGTCAGGTCATCAAGGCAGCTTTTGGAACCTTCTCTCAAAAGAAACTCCTTGAGAAGAGACATCCTCAAGACCATCCTCAAGAGAGGATTTTTGGGATATCCTACTTTAATTTCTCATTTTTCGGATGGAGAAGCTGAGACCCAGAAAGGCCAAGGATTTGTTTTCCTAATCTGAGACTCCTCGTTCTTTTTTTTTTTTTTTTTCATTCACTTAATGGATACTTATCAAAAGCCCACTTTGTACCAGATACTAGATGCTGGGGATACAGCAGTGAACAAAACAAGGATCCCTGCCCGTGGGAAGCTTACTTTTAGTGGAGGAAGACAGATAATAAGCACAACATAACTAAAAATACATACATACATACAAATAAAAGAGTGTGTGTGTATATATGTGAGTGATAAAAGCTATAGAGAAGTATAAGGACTTGAAGATGGTAGGGTTCACTGAAATGCCATTGGGAAAGTGATCCTTGAGGATAAAGGGCCCTGGACAGGCCGTACAGTCTGCTGTACACTACAGTCCATTGTGACAGTGTTTCTGGGGTTCTAGAGTGCAGGCCCAAGGTGGGCAGGAGAAGTCCTGAAGAAGGAGGAGGAGAAAAAGGACTGAAGCGGGATTTAGTGGGTGGGCTGTGCCCCCCTGCAGGAGCCGAAAATCCCGATGGGTCAGAAGGGCCATAAAGACTCCCTTTACCCTTGTGAGGGGTAAGATAAATTTGTTCCTCAGGCTTCCTTGCCCTCCATCCTCTGCTCTTCCCCAAACCCCTCAACGAGATCTTAGATGATGCCCTCATTCTGCTGTCCTCCCACCTTTGGGAACACTTGAAAGTGGGTCCAGATTGTCTTTGTGTCCCAGTACAGAGTGGGCAGCCTGGAAGGCACCCAAGGCCCACAGGGAGGTCGCATGGGCCCTATGGGGCTCGGTTCCAGCCTGGAGGGGGTTTGAGGTCTTCTGGTCACTTGCTGTCTCTCCCAGCAGGACTTCTGTGAGCAGCCTCCATGAGGCCCTGGACCAGTGCATGATCGCCCTGGACCTCTTCCTCACCAACCAGTTCTCAGAAGCACTCAGCTACCTCAAGCCCAGGTGAGGCTTATACCTAGGTTGTGGGTGGGGGTCAGGGGTGTGTGTGTGTGTGTGTGTATCTGTGCATGTGCATGAGCACACTCTAGAGCCCACATGTAGTGGAGGGAGGGGGGTGAGGCAGTGTCTGGTCATGGAGAACCAGAGGTCTTATATAAAAGGAACCCCGTGTAACTGACTGCCTTCAGCCTTTTGGGTCACTATGACCTTCCAAGAGACCCATAGAAGTAGGGGCTCAGGCTCCCCATTCTATACCCCTGAGCAGCCAGGCCTACTCCAAGGTCATTGTGACTTCCTTCCTTTAGGTTCTTGTGGCCTCTTCCACTTTGGCTTCTTGTTCCCACTGAATCCACTTGGGGTTCCTCCCCTGTCAGCTCTAACAACAGCTGCTTTTCCTCATTTTTCCCCAGAGCACTAAAGATTTGAGTTGCCTTTACTCAAGCCCTTCAGGGTAATAATGTTGGTTAACCATTTATCCATTTCTTCCAGTGTTTACTGCCTTCTTTCTAAACAATATGGTTATACTTCTCTTCCTTTATCACTTTTTTCAGTTGTTTTTTTTTTTTAAGATTTTATTTATTTGTCAGAGAGAGTGAGTGCATGTGAATGCACAAGCAGGGGGAGCAACAGGCAGAGGGAGAAGCAGGCTCCCCCACGGAACTCGATCCCAGGACCCTGGGATCATGACCTGAGCCACCCAGGCACTCCTCCCTCCCAGTATTTTTCGAAGACTTCCCAGTTCCACTTCCCTTCTGGTCGTTACCTGTCCCTATGCAGGTTCCTCCCTGCCACCTCCCCTCACACCTTCCTCACCCTCTCCCCACAGCCCTCTTGTGTTGAAGGGCTGCCTTACCCTGCCTCATCTCACGAGGACACTCTACCAGAAGTTCCATAACTCGGGCCAGACAATTTAGGCCCCAAAGAGGAAATGCTCGCCCTGAATGAAAAGAGGCACTAGGGAGAGACCTGTCTTTCCATGAGGCTACCTTTTAATGTCATACTTAAGGCAGTGAAGCTGCCCCTTATCTAAGCCCCTGCTCCATTCCAGAAAAGATGTTTTCCTTTCTTTTCAGTTTGAGAGTTCTCTTCAAACAGTAGATGTTAACACATTCCCCACCCACATCCCCATTTTGACAAGAAAAAAGTGTTTCATGAAATTGCCAGATACTGGGGGTTGGGGTTGGGGGAGGAAAAATATCTCCCCATCTTTATTAAGAACCACTGGTCTAGGAGAAAATAATTGTTGCTAAAAAAAAAAAAAAAAAAAAAATGGCCTCCCCTCCCCATTTATAGCCACTGAAGCTTCAAAAGATGTTGGGGTCCAGTTTCATTCATTGTTCTGCATTGTGCATGCAGTGTCTCATTTAATTGTTTCCCATACTTTGTCCTCAGGAAGTAATGGGCTCATCAAGTTCCACCCCTCATCACCCCAAATGCCTGGGCTTTTGTTTTCTGTGTTTGTCACTTCTTTGAGTAGCTTCCAGTTCATTTTACTTTGCTGTGGTTAGAGGAGGGAAGGACTAGAGCTCTCTAGGCTTAGCTGACCTCCTCATGGCCAAGGAGTCCCAGGTCCCAACATCTTGCTCTTCTGCTGGTTCCCCAATTTGACAGCTGGCCTGGGCCTAGAAGGTGGGACCCCAGTGGACATCATCTCCTGGAGCTGGATTTCCCTCAGAGGTGAGGGGGCTCTTACTCTCAGAGGTTAGGATCCTATATGACAACAAGAACTTATGGATTGTAAACTAAACTCGGGGTGTCTGAGGTTTGCGAATACCACATTGCACTTCACAGATACTGCATTTGTTACAAATGGATGGTTTGTGGCAACTCTGCATCAAGCAAGTCTTGGCACCATTTTTCCAACAGCATTTACTCACTTTGTGTCTGTGTCACATTCTGGTAATCCTTGCAATATTTCAAACTTTCCCATTATTATTATATTTATTATGATGATCTGTGATCATTGACCATTGGTGTGACTATCGTAATTGTTTTGGGCCACCACCATATAAGACAATGAACTTAATTGATAAATGTTGTATGCAACTGACTGAGCCATCCGTCTCTCTCATGCTCTCCCTCTCGTGTGCCCTCTCTCTCTAATAAATAAATGAAATCTTTAAAAAAAGAAAAGGAACCACCTTCTTTTCTCATCCATTAGATGCAACTCCTCACCCTCTCAAGTGTTATCCTGAGAGGGCGGCCGCGCCGTCCCACCTTCAGGGCCCACTTCCAGTTCTCTTGCTCCTTCCACCCCATCTGCAAGTCCTTCCTCTCCTGAAGTCTTAAATCCCTCCAAGTCATCCGTGAGGACTGGAATCAGTTTCTTCTGAACTCCTGCTCATGTTAATACTTTGACCTCTTCCCATGAATCACAAAGTTCTTACTGGCATCTAGTTTGGTGAATACTTTCTAGGGTTTTTCAATTTACTTTCCATCAGAGGAATCACTCTCTATGGCAGCTATAGCCTTATGAATTAGATTTCTTAAGTGATATGACTTCAAAGTCAAAATGACTTGTTAAATCATGGGGCACAGAATGAACGCAGTGTTAGCGGGCATGAAAACAACATTCACCTCATTGCCCATCTCCAGGAGAGCTCGTGGATGACCAGGGGCACTGTCAGTGACCAGTAGTAATTGAAAGGAATCTTTTTTTCTGATCAGTGGGTCTCAACAGTGGGCTTAAAAAATTCAGTAAACCGGGATGCCTGGGTGGCTCAGTCATTTAAGCCACTACCTTCGGCTCAGGTCATGATCCCGGAGTCCTAGGATCAAGTCCCGCATTGGGCTCCTTGCTCAGCGGGGAGCCTGCTTCTCCCTCTACCTTCTGCTCTCCTTGCTTGTGCGTGCTCTCTCTCTCTCTCGGACAAATCAATAAATAGTCTTTGAAAAAAAAAAAAGAAAAAGAAAGAAATTGCCACAGGTAACCCATCCTTCTACAACCACCACCCTCATCAGTCAGAAGGCAAGATCCTTCACCAGCAAAAATATTACAGCTCGCTGAAATGTCAGATGCTGGTTGGCGCTTTATAGCAATAAAGTATTTTTTGATTAAGGTATGTATTTTTTAACATCATGCTGTTATACACTCTTGACATAATGCTATTGTAGGCTTAATTAAACTTGTGTGTGCACAGGGAAACCAAAAATTTCATTTCACTTGCTTCACTGCAGTATTGGCTTTATTGCAGTGGTCTGGAACGAAACCTGCAGAATCCCGCATGTATGCCTGTACCACAAATCTCAGTCCAGGGCACAGCTGAGGGGCTTCCAGGGGTGGGCTGGGGAGGAGCCAGGATTCCCAGTTGCAGGTGCATGTTTTGACATTGGGCCTCAAACGAGAAATTCCACTTTGCCCTCCAGCTCCCCAGGTGGGGCTGTCCCTTCCGGACCCAGCACCAGACTGAGGTAGCTTCACTGGGGTGGGAAGAAGATGGGGAGGGGCTTGAGAACTGGGTAGGCCTGGAGTAGGAAAGAATTATCTGGGGGGTGGGAGTGGATCTGAGTAAGGTCAGGGAAACATATCCTATAGGAGAGAGTTTCTGTCCAGGGCAGCAACCCTTGACCCCAGCAGATACAGAAAAACTCACATTTATTGAGCATCAGTGATGTGGCCCTTATTGTATCCATTTTACAGAGGAGAAACTTGAGGCTCAGAGAGGTTTAAGATTCACCAGGATCACACAGCTGGTCACCGGCAAAGCCAAGATTCAACCTGTATTTCAGGGACTCTGTAGCCTGAGTTCTGTCCCCACTTCAGGCTGTGGCCTCCTTTCCACAAGCCACTGCCTTCAGGTTAGCATTTCTAGCAAAGATCTGGGAAGTATCCTGACAGCTGCCAGGACTGGTAGGGGTGGACCAGCCTTTGATTTCCTTTAAAAACCTTTGACTCCCCAGGATAATATCACCTGGGAGGCGGTTGGTCACCCAGAAGTTAAAAAGCACTTAATTTACAGCGGGTTTTTAATTTTACAGAGCTTTATGAATGAGAAAGACATGAAAATAGATAAAGTCACATGATTTTACAATAGAACAGTCTATAAACCTTAGTCATCTCTTTCCCTTGAAGTTCCCAGCATAGGCCCTGCACTGAGGAGTTTTATAAATAATGAACGAGGGGGTGTAGTGAAGGGAGAGAAAATTGCTGTGGCACCTACTGTGCAACAAGCAGGAGTAATCCCCAGCCAGTCCCATAGGAACCTGGGCAGGCCAGTGTTCTTTCCCCATTTTCCAGAAGTATAAATCAAGACCCAGACATATTATGACTTCCCCAAGTGCAGAGGGGGGCCTGCATTTTTCTTGTCCCTCCTTGCCTGGTTCTCTTTCCATTTGTTGGACTAAATGCCACTCCCTGCCCCCCATCTTCTACCATATACTTTTCAGTTGAGAGGTCTGGGCTGTGGAGAAGCAGGATGGCAGGAGCAAAAGGCTTTCCAATGCTGGTTCACTAGGCCCTGTCGCACTGGTGCTGAGGACAGAGATGCCTTCCATACAAGCTCTGTCCTTGAGGCACCCGCAGTTCAGTCTGAGGGGAAAGCTGAGCCTCTGCTGATATAAACTCAGTATGACCTATGCCTCATTATAGATACATACTCCCTGAGGAGGGAGACCCAATGCCCAGTGGCCCTGGAGGCAGTTGAGGGCATTGACAGATGAGTCAGGGTGTGGGGGTGAGGAAAGAGCATTTCAGGTTGTGGGAACAGCATGAACATAAGGCCAAGAGGAGGGAAAGGGTAGGAACTTCTTGAGAGCATGTGTGTCTCAGTGTGGCAAGGCAAACAGTCTGGAATGTTGACCAGGCTTTGGGGCAGAAGTGACTAGAGGGCTGGGTTGGAAAGGTGGGCAGGACCTGTGCTTTGTGGAGCCTTGGGCCAGAGCATTACCCCATGGGACTTGAAAGCCATGGGACGAGTTAGGCAGTCAGTGCTGTGGTCAGATGATGGGATAGGGAGAGGCAGGAGGGGATGCGGCCTGTGGGGCCCAGGGAACAAGGAAGGAGGGCAGGGTGGGGAAGGAGAGCTTGAGGAGAGAAGGGATTTGGGCTGTGCTCTGGGAGGTGGGGCAGAAGGCGAGAGGCAGGCCCTGGGCACTGGGGGCATGCCCTCAGGCCAACCTGCTGCTAAAGCCCTTCTTGAGTCCTCACCACAGCCTTGCTGCTGCCGTGCCTGTAGAACAGATGAGAAACTAAGGCTCAGAGTTGGAAAGTCACTTGGTGCCATTCAGCAAGAAGGAGAGGAAGTGGGGTCTGAGGCCTTTTGAGCAGCAGTGGAAGGGTCAGACCTTGGGAGAGTCTCTTCCGTCCTCGGATCCCTGTTTCGCCACCATGCCCAGTCGGGAGGTAGTGGTGGTGACCAACACAGGCCGCCTACCTCTGGAGTTCTGGGAGTTGGTGCTCTCATGTCCCTTCTCTCTGGCAGAACCAAGGAGAGCATGTACCACTCGCTGACATATGCCACCATCCTGGAGATGCAGGCCATGATGACTTTTGACCCTCAGGACATCGTGCTGGCTGGCAACATGATGAAGGAGGCACAGATGCTGTGTCAGAGGTCAGGGCCGTGGGGCGCGCAGGGATGAGGTGTTGTGAGGGCCGTCCTTCTGTTACCTTTGGGTAACAGATTATTAATTAATGCTCCTTCTGGCTAAGAAGATGTGTCCCTAGGTGCTAGGAGCCTCCCCTCAGTTCTGCCTCAGGAGCCCTGTTGTCTGAGCCAGTCTCTAAGCAGCTTCTGGGGGCCAGACCTGATTTCATGGAGACAAATTCTGGCTCTGTCAGGTAATAGCTCTTTGGTCTTGAGCAAGTCTATCTGGATTCAACTTTCTTCATATGAAATAGGTATAAAGATAGGGCCTTTATGGGGACCGAATGAGGTCACTGGTCACAGGACCTGGTGCATGATGGGTGTTCAGTACACAGAAACTGCTTGAACGAGTGAATGGCTAAATGGACCCTCAGTGTTTGTGTATAGGTAGTATTGTCTTTCACTGGACACACACTCATACTTTCCCTTGGCCAGCTGCTGTGCTGGGCCCAGGCCACCCTGGGAAACATCAGACCTGAGGGGAGCTGGCTGGTCTGGGAGAAGCCAACAGTGACCTCCCAGCCTGATGCAGGGAAGCTCCAGGGGCTGTGGGGGTCTTGCCAGAGGAATAGGAAAGGTTTCCTGGAAGAGGCGATGCTGGAGCTCGGTCCTAAAGGGTGATGAGGACATGGCTGGGGCTGAGGAAGGAGGAGAGGGGCTCCAAGTAGGGGTAACAGCAGAAGAAAGTGTGTGAGAAAGCCTGGACTCGCTTCAGTGTGTATGGAGTCCCATGGGAATGGTGGCGGATGCATCTGAGCCCACCCTTGGCCCCTTGCTCACCCTCACTGAATGACTTGAGGCCCCTCTTTTCCTCTTCAGGCACCGGAAGAAGTCCTCTGTAACAGACTCCTTTAGCAACCTGGTGCATCGCCCCACGATGGACCAGTTCACAGAAGGTGTGGCATCTGAGTGTCCTCTCACCCACGCTCGCCCTGTTCCAGGCCCAGGGAGGGGTGGGACGGGGCACTTAACCTCCCAGTTTCACGAAGGGGCCAGGCCCTGGCTTTGGTGCTGGGACACCCATGGGTCAGACCTGGGGCCTTTGGAGAAGTTGCTCTCAGGTGAGGAGGGGAGGTCAGGGTGGTGGTGGGGTGGGGGACTCACTTACCTGATGGCATTACCTGCTGAGGACCCAGAAGTTGGGGAAAGAAAACACTGTCACGGGGTCCATGCGCTTTTGCCCTTCAGGCCAGGGTGGGCTTAGAATTGTGTGTGCACTTAGGTTTACTGGCCTAGTGATCACAGTGATGCCCCAGAGGGGAATGTGGTTTTGGAGGCTGACCCACTGGGATGAGACAGCTGAAAGCAATGGAAGGGATGGTCTGGGCCACCAGGGCCTGTGTGCCGTGACCTCTGTGGCAGACCTGGCGGTAGTAGCGGCCAGTGGTGAGCAGTGGGGGGCTCTTCCATGCAGGAGCAAATGGCCTTCACTCTTCACTTCAAGAGTCCTTGAAGTTTCCAGCCCAAAACAGTGAATATGACAATGCCACTCCCTCCCTCATGCCTTCCAGAGCTCCCTGATGCCCATGGGCCAAATCTGCAGTAGTCCACCAGCGTTCATGCCCTTTGCAACCAGACTGCTGCCTCTCATCTTTACCTGTCTCCTAAGTCTCTCTGTACTCACCCCATTTCAACCTTCTGTGCTTGGCTGTCCCCAAACATTAGAGTTTTTTGCTTCTCCCAGGCCTTTGCCTTGAAAGCTCTTCCTGCCTCATGGTTCCATTCCTTTTCAACTCAGAGGGCCTGACTAGAATGTCCTTTCTTCTGGAAGTCTCCCCTGTCTCCCTGGGCTGCTCTTTCCCTCCTCCTACAGCCTGTCGGCTTCCATGGATCAGGGTCTTCTTTGTTTAGCTATTCATCCCAGCACTTTGTCCTGCCTGGCCCCACAGGGGGCTGCCGCACAGCACCTGTAGTGGTGCTTGGAGAACAAGAGAAGGAAGCTAAGGGCCCTACACTGATACCCTGGGTGATGGGCTGGGGAACCAGCTGGAAGGTGGGGGGAGTGTGAGCTAATTCTGGACAGTGGTAAAAGCTCTGGAGGAGCCGGGCCACCCCCACCCCCCGCCGCCCCCAATTTCCATGGGTAGAGGGGGAGGGCCTGACTCAGGCTCCTTTTGCCTTCTGGGAAGTAGGGTGGGGAGGATTTGGCCCATGCTGCCTGCCCACAGTCCCAGGAGGCCTCAGGGCTTTGGTTTTCTCCTTGCAGAGGAAATCCATGCTGAGGTCTGCTATGCAGAGTGCCTGCTGCAGAGAGCAGCTCTGACCTTCCTGCAGGTAGGAACCCTCTCCTTGTACAAATGGCCTGGGGATTTCAGATCAGTCACCATCTCCAAGCCGGAAGTAGCTATAGCAGCCACAGCCAGCCTCCTTGTGGTTTAGGAGAGGACCGAGGCTTGGTCACCCCAGCCCTGCCAGCCCTGGCCGGGCTCATGGGCAGCGGTGATGGGCTTTACCCCTCCACACTGAGCACATGTGTTCCCACCCACTACTAAGATGTGCTTCCACCTCAGGACTGCTGTTTTCTTCCTAAGGGCCCTGTGGGGTGACAGGCATTCCCACAAAGCCTACTTTACAGTTGATTCATTCAACAAGCAAATTTGAATGGATCAAACTTGATTCTATGATATACCAGGCTTTTTGTGTCCATTTTAGTATTTTAGGTATAGAAAACCACACCTTTCACTGGATGCATGGTGGTGGTTATGTAAATGTACTTACATTAAGAAATCTTCACCTCACTGGCCTGCGAAGGGGAGGGTTGGAGGGGAGGAGCCACTTTCACAGGGTCACCTGATTAGCAACAGCCAGAGTTGGGGTTTGAATGCAGGGCTGGACTCAGAGCCTGTGGTCCTCACCACACAGTAGTGATTAAGAGATCCGTCACCTAATAATCTCACCGGAAAGCCTGGGTTAGAACATATAATCATCATGTGAATGTGGGTATTGGGGTAGAGAGGCATATATGAATTTTATTCTTAGGATACTATTTATTTTTGTTAGCTTTTGTTCTTTTTGTACCTCAGGTAATTAGAATTAGATTAATCCTAAATTCTCATTAGGATTACTGTTAATAATTGCATTGTGAGTGGCCTTCTATTTATTTATGTATTCTATTACACATAATAAATAAATGCCCATGGTTTCCCCCACCCAACCAGAGGATAGAACACAGCTAGCGAGTCCCCTGGCCCGCTGGGCTCCTCCCCACACTGTCCCCTGCCTCCCTTCATGGGGAAACCACTGCCTAGAGTTTTGTTGATCATCCCCCACCTTATTTTTTAAAAAATAGTTTTCTCAGCTTTCTATTCATGTCTTAGCAGCATATTGTTGTGTTTTAGTTGGCTTCAAGCTTCTTAAGCCCTCAGGCTGTGTGGGAATTGCTTTCTTTACTCACTCAACCATATGCAGTTGTATAATATTCCCTTCTATGGATATAACAGTCTGTTTATCCATTCTCCTGCTGAAGGCCATTTGGGTTGTTTGTAGTTACTGGCGGCTATAAACGTTCTGGAAGGTGACTTCTGGAGCCCATGTTCTTCCATTTCTCTTGGGCATACCCCCAGGAATAGAACTACATGTGGGCTGTAGGTAGTGGTGCTTTAAATTACAGATGTGGTAAATAGCTGCTTGTTATAAAAAAACAGAAAAATTTCCCCCTAAAAATGAGCTTCCCCTCTCACTTTCCCATGGTTTGTCCACCTAGAGGCGGCACTGTTAACCACTGGGAGTCCCTCCTCCAGGCCCTTCTCCAGCACTTAGCATATGTAACTGTGAGGCTGTGGGTGAGCCCTGGACATTCTGGAGGGTTTGTCTGGCAAGGAAATCCTTATCTCAGGTCCCAGGGGTTCAGGAGGGCTGACCTCAATGCCTGACCCCATCCCTCCAGGGCTCCTTTTAGGGCTGGGCCCAAGGTGGGGTAGGCTGGGCCCAGAGCCCTGTATGATTCTTCTCAAGTCTGTGGCTCCCCACCCAGGCCTGGCTCTTAGCATCTCTCCCTCCTGCAGGATGAGAACATGGTGAGCTTCATCAAGGGCGGCATCAAAGTTCGAAACAGCTACCAGACCTACAAGTAAGTGGGGCTGGTCTGGGGGTGACTGGGTCCATAGCGTCTGCGACTCTGTGCCCCTTAGACCTCTTTGTGGGAGGTAGAGAGCAGGAAGGCGGTAGTGGCAGGAAGCCTAGAATGCCATGTGACCTCAGGCAGATTTCTGCACCCTCAGGACCTCAGTTTTCCAGAATATTATTCCCCTGGTTTTTTGTTGTATCTGTTCATTTGGTTCCCCTGAGTCTATGCCTGACCCTGAGCACAGGAAAATCAGACAGGTTCTGGATAAACTGCTTGGTGTGGTAGAGGCTCGGAGGCAGGCACAAGGACTTTGAGAACAGCAACAGAACCCTTACCTATCTGTTAAGACTCAATGCAAATGCCGCTTTCGAATGAAGCCTGCATTTGACCCTCCAGTACACACTCTCACCCTCCTGAGGGCCAGATCATTTCCATGCCTTCTCAGCTGTGGGCCAGCCATAGGCCTAGTTTAATGGATAAAAGAAATAAGACTCAGTCCAGACACTTTTACTTGATATGGCACCACAGTCCTTACCTACAATTCTAAAATCCAAAAAGCTTCAAAAGCCCAATTTCTCCCGTCAAGTTTGGCTTAAAACTCATTTTCCTCCCCTTCCAATTTACCCAAAAGCACATACCCTCCCCAATGTCCATAACCCTACCCCCCTTCTCCCAACCCACCTTCCCCCAGCAACCCACAGTTTGTTTCGTGAGATTAAGAGTCACTTATGGTTTGTCTCCCTCCCTAATTAAAAGTTGACTTGAATGGACTTGAGACTATGCATCATCTTATTTTCCCCATCTAACGTGACTGTTTCCCTGCAGAGATACTGTGAGTTTGATTTTAAGGTACTGCTGGGGTATAAGACCCCATGTAGTATCTGGGTACCACATTACCTTGTGGGTCTGTATTGAAAGTGGGCTCTGCCCCCTCTAGTTTCCTCCCTAGCTGCCAGAGTGATGTTTCCAAAGCACAGATCCTGTCAGGTCACCCCCTACGAACTCCCTCTTGCTCTTGAAATAAAGTCCCAGGTCATTGCTGAGTCATTCCTGGGAGCTCCTCCTGCCCTCCAAAGCATCTCACTCTGCCTCAGACATTTGGGCCTTCCCTCAGTTCTTCAAACAGGCCAAGCTCATTCCTACTCTGGGGGCTTTTGGACATGTTGTCTGTCTGCTGGGAGCACTCTTTCTGTGCCAGGCTAACCCTCCCCATCCCTAGGTTTCACTCAAATGTCAGCTTCTCAGGGAGACCTTCCCTGAACCCCAGACTAGATCAGGCCCTGGGAGTCTTCTTCTTTGAGGCCTTCCTCATCCTCACAGGGACTTGATGGGGGTCTGTCCCCCAGAGCAGGAGAGTTACGAGGGCAGGAGCTTGGTGGCTTTGCTTCTAGCTGTCCTCCAGTGCCTGGCACAGAGAGGCCACAGTCAGTGTTTGCTGACTGAAAGCTCTCAAGATGCTCATGGCCCAGGAAGGAGGCCGACGCATCTTTAAACCCTTTGACCTGCCCAGGGCAGGCTGGGATCTGGATTCTGTGTGACTGACGACCAGGATGAAGAGGGCTGGATTTCAACCAAGAGGCTCCAGGTAGACTTCTTGAAGGAGGGAGAGTTGGAGTTAGCCCTCTGGCTCTTCACTGGGACTTTTGGCAATATTTGGAGACATTTTGGTTGTGACAGCCTTGGGGGGAGGTTGCTTCTGGCATCTAGTGGGTGGTGGCCAGGGATACCACTAAACATCCTGGGATAATACAGACAGCCCCCCGCCTCCCCCCGAACGAAGAATTTATCCAGCCTAAAATGTCAGTAGTGCCAGAGTAGAGAAACTGTTCTAGAGAGAATGCAGAGCATGTGCAAACTTTGGACAAGGCAGGTGCACTAGGGCTGATAAGGCTGACATTCAGGGGCAAGGAGTATCTTGTTATGGAGATGCGGTTAGAAATTCCTCAAATGTCAGCTTTCTGCATTGCCAGAACTCTTACCAATCTACCACCAGCGAGTTCTGGGAACAGCTGGGAGTGGGGGGCAACCTTAGTCCCAGCTGGAATGGGGACCTTGCCCCCACTATGTGGCTGAACAAGACTTTGCCTCTCTACACAGGGAGCTGGACAGCCTTGTGCAGTCCTCACAATACTGCAAGGGAGAAAACCACAGACACTTTGAAGGAGGTGTGAAGCTTGGTGTGGGAGCCTTCAACCTGGTGAGTTGGGAGCGCCCGTACACCTGCTCTCTGCTGGCCTATGGTGCTGAGCCGCATGCTGGCCCCAGGGACCTAGTAGTAAAGCAGACCTGTTGCCAGCCTCAGATGCACAGAGCTGGCGTGGGGTGGGAGTGGGTGCTGGCGCTGGCTTGAGAAGTTCCTCCGTGCATTTCTCCCCAGGTCAAATTGAAAGCTTGAAGTGCACCAGGGTGGCGGTGTTTATAGGACCAGGAAAAGACAAACACAATAAATCAGGGCCTTTTTCTACTCTGGAGACCTGGTGGTTAAATATTGACCAGTAGCAGGGAGGGAGAAAGGCCTGGAAGCAGTGGGGAACCCACAGGAACAGAAAGCCGAGACCCCTTCCTGGGAGAGGTTAGGAAAAGTTTCATGGAGTGGGGAATATTTGGGTTGGGTCTCAAAGGATCTGTAGGTGGGAAGGGCATCCAAAGCAGAAGGAACAGTGTGAGGTAAGCTAGGCGGGGAGGCTGTGAAGCCCATTCTTGGGAGGAGGAGCTGCTCATCAATAATTTAGACTCTTGGCCCCGGGTGTCCAGAGACCTGTCCAGAAGAGCGTGTGTGGCAGGGTATGGCTCTCTCCCCTCTAGGCAAGATTGTTCCAAAAGCAGGCCTTGGGGCAGGAGTCCCTGCCCCACTCTGGTTCCAGTTTCCTTTTATTTAAAGTGGGAACAGGGATCCTGGCCTTAGTGCTGAGAAGTTCAAACTGCAGGTTCATATAACCTGCTTTAGCAGGTTATAGCCAGGCTGTCCTGGGTTTGAGAACTGGCTTGCCCTCTGATGAGCTGTGGGGCCTTAGACCTGTCCTGTCACTTATCCCTGCCTTTGTTTTTCCATCTGTCGGATGGGGCAGTGATCTTTCTTGGCAGGACTGTTGAGGATCAGATGCAAAGCCAGAGCCCCTGGTGCAGAGCAGGGGTTCGGTGTGACATCACCAGCTGCTGTCTGATCCTTCACAGTACCCCTGGGAGGAAGGGGCTATTATGGTTCCCAGATGAGGAAACCGAGGCATAGAAAGGCTGTGTAGCTGGTAAAGGTGACCCAGTGGGCACGGTGAGATTGGGAGTTAGACAGTTTGCTCTTAGTTCTCACACTGAGGTGCTTTTCTCTCCAGGGAAGTTGGCTTTCTGAGAAACCTCAGGCCTCCTTGTGGAGATTCTGGAGAGAGGTCCTGCTCCTTCAGGATTTCCTGCAGGACTCTGGGGTTTGAGGAGGAGGGACAGCTCCCACCCCTCCTCATGACCACCTACCTCTGTTTCTGCAGACGCTGTCCATGCTTCCTACCAGGATCCTGCGGCTTCTGGAGTTTGTGGGATTTTCAGGAAACAAGGTAACCACCTGCCTTCTGGGACTCTTGACTGCTTCAGCTGGACAGGGTGGGGCGGCAGAGCCGCAGGCCCTGTGTGCTGGTCCTGGCACAGCCCCCCTCAGTGTGTGGCCCTGGACAAGGCCCAGGCCTCTCTGAGCCTCAGTCTGCTCTCCAATCAAATGGGGCCAGTGATCCCTGCCCAGTCCCACACAGGATGAAGAGGCTGTAGGGTAAGGATGGTGTGAAGGGCAGCTTCGTGCAGTGGCCTGGAATCATGTTCTCTGAGCCTTACAGGTGTCAGCAACCTGGTTTTCCTTTTTTGGGAAGAACTTGAGCAAATTCTTTCCCTTGGAACCATTTTTTTTTTTTTTTGTCTGGGAGTCACCTAAGAGAAGCACTACTGTGCATTAGACCTTGAGGACAGTAACCAGAGGACTCAAGTGCCCAGAGACTTTCCTAAAGGCAGGAATCTGAGTACTAGGTAGCAAATCTGGGAAAGCTCCCTGGTAGAGGAGGCCCATCATGGTAGAAGGAACAGTGGCCTGAGAGTCAGGAGTCCTGGATCAGTCCAGCCTCATCTCCTCCTCTGTGCCTTCTTTGGGTAAAACAAGGGGCTTTTTTGTTTTAGACTGATCAGTGTTTCTCAAACCTGAACTTCCTCTGGACTTTCCTGATTTTTGCCAGGTCTGCTCTGTATTACTATTTATGTATTATTTTCCCCCAAATGGCTCATATTTTAAATTTAGGTTTATCTAAAGGAAACACTACTACATAGAAAACGCATGTTATTTGGCATAAGAACATAATCATAACCATAAATCCTACAAGCACCAAGTGGTCTTGCGAAAGCAGGGTATACGATCTACCAAGGCTGTTTTCCTGCTGGAAGAGGTGTTTAGAGCGACAGTGGTGTTGAACACACACCAGCATAGGACTGGGGCTTTCTCCTGGACACCATCAGGACAGACAGAGAACTGTGAACTGAGATCATTTGGGATCTTGGGATTCTGAGCCTCGTGTCTGTCTGGAGACCTGTCCATGGTCCATGGACCAGGTCCCAGGGAACACCGGTTAGAGGCTCCAAAGCTCCCTTTTAGTTTTTTTTTTTTTTTTAAAGATTTTATTTATTTATTTGACAGAGAGAAATCACAAGTAGACGGAGAGGCAGGCAGAGAGAGAGAGAGAGAGAGAGAGAAGCAGGCTCCCTGCTGAGCAGAGAGCCCGATGCGGGACTCGATCCAAGGACCCTGAGATCATGACCTGAGCTGAAGGCAGCGGCTTAACCCACTGAGCCACCCAGGCTCCCTCCCTTTTAGTTTTGTTTCTTAAGAGGGCCCTTGAGTCCTGAGAACGATTTCAGGATGATGACAGGAGGGAGGAGCATGAGAAAGGCCAAGGTGTGGGACAGTGTGGCTTGCCTGGGTAGGAGGAGAGGGTGGCGAGGCCAAAGTGGGAGAGCCCTCAGACACCAGCCCTGGCTTCATCTTTATCCTGAAGGCAAGGAAGCTGTGGCGGGTTTGAGGCCAGGGGTGAGGTAGGTCAGATTTGTGTATTAGAAAGAACGAGAATACCTTGAAGAACAGCTGGGGGCAGACTGCAGACAGGGATACTAGGGGAGTCTGGCCTCTCCTCCCCAGCCAAGCTCTAGAGTCTTTTTCTCCAGGAATCCTTCCCAGACCACTGTTCTCGTGGTCCCATCTGTGCTCTGCGTCTATGGTTAGGATTATCTGCCTCAAGTGCAGTCTGGCTTCTCTAACTCCCTGACCAGACCCGGGGCTGCTCAGGGCCTCATTGCTCACCTTGGGGGCCAGCAGGTAAATAAAGGCAGGAATGGGGAAGGAGCGATTGAGGAAGTGGGGGACACCTGGACCCAAGCCTCTGCCCTGGCCTTGGCAGCAATGTCCCCTGCCCCCAGAAAGGTGGCCAGGGTACCGAGAGGGGAGCCTGGCTGAGGGTGGCCCCGCCTGAACGCAGCTGACCTGGCCAGCAGGGATCCAGATGCAGAGTCCAGTGCTCTCCTGTCCCTGCTCCAGCAGCACGGTCCTCCCAGCGCTCTGGTGACCTCCCGGCCCTACCCCCAGCCTGGGTCCAGTCTCAGCCCACCGCTCTCTCTCCCCCAGGACTACGGGCTGCTGCAGCTGGAGGAGGGCGCGTCCGGGCACAGCTTCCGCGCTGTGCTCTGTGTCATGCTGCTGCTGTGCTACCACACCTTCCTCACCTTTGTGCTCGGTAGGAGTGCCCTCGTGGGGGTGGCGGGGAGACAGCCAGAAGGGGGCATCTAGGGTGTGGTTGGCTCTCAGGGCAGGGGACTAGAGGGCAAGGAGCTGCAGACCCTGCTCGGGCCCCCAGGACTGGGGGTGGGGCTCTGAAGCCAGAACCAACGGAGCTGCGTCAGCAGTGTTGTGGCCTGGCCTGCCGACCGTTCACTTCCTCACAATGTGACCAGGTTCCAGCCTCAGTTTTCTCTTCTGTGAAATGGGGTGGTCATGCCCACCTTGTAGAGGGTGTGAGGGCCCTGTAGGGGTCCCTGGGGGTTGTGGGTACCACTGAGGTGGGCATGGGCTCTTGGTTATTGAGCCTGGCTGGTGTGCCGGGCTGATGTCAGCACCATCTTATTTAATCCTCACATCACCCTGGAGGTAGAAGAATTACCCCCATTTCACAGAGAGGGAAGAGGAGGCCCCAGGAAGCCTCTGGTAGATTGCTGGGGGGATTCCAAGAGCCGGTGATGGTGATATGTGCTGTCCCTTCGCCTCCTTCAGGTACCGGGAATGTCAACATTGAGGAAGCAGAGAAGCTCTTGAAGCCCTACCTGAAGCGATACCCTAAGGTGGGCCCCCCCTGCCCACCTGCTGGCACCAGCCCCTGCCCATGTGTGCCCTGCGTGCCCACACAGATCTGTGTGCGTGTCATTGCAGGGGGCCATCTTCCTGTTCTTCGCTGGGCGGATTGAAGCCATAAAAGGCAATGTTGACACAGTGAGTAAGGGAGGGGACTGAGCCAGTGCTGGTGACCCCTTGTGGTCTCCCAGACCAGTGGGTGGACTCTGGGAGGAGGGATCTAAGAGAGAACCAACAAGAGAGCAGGGGTGGGAGAAGCAATTTGGAATGGGACAGCCTGGGAAGATGAGGGAGGAGGTGGCATTCGCGGTGAGGAAGACCTGACGGGGAGATGCAGGACTGTAGCATTCCTGCACCCGGAGGTCCTTTGGTGAGCTGGGGTGGGAAGCCCCGCTTACTCAGGGCATGGTGACAGGCATTGCAAGTGGAGCAGCAGTGCCAGGGTGTGAAGTGGGCACCGTGATGACCTGGCTGGGAGTCTCCGTAGATGGGAGGGAGCCATCGAAGGGGTTCGAGAGAGGAGGGACACGGGTCTGGCTGAGTCCCCAGGAGGGACTGTACAATGTAGAGTTCTGGGGTCTCCATCTGGCCTTGGCTGTGATTCCTCAAGCACCAAGACAGATGCCCCGGGTCCAGGTCCTTTCGTGGGAGCTACTGGAAACTTTGGAGTTTCCTGTGAGGCACAATGTATCACTTTCATATTAATACTTTCCACTGCCTCCTGTCCTTCCATTACAGCTCCATCCCATCCTTTCATTCTGTGTAGGAAGACTAGAGTCCCAGGGAGGGGCAGTAACTGGGCCCAAGCTCATCCTATAAGACTTAGTCAATAGAACCAGGCCTGGAGCCCAGAACTCCTGCCTGCTCTCCTTCCCTGAGCCTGGCACAGGGCTGGACCACTGTGCGCTGGAGGAGGCTGGGCTTGCTATGGAATGGGGCAGGGTGGTGGGACCATGAGGCTGACCAGCAGGTGCCCGCAGGCCATCCAGCGGTTCGAGGAGTGCTGTGAGGCCCAGCAGCACTGGAAGCAGTTCCACCACATGTGCTACTGGGAGCTGATGTGGTGCTTCACCTACAAGGGCCAGTGGAAGATGGCCTACTTCTATGCCGACCTGCTCAGCAAGGAGAACTCCTGGTCCAAGGTGGGCTGACACCAGGTGCTGGGGCTCTTGGGGGACCAGGCCAACCCCGTCTGGCCATGAGGCCCCGAGACCCAGGGCCAAACCCTTGACTGAAAGCCTGTTTCAGCTGGAATTTAACAGAACCATAAGTTCTAAGAGGACTCAGGGTTGGTAGGAACTAAAGACTGTGAGGAGCAGATAAAGTTTAGAACTACAGTGTCAGTCAAGATTTTTTAGTCACAAGGGACAGAAGCATGGCCCAACTGTCTAGGTGAGCGCTGTCTAAGAGAACATTCTGTTATGGTAGAAGTAGCCCCCAGCTACATGGGCACATTGTGTTAGTGCAAACTGGGTGCTTTCAATTTTATTTAATTTTAATTCAAATTTAAACTTAAAAAGTCATTTGGGGGTCAGTGGCCACTAAATATGGACTATGCAGGTTGAAAACACAAAAGGCTCTTTGGTTCATAGAACTGAAAATTCTAGACACAAATGATTTCAGGTAGGGCTGGATCCAGGAATTCAAATTATGTCACCTGGGCTTGACATTTTTCCATCTGTGGCTATACTCAGCCCTTTGACATCTTTACTGTGCAGGAGGGCTTTCTCCTTGTGACAGGGTGGCTATGGACTGCCTGACCCTAACTCACATCTTCCCTTTGGTTTCAACCATAGTCCCACAGTCGAGGTTCACTGGTCTGGCATAGATCACATGTCAGTGCTTGGAAACAGGAGTGGGAAGACTCCTTATGGATCAAGAATAGGAGAGGCGTGGTTCTCCAGAAAAAAATAAGGTCCCCAGAAAAAGTTTTGGTTAGTGGGAGGAGGCATTAAAGAGATGCTATAAAGGCAAAATAAGGCACCGCACATGCCCACAGTGAGTGAAAACTTATGACATTATGGTAAGTGGTAAAACAAGTATTAGCCGTTATCATCACAGTAATGATAGCAGAGAATGCTGAACTCAGACTCTTAGAATCACAGAGATTATCAGAGAGCATCCAGTTTGGTATTGGCAAATACACAAACCATGTGTCTCAATGACCTGAAATCCTGATTTCTCATCCCTCCCCTACCTTTTCAGTACCTCTGCCAAGACAAAGCTGAAAGGGAATTCTTTGGGTCTGGGGCAGGCGGGGCTGGAGGAGGGGGCAGCCCAGCACTTGCTGTTTCTCTGTAGCACACCCGATGAGGTAGGAGTAACCTCCACTGGGTGCACAGGGACATGGAGGCCAAGAGAAGGTATGTGACTTCCCTGGCCCACAGAGCTGCTGGTGACAGACACTGGATTTGAAGACAGCTCGGTGTGACTCAAAGGCCTTTGCTTTTCCCTTGTTCCTTAAGTCCCACCTAGGAGGCCCCTCTTGCCCTGAGACCACCTTGCTGTTGAAGGTGCTTCCTCAGACCCAGTCCCTGTGGGCCTGGCATTCATTCTGCATCACCTCCCACCACTAACAGGAACACAACCTCAGGGAACCTTGTTGAACTAAAGTGACCTAGAAGTTTCCTGTGGAGGGAGGCAGGCAGCTGGGTTCACATACACAGGGAAGAAGAGGCCTGGGGTGGCCTCGCAGCTGCTGGGAGGAGCTGAGGGAAGGCCAGGCCTCCCAGGTGTCAGGAAGTCTGGCTGTGAGTCAGCTCCATTGCCAGCTCACTGACTTTGAGGTGGTCAGCCCCCTCTCTCTGTAGTGCTTTCCTCAGAAGTGTTTTCTGTGAAAGTGGGGTTTGTAGCACCTTGAATTCTGGGGCCTCATTCATTCCTAATTGTAGCACTTGGCCACCAGAATCCACCAACTTCCAGCTCTAGGGACTTAGGGGACACATCATCCCCTCTGCTCAGCATCCCTCTTTGCCTGGATTGTGCCAAGTCATCCATGTGAAGCCTTTGCATTTCTCCCAGTGCTTGCTGCTTGAGATGGCCACACACATAGTGGGGACAGTGCTGTGCTGAGCATCGTAGTGGGGGAACCTAAGGGGAGCTCAGAGGCAGCCCTGAGCAGCCCAGCCAGGAAGACAGAGGAGGATTTAGGGTGGCAGAATGGAGGAAGTGGAAGGATACTCCAAGTGAGGAGAGCAGCAAGGACAGAGGCTCAGGGTGTTGTGTTCTGTGTCACTGGTGAAGGGCTTTGTAGGTGGGAGTGCAGGAGTACTGTGGAGGGTCCTTCCCAAGTCACTCTGTAAGCTTCTTGAGGACAAAGGACTGTCTGTTTACACAGAGCCTGGTGGAGTTATCCAGCAAAATAAATGTGTGAAATCATTGGGCAATCAGGCAAGCCTGGGGAGACAGGACTCCCACCCAGGGAGGTGGCTGTTTTCTGTCCATGTGGCCCGATAGCATCCCTTGCAACTTGGATGTCTGTGGGTCTCAGAACTCTAGGTCACTGCATCCATCCTAACTTCTGGTGACTCAATAAGGGTAAGTTGTTTGGGGGTGGCTGAGGGATACCAGAAGGCTCTTACAGGAGGCCCACAGATGAGCCTGATGAGGAGGGACAATGACATCCCAGGCAAAGGGACGGCACAGGTGAAGGCCTGGGAGTTTAAGGACTGATGGGGGAGAAATGGCAGAAGAGGGGTCAGAAAAGCAGGTCACAAAGTGCCTTGAAGGGGGTGTTTGGGCTTCAGCCTGACAGTGGGAGGTCGCCTCATGTTTGTGGCTTAGATCTGTGCACTAAGAAGTCCCTCCTGCATTTGTTGGGCACCCCATGTGCCAGGTCCCGAGGACACCCAGCAGTGAACAAAGACCCTTCCATATTTTAGTGGGAAGAGGGATAAGAAACACACAAATAGGTGTACAGTATAATATAATGTCAGGCTGGTATATGCAGTAAAGAAAAGTCAGGCAAGGCCTGTCCGAGAAGACACCGGAATGAAGTCTGGGAGCAAGCCATATGGATTTCTTAATGAAGAGTGTTCCAGGCAAAGGACACTGGAGATACAAGGTTGGGGAGAGGGAAGCTGAGTGCATCTCCTGTATTCGGGGAACAGCCCAGAGACGAGTGTAGCTAGAGTGATGTGAGTGAAGGGGAACAACATGAAGTTGGAGAGGGAACTGGGGGAGGAAACGGTGTAGGGACTTACAGTCCATTACAGGGAGTCTGGATTTTATCCTAAGCATGATGGGATATCAAGATTTCAAAGAGGAATTAATATGACCTGACTTTAAAAAGATCAGAGTGAGGTGCCTGGGTGGCTCATTTGGTCAAACATCTGACTCTTGACTTTAGCTCAGGTAACCATCTCAGGGTCATGGGATTGAGCCACATGTCAGGCTCCACTCTCAGTATGGAGTCTGCTTGTCCTCCCTCTGCCCCTTCCCCACTCATGCTCTCTCTCTGTTAAATAAAATAATTAAATCAAAAACAGACTGGCAGTGGTGTGGAAATGGCTTGCAGGGACAGGGATGAGAGCAAGGAGATGGATTAGGAGACCATATGGACAAGGGCAGGAGAAAGACATCCCTGATGTCCTGGAGTGAGGGCAATGTGGGGTGGATGCTGGTGCAGAGAATGAGAGCAAGGCCACTGGGATTCCAGAGCTATAGAGGAGGTAAGATCATGCTGACTTGCTGACTTAGTGCCAGGTAGAGAGGGAGAAGGTAAGGGTGACACCAGGAGGTTAAAGAGTGGGGATATTCTCCTCACCACCCCTGCTTCCTCATTTTGTGAAGGGCAGATGTGAAGAGTGGAACTGGGAGTAACCCTGAGCTTCAGCCTGAGAGGGGCCCCAGGTGGAAGCTGCTTTCTGACTTTTCCTGAGAATCCACGACGTTTTGCTCTCTTTCCTTCTCCACCCCCTGTACTTTTTTGGGGGCCACTTGCAGGTACTTCTCCATAGTCCCCGGTGGCAGGAGCTGAGGTTCAAGGCTTGGCCACTGGGGGGCAGGATAGAGCCAGGTTTCTCGAGTGTTGGACTCCCGGGGAACGGGAGTAGATTTCAGGGATGTACCTTTGGGATGGGGATGGGGGTCTCTGCACAGCGGCACTTCCCTGTCAGGGCTGGCTGTGGATCCACTGGGCAAGGCCCTGGAAGCGCACAAAACTGGGGACACTTCCAGCTCTGCCCCAGAAGCTCTGCAGTCCCAGGAAGCAGAGGCCAGGTACAGATTCCTTTCTGGCATTGTCTTTGGGATCAATTGAGGTGAGGTATGTATACAGTGCCTGACACACAGGAAGGCAGTTATACACAGGGACCCTGACTCACTCTTCTGGCCTCCCACCTGTTTATACATTCCATACTTTATGCTGCCTATTTGTTGCCTTCTTAATGACACATCTCGGTCCCTACCTGGCTTTGCTCAGGCTGTTTGCCTTGTCTAGAAAGTTCTTTCTCAGGTCTCTGAATCTTCCCATTGGCTCTCAGGGGTCCAGTCTGAAGG
The DNA here is from genome assembly GCF_020171115.1 of Neogale vison. Taxonomy (NCBI): domain Eukaryota; kingdom Metazoa; phylum Chordata; class Mammalia; order Carnivora; family Mustelidae; genus Neogale; species Neogale vison. The sequence continues at coordinate 41,212,350 of NC_058092.1, read as the reverse complement.
AATTGCTTCTCAGAAGCCCTTACTGCCCTTTGTGTGTCCATCACACCCACTTGTTGCTGGAGTCCTTCCCTTTGCTGCATCAGAGAAGGGAGGGAAGCAGCTTTGATGTGGGCATCTCCTGGACTTGGCTCCCAGTTCAAGTCCCCAAGGCGCTTCAGCTTCCTCACCCTCAGTTTCTCCCCTGGGGCTTGGCAATGGAGGTATATGAAGGGGGGCTGATTACCTCTCACTCTTGCTCTGCCTTGCACAGGCCACCTACATCTACATGAAGGCCGCCTACCTCAGCATGTTTGGAAAGGAGGATTACAAGCCGTTCGGGGATGATGAAGTGGAGTTGTTTAGGTGGGTCCTAGGTCTCAGCCACATCTGCCCACAGCCACCCTGAGCTGTGGGTGGCGGGCTTCTTAACTCCCCTCCCCTGGCTCTGAGCTCCCTGATGCTCCCCCGGGATCACCCCATGTGCCTCCTTCCCTTGCACCACCACCACTTCCAGCTGCTGCTTGTTCCAGCCCTTTGAATCTGTTCAGAGGCGCCCCCCCCCACCCCCTGCCCCCCGCCCCAAGAAAGTGGTTTTGTCAACATCCTTTCCACTGAGCCGCCTTCTTCTGGTCAGTAGGATAGATGTGGACACTGAGGTTCAGAGAGGCCCCTTCTGCTGAGTTAGACTGCTATTCTCAAGCTCAGTAGAGGACCAAAATGTGGGAATCAAACAGGATCAAATCCAGCCTCTGCTGTTTCTTAGCTATAGCACTGTGAACAATTTCAGCAGCTATAAAATGGGAATAACCACTTCTGCTTTGCAGGGTTGTTTTGTGAATCAAATAGAAACTATGTTGAAGAGCCTGGTGAGGGGCCTGGAACCACTAAATTGCAGCTGTTTTTCTTGTTATCTCTGCTGCTGTTTGCCTTCCACAAAGGGTCTAGAGCAGGGCTCAGCCTCAGCAGGCTGAGGAAGGAGCCTCGGGCCTTCTTCCAGTCAGGGGTGAGGGCTGACCCCAACTTGGAGACCTGGGAGTGGTGGTAACCTGAGCTTCCTGCTAACTGCTGTCACAATGGCAGGGTGTTTATATTTACCAAGTGCCTCCACTTCTCCATCTCATAGCTCTTCCAGAAAGTCTGGGAAGGTAAGTATCTGTGGGGGAGGAAGGATCATTTTCCTTCCATATTTTTAGGATCTTGGTTAGAAACTGGCTGAGATATTCCCCCTACTCCTAAGAATAAAAGATTAACAGGAGAAAAATAAACCAGAGTTTAATAACATGTGTATCTTGTTTACATGGGAGAGACCCAGGAAAAGAGTTACTGAAATGGCCCAAGCCATCACCTTAAACATCATCCCCAGCTAAAGATAACAGAAGATGTTGGGAGGGTGGGGAGCCAATTCTGGGAGGTTTTCAGGCAAAGCAAAGTAAAGGAGGATAAGGTAGTCCTGCAGATCAAGTCCGCCTTCTCCTTTAAGAGTTTCTAGGGCTTTAAAAAAAAAAAAAAGTTTCTAGGGCTTATCATTATCCTCTTCCAGGTAGAAGAGAAGCCCTTATAAATGGAAAATCTCTCTTATAAATATAATTGTCTCTTACGAAAGGGCAGCTGCTACTAGGTTTTCAGAGCTTTTCCTGTATCTGCTATTTCTTAGCCTAAAATAGTCCTTGTGCCAAAGAGCCATATTTTGGGGTGACAAATTCTGCTCCCCTTCATATACTATCTCAAATTCAGAGATGAAAAAACGGGGGCCCATAGAGGTTCCACAGTGAATAAGCGGGGGGAGGTGTTTGGCAGGGAAATTCTCAACTTGATCCAGCTGGATAGCTCAGGCTGAGGGTCACAACCACACCCAGCAACTGTGGCAGAAATTGGGAGGGTGGGAATGGAGCTGGGTGGGTGAGGCCCCAGATGTGGAGGCTTGCCTAGATACACACATGTTACTCTGCCCTTGGAAACAGCTAAGGAGGCCGCAACTCACGTGGCAAGTTCATTAAAGTTTGAGCTGTGTGGTTGTGGGCAGGTCTTTCCCTTTCTGTGGGTGTTAATCTCCCCTGTGAAACTGGGGTCAGACTTCTGCTGGGCCTTCTGGAAATGAGGCCCAAGAGTGGAAGCAAGACAACTAGCAAAGCAGGCCTGGGGCGTTTGCTGACATTCTCACCTCTGCCCCCTGGTGTGGAACCCTCTTACCTAGTCTCAGGAAGTGGTCAGGTTTGTGGGCAGGCCCTGTGATAGAAGGCCACAACCCTGGGTTATGAGTCCAACACAGTCCCTCATATAAACTGGGGAAACTGAGGCCCAGAGAGGAGCCAAGCAGACGCTGGGCAGGCTGGAAATTTCAGTCCTCTCTAGCTTTTTCTTCCCCTCATCTCTTTCACAGAGCAGTGCCTGGCCTAAAGCTCAAGATTGCTGGGAAATCTCTACCTACAGAGAAGTTTGCTATCCGGAAGTCCAGACGCTACCTCTCTCCCAAACCGATCTCATTGCCAATCCCTGCTCTGGTGGGTAGGAGGGTCTAGACCGTCCCAGTACTTGTTTGGGACTGTGGGGATTAGCTGAAAGCCAGAGATACTGCTAAAGTCAGGGGAAGTGGTTGGGGGAGAAAGACCATCATGCCTCAGGGCCTGGAAAGGATTTCACAGTTTACCTGGGACTGTGAGGGAAGCATACAAATAGGCCTCACCAGACCCTGCCTGAGGCAGTACTGGTATGGTGGGGGCAGGGAGACAGGTAAGCAGGCTTCGGCTGCCTCAAGGTGAAAGAGTAGGCCCACACCCCTGTGCGCAGGGTAGGGCATCACTCAGCTGTTTGTGTTCCCACCCATCCGTTTCAGTTTATCACAGGATTGTAATGGTTTACTCTGTCCCCCTCACTGGACCAAGTCTCAGGCCTGGGACCATATTATAGTCAACTCTGTAGTAAACAAGCTGACTATGTTACTGGGTGCTGACTGTTCTTTACACCCATTGCCTTATTTGATCCTTACAACAACCCTGAGTATCAGATGCTGGTGGTATCCCCATTTTACAGAAGGGGAAAGGCCTAATAGATAAGTAGAAAGATAAAATTTCTAATACAGAAATTTTACAGTAAGATATAAGTAGAAAGATAAAATAACTTACCTAGGTCACACAGCTAGTGAGTTGAAGAGTTAGAATTTAAACCTAGAATGGTTCTAGAGCCCAGATTCTGAACCACCGGTATGCTAATTCCACGCATGATTTTGACAGGCATCAACTTGAGAAGTTTCTAGCTTGTTAAGAGTCTTTGTTATTCAGATACTAAGGTAGCCAGAAAAGTGGAAAGGGAACTGCTTTTTTCTGGTCCTGGCTCCACTATTCACTGACCATGTGCTTGCCCTTAGATAGGGTTCCCCTTCCCTTAATGGAAAATTAGGAATGATAATTGTCCATTTCATATAGCAGTAATGGGAACTAGCTGATTAACTGTGTTAAATATTTTATGAATCAAAATCATATTTCCCAAACTATAATAGTCTATAAAATGCTATTTATGCCTAAAATAGTTTCTGTGATTAAATATATTTGGGAAAGACTGGCCCAAACAAGGTTTATACACTGTGGACATTTTGGAGCCTTTATATAAAACATATAGGTAAGTTTCCAAGAATAAGCTTGAAGATGATTTTCCCTCTTTAACTAATTTGGCCACAGACCTCTTTTTTTTGAAGGAACATTTGCTAACTTGGGACCATATACACCATTTGAGGAATACTGGTTCTAATCTTAAATTCCCTCCCTATAACAAAGTAACAAGAACCAAAACAATAACATCTTTTTAGAACTTTTTGTATGCAAATCACCTTCACATCTATTGCCTGGGTTCATAGTTTAGGAAATGCTAATGGAATGACTATCAATGAACATTTAGTATTCTGAGATTCCTGGCAGTTGAAGCAAAGAAAGGAATCAGTTTGTGTTGCATAGTTTTCACAATGGTAACTCAAGCCCAGTGCCTTGGGGGAAGAGAAACAGGGTGACAGTCTTAACAGCAACTGGAAATCCCGAAGTGCTTAAATAAATATAGCTCTTCCAATATGGGAGGTCCTGTCAGACTAGCAGGGAGGAGGACTTCCTGGAGAAAGTCCTGTGGATCACAGCCTGGTCCTCAAAGTTTGGGGGGAAGAGTCTGGACACAGAGAGGTTGGGAAAGAGCATGATAACCACCCAAGGAGGCCATGAGCAGAGGAGTAGTTTAAAAACTATGTGCAGCTCCCTGCCATGACCCCTTTGAGCCCATAACTTCATAGGCTGGACTGAAATTTGTCATAAAGGATTAGAGATAGAAGGGCCTTTAGTGATCCTCTGGATCTGCGCTGCCCATTTTACACCTGGGGAAACTGAGGGCCCACTGGGGAGGAAACCTTTGGACTGACTTGCTCCCCTGCCTTCAGGAAATGATGTACATTTGGAATGGCTACGCTGTGATTGGGAAGCAGCCGGAACTCACAGACGGGATACTTGGGATTATCACCAAGGCTGAAGAGATGCTGGAAAAGGGTCCAGGTGACTAATCCCGGCCCTTGAACCTGCCAGGCTGAGTCAGATCATAGATCTTTATAGTTAAAGGTTCCTGCTACTAAAAATGTCCTTCCTTCCTTCTCTATCACGGTTAACAGTCCTTTGGCTTTCTAAGACTGAGCTTCAATGGCAGCTTCTCCAAGCTGTCCCTTGTCCCCAGTTAGGGTCAAAGTCTCCTCTGGGCTCTCCCTTCAAGTCAATCCTGATCTCACTACATTGTCACTGTCTGGGTATCTGTCCTTCCCAGATGTGAGCTTCCTGAAGACAGAGACCATGTGTGAATTGCCTCTCTATCCCCAGGGTCCAGCAGAGTGGGGACTCCATGACTAACTGTTAGAAAAATAAGCCTGTCTTCTTCCCTTATTCTTAGAGAATGAGTACTCAGTGGATGATGAGTGCTTGGTGAAGCTGCTAAAAGGCCTCTGTCTGAAATACCTGGGCCGTGTCCAGGAAGCTGAGGAGAATTTCAGGAGCATCTCTTCCAAGTAAGTGCCTCTGCAGCTGCTCCCACTCCAGGTGGCCTTCTGCTGGGCCCAGGTCTCCTGGGCAGAATTGGCAGGTTCTCTCCTTTCTCACATGCACTCCATAGCTTGACCCTAGCCTGCCCGCATTCACTACACTTGTACCAGTGTCTGTTCTGTGCCAGGATCCTTGCTGGGCACAGATCATTCAGACCTCATTCCCTGGGGCCATCAGATTGCCAACTACAGGAGTCCATCCACACTGAAGTTTCAGGTGAATGGTGCCTCGAGTTTGTAATTCAGTTCCACCCTTGAGGGAACTGTTACAGACAGCTATAGGCAACACAATCTGGTATGATCAGGGCTGTGTTACAGGAAAAGTAGGGAGGACAGCAGGTGCTCTGAGGAGGGACTTGAACATAATGCAAGATACCAAGAAAGGTTTTCCAGGGATGCCATTTTAACTGGGAAGTTTATCAGGCAGAGAAAGGAAAGTAGGAATTTTAAGTGGAGTAGGTAGAGCATGTACAAATGCCCAGACACAGGAAAAAGACCTAAGGTTGGGGTTACAGTGATTTGGTCTTTCCCTCCCTGGATGAAGTTAGAGAGGGAAAGGTTACAGATGAAATAAAGGGGGCTAGACTGAAAAGGACCTGGATGTTTTGCTTACAAGGTTGAACTTTATCTTGTAGACAGAAAGATCAGGAAGGTATTGAGCAGGGCAGATTTAGGTTTTAAAAGAGTATCTCTGGGGCAGCATGGAGGGTGGGTCAGAAGGGCCAGTCTAGGGACAGTAGACTTCCTAATTCAGTAAAACATTTAAACTGGACAAAGGGGGTTGGGGACAGAGATGGGCATGGGGTAAAGACATGGGATGAACCGTAAATTGTCAGGGAACTGGGGCCCTAGGTGCAGAGAATGGAAGGCTCTCCTGTGGATCAGAAGCCTTTCTATGGCTATGTAGTGGGAGCCTTCCCCAACTAGGATTCATTATCTGGAAACCCCACCTGAAGGCATGGATTAGATCCTTCTACTCGGGGAAGGCTTGGGAAGATTCTGAAGAATATCTCAGGGGCAGAGCCTGTAAGCCATGTCCTTCTCTGTCCCATAGTGAAAAGAAGATTAAATATGACCACTACTTGATCCCAAACGCCCTGCTGGAGCTGGCCCTACTATTTATGGAGCAAGGCAGAAACGAAGAGGCTGTCAAACTCTTGGAAACTGCCAAGTAAGGCGGGTTAGCATGGTCTGTCCTTTATGTGAGCCCCCCCCCCCCTCAGAAGATCACCTTGGCGGGGGGGAAGGAGCACAGGCAGCAGAGAGGGAGCATGCTGGTAAGGACATTAGGGCAGTCCAGAGGCTGGGCCTGTGTCCCTGGTAACCCAGTTCTCTCCTGGTATAGGGAGGCTTCTTCAATTTGCCGTAAGGACTGGAATCCCAGAAACAGGGAGTGAATTACCCAGGGTCATACCACAAGTTAACTACTGGCCTGGTAGGAAGACCTGGTCTCCTGCCTTCTAGCCCCACAGATTTCTTTCTTAAAATCATTCCCGAAAGCTTGGTGACTCAACAGGAGTTAAGAGTGGCTCCACAGGGTACAATACCAAGGTGAGGGGCTACACATCCTTTCTGTTTCTCTCTACGGGACAAGGCTCAACTCTTTCTTTGGACAGAGTTTTAAGCATCTGAAAATCTTCCTTGGCCTGGTAGTTTCTTACAGTTCAGATTGAAGGAAAAGCACTCCTTAGAGCAGCTTTATATGCCTGATTCTCTGGTCTTTTCCAGGCAAAACTACAAGAATTACTCCATGGAGTCAAGGACACATTTTAGAATCCAGGCAGCTATACTCCAAGCCAAGTCTTCTCTAGAAAATGGCAACAGATCCATGGTCTCATCAGTGTCCTTGTAGTTTTATGCAGCACTCCCAGGCTGGAAGACAGAGACAGCTGGACAGAGCTCCTGAAAACATTTCAAAAAGATCCCCTCCCCCTGCCCTACCTTTGGGGTCCACCGGTGCTCCAGGGATGGCATGACATAGGTATCCATGCAGAAGGGAAGCCGGCATTTTCACCAGTGTGGCCAAGGGCCTTTACCAAGGACAGAGCAGGCAGAGCCCTCTGCCTGCCCTATTACACATACGGGTACTTGTTTTTCACTGTGATGTTTAAGAGAATGTATGAACAGTTTACATTTTCCTTAGAAATATATTAATGGGATCACAGTTGGCTAAAAAAACAAACACCACCACCTGTAAATCTTTGTTTTAACCCACACTGATCTGGAGGTAAACCTATTTATGATACTTTTCAAAATTCAGCAATGTCTCCGCTTCCAGGGCCAGAAGGGCCATCAGGGCTTCTGAGGGTTGGGTGTAGAGGTTGCACACTGACACCCACTACCTTACTTCTTACTCTTCATTTCCACTCCCTTAGTCACTATCCAATTTAAAACAAAATTGAATGGAAATTACTTCACTAAAAAGACACGTGAGTTCTTCCGTAGGAAAAAGAGAAAAAAGTCAATCTTTACCGGTAAGAAATGGGAGTTGCTGCGGCCTTACAGAAGGGGGGCTGTGTGGCCCTTTCTATGCCAAAGCCAAGAAGTTTGTGGGGGAAGGTTCTCAGACACCAGTCCACATCCTCACTGTATGCCACGCTGAAACTAGGAGTAATTTACAAAACAAGATTCTTTTGTACTTCACTATGAGGTACATTTTATTTACTGACAGCATTTTTCTTAGAATGGTTATTCCTGGCCTGTTGTGTGTTTTAGATTTTTCATTTAAGAGAAAGGAGATATTTAAGTAATAAAACATATACTTAAGAGATCATGCAACATTTATTTCAGTAAAATGTGTTGCTTGAATTCTTGGGCAAGGCAGAAAGTCTGATCAGAAGCCATATGGCCCAGGTATGTTTTATTTAGACAACATGATGCCTTAAATGTTTTTAAAATAACATTTAAAAATGGGGAGATTTCACAAATAAATCTGGTTTCTGGACTCTTATTTAAGAAGAAAATCTAATCTGGTGACATTGGGCTCATCCCTATAAGACAATAAGGCAACAATCAGTTGGAACTGGGTAGAGGCTACTCTAAACACTTACATTACCCTTCTGTCCCTAAAAGCATCTGAATTTCCAAACTCTGGGACTGTTACAGTGAAAACTCAGTGGCCAGACACCAAGTTTACCATTCACAGCCTAATGACAGCATACGATTTCCCTGAAGGAAAAAAATCATGTACATAGTAAATATGCATCTGTGAAATGTGATTCCTAAAATACATGAATGCAATTTCTGTAAAGGAAAGAACCACAAACAACTTTTCCAATCTTCCAGCATTGCTGGATTTTTAGCAAACTTCTGAATTTGCCATGGGCTGGGTAGATTAATCTTTTAACATTTTCAACTAGCTTTCTGTGAAGTCACAGGTTTTAAGTAAAGCAATATTCTCATTAGGGAAACAAAGCAGGAAACCCTCAATCAAGATCTTTTGCACTTAGGGCATAAATGCTATTAAAAATTTTTCTCATTTTATTAGACTACACCCAAGAATGCTCTCTACCAACAGCAAGCCCTCTGTAAGCTTGCTCTCTAAAGCCTGGTTTCTGGGAGACCAGCCTCTTTCTAGGTTGTTGGGCAGGGCAGGGTGAGAGGAATGACTAGAACCAGGCTGCTGAGTAAGGGTGGCCTTCTGTGGTTCCTTCACATATTGGAAGGCTAATACCTACTGCTGTATTTAAAAAAAAAAAAAAAACCCAGCACACAGGATATACCAAGCACAGCTTGCAAAATTGCAGTTAGCAAAAAATCTTTTCTTTAAACATTCATTATAGGCACTTTTATTTTTAAAAAATTTATGCCAGGATGGTTTCCTTGTCAATGTTATTACTGATTTCCTGCTGGGCTTCATTAATTAGCCGATGTCACCTTACCTCTGTCTTGTCACAGCTACAGTCTGGCTGGTAAGAGCAATCAGTGGGTTTTGTCTCCTTTATCCCCCCTGCAGCTTGAGATAGTCTATTAAAAACATGTTTGTGAAACTGGGTGAAAATGTCAGGTGTCTAACATCGTATCCTTGTGTGGAAGCTTTGAAGGTGAATATTCTGTCCTGGACTTCTTGTTCTATCTTCTTTTAGCCATTTCTGGTAATTCTCTTAATAGTACACAGCTTTCCAGCACATATGCCCTGGAGAGGCAACTATCAGGTGGAGAATTCTGGCCTAGAAGTAAGGAGACCTGAATATCTAGTCCCTGCTTTATTACTAATTTTCATAAGTAACCTTGGGAAAGTTATGGGCCCACTCAAAAAATTAGTAATTTGCACTAGATTAAGGCTCTTTCCTGCTGTCAGTGGTTCTGGTTCTGATTCTGACTCTGGTCAACTATATTTTTGGATTTTCATATCCAGAGTAAGACAAGAGATAGACACCTCCCTACATTTTGCCAAAGCCTTATATACCTAAGCAACTCAACCAGAAATTATACGCTTTCTCAAAGGCCTCTATAGTAGCCCAGCACACTTGGAGAGCAAATAATCTTCATTTGGGTAAAGTCTAAAACCCCATTACACAGAGGAACCCACCATTAAGAAGTAGCAACTGTGTAACATGATCTAAACAGAACCTCAACAAAGGAAAGTCTACCTCTGCCTCTCACTGGTCACAGGCCCTCAGACTTCCAGGGTGGCTGCCAGCAGTGTGCTGGTCCCTATCAGCTCTCCCATGTGTTGGCAGGATTCCCTACTCCTTATCTCTCAAGTCAGAATGGGAGTGTTTCCAAGACAGCTTTCGTCATTCACAGCCAAAAAGTCATAACCTGACACCAAAGCCAGGACCCTCAAAGGCCAATGCCAACACAAGACTTGGCTGAGGCCCAGGTGGACGAGTTCCAGCAACTGAAGAACAGCACCAGGAGGTTTTCAGAAAGCCTCAGCCTGCTGAGTGCTTGAATCAAGGAGGAAAAAAAAACCCAGAGGGGTTTTCTCTGGAGCTATTCCCAAGTTTATTTCTTCTAAGATGATGAGGACTAGACAGTCTTTTCCTTTGCTTCAAATTTAAAGACTAACAGCCTTTCAACTGTTTCCTTACTCTTTAGCACCGTCAAATGAATTCACTAATGAGAGGTGCTTAGATTCTGAAAAACCAAGAAAAATGGGAACTTCTCATACATACAACCTCAGATGCAGCTTTCTAAGTTTGGAAAATGACTTTTTTTTTAACGCTTTGGTTAGCATGAGCTCTTTTGAAATCAAGTGCAAAGTTCATCACGACCCAACAGATTAAGTCCACAACAAGGAACCTCATTTTGGGGCTTGAAAAATCCATTTCTAAATGAGGAATGTATGAATTGCTTCTAGTATATAAAGCCAACTGTAAAGTGACAAAATATAACAGAGCCCTTCCTTTGGGAAGACAATTACTAAAGATTGCTCTGGACTTCTAAAAGCTGACATTAGAGTTTAATCAGATACATCACAGCTAACACCTCACATATAAATGGACTGGGTTTTAATCTTCCTCACATCATTAGTAAATCATTCAGAACACCAGATACTATATGCTTTGGGTGGAAAAACAGCTAATATTAAGTGCTGTTTACCTCTTGCTAGTCTAAGTACTTTACATGTATGTAATTCTCATAACTATATGAAGTAGGGACTATTACAGATGAGAAAACTGAGACACAGGTTAAATAACTTGCCTAAGATCACAAAGATATGCAGCAGAAAGTTTTTACGCCATGCTTTGCTGAACTACTTTTCAAACTGTAAAATTATCAGTTTAATGTTGGATCTGACTTATATTGACCTCTGGGCCACTATTAAGGATGGAAAAGATACTGGCTAATAGCTCAAACACCAGAAATCCTTGGCTTCGAACACATGGAGCATTCTCTCTGTGTGGCATGATTCTGGAATTGGCAGAGTGGAGCCCTTTCCATACCTCTAGAATGGACCAGTGCTAGAGACGAATCTCAATGTCTTTGATAGCACAATCCAGTCTTCCCAATTCACACAATGTTTAAGACTTGGTTCTGGATCCTAAATGACAAGGTGAACTATTATGAGGCCTCCCTGAGAAAAGCTGGGCTCATTATTTTTGCAAAGCCAACAAATCTTACAAGCATTCAGAGTTTACCCATAGGACCAGACTCTTGAGGCAAACCCTCAATTACCTTTTTCAACTTCTTTTTCTCATGGACAAGAAATCTGGAGCAACTGATGTTGCTCTGATGATGCTCTGTTGCTCTTTAACACTGATGTTCTAGAAGGGGTTCAAACCATACAGGTGCTACTCCTCCTTTGATCCCAATCAGTTTTAGATGCTTAAAGTCTATACCTTATTGATAATGCTGCTTCATTCATAGGCAGAGAAAAGCAAACTTTCTATGGAGGCATCCAAAGATTACTAAATCTTCTAGTGGACAGTAACTCTTCTCAAGGAAAAAAAATGTGAAGGACAGTTAGTATCTCTCCTAAAGTTGCCTTGAGAACTTTATGAAAACAGTAAATGGTTTTAGTCTGTCAGCAACATAAATCAGATGGATCCAGCTGTTGTCCTGAGCTAATGCCTGTTGCTCAGAGTGATAAAACAAACAAGAACAATGTGAATAATTAAAACATGCAGATAAATCCAAATCTTTTTGTACAGTTTTGCTGAAGTCCCTAACAAAAATTTTATGGATCAGGAAATGGGTTGAAGAGGGACATGTGGATTTTCTGTTTCCAAGCTAAAGAGTAAGGAAATAGCAAAAGGTAAAATGGAAAAGCGAAGTCTGGATATTTGTATCTGGACAATCAACCCCTGAATAATCAGCGAGCACTCAGTCATGCAGTTATTTTTTTAAATGACCACTATATGATTTATAGAAGGACTGGGTAGAATTAAGTGGGCTAATCATTTTTTGTGGGATGTTTTTAGACCCACAGGCTCTCAGAAAACAAATTACAAAGTATATTTAAGTTAATATTGCCAAAATACATGTACCTCACACAATTTATTAACATCTGTATGTCATTTTAATATAAACCTTAATGTGTTGTAATGTAACTCCTAGGAGCTTAAAAAAAGGGTTCTTTTTCTCTAGTAAAAATAATTCTTAAATATTATTAAATACAGAGCTAAATAAATAGCCCACTTAACGTTCCTTCAGTACCTAAAATTAACTTGCTATATCTTTCAAACCACTCAGGAAAAGTACTATTTTAAGATGTTTATATTATACAACCAAACATTTACAGTTACTCCATGAAATCCTTATATTTCACTTGAATTACCACATAAAAGCCATAAATCTGAATTGTGAGCATTAAACCACTGCCTAACCATAGGCAAATACATGTTTTCACCTACAGAACTGAGAAAAAAAATTTTTCAGAGACCATTTTTAATGGCTCTCAGGAAATTCTCATTTAATAGTAGTAGGTCAATCAGTAATTACATTCAATGCAACAATGAAAATTTAATAGCTGGACATTTTTACTCTATACTTTATTTAACAAGCATTTATTAATAAGCACCTAGGTTTTGTGTACATCTTTAAGGGAAAAAAATGTATTTTAAATACATGAATGGGTAAATCCAGTCTTTAAACAGGCAGGCTAGCCTAGTACTTATGGATTCATTTCTGAAGGGAACAGGAACACGGCCTTCATGATTAGAAAAGGCATGAAATTTATGGAAATGAGACCTCAGTGGCCAAATATTTAGGAACTGAGACTTAGAGGGAAGAAATTAGAAAGAATTCAACTAAGTCCCCAAAGGGTTAATATAACACAGTCAGGAAGAACAGCTCAGGATGATGATGGCTCTTAAGCCCATACTTCCCATGATGGAGATATTCTGAACAGCCTGTGTCTGAGGGGAAGTGTAGTTGAATGTTAAGATTAGTGCAGGGTAGCTGTAAAGAGGGTACAGAAGGAAAGATTTTAAACTATCTTCTCTGACTTTCTCCCATCCAGGAAAAGAGTAGATGATTTTTACATTCAGTAAGTAAATTTAAAAGTACTTGAAATACTAACCAATCCAACTTTTCTGATTGTCCACTAATTTCAAAATTAAAGGCTTACAAAATTAGTTGAGGTTACTACAGTGGCTGCAAGTATAATCTGTTGGCTCTGAGAAACTGCTACGCAATGCCTTTAAGCAGGGGTAACTACCCAACTGCCTACATTTTGGAATCCTATCGAAACTTACCTTCTTTATTGTTTACCATTTTAGTCTCAAGGAGTATAAGCAGGTCTGCTTTTGACTACTGTCACTCCTTTTTTAAAATGCATGCTTCCTTATGATGAAGCTTTTTTTTTTTTTTTTCTCAAGACTTTATTTTTTTTTTTTTAAGATTTTATTTATTATTTGACAGAGAGAGAGATCACAAGTAGGCAGAGAGGCAGGCAGAGAGAGAAGGAAGCAGGCTCCCTCCCTGCTGAGCAGAGAGCCCGATGCGGGACTCGATCCCAGGACCCTGAGATCATGACCTGAGCCAAAGGCAGCGTCTTAACCCACTGAGCCACCCAGGCGCCCCAATGAAGCTTTGTATGAAAAGAATGTTAACACAATGCTCACTGTATTCTATAAATCATATTGGCTTATATTACACAGGAGACATCAGTAGTAGGGGGAATGTTCTCCTGATTTAAGAAATTCCCTATAAAGAACACTCAGAGAATGGAAAAGGTTTTTTGTGAACCAAAGTATTTCAACTTATTGGGTGTACACTTAAAAGATTCTTTTACTATTTCCTGGTCAGGCTTTTCATATATTTCAAATCCTACAGCCAACCTTGAACACATCTTGCCCAAATCTAAAAGTTGCACTTATAATTTAGCTTCAGAAAATTTGAAGCTATCAAGCTTCTAAATTTATGATTAGATGGTATTAAATACCACACCATAAAAAAATCTTCCCAAAAAGTTTACAGAACTAGAGATTAAATTTATACATTGTTTAAAATTTATACACCATTTTCAAGAAAGGATTAGATAATTTGGGGAATATTCTTATGTAATCAACTCTAACCGTAGCCCTTTATAACTGTATTATAACTTTATTTAACTTAGTAAAAGCCAAAATTGATAGTTCTTAACATGGTGTATGGAAATCAAAATTAAAGAATACAAAGTACCTTAAAATTTTTTTCAGCTCAATACTAGTTCCTTCAATATTACTGCCAAACTTCTGCAAAAAAAGCCTTGCAATAAAGACTAATAGCAACATAAGATGATTTTTTTTTAAAGTTCACTTACCAATTTTAACAATCTAGAAAAAAGGAAAGTCTGATTATAATACTTGATGACACAGACATCATGTATAAGTAGAAAACACAAGGATAAAAAAAATTATCACTGAAAATATTGCACAACTTCAGGTTTTCCTCCAAATTTGCTTTATGTAATTGGATGGATATAAATTAATGAACAAAAACTTAAGCAAGATACATGTAACAATTTAACAGAACCTGATAATCTAATTTTCAATTTTCTCAAATTCATCTTTAAGTCTTTCCGTCATGGGGCTCATAAGAAAATTAACCAACATATGGATACTACATTCTAATGTCAAATCTTTAAGAAGTACTTATGGCATACTCAATTCCTCTAAAATGCAATTATGAAGAACCCTCAAGATACTCGTGTTTTGTATGTAGAAAAGTGTTAGAGTCAAATATTCAACTCAATATAAAATAAGAAACATTTCTGATTTGTTAGATTGAGATTGCTTCTCCTTTTGCTACTGAATGATTCTTAGTTGTAATCACTGAGCTGAACAAATAAGTCACCTTTGAGTACATAAGGAAAAATAAACACATGCTAAATGGATAAAACATTACAAACTACATCTTTACTAGACCATCTCTACCTCTAACACTTCAGAAGCTTAGAGATTTAGAGTGCTCTTACATTAACTGCAAGAAAAAGGAGAAATTCCCTCTTCAAGATCACAACTATGAAGTCATGTGGTTATACAAATTCTGCATTTGTGTGCAAAACATGAAATACGTTTATCTTAATTCTCCCTGCTTACTTGTCAGTCAGCCAGCAGGACTTTCCTTTCCAAGAAACAGAGACTGAGATGTGTTTTATATAACTTCAATAACCTCAGCACTACAATAAGAGATGCAGTATCCTTTTGCTATGGTTCAAGACAGTAAGGGAAGGAGGTCACAAGAATAAATCAAAATTATTACAACTGAGCAACTTTTCTCAGTTTCACCATGGTGCCACTTTCATTTTACATAAGCATGGTGGCATAATTCGAGCTCAATAAATCAGAAATCTTAATATTTAAAATTTACCTTGACTTTTAATTACCATATTAACAATCAAAATAATTAGATAAAACACATTGGAAAGGGTAATATTAAACCCCACTTTACTAGAGTTGGTTTCTTGACATTAACTCAGTTTTTATAGAAAAGGGATAGTGCATCTCAGTTTGCTTACAAGCTAGGAGATCACTTTGAATTCTGCATTTCCTAACTGCAAACAGATATAGCACTTACAACAGGTTATAAATAAACTGGTTTTCAAGCATAGAGCCAGCCCCAACGATAATACACTATTTAAAAAGACCTAAGGCAATGAATTCCATTTCCAATGGAAAAAAAGAACTGTGCAAACAAGCTTAAAACTACTTTTTTTGTGCCAGTGTTATAAAATGTAGCTTTTAATAAAACCTTGACCCAAATGCCAGCAACTTCAGAAAAGAATTTGGGTGGGGGGAAAAAGAGAGTTATTTCATTTAGGAAAAACAACCACTATCTTTTTCCTAATCTTCAACACACACAATTTAAACATATACAGCTGCTGTAACACTTTACACAATTCCTATGTACTGGAGCATAACAAGATCTAAATACAATTATATTTTTAAACACTGGGTCAAGGCTTTACATAAAAATACCATCCTACTTTTCCCCCTAAATTTCTAAAATATCACGTATTTTTTTCCCCAACATCTGCAGCCATTCAGGAATTTTTAGGAAACTTTTGTGCATGATCTTAATTCCTAATCCCTGGCTCTTTGGGCTCAGTGACAAAAGATCAAAACCACCAAATATGATGGTTCACTTGAAGTCAGACCAGAGACCCTGGCTCAATTAGTCTCGTAGGACGAAAGCAGTGCTGCATCAACCGGCTCCATGCAAGAGGGGCACGTGAAGGATCTCATCAACCAGTCATCTATACAGTCCAGGTGATAGATGTGCATGCACGGCAGAAATCGAATCGGGTCCCCATAAACAAAGTCCATCATACAGATAACACACCTGTTGGGGGTGAGGGAGAGAAATCAGAAAACATTTTTAGAGAAGTGATCTATCTAGAATACTCTTTAAAATCCCATTACAAAGACTGTTCATCTGAACAGATGAAAATGGCTTGCCTGTCATCCTACCAAAGCATGCAAACTGATTTTTTTCTAATGAGCATTAATCCAACAATCTCTTATTTTGATCCCCTGGAAATCTGCACAAGTTTGACAGCTATGAACAGAGCAAAGAGAAACAGACCGACCACCTGGGGATCAAGCCCATTCCTAGAACTGTGCTTACAAAAACAGCGACATGAAGAAGAATGTGATGCTTCAGGTGGGAAGCCATCAGATTAATTTCATGTGAACTCAGTTTTTGGTGTAAGCCCAGGAGTAAGATAGTTTTCATTTTAATAACTATATGTAAAAACCACCACTAATTTCAGTCTACTTACTGGGCTGCTGTAGCTAAAGATCTCTTTATTAACCCTAGTTTCAAGTTCACGGAATTCTACAGGTTTAAGAAGCAATCCAATGACAGAGTATTTCAGAAGTCAGTATTCAGGACAAGTTATTATCTTACATACTAGCACTAAATGGTGCTATGACTCAAAGAGCCAAGCATCAACACAGTAAATCAGATTATGTCTTTGTTGGCAAGACCATTCTCAAACTAAAAGGAGAATGTCCTCATTAGGAATTCTCAAGACAATGAGCTCTCAGGACAAAAACTTCCCAAAAGTAAAATATCATATTCAAATCACCTGTCTTAATTAAATTATTCCTCAAATTAAAAATAGATATATGAAGATTTTCCTCATCACTAAAACTCCTTAATTTTAATAGCTGCATAATCTACCAGAGTACTCCTATGCCACAATCTACTTAACTATAGTTCTACTCTAAATAAAACCATGGTGAATATCTTGTGTATAAAGCTCCAGGAGTTGCAGTGAGATACACATTTTAGGATAGATCTCTGTCTCAAAGGGTACAGACCTGAGAAGGTCCTTGACATGTTACCAAATTGCTTTCCCAAGGCCACCATGCAGGTGGATCATTTTTAACTGACATCAACTGTCATCCACATGGATGCAAACAATATACAAAACGGTCAGAAATTCACACCATTTCTTAGCTATTTTTTACTGAAAACTCTTAATTGTTGTATCCCAAAATTCTTTTGCATAAACTGATTATATTAAATATCCAACTTCTAATATGCAGGAGAATATTTTCAAAAGCACATCTCTGGAGATAGACCTTTGAAACATGTGTAAATTTATTAAAACTTACTCCCGGATCTTTTTTTCTGATCCATCCCTTCCAGGGTCATAAACTCCTTTAGGCAGATGTTGTATAAGGCCTATTCTTTGAGCTATCCTAATTTGTTCCTCTTCAGTCAGCTGAGTTGCTAGGCGAGTCTGGCTAGGTGTTGGATGATAGACCGGAACTGGAACTTGTTCCTAAATTTTAAAAAACAGAGAAAATAATTATTTTTTAAACATCTATTTTCCGGGGGTAATGTTTTCCTTGTTTCTTCTTTTTTTGGCTTAGTGGGTGAGAGGGGACCTCGGAGAGGTTGGTTGGGCTAGTGTGCAGTACTATGAGATTGTTTTACTCTGCCTTAACTTTAGCATACCTAACCAAGATATAAAGGATAAAAACAGGGGTGGCTGGGTGGCTCGGTCAGTTAAGGATCTGTCTACAGCTCAGGTCATGATCCTAGGATCCTGAGATCAAGCCCCACATCAGGTTCTCTGCTTAGTGGGGAGATTGCTTCTTCCTTTCCCTCTGCCCCCCACTCATGCTTGCTCTCTCTGAAGTAATTTTTTTTTTAAAGTATCTTTAAAAAAGGGATTAAAAACACAATGTTCACTGAAAAACTCACAGGGAATGCTGTGTGAAGTATTTCCACATGAAAGCCACATATCCCCAATATAATGTTCCTAATACACAAATACAGTAATTTATCTATTGGTCTATCAGGAACAATACATAAATAAAATGGACTGTATTCAATATTCTTTGTAGGCTGTATTCTGTATTCAACAGAGCTCTATAGTCCCTGTATATCATTATTTATGTTAAAAATGGTCATTATAGACTCCTATTTGTAAATATTTTCCCCCATATAGACAACCTTAAATTTATTTGGAATGGCTGGATATTATCACAATAACCTTTTTGTCAAATTCCTTTTAAGCTTTTGGATACATATATGGATATGACAAGTGAGCCAAATGAGGCCACCTTTCCTCCCAAATGGAAAATCTAAGTTTTTAGGCGATGTAAATAACCTCCATAATTATCCAGAACATCAACTGAAGCTGCTTCGAATTAATGGCTTTTGTATGGAAAATAATTGAGAGCACCCACAATAGGAAACTTTATAAGGGCTCAAATATAAATATCCTTTCCAAAGAGAAATTTTAGGGGAAGTCTCAGATACATAAAAGTTAGGCTCAGATACTCAATATTTAATTCAAGGAAAATGAGACTTTTCCACAGTCTCTTAACATACCACTCTGTCCCTTTAAACTAGCCTTATTCATAAACACTCCTTTTTTGACAGCAGAGTTTATCAAAGGCAGAACAGCATTAGACTTCAAATATTTCTCTCTCTATATATATACAATGGAATACTACTCAGCTATCAAAAAAATGAAATCTGGCCATTTGCAACAATGTGGATGGAACTAGAGGATACTATGCTAAGTGAAATAAAATCAGAGAAAGACAATTATATGATCTCACTCATATGTGGAATTAAAACAGAGTGATGAACACTGGGCGTTATATGCAACTACTGAACTGCTGAACACTACATCAAAAACTAATGATGTGCTATGTTAATTGAACATAATAAATTCTGAAATAAAAAAACAAAACAGGATCATAGGGGAAGGGAGGGAAAAAAACAAGACAAAATCAGAGAGGGAGACAAATCCTCTTAATCATCAGAAAGAGACTCAATCATTAGAAACAAACTGAGGGTTGCTGGTGGGTAGGGGGGTAAGAGAGTGGGGTAACTAGATGGACATTAAGGAGGGCATGAGATGTAATGAGCACTGGGTATTATATAAGACTGATGAATCAAAAAAGACTGATGAATCACTGAACTCTACCTCTGAAACTAGTAACACACTATATGTTAATTAACTGAATTTAAATAAATACCCTCCAAAAAGGACTTTAAATATTCCTTTTCTGAGATTTAGAATATTTAATTAAAGATCTCAAAACCCAGTAAACCCTTTATCAAATAATCAAGAGTATATCCTCTGGTGCAAATAAAATGCCAGTAGTTAAAAGTCTCATGTGTTCTGAATTTCCAACATCAAATCATTAATGTTACTTAAGTACTTTCATACTTCTACCTCATCATGTGAATGCTTATCAGAAGTATATGCTGTATCTAAATATTCACTTAATGCATATTACATAGAAAGATGATACCATATTATTAAAAGTATGGCTCTTTGATCCAGATAACCTTAGCTCAAGTCACTTACCTTCACTTAACAGAGAAACCTCATTTAAGCTGTTTAACCCAGCTGGATTAGAGTCTACCTATTAGGGTTGCTATAAAGCTTAAATGAGGAATACTCAACCTTAAAGTGGCAGGAAGTTAAATGAGTATAGGTATTACAACTACTAATATCACATTCAAAGAGCTATTATCTATTGTTGCAGGAAACTAAGCTGTTTCCTTTAAGTTCCATGCCTTTCCATCTTACTGTCTTTGCTCTTGCTATCCCTCCTACCTTTCTCTGAAGTCCAATGGTCCAAATTATACCTTGTCCAGCAGTTTGTTGATACGAAATGAAGCCTTCCCAATCCTCCTCTCTACCACCCAATACTGACAGTTTCTAGCCTCAGCTTAATTACGTAAGTGTTGCGTACCTATACGAGAAATAAGAGTATTATACAAAAAAAAAAAAAAAAAAGAATATTATACAAACTACAGTGAAACTTCAGTTAACCTGTGCAGTCATATGAAAAAAAGACTGTGGGGGCACCTGAGTGGCTCAGTGGGTTGGTTAAAGCCTCTGCCTTCAGCTCAGGTCATGATCCCAGGGTACTGGGATGGAGCCCGCATTGGGCTCTCTGCTCAGTGCGGAGCCTGCTTCCGCCTCTCTCTCTGCCTGCCTCTCTGCCTACTTGGGATCTCTGTCTGCCAGATAAATAAATAAAATCTTTAAAAAAAAAAAAAAAAAAGACTGTAAATTCTTCTAGCTTTTCCAGGAAAGTCAAGTACCAAACTGACTGTATTTCTCTATTATAGCTTGAAAGCTTTTAGCCCTGTGTATCTGTAGCACTATGAGCACAGGCAATTTTTGCTTTATAAACATTTTTGAAAATGCATATTCCTTTTAAAATAGTTTTGTACTTACAAAAATTTTCAGTTCATAGCTCAAATTCAGAATCTGTTACATGCAACATGTATATTAAAACCCTAGTTTATACACTAGAAAAATAATTGTTGAGCAGGTTTTATAGTGCATATAAAACTTATATGACCCTTTGGTCATTAATGATCATAAAAATGACTGTTGTATCTTTGGTTTATATACCTCTTCAAGGTTTTTAAACCTAGTAGGCAAACTTTCAATGTAGAAAAGTTTTATGGTTAAGTCAAAAAACTCTGCAACTTACTAGCTATAGGACCCTCTACACACGGCACATGGCTGCTCAGTTGGTAGAGCATGTGGCTCTTGATCTTGGGGTGAGGAATTCAAGCTCCATATTGAACCTACTCTAAATAAATATTACTTTTATTATATAAAAAACTATATATATATATTTTTATATATATAAAAAACTCTCCCCATGTTGTTTTAACCTCTCTGAACCTCAGTTTCTTCATGTGTAAAGTACTAAAAGCACTGTAAGAATAAACTGGGAAGTCCCAAGTGTTGTCCCTCGTACAGTATGAGATACACACGAGAAAGCTCATTAAGAGGTGCCTGGGGGGCGCCTGGGTGGCTCAGTGGGTTAAGCCGCTGCCTTCGGCTCGGGTCATGATCCTAGGGTCCTGGGATCGAGCCTCGCATTGGGCTCTCTGCTCACCCGGGAGCCTGCTTCCTTCTTTCTCTCTCTCTCTCTGCCTGCTTGTGATCTCTCTCTATCAAATAAATTAAAAAAAAAAAAGAGGTGCCTGGATGGCTCAGTCAGTTAAGTGTCCGACTCTTGATTTTGGCTCAGGTCATGATCTCAGGGTCATGGGAGTCTGCCTGTCCCTCTTTCTCTGCTTGCCCATCCCTTATCATACTCTCTCAAATAAAAATCTTAAAAAAAAAAAAACCTCATTAAATAAACGTTAGCTATTATTGCAGCTCTACTATTATATGACTATGGAATAATATCTCAATATTTAAGAAATGGACAGGACTATGCAGAGAGAGGTAGGTAAAAGTTTAAAAATGAATCTTAGGGACGCCTGGATGGCTCAGTTGGTTGGACGACTGCCTTCGGCTCAGGTCGTGATCCTGGAGTCCCGGGATCGAGTCCCACATCGGGCTCCCAGCTCCATGGGGAGTCTGCTTCGCTCTCTGACCTTCTCCTCGCTCATGCTCTCTCTCACTGTCTCTCTCTCTCAAATAAATAAATAAAATCTTTTAAAAAAAAAATGAATCTTAGAATTCATCAACTTTCTCATTTTATAGGCCTAAACTTGCCTACAGTCATGTAATTACTGACAATATTACAATCAGAATTTTGGTCTCCCTTTTAAGTCAGTAATTTCTACTATCGCATTCCTGGTTGCCAGAGAGCAAGGAAACTCTGCAAGTTAAATGATTTGGCTTGTGTCCATTTATATTACTTTGAAGAATAGTACACTGAAATGACATTTTAAGAAAACCACAAAACATGGCATAGTTCATAAATGGTTCTATAAAGGTTTATCATTTGTGATAAAGGTTTGATTTCAGTGACTTCTAGAATTTAAGAATTTCAAAGAATATCAAATCCATCCTAAATTGCCCCTGTAAAACATGCTATAACTGACAGAAAAATAAACTCCAAAGTCTAATCATAACTTCCCATCTGTCCTTTGATTCAAACTACTGAGGACTCCTTCAGTAAGGTTATTAAAGTTCAGAGGTCAAATTCTGCAACTAGAGGGCAGTTTCTCCTCATTTTCATTGGGATTTCTGTTCTCTGGTATCACTTTCTTAAACTACCTATTCTAAAGAGGTAATAATGGCCTACTAATCCAACGGGTTTTTTGAGCAACAGAACTATCTTGTTCAGAGTAATCTTATTTGTAATTACAATATTTAAAACTGAGCTACAGTAGTGTAATGGGGCTGGAATGGAATGTGTCCTAGGAGGGATGAGGATCCCTATTCCACCCCCTGACCTGGGGCATGTTTGCAGAATCACAGAAATCAATGGAACAGTTAATATGGGACTTTTTTTTAATATATTTTATTTATTTATTTGACAGACAGAGAACACAAGTAGGCAGAGAGGCAGGCATATAGAGAGAGGAGGAAGCAGGCTCCCTGCTGAGCAGAGAGCCTGATGCAGGGCTCCATCCCAGGACCCTGGGATCAAGACCTGAGCTGAAGGTAGAGGCTTTAAGCTACTGAGCCACCCAGGTGCCCCAAGAATATGGGACTTTTAACCTAAAAAATTAAATTATAAGACTGGAGCCTGTTACTATGGTCACTGTTAATATCTTTAGCAATCTCCATCTTTGAATAAAGATAATAGCACCACTTTACAGGGTGATGATACAATTATAAGATAACAAAGAGCTTTATAAACGTCAACATTTCCAAGTTATTCTAACCATTTGTTTTCTCCCCATCACTAGTGACTCTGGTTTGCAGACTTTAAGCTAACAGCTATTGTCCCTGGCTCTCTGGCTTGTCCCTGAATACAAATTCTTTGTTAAGACTCCTGCCAGGATGGAGTTTTTCAACCCTTGGGTTACCACTTCCAGATGAGGCTACCCTCCTGTTTTCAGTCCCAGTCTACCTGACTAGGTGGCACAAGATGACACATAGAAGTCACTGGAAAAACTGGTACAAGACTATGGGTAATAAGGGTCTCCAAAAATCCCTGAACATACCTACTACAAACAAAGAATTTGTTTTAGAGGTAATAATCTCTAAGCATGTACTTTAATAAGAGGCTATATTTCCTTGGTCTTATGGTTCATATGTGTACAGAGAAGAAAGAATAGAAAAGGAAAGCTCTACTTAATGAAGAAACAGATTAATAGATACTAAAAATAAAACCCCTAAAAAAATAAAAAATAAACCCCCTATCTTTTAGTTATATATATTATGGATGTATTTCTTTGGTATTTTTTTATTAAACCAAAGGAACCCTCTAAGCACTACCGAGATATTTAAAAAATGATTCAACATACTAATTTCAATTTATATACCTTTTCAGAAGGTTATAGAGGGAATGAAATGACTTAAGAATTGCTGATATTTTAAAGATGGATATGGTCTCACTGTTCTGTTTAACACGTCCATCTTACTTTAATTTCCATCATACTTGTTAAAATGGCTTGTTGTATGAGTTACTATTTACAGACTAGAGATCCAATGGTATTTTCTAGGTAGCAAGATGGAATCTTACTTCTAAAGTCAGCTGGAAGACAGTGAATGGAAGGTAAGACATGGATATTAAAAAAGCCAATTTTTAAGAGATATGGATTCTGGGACAGTTCTCACCATTTCCTAATTGATGGCTCACTACCTAAACACTGTCTAAATAATATGATTTATGCTGAACACCTGCTTTCCCTCCTGGGAGTCTGGAATTTTAGTATGCCCTAAGCAATGGGTGCCTACTCAGTATTTTCGGGTCCCCTGGTAAGACAACCCTTGACACATACTGGCACAACTGAATGCTGGGGAAATTAAGTGTATCCTGTGTGACTCCACTATGAGAGGATCCTTGGAAACTTGTGTCTGTTTCCTATGAACTCATGCTCCTTTTTCCTTTGCTGATTTTGATTTGTATTCTTTTGCCATAGTAAATCAGAGCTATGATTACAACTATATGCTAAGTGCTGTGAATCCTCCTATGAAATCGAAGAATAATCTACATAACGTTCAGAGTGATGGATAATTCTCACATTGACTCCTTTCTTATCAGTTTATTTGGCCACATTCATTAGAAATTCTTCTTTGTGGTGGGGTGCCTGTGTGGGTCAGTTGGTTAAGCCTCTGCCTTCAGCTCAGGTCATGATCTCTGGGTTCTGGGATTGAGCCCTGCATCAGGTTCTCTGTTCAGCAGGGAGCCTGCTTCTCCCTCTCTCTCTGCCTGCCTCTCTGCCTACTTGTGATCTCTGGCTCACTCTCTCTGTCAAATAAATAAATAAAATCTTTTAAAAAAAAGAAGAAATTCTTCTTTGTGGAAAAAAATTCTATGTGAAAATGGTATGTTCTGACAATGGTGGTTACACAGTACTTGTGATTTATTCCTTTTCTCAAAGTAAAATTTAAAAGATCCCTGAAGGAACTATTATTTTGAACATTACTTAGCATACAGAAAAACACTTTTAAGATAGAGATGTTGTTTTGTGCTGAACTGTGTCCCCTAAAATTCCTATGTTGAAGTCCTAATCCCAGTATCTCAGAATATGACTGCATTTGGAATCACTAATGTGACTGATTTTGTCTTGGCCTCTCTTCCTATCCTACACCCTTCACTTAATAACTATGTCCATGGAGACAAAGAAAATTACCACTTCAATATAAATGATTCACAAGTTTATATTCCAGTCTAAATCTCTTTAAAATTTTTTAAAAAGATTTTATTTATTTACTTGACACAGAGATCACAAATAGGCAGAGAGGCAGGCAGACAGAGAGGGGGAACAGGCTTCCTGCTGAGCAGAGAGCCCAAAATGGGGCTCAATCCCAGGACCCACGGATCACGACCTGAGCAAAAGGCAGACACTTAACCGACTGAGCCACCCAGGCACCCCTAAATATCCTTTTTAAATTATAGGCTCTACTTGACAGTTCCAACTCAGATGTCCTCAAAATGCCTCAAATTCAACATGTCCAAAAATCAACATGGTCCCTCATTTAGGCTTCTCTATCTCACTGAATGACAGGACCATCTTTCTAGTTCTGTAAGGAAGACATCCTTGACACCTCCCTCCCCCTTAGTCGAGTTAATTTCCTACTGAAAAACTGACAGAATCTGTTTATTTCTTTTCATATCTATTACTAATACTCTAGTCTAAGTTCCCATTTCGTCCCTGGTGTAAAATACTAGCCAGCAAAATCTCAATTTGTTCTCTGTCCAGAATTTAGAGCAGTCCATTCAAAACAGATTTGACTCTATTCGATGCCGTCCTCACACATATCTAGAAGACCTTCTTCATTCAATAGCTTCCCACTGCTCTTAGGATGGAGGCCAAAGTCTAAATTTAATAAGACTTCCAAAGCCCTGAATAGTCTGGGTACCCACTTGCCCTCCTTCCTCATCTAACAACTTGTTGCTTTCTAGCCCCATGGTTTTCCTTCAACTCCTTTTTGAGAGCAAGGATCTCTCCTACAGGAAGTCACAGTGCATGCTGTACTCTGCACGAAACACTCTCCTCCACCACCACTCTGCTTAAATAATGCCTTTTCTTCCTTCAGAGCTCAGTTAAACTTCTACCATCTCAGAAACCCTTCCTAACTAACATTCTCCTCTCTAAGGGGATTTTATACATCAAGTAACTTTTCTTCACAGCATCTGTCATATCTGTTATAATTTTACATTTAGTTATAATTTGCATGTTTGTCTTCCCCACCAGACTGTAAGATCCACAATAAGAATTCGTTTTGCTTCCCACTGAACCAGCACATGAGTAAAAGGTCAATTAAAAATCTTACCTGCTAATAGCTAAAAACAATTACCCATTGATTTACTCCAATGTTTTTTTTTTTATTCCTGTTTCTTTACTTCCTGGAACGCCTAGTCAATTGTTAAATACTTAATAAAGTTAGTGTACATGCCATAATATTGGGATTATACAGTTTTTTTCTTGCTAAGTATATTCTACATGATTGATAATAGTACCTACTTCCATCACTCCCCCAAATGTGAACTCTAAATAAGATTGTGAATACTTACCGAAAATGTTTACAAATTAATTAATTATTTCCAATTAATTAATCTTTTCCAATGTACAAGGGCACTTACTACAAAAATACTATGAATCAGTTCATGAACATCTAAATCACTAAACTGCTAATTAACATAAATGCTGGGGCCTTCCAGTGTGGTTCACTTGGCTGTCCTGTCTATGATATAATTCATGAGGTATTTTGTGCTTAAGCTAAAAAGGTGTATGATTATCTACATAATTATTTGATTATTATACTTCCTCATCACTAGACTATAAGCTTGATAAGGGCAGGGACTGTGTCTGTTTTGCCTACCAATGTATAATATTTATTCACAGTATCTGGAACATCATAGGGATTTGATAAACATTACTGGATAACCAAATGATTTATATCAAAGCACTCATGTTCCTATAATCCATGTCATATATTCATACCAGGATTTTGTAAACATGCTATGAAAAAAACTGCTAATGATTTGGATTAAACAAAACCAAAAAGAAAACTCAATGTAAATTATATCCCAAACTCCTTCTCGAAGTGACAATACCTGATTTGTTGCCTCTTAAATTTCTACCTACCTATCTCATAGGAACTTCAATACATTCAAAACCAAACGATTTTTTTACTTCTACAGTCCTTCTCAAACTCAGAATTTATATGCCTACCAAAGGTTAATGACAGACTACAGTGAAAAGAACATGGACATTTCATGTAATCTCAGCTCTGGCACTTAACAGGTATGCAACCCTAGGCAAGTTACTCAGTAACTCTAGGCCTAAAATTCCACCTCAGAAAAAGAGAATACCTATCTTAAGAGTGTTGTAAGGAATAACCAAGAAAATGTACGTGAAGTACCTACTAACACAGGGACTCACTATTTGAGCCTTCCTATAAGGACATCACCATCCTTCCTGATTTCTCTGACTTGCCCTCCTTCCCTTTATTTCCATCATTTACTTTAATGTCTTATAATCTTTTAAAAAATATTTTATTTATTTATTTGACAGAAAGAGAGAGAGAGATCACAAGTAGGCAGAGCAGCAGGCAGAGAGAGAGGGGGAAGGAGGCTCCCCGATGAGCAGAGAGCCTGATGTGGGGCTTGATCCCAGGACCCTGAGATCATGACCTGAGCCAAAGGCAGAGGTTTAACCCACTGAAACACCCAGAAGCCCCTAATGTCTTATAATCTTAACTACCATTTCCTCAATGTTGATAGGAGACACATGTACTTGCCCTGTGAATTTAAATTTTGAGAAAGGGGAAATTTCCATAAGAGAAGGAAATATAATCAAATAAATTTAAACATCTTTCTCCTGGATGCTTTAATTCTTCACATCTTCATGCAAAAAAAAAAAAAAGCATTCATAATAAAGGAAAAGAATTAAAATTAAAGTGTGTTAGGAAAAGAAATGGAGCATCACGGGAGGGGGTAGAACAGAAAAGGAACAAAGGATTACAAAATATACTGAGACAGCATAGAGAAAAGACAGGGTCAGTCACATAAAAAGCAAGGTCTGACCTTCTGATGTGAAAACTCTGAAGCAGTTGTTTGTTAATAGATAATGTCTGTTAATTATTTGTTAATATATAATGTTTTTGCTAATATGTAATAAAGCATCTATAAAATGATGAATGCTGTGAAAGTATAATGGGCCCTAATCTTAGGGAGTGTAGAAGCCAAGAAAGACAAACATATCAAAATGTAAACATGTCTATTTGAAAGGCAGTGCATTAAAAGTTGGACCCAATTTAGGGAATATGATACAATTTTCAGAAACTAAAACAATGCAGTGGGTAAGTGCCTAAATAATGTGCTGAGGCTGGAAACAGTACAAGTCTGGTTTGTGGTAAAGGAAAAATAAAGTCACTGCTAAAGAATGCAGCTTGTCACCAAAAGCTGTATCCTTTCCTCCAGTAGGAAGTAAGAGTCAGCTCTTCTGATTTTCTCCTTACTGCCTCACAAACTGCTGCTGGCACCACCCCCTCCCCAGCTGCAGTCTCCTACTGGGAATGTTTTCTCTGAATTTGCCAGACTGAAATTTAAGGCCATAAAATGGAGGATTTGGAATGGACAGTCTCAACGCATATTTTAACTCTGATATTCAGTGAATCATGACCCCCAAACCCCCAAACCAAACAACCAACCAGCCAAATAAAAATACTCCTCAAAGATTAGCATTAATGCAAGTCCTGAATCAAAAAAAGATAACAATTATACATATATGGGGAAAAGAGACAGCATTCTGTCTATGATACGACAAATGATATGTCACATTTGTTGAGAAAGTATACAAACTAGAGTGATCTGCATGGAAGAAAAACACTGCTTCCGTGGAGGTGGTTTGGCACTTGCTTATTTTTTAAAAAAAGATTTAATTTTTTAAAAACAATTTTATATATTTGAGAGGGTAACAGAGAGGGAGAAGCAGGCTCCCCCCTGAGCACAGAGCCCCACTTGAGGCATGATGCCAGGACCTAAGATCATGACCAGAGCTGAAGTCAGAGGCTTATTTAACCCACTGAGGCACCCAGGTGCCCCTTATCTGAGAGAGGGAGAAAAATCTCAAGTAGACTCCCTACTAAACTTGGAGCCTGAAGCAGGACTCAATCCCACAACCCTGAGATCACGACCTGAGCCAAAATCAAGAATTGGACATTCAATTGACTGAGCCACCCAGGCACACCATGTTTGCTTTTTTTTTTTTTTAATGAAAAGTTTGACTTCTTTTCACTACATAAATATTCACTGGGTACTTACTATACAGGGTTATTTACAGTATCTTAATTGGGGGAGGGTTGGAAGGCATTATCGCCACAGGCACTCTGCATTAGCAAGTCATTAGATAAGCTTATTCATTTATCTAAAGATCAAGAGAACTGAAATCAAGGTCACACTGAGCCCAAGCATCAACTGAAGTATTTCTTAAACACCCAACGATACTTCCAATGCTATTTTAGGTAAAGGAATATAGTAACTGGGTAAGGTCTCTATCCTTCTGAAACCTAAATCCCTTAAAGTAGGGGAATCCAGAGATAGTAAATATGTGAAGATAGCTACCTCACCCACAGCTCCATACTATCTCTCCACCGCCCATGACTTGGCAACTTCTGGGAAAGGCATACATTCCGAAGGCGCCATAGACTACCCAACATTTGATGACTTAGACCTGACTGCTCAAAGAGGGTGAACCAATCAGATTCTTTATTCTCTTAGAATTGGAAAACTCAATCAACTGACCTGAAAGGTCATCAAGCAGCAAATAAGAGGCAGGTAAAAACTGGAGTTATGAGGAGACATATGTATTAAAGATAGATCAGAAATGCTGAGTGAAGCAGACATTAGTAGAGCCCACAAATAAACTCTGAGAGTGGCTGTCTTGGTTCCTTGACAGCTTTCTGCTTCTATCCATGCGTATTATTAAACGACAGCATCTTTCCTCCAAGTTACTTTTGTTTAAAATAAGAGTCTCCTAAGCACCCCACCATTTTCGTTCCTAAATTAGGGCTACCTTTTTCTTCTCATCAAGCAAACTGGTTTTCAGAGGGGAAATGGCACCCAATTATTGATAAAGAATTTTTTACCAAGTGGGGAGGATCTCCAGCATAGTTGTAGGCCAAGAGCTATTCTTCTGACTTAATGTGTGAGTTATTGTTGGAACCACTGCTTTGCTACAACCAAAAAAATACTAGAATTTTTCATGTAAGCATTCCATCTTTGAATTTTAACAGTTCAATGAATAATAGTTTTCAGTAACTGTCTTTCTTAAATGGCAGATGCAAATATAAGCCTATTTGAAAGCTAAGAGTAATAGGCCCAAGAATTCTTTGCAAAACCAACCAGAGGCAGAATATGCACAGCCTTTAAGGAGTTAAAAAATGAGAACTTAAAAAAATGGTATTAATTCCAAACAGAATAAGTCTGTAGCAGCCAAAGTTGGCTTTGGAGCTCAGGAAGTCTGGTATTGCATTTACTACACTAAGTTCTCTAACAGATACCCTCACCCTTCTCTTTAAAGGTTATTTTTTGAAGGACTAAGGCTAACATCACCAATAAAAATTAATTTCCTCCAAAAATTGTGTAACTTCAATTTAAGAATGTTGAAAAATTCTTTAAAAGGTGTATTTTACCTTTTAAAAGGCTATATGGAAGACCAGTCCATTAAATGTACACATCAATTAAAATACACATTCTAATTTCAAAAAGCATTGGGAAGTTTTATTATTTTTTTTAAGTTTAAGTAACCTCTACACCCAATGTGGGGCTTAAACTGCAATCCCAAGATCAAGAGCAACACATTCCTCTAATTAAACCTGGGAGGCACCCCAAAAAACATCAAAATGTCTTAAAAAGTACACATCCCAGAACTGAGGAAATACAGTACCACTATAAGATAAAGGTCTACATTTAATATAACACTTACTGAACTATAATTCACATGACAGCAGCAACTAACTCATTTAAAGTATACAGTTCAGTGGTTTTACTATGTTCACAGAGTTATGTGACCATTATCACAGGTTCAGAACATTTTCATCATCACCAAATGAAACCCTATATCTATCAGCAGTCACTCATCATTTTTCCCCAAGTTCCCCAGCCTAGGCAACCACTAATGTGTTTTCTCTGGGCATTTCATATAAATGAAATCATATTAATGTGGTCTTTGGAGGCCTAAAACATAGTATGCTTTCAAAATTTACCCATGTAGTACTATGTATCAGAACTTCATTGTTCTGATTTATTATTGTTTTTATTGTTTTATTTTTATTGTTGAGTAATATTTCATTGCATGTACACACCACCAGTTGTATAAATGTGTTTAGTCATTTATTGGCATCTGGGTTGTTTCCACTTTTTAGCTATTATGAATACACTGCTATGAGCATTTGTGTGTGACTTTTTATGTGGATATATTTTCATGTTTTTTGGGTATACACCTAGGAGTAGTGTGGGTCACTTGACAACTATGTTCAATGTTTTGAGGAACTGCCAAATTCTTTTCCAAAGTACTTGTACGTATACTGAAATTCAAATTAAAAAACTTAAAAACAACAACAAAAAGTACTTGTACCATTTTACATTACCAGCAGCAGTGTATGAGTTTCAATTTTCCCACGTCATTACCAAATCTTGTTTATTTTTTTAATTATTATTATAGCCATCCTAGTGGTTTTGATTTTTATTTCCCTGACAGCAAATAATAGTAAGCATCTTTTCATGTGCTGACTGGTCATTTTTATTTCTTCTTAGGAGAAATGTCTATTCAGATCCCTTACCCTTTTTGAAATTGGGTTTTGTTTTTGAGATGTTTACAAATCCTGGACATTAGTCCCTTATCAGATAAAAGATTTGTAAATATTTTCTTGCATTCTATGCGTTGTCTTTTCAATTTCCTGATGGTATCCTCTGAAGCACAAGTTTTAAATTCTGATGATGTTCATCTTATCTATTTTTGGGCCACTGTTGTTTCTTGGTACCACATCCAAGAAGGCTTTACTTAAATCAAGGTCATGAAGACTTACTCCAATATTTTCTAAAAGCTATGCAGATTTAGTTCTTATGTTTAGGTACATGAACAAATTGAGTTAATATTTATATATGATGTGAGAAAGGGGTCTATCTACATTCTATGTGGACATGCAGGTTTCCCAGCACCATTTTTTCAAAGTTTTTCTGAAAAGGCCTACATTTTTTTTTTTTTAAAGATTTTATTTATTTGACAGAGAGAGATCACAAGTAGGCAGAGAGGCAGGCAGAGAGAGAGAGAGGAGGAAGCAGGCTCCCCGCTGAGCAGAGAGCCCGATGCGGGACTCGATCCCAGGACCCTGAGATCATGACCTGAGCCGAAGGCAGCGCCTTAACCCACTGAGCCACCCAGGCGCCCCGAAAAGGCCTACATTTTAATGTGAGATTTTTTTCCTTAGAAGCCTAGTGAAATATTTTGGGGTACAGGTGAAAGAGTAAGAATCTTACAAGACTGCTTATCTGAAGGAACCAGGGTGTCTTAAGGATGCCTAAAATTAGTCTGACCAAAAAGATTTTCTATCTCCTCTAGTCCTATCAGTTGCTACAGCTTCTACATAGGTGGTTCCTACTTTCTAATGCATTATTCAATACCATATCCCTAACACTTGCCTTCTAGTTGTTTATATGTGTTTTATGTAATATATCCTAACACAGGAAACAAGGAAAATTAAAGCTGTCATTCATCATCATCCTCTTTAGACACAAATACAGAGAATGCCCTGGATCTCAACGTTGAGACTAGATGAAACACCAAGTGTCAGCATCAGCACCTCAATGTCTGAAAGTGGAAAATCAGGTTTAATCTTTGGATTCTTCCTCAAGTTCAATTTCACAATCAGATCATCAAGAAACTGTTTTAACCAGTAAGAGAAATGGAGATTAGCAGAACATGGAAAACAGGGTACTTAAGTTCTCTTAAAAAAAAAAAAAAATTCCTAACCTAACCTCAACAGTAGAATATAAATAAAACAAGTTAGAATTACTAGAGATTACAGATTAATCTTAGAACCCAAATGTGAAGTTGATCTAAGCAGGGTTATCCAGCGATGTAAACAGAGATGGCCAGCTATAAGATATTTTCAAACTGAAACTGACAATTTACTCCTTTTCCTGTAATTTCTACATGAGACACACATTCAACCACTTCCTCTACCTTTACCACCACCAGGAATCAAGAAATTTACCTTGTAAAATCAATAACCCAAATATACAGGTGAATAATATAAACTTAATATGTAATAGCTTTAAAAAACTAGAGCTCTAGGGAACCTGGGTGGCTCAGCTGGCTAAGCGACTGCCTTTGCTCAGGTCATGATCTCCCAGGAGTAGCGAACTGGACTCCCAGCTCTACTTCTCCCTCTGGACCTCCCCATTTTCATGTGCTCTCCCTCTCGTCCTCATTCTCTCTCTCTTTCAAATAAATAAAATCTTAAAAAAAACAAAAAACAGAAAACAGAAAAAAAACAAAAACTAGAGCTCTAAAGACTGTGGCAAGGTGAGAAGCTGCTTATAAAGTAATAAAAAGTAAAAGGATGCAAAAATATTAGAGTGCTATTATGAATACATTAAAAATCTGTATTTGAAAAACTCATATATACACACTGAAATGTTAATTATGGTTGCATTAGAGTACTGAAAATATGAGTTAATTTTTATTTCAATGTAATCATATTCAATTTGCAATTATAAAATGAAAACTTTATAAAGTTGGTATCATTAAGTAAACAGCTGATTTTAAGTTATCACTAAAACATCCAATTTATAGGGAAGGCTGATGGGATACAAAATCAATACATAGAAATCAATTGCATTTCTATACACTAACAATGAGACAGAAGACATTAAGGAGTCGATTCCATTTACAACTGAACCCAAAACCATAACATACCTAGGAATAAACCTAACCAAAGAGGCAAAGGATTTGTACTTAGAAAACTATAGAATACTCATGAAAAAAATTGAGGAAGACCCAAAGAAATAGAAAAACATTCCGTGCTCATGGATTAGAAGAACAAATATTGTTAAAATATCTATACCACCTAGAGCAATCTACAAATTCAATGCAATCCCTACCAAAATACCATCAACTTTTTTCACAAAGCTGGAATAATCCTACAATTTGTATGGAACCAGAAAATACCCTGAATAGCCAAAGGAATGTTGAAAAAGAAAACCAAAGCTGGTGCCATCACAATTCCAGACTTCAAGCTCTATTACAAAGCTGTAGTCATCAAGACAGTATGATACTGGCACAAAAACAGACACATAGATCAATGGAACAGAATAGAGAACCCAGAAATGGACTCTCAATTCTATGGTCAACTAATCTTCGATAAAACAGGAAATAATGTCCAATGGGGGGAAAAAATATTCTCTTCAACAAATGATGTTGGGAAAATTGAAAAGCCACATGCAAAAGAATGAAACTGGACTGTTTCCTTACAACATACACAAAAATAGACTCAAAATGGATGAAAGACCTAAATGTGAGACAGGAATCCATCAAAATCCTAGAAAAGAACACAGGCAACAATCTCTCTGTAGTGGCTGCAGCAACTCCTGGCTAGACACATCTCCAAAGACAAGGGAAACAAAGGCAAAAATGAGCTGTTGGAAATCCATCAAGATAAAAAGCTTTTGCACAGCAAAGGAGAGAAACAGTCAACAAAACCAAAAGGCAATCTATGGAATTGGAGAAGATATATGAAGATATATGCAACTATCTTATCAGATAAAGGTTTAGTATCTAGGATCTATAAAGAACTTATCAAACTCAACATCCAAAAAAAACAGATCTAGTCAAGAAATGAGAAGACATGAACAGACATTTCTCCAAAGAAGACATCCAAATTGCCAACAAATGAAAAAATGCTCAACATCCCTTGGCATCAGGGAAATACAAATCAAAATCACAATGAGATACCACCTCACATCAGTCAGAATGGCTAAAATTAACAAATCAGGAAACGATGGTTACTGGTGAGGATGCAGGGAAAGGTGAACCCTCCTACACTGTTGGTGGGAACACACGCTGGTGCAGCCACTCTGGAAAACAGTGTGGAGGTTCCTCAAAAAGTTGAAAACAGAACTACGCTATGACCCTGCAATCGCACTTCTGGGTATTTACGAAGATATGAATGTAGTGATCTGAAGGAGCACATGCACCCCAATGTTTATAGCGGCAATGTCCACAACAGACAAACTTATGGAAAGAGCCCAGATATCTATCGACAGATGAGTGTGGATAAAGAAGATGTGGTATATGGGTGCCTGGGTGGCGTGGGTGGGTGAGTAGGTTAAGTGTCTGTCTTTGGCTCAGGTCATGATCCCAGGGTCCTGGGACTGAATCTTGCAAAAAGGCTCCCTGCTCAGTGGGGAGGAGTCTGCTTCTCCCTCTACCCATTCCCCTGCTCATGATCTTGCTCTCTCAAATGAATAAAATCTTAAAAATTAAAAAAAAAAAAAGGTGTGCTATGTATATACAATGGAATACTACTCAGCCATCACACAGAATGAAATCTTGCCATTTGCAACAACATGGATGGAACTAGAGGGTACTATGCTAAGTGAAGTCAGAGAAAGACAATTACCATATGATCTCAGTCATATGTGGAATTTAAGAAACAAAACAAGATCATAGGGGAAGAGAAGGAAAAATAAATCAAGCCGAAACTAGAGAGGGACACAAACTATAAGAGACTCTTAATTATAGGGAACAAACTGAGGGTTGCTGAAGGGGAGGGAGGTGAGGGGATACGGTAACTGGGTGACAGACATTAAGGAGGGCATGCGATGTAATGAACACTTGGTATTATATAAGACTGATGAATCACTGACTTCTACCTCTGAAACCAATACATCATGTTAATTAACTGAATTTAAATTTAAATAAAATGATAAATTTTAAAAAGTAAGTAAAAAAATACAGGGGTGCCTGGCTGGTTCAGTCAGGGGAGCATGCAACTCTTCATCTTGAGGTCATGAGTTCAAGACCCATATTGGGTGTAGGGATTAAATAAATTAAAATTTTAAAAAAAATCCAATTTTTAAGCTGAAAAGAAAGTGAAAGCAAAACAGAGACAGTTCATAAGGTATATCTAATTCTGCTAAGAATATGACTTGTATACAGTGTAGTCTA
The DNA here is from genome assembly GCF_020171115.1 of Neogale vison. Lineage (NCBI taxonomy): Eukaryota > Metazoa > Chordata > Mammalia > Carnivora > Mustelidae > Neogale > Neogale vison. Next base: position 41,176,349 of record NC_058092.1, on the reverse strand, counting down.
ATTCTACTTTTTAAAAATGGAGGTGAACTCTCATAACATAAAATTAACCATTAATTTAAAGAGAACAGTTCTGTAACCTTTAGTACATCAACACTGCTGTGCATCCACTACCTTTATCTACTTCAAAAATACTATAATCACCCCCAAATAAAACTCTGTACCCATTAGGTAGTACCACCCATTCCCCCTTCTCCCCTGCCACAGGGCCACCATCTACTTCTATGGACTTGACTATTCTATATATAGCATAAATGGAATCACAGAATATGTGACCTTTTTGGGTCTGGCTTCTTTCACTTAGAATAATGCATTCAAGGTTCATCTGCACTGTAGCATGTATTAATCCCATTTTATTAAGATATAAATAGTGAATCAGTCAAATATATATTTGAGAGTTCCTTGCATGTACAGTATGAATATTACCTAAACAATATTTTGTTTCAACAATGCATCTTGGGATGCAAAGGTATATGAATCGGTGGAAATTAATTTTGTTTTTTTACACTTAAAGTATAAAACTACAAAAGAAAAAGCATCGTTTAACAAACTTCAAAATATTTTCAGTTCACAAACCACTCTTGGTTTAGAATGTAATGAAATCCAATGACTTGTATTTTTTTCCTTTTTAAAAATTAACATATAATGTGTTATTTGTTTCATGGGTATAGGTCTGTGATTCTTTAGTCCTACACAATTCACAGCACATACCCTCCCCAACATCCATCACCCGGCCACCCCATCCCTCTCACACCCCTAACCACCCCAGCAACTCTCAGTTTATTTCCTGAGATTAAGAGTCTCTTACAGCTTACCTCCCTCTCTGGTTTCACAATGACTTGTACTTTTGAGAGCACCTCTATTTTAACAAGAAAGACTAACTGGAGATAGGTACATACATATGCTGTGTACTGTAAGTGAGAAAAATTTGGTTCAGTCTGGTGTTACAAAAGAGCTCTGTGTGACCTTGTCGTATCCATTCAAATTTCCAAAAGTAGGGGACATCAAATGTTCTTAAATATTTGGATTGCAGACAGTGCAAGGATTAAGAAACACATGGGCTTAAGACGGTTACCATAGAAAGAGAAAAACCATTTGAAATAATAAGAGGGAAAATTCAAATAATGAAGTAAGCAAAGTCTTTATTTGAGAATTGAACACTCCGGAAGCCCTCTGAAACAACTAACCAAGTTCCCTCTCCTACTTCAATCCTCCTCTAGCACCATACCTATGACTTTGTACCGTTTCATGTTTTTATCTTATACTTGGTATCCACCAGTATGAATGACATCACAGATACCTTGAAGTTGCTGAAAAAATTATAACCACTTTGAAGGTGTCTTCAGTCACTTTGCAAACAAATAATAATTTAGGCTTAATCAATGTTTCTATTCTAGATTAAAATTACTAGTCTAGAACTGAAAAACAGTAGAAAACTGAAATGCTTAGCAAATTAGGCAGTAACGGCTTTTAGTTTTAAGAACCCAAAACAGTTCTTACCCTCTAGATGGGCTAGATCCATTTAACAGTGAATGGAGAGTTCCCATTTGAAGCTACCAATAGTAGTCCTAATTCTCTATTAAAGCTAACTTCTGAAAGTGAATTTCAATTGACAAAACATGTACTTTTCAGGAATTTTCCTGGCTGTTGTCTCCAACTCTAATTCAGTGACTCCTCCACCTCCATGACTGGATCATATTTCCCTAAATGAATTCCTGCTCATTTGACCAAATATAAATCTCCACACATCAGCTCTTTAACCCTAAATATTCCATTTCTATTTGCTGGTCCCCAAATAGACCACCTCATTCTGCACTCAAATCACTGAGGTCCCTTAGATGTCCCAGAATCAAACTTACACCCCTGCCCACATGTGTACCTACCTTCAGTTAGTCTTTCCATCTTGTTAAAAATAGAAGTACTATCAAAAGTACAGTAACAACCTAAATGTCCAAATAGGGAACTGGTTAAATACATTACATACAATTAATTCAGCCCTAGAGAAGAATAAAGCTTTTCATATACTGACAAGGATGGAAAAAAGCAAGGTGCAGAATTGTGTATGTAGTAGGCTTTCTGTGTAAAGGGAGGTCAGGAAGGAGCCCTTCCTGTATCTGCTTGTATGTGTATAAATCTCTTGGATCCACAAAAAACATTAACCGCCTATGGGATATGGAACTGAGCGGCTACAAAACATAAATAAGATGTTTCATCTATACTCTAACAGAATTTGAATAAATGAATGTATCATTTAATTATTAAAATATAATTTTAATTATAATTATAAATTTATATCATAAAAACATAATTGTTTTCTTTTGTGTAGGCCGATTCTTCTATCTTTATGTGGATTCTATGCGCTTCCACCTTCTCTGAAAACTTACACTGTAGGTTTTTGCTGCTTTCCCTATTCAACCTCTTTTCACTAGATCCTTCCCATCAGGTTATAAATATGATCAATTCCTTCTCATTAAAACAAACTTATCTCCTTCAATTCCACATTCCATTATTGCCCTATTCCTATAGCCCTTCACATCCAGTCTTCTCCCAATACATCCTGTTCTTGCTCTTCCTATATCCTAATATTCTGGCTACATTCTTTCCATATAATCCATTACTAAATTGCTTTTTCTTAACTATCAACATTATTCATTCATAACTCTTCATCTCTATTGCCAACACCCTACCCAATAATTATCAGCTAATACAGGGGCTTCCTAACTAGTCTTCCTTGTCTACTATCCTCTTCCTATTTGTTTTCAGAGATCTTTCAAATACAAATCTAATTTACATAATCATCTGACCCATAACCCCATTTAAAATCCTTTAGTGGCTAGTTTTCCACTGCTTTATGATAAAGTACAAAATCCTTAACAACGATAATAAACATAAAGGATCAAGCACCAAGGAGCTTAATGACTACATCCAGGGTGCAAACGTGTACCCACTTCTCTAAAATCTGCTTTACAAACAGACCATGTTTGAATTCCTAAGAGATCCTGTTTGAGATGCTAGACATGCAAAATATTTTAATGTATTTCACAATCTTATCTTTTTGGCTTTACATCTTGGAATGTTTTCTAAACAGTCAAAATCTACTGGGAGTTATAAAATCAGTTTTAGAGATCAAAGGACTTTTTAGAAGATGAAATAAAGTATATAGAATATATGAAAGGGTCAACACTGTTTTATGAACTTTGTTTCTGTTTTTATAAACAGAAGCACGATATAAAATGTACTTTTTATTGAGGTGCCAAGAAATGTTTAAAGCCCATAATCGTGGCAATTGTTTTGAAATTATGATGCTGCCATTTTCCTTGTGATATTAAAAATTTTCATTCATGACTTAAAAAATTATACTTCAAGTTGATTTTCAATAGATTTCAGAATTTCAGCTATTTTTAAATGGACTCATTTCATAAATGAGGTCTGACAATTTACCTAACAGTGTTGCAACAACAAAATTTAACCGAATTCCTATACCACACACATATCAGAACTCTGTGGCTCAAACCCCAAAGGCTTTGTGGTTTCTGGCAGCAGTGATACGAGCTCATGACTTGCAACTAGAGACTGCCTCTCAGGGATTCTTAACTGTCTTTGTGGCAAAGAAAACTTTGACAGTCTGGTGAAAGTTACGGACCATTTCTCAGATAGTGTTTTTGAATAAATACATAAGATTACCAAGGAAATCAGTTATCTTAAAATGCAGTTCTATCCAGGACCTTATAGTTCTATCCAGGACCTTATAGGTGGAACCTAAGGGTAAGTATTCATCAGTTTGAAGATTACAATGAGCTTAAGAATTTAGAGCTTATAAAAAGGCATAGCTAATTAAAGCATGTTTTAAGGGATAAATAAAAAACACTTTAAGAAATACAATCTAGGGAGAGAAAATTCTAGATAATGAAAGACAGGTGTAAAGAAGAGAGAGGGAGGGGCATATGTGAAAAATGAAACACTGATAAGTACCTCAATATTTAAGGATTCTTCCTCGTTTCAGTTTTTCTACTCTCATATGCATGTGAAATTCATGCTAACACTGATTTATTTAAGCAAATTTGAGCCAAGGAAATCTTAAAAATAAATTTTAAAAAAGGTAACACGTATCCAAATCCCAAATGCTTTATTCACAAATAAAAATGCTGTTTTAGTCATAGGTACTGCATTTGGGATCTTTCTATTGGCAGCTGCTAGGAAATATTATGACAAGCTTGATTATCCGGTTTTTCAATAAGCAGAATGAGAGGTACAGCAAGCGCAGATGCATTAACAGCAGATGAAGAACAATCTGACAGTGGGAAAAGAAAATGAGGGGAAAAAATGATAATAAGCAGGTGCAAGAATTAAAATTAGAATAGGCTTCACCCAGTAACAAATGTTCTACAAAATTCCACTCTGGAGACACTCCTCTATTATTTCCGGAGTATAATAAACTAATCTAATTATTTTGAATCAATAAAATGAGATGAAAGTCTGCTCTGAAGTCAGTATTTCAGTGATTTATGGGGAAGGAGTGACAATGAAAGGGAGAGTAGTGAAGTTTGAAAAAGGACCCAGTTGAGAATTAGTCTCATTAAGACACTGTTATTACCTTTGGTAAGTATACTAGAACAAAAAAGTGTTGATGAAAATGCTAAAACTGTATAATGTATTCATTGTAGAAGGTTTTCTACCCCCAACTTATCCAAAATAAATCCCTGTTTAAACTAGTCAATCCACAAATCTAACTGCAATTATACTTCCTACAATTGCATCCATTACATTCTTGTGTGTGATTTTACTACCCCATCTCCTATTTTACTTTTGAGAGACCTGTTTTCTGAACCTACCTGCTCTTCCATTACTCTGAATAGACTATTTCATTCCTATAGCTTCAGAGGTCATTTTGCTCCAAATCTACTTCTATTACTTCCATATTTAAAAAAATACCACAATAGAGGCACCTGGATGGCTCAGGTCATGATCTCAGGATCTCAGGATCCTGGGATGGAGCCTGGCATCAGGCTCCCTGCTTAGCAGGAAGCCTGCTTCTTCCTCTCTCACTTTCCCTGCTTGTGTTCCCTTTCTTGCTGTCTCTCTGTCAAATAATAAATAAAATCTTTTTTAAAAAATTTTATAAAAAAAATACAATAAAAGCCAGGATACAAATGACTAGTGGAGGTAACACTAAATGAAATACATCCACACTATACTGCAATTAGCCTTAATTAATAGACAGGAGCTAGTACCTTAATGCCAATTGATGATGAATATGCCATTTCTTACATTGATTTGGTTGAGAAAGGTTAGATAGGAAGGGGAAATCATCAATTGATAGAAAACACATTTAAACACCAAAACACACTTTGCTACCTTCAATACTGCACTGAGTTGGCAGGGGTGCTTATCCTCAAATGATAAAATAGATGTTAAGCACAGGGGTATTTTTGTCAATTTAGCAGAACACTGTTGTGCTATATGAAACCTACCTTTATAGGATTTACAAAATATCTTTAGAAGACTCACTTCATTATAAAGGAGTCTCATTACCTCAACTATCACTGTTAAAGCCACTTCATTCCAATATCCCATTCTCCAGACAGGTTAACTTTACTAGAAATGGACTCCCATGATATTATGATTGCCTTTGAGCCAAACCTGGTGTTATTACATCTTCATTCTTCCACTGCTCCTTTGCCATGATGTACAAATACCTCTACTGTCTAAAGCTCAAATCTCACAGGTGCCTGGCTCTGCTGCTAGGGCTGTTTCTTATTTAGAAGATGGAATAATATTCACTTTCATAGATTATGAAAATTAAGAAAGTCTAGGTGCTGGTCTGGCATGCAAGGAGCTTACAAACCGCCACTGCCACATCACTCCAACAACAACAACAAATTTGAACAAATTGAAAAATAAACAACTCTTTCTTTATCTGTCACAGACGTGAGGTCACAGGGCAAACTGCTGACCCCAAAATTGGGAGAAACAGACAAGTGGATACAGAAAATCGAAACTTACCAGAGCAGAAACCCATGAGCAGAACCAGTGCTGGGGTAGGAAAACCTGCACTGTAACTGACAGACAGCTGGAGGCTCAATGTGGAAAAGACTGAGTTAAGACTGAGTGTCACTACCTCTATCTTCAAGAGCTCTACCGCCAATTCTATCTTCACCTCTATCTAGCACCACTTCTATCTTCAAGAGCTCTACCAGTCCTCACAGTACATATCAGGAGAAAAATCCCCTCATGCTTCTAACAGGGGGAGGGAAAAGGAGGCCTGCACTCAGGAGAAACTTTTGCCAGAGGTTTTACCAGAGTCTAACCTATCTGAACAAATGGAAATACTCAAATCCAAATGCTTTAGCCTATTACATGGAAGAAGGGAAATATGTAACCTCATCTCCTTCTTGCCATCCCACTCCACCTAAAGTGGAGGAGGAAGACACCAAGAGGCACTATGAACTGCAAATTAAAACCAATAAAACATACCCTTATACACCTATTAGAATGGGAAAATCCGAAACACTGACAGTATCAATGTGGAGCAACAAGAAATCTTACTCACCACTGGTGGGAATATAATGTGGCACAGGTACTCTAAGACAATTTGGCAGTTTCCTCCAAAACTAAACAAACTCGTACGACAACCGATCTAGCAACTGTGTTCCATGGTATTTACTGCAAGGAGGTGAAAACTTCTGTCCACCCAAAAACCTACAAGTGGATGTTCAGGGCAGCTTTATTCATAAGTGCCCAAATTTGAAAGCAACCAAGATGTCTTTTAGTGGGTGAAAGGATAAACTGTGGTATATCAAGACCACAGAATACTATCCAGTGCCAAAAAGAAATGAGCTATCACACCAGGGGTAGACACAGAGGAACCTTAACTGCATATTACTAAATGAAACGTGACAATCTGTAAAGGCCCCATGCTGTAGGATTCCAATTACATGACATTCTGGAAAAGTCAAATCTATGATGACAATATAATGATCAGTAGTTTCCAGGGGTTAGGAGGAGGGAGGAATGAAAAGGTAAAGCACAGAGGATTTTTAGGCCAGGGAAACTATTCTGAATGATGCTATCTATAATGGTGGATCTATCTCATTATACCTTTATTCAAACTCAGAGTGTACACAAAGAGCAAACCCTAATACAAACTATGGACTTTGGAAGATAATGATGTTTCAATGTCAGTTCATTTAAAAACAAAACAAAACAAAAAAAAGGTTCAAGTGGTCACATCAAAATGCCAGCTAGCTTATTGACAGAAAATGACAGCTGATTCTAAAATTCATATGGAATTAAAAGGGACCAAGAATATTCAAAACAATGTTGAATAAGAACAAAGTTGGAAAATTCACACTTCTGATTTCAAAACTTATTACAGAATTAGTGTAGTACTAGCATTAAGGATAGACATAAAAATCAATGGAACATAACTGAAGAGTCCAGAAATAAACCCTTGCATTAATGGATGATTGATTTCAGGCAGGAATGCCAAGACAATGGGGAAAGAATGTTCTTTTCAACAAATGGTGCTATAACAATAGGACAGTCACTTGCAAAAGAATTAAATTTGGGCCTTACATAAAAATTCACTCAAAATGGGAGCACCTGGGTGGCTCAGTGGGTTAAGCCTCTGTCTTCCGCTCAGGTCATGATTCCAGGGTCCTGGGATCAAGCCCCACATCACATTGGGCTCTCTGCTCAGCAGGGAGCCTGCTTTCCCCTCTCTCTCTGCCTGCCTCTCTGCCTACTTATGATCTGTCAGATAAATAAATAAAATCTTAAAAAAAAATTTAACTCAAAATGAATCTGTACCTAAAATGTGAGAACCAGAAATAAAACACAAGAGTAAATCTTTGTGACTGTGGGTCAGGCAAAACTTTTTTTTTTTTAGACACAACATCAAAAACTCAAAACAACAGAAGAATAAATTGGACTTCATAAGATAACTTCTGTGCTTCAAATAACACCACCGAAAAAGTAAAAAAACAAACAAACAAAAAACATAAAAGGGGAGAAAACTTTTGCAAGTCATACCTTACATGGGACTAGAATAGATAAAGAACTCTTGCAACTCAATAATAAAGACAGCTCAATTAAAAACAGGTAAAGGATTTGAATAGATAGCTCTCCAGAGCAGATACACAAATGGCCAACCAGCACATGAAAAGATGCTCAACACTGTTAGTCTTTAGGGAAATGCAATCAAAACCACAATGAGATACCACTTTGTAGCCACTAAGATGGCTATAATAAAAAAGATAATAAGATCTGGCAACCAATGTACAGAAATTGCAACTCCTATGCACTGGGGGTGGGAGTGTAAAATGGTGAGATTTCGAAATAGTTTGGTAGTTCCTCAAAAGGTTAAACATGGAATTACATGACATGGCAATTCCACTAGTAGGTGTATACCAAAGAGAAATGAAAACACAGCCACATAAAAACTTGTACGCAAATGTTCATAGCAGCATTCTAACAGCCAAAAAGCAGAAACCCAAATGTTCATTAACTGAACAATGGCTAAACAAAATGTGGCAGATTAGACAATGGACTATTTCACAATAAAAAGGAATGAAGTCCTAATACATGCTACAACACAGATGAATTCTGAAAACATTATGCTAAGTGAAAGAGGCCAGTCACAAAAGACCATATACTAGTATGCACATTGGTATGCATTCCCTTGAGGGAAATGCAAGTTAAAATCACAAGGAGGGTGCCTGGGTGGCTGTCGGTAAAGTGTCTTGTCTTAGGCTCAGGCTGTGATCCCAGGGTCCTGAGACGGGGTTCCTCATCACGTTCCCTGCTGAGCATGGAGCCTGCCTCTCCCTCTCCCTTTACCCTTCCTCCCTACTCGTGCTCTCTCTCAAATAAATAAAATCATAAAAAAAAAAAAAACACAATGAAAGACTTCTAAACATTTATCAAAATGTCTAACATAAAATAGACTACAATGCCAAGTGTTAGTATAGATGTAGAAATACTAGGTGTTAGTATGGATGCAGAGCAAATAGAACTACATAGCTGATAGGAGTATAAGCTGCTGGAACCACTTTGGAAAACTGTCAATTTATTTTGAAATACATCAACAAATAAGATGGACTGATAAGGTGTTAAACCAAATACAGCAAAATGTATAGAATCTAAGTCACAGAAATATGGATGTTCAAAAAATTCTGTCAATTTCTCTTTATTTTTGAGAATTTCGGTAATTAAATGTTGTGGGAAAAACCATGTACCCAAAATAAGTAGTGTGTATGATATGTACATAAAAAGAATGGTCAAAGCAGATTTATACAACCAAAAGCTAAAAGAAGCCAGTATACATCAATAGTAGACAGCATTAGAAAAATTAGGAAAAAAAAGTTAAATGGGTATCTATACAATTGAATACTGTACAGCAATGAAAAACAAACTACTGCTACATAAACATAAATATTCCAACATTTTGTGAAATTCATTTAAGTTCAAAACAAGGCAAAACAAGTATGGTGATAAGGTCAGAGCAGTGATTATCTTTGGGGACAGGGTACTGACTGTTGAAGGACATTTGAGGAAGGACTTTGGGGGTTGGAAATTGGCTATATCTTGATTGTGATTATAATATAATCACTGGGCTATATAGTTAAGCTACTTCTAGTTATAGTGTTAAAGATATACCCTTCATTGTACATAATCAGTAAGGTTTGTTTACACACACATATATTACTACACTTCAATGTACAAGATTATAAAACTCAAAATTCATGTTCACTTACTGATTACTATTTTGGCTCTAAGCTCCCCCACTCATAGTTTAATCAGGGCAAGCTCTTTTGCTTTTATTCCGTTCTTACACTGATGTTCATGTACGACTTCACTTAGTCTTCAGAAGCTAAAAAGTAAATCTGATTCACTGCCCTGTCACAAACTGATCCCAACTTCAAAAGTCTATAGCAATTTAATACTTAATTATATACCATTTCATACCAAACTAATAAACAGTTCATGCATATACATTAATCTCATCCCCTTAACTAAAATGGTAGCTCCTTAGGGGTAAAGGGCTTGTTTTCCTTTCCCCTGGGTGCCTAATATAAACTTGCTGATTGATAGAAGAAAATGGTTATGGAGGATCCAGGTTTCTATCCTAAAGCCTTACTTACTCAGTTTATGATAAACTGCTTTTCCCCCCACAAATAATAAAGTCATAAAAAATTACATGTCATTTTAACTTACTGTGTCAGTTATAAAAGTTTCACTCTTCTTAAAGCCATTCAGTTCCATAAGGATTCAGAAAATTTTCAATAAATTAAGTAACAAATATATCTGGAGAATTGTTTTCTTCATTCCCACACTTTCATATACCTTAGTTAATTTACTGTATGCTCTCTGGATTAAGTTACAAGATAATTACTCAACTGGCCTCTGGGAGCACACTCCAGGTTGGCTATATTATTATAGGATAGATATATGTGCATTCATATCGAACTGAACTCAAAAGTATTCTTGGGCACATGGGTGGCTCAGTGGGTTAAGCCTCTGCCTTTGACTCAGGTCATGTTCTCAGGGTCCCAGGATCAAGGCCTGCATCAGGCTCTCTGCTCAGAGGGGAGCCTGCTTCTCCCTCTCTCTCTCTGCCTGGCTCTCTGCCTACTTGTGATCTCTGTCTGTCAAATAAATAAATAAAATCTTAAAAAAAGGCGTCGGTGGGGGGGGAGCTGGGTGGCTCAGTGGGTTAAAGCCTCTGCCTTTGGCTCAGGTCATGATCCCAGGGTCCTGGGATGGAGCCCTGCATCAGGCTCTCTGCTCAGCAGGGAGCCTGCTTCCTCCTCTCTGCCTGCTTCTCTGCCTACTTGTGATCTCTGTCTGTCAAAAAAATAAATAAAGTCTTTAAAAAAAAAAGTATTCTTGATCCATTAAAATAAGGAACTCTTAAGACTTCAAAAGCAACATACCATAAAGTCAAACTGAATATCAAAATCAAAAGGTCAGGCAGATTATCCAAGAGTCGAATATATTTAATTCTCCCTTATCACTTTACTTTTCAATTACATGTAGCAATCTCTTTTGCCATCAAAAACACAGATTCTGGCTATCTACTAGCCAGTTTTTCCTTATATCTTTCATTCACATTTCCACTTTAAGTCCTTAGTATCTCCACCACTTCATTTATATCACAATTACAAAAATCCTGAATTCTGAGCATACTATTATCATAAATATTTATTACTGGTAAGGAATCAACTTCTATAAATTACTTGTTACTGCCTATTTTTTAATAATCTATTTGAATACAGGACAGAAATACATCATTTGCTTGAAGGAAGGTTATACATAGAAGACAATTATATTAAAAAATGGCTCCAGGCAAGATGACAAATATAACTTGTAACATTTATTTACAATGATCTTTCATTCCCCTCCTCATTTACAGAATTTAACTTGGCTAAGACACAGTAAAGACAGAAGACAAAAGAGAAAAAGTGGCACAGGCTGAAGAAAAATGTCAGAGAGAACCTACACTAGTCATTTTGTGACAGTTTTTCTATTTAGAAGCCAAATAAGATCTTAAAAAAAAAAAAAAAAAAGAATTTCATTCTACCCGAAGTATTATATTAAGATTTTAATAGATCAAAATTTTACAATAAAATATGGAGATTTCTAGAAAGTATTAGCTAAAAAATATTTTAAGGAAGTCAATTTCTCAGATCTTATGCACCAAGTAACGCATTACCCCTATCTTCTTAAGTTACCCTATAATTAGCTCTAGAATTAAACACTGACACACAAACTGTCCTACTCTTAATGGTACATACATTCTTAATGGCAAAGAATCGGCCTTAATTAAAGGACATCCAGAGTGGGTTTCAGGTATAAATAAAACCCCTGCAACAATGGTGACAAATAAGAAAAAACAAAAACAAGGCAAGCTGAACTACAGAACACAAACCAAAAGCAAATGAAAAAATTCATGTACTTTATAAATAAGAAGTAATAGAACAAAAAAGAACCAAAAACCCCACCATTCTGGGACAATTTATATAGAAGCAAGAAGAACCACAGAATTTCACACTCTTACAGAAAAATGCAATTAACTGATTTTCACATTTATTCTATTTGAGTGCCTGCTATGTGAAAAGCATAATTCTAGCAATGCAAAGCTGAATCATCAGAGTTGGAGCCTAGCAGAGGAGATATGACATTGTTATAAATAAAATCAAACAGGAAGGGTAAAGTGTCCTAAGAATGGTAAACAAAGTGCTAAAGGAGTTCAGATTACTATGTTATTCAAATTGGGGGAAATCAGAAATGGAGTCATGGCATAGAAGCTGGACCTTGAAACTCTGAACCTATACTGGGAACAATTATGGGAAAAGAATTCCGGGCAATGAGAACGAAGAACAAAGGCGGAGCTGGAGCAGAAGGTATATATAATATATCTGACTAGCGTGTAAGTTGTATACAAGACTACAAAAAGCTGTAGAAGTATGTAAGTAGCCAGATCATGATTCTGATTGCTAATATAGAGACCTTCAGTAATAAGTCATGAAGAATCATTAAGGATTAAAAGGAAAGGATCTGATCTGGAGAGATTTATCAAGAACTGAATGAAATGAATAGGGAAGAGAGGAGACATCAATTAAGTTACCATGAGAAGTAATAAGGACCTCAATCACGGTGCTAACTGTAAGAGGGAGAAGGCACAGTTCCAAGTTAGGCACTAGGATCTACAATGTGTAGGATGCCATTACATTCAACTGAGAGATTTTTAAAATATCTTTTTAAGACATTATTCTAGTTTTTTAAAAAGACTCATTTATTTATGAAAAAGTGCACACCCAAGAGTGGGGGGAGGGGCAAAGGGAGGGAATCTCAAGCAGACTCCCTACCAAGCACATAGCCTGTAGTGGGGCTCACTCTCACAGTTCTGAGTAAGTGACCTGAGCAGGAATCAAGAGCTGGATGCTCAGGTGACTGAGCCACCAAGAGCCCCCACATCATTCTCATTTTTGAAGAAATTGTAATTTCTTCAAAATAATCACTGGAAAAAAATCACTGTTAAAGCACTAAGAGCTAATTAGTCATGCAATATGAATTCCAGATAAATACTACAAACAAAAATATAACAGAAAGGGCCAGGGGAGGCTTTATTAAAGAGGCTGGACCTGATCTGCACCTTTATGATAAGACAGAACATAAAGAGGGGAGGGATAAAATTTCACACAAAGGGAATTTTAAGTTAAATAATTTAATAAGATGAAGATATGCAAAATAAGGATTGAAGTAATTTCCACCAAAAAAGCAGAGAAAACGTAATACATAAAAAAACTTCATATACTCGAATTTTTCAGTTATTAAAAAAAACAAGGTATTATTATTACAGCTTTAAATAGTTAAAAATAAGTATTTTATTACATTCTAGACTTAAAGGAAGGTTACTTTTAATGAGTTCTATAGGAAACCTTGAACCTTTACTCAGTCACAATTTGAAATATCCAAAATGTTTTGTTATTCATGAAAGAAATTCCTCAACACACAACATAATCTGATAAATTCTTCGTATTTTTCATGTAAGTGACAACCAGGATTTGAACTCAGATCCATCTGACTCCAAAACCAGAGCTACCCCTGCACTCACTGCTGTATTAACTTATCTTCTTTTGATTTCAAAATCCCAAATGAATTAATCACAAAGTATAGGACAGGAGGAAGAGATCAGTAAATCTCAAACTACATAGTTACTATAAAACTTGAGATTCCAATCTTTGTATTTATATAAACAGATACAGTACACAGAAATACTATAAAGTGGCTTTTGTTGCTGTTCAATGAATATTAAGCTCTTTTTTAAAAAGTGCTATTCTTGAAATAGCCTATGACAAATGGGAGGGGTGGGACTTAGAGTGTCAGTACCCCACTCAGGTCCTTCAACCTGTTCACACATTTCTTTCAGCACTGGGTAACCAACTGGCCTTTCCTCTTATGGACCTTCATCCTCCAGCCTTTCATGGTTTATCTTCCCTGTAAGACTACCCTTGATGGGCAGATTTCCTTTGTATTCTTTTCAAACATTCAGGAAGGACAGAGTAGAGGATGTGCCCAATTTCTTTGTTTTTACCTTCAAAAAAAGCTCTAACCTCTTCCCTCCCATTTCTTTAAGGACAAAGATTCAAATACTTTCTCATAAAATAAACATTTTGTTATAGACTATATATACAGAGTTTAAAAAAAAACCTAAATTATTTTATAATTATTTTAAACCAATTCCTATATTAATATTACTGAAATTTGTTTTCTAGGATTGATTCCTTAAAAATGATCCCTACTAAAGGAAAGAAGACACTAGGAATATGCAGTTCTTAAAAAACATTAAATTGCATTGGCCTCAAATATATTAATTCATTTAAAAGAAATCCATTCATTTAACCAATAACTGTCTAATGTGTGCAAGGTACTATTCAACAATTTAAAAAAAAACACTCCTTTCCTCAAGGAGCTGAGCCCTGGTGGGAGAAGACAGATAATAAGCAATGAACATAATAAGTAAAAAGACTGTTAGAAAGAGATAAATGCCATGGGGGAAAAAATAGAACAGGGTAAGGGAGAATTCCAGGGTGTTAGGGCAGGTTGTAATTTTAAATAGGGTGTTCACAAAGGGTTTATGAAGGTGTCATTTGAGTAGACTTGAAGGAAGTAAGGGAGTCAGCCATGGTAATACCTGGGGAAGACTACTCCAGGCATAAAAACAACCAGGGCAAAGGTCCTGGAGTATCCTAGGAACAGGTAGGCCAGAGAGACTAAAAGGGTTGCCAGCAGGGGAAGAATAGTAAGAGATGGGTCAAGAGAGGTTATGTGTAGGGGTATAAAGATTATGTAGGGTTTATGGGACACTAAGGAATTTGGCTTTTACTGTGAATGAAATGAGGATCCACATGAAATGAAGATCCACAGAAGGCTAAGTGACATGATCTCTTTTACCAGAATGACTGCTGCGTTAACAACTGACTATAAAGGGGCGCCTGGGTGGCTCAGTGGGTTAGGCCACTGCCTTCGGCTGAGGTCATGATCTCAGGGTCCTGGGATCGAGTCCCGCATGGGGCTCTCTGCTCGGCAGGGGGCCTGCTTCCCTTCCTCTCTCTCTCTCTCTCTCTGCCTGCCTCTCTGCCTGCTTGTGATCTCTTCTCTGTCAAATAAATAAATAAAATCTTTAAAAAAAAAAATTCCTTATAGGAACACCTCGATGGCTCAGTCGGTTAATTGTCTGCCTTCAGCTCAGGTCATGATCCCAGGATCCTGGGATTGAGCCCTGCATTGGACTCTCTGCTCAACGGGGAGCTTGCTTCTCCCTCTGCCTGCAGCTCCCCCTGGTTGTGCGTGCTCTCGCTCTCTCTCCCCTCCCCCCGACAGATAAATAAATAAAATCTTGAAGAAAAAAAAAAAAAAAAAAAGAACTGACTATAAGGAAGGTAAGGGTGAACACCCTGAGACCAGTTAAGAGGATACTGACGAAACACAGGAAAAAAACAGGTACTTCCTATAAACTTTAACCATAATGGCTCAGCGTTTTACTTTTTTTTTTTTTTTCAAGATTTTATTTATTTATTTGACAGACCGAGATCACAAGTAGGCAGAGAAGCAGGCAGAGAGAGGAGGATGCAGGCTCCCTGCTGAGCAGAGAGCCCCGATGTGGGGCTTGATCCCAAGACCCTGGATTCATGACCTGAGCCAAGGGCAGAGGCTTTAACCCACTGAGCCACCCAGGCACCCCTCAGCCTGTTATCTAGACTGTTTTAAGCGTAAGTTAAAACAAATCTATCAGATCCTGTAATCTAGTTATCTGTCAGATAACTGGAACTTAGAAGTTTACTATATAGAGCTCTTGGCATATATGTACATCATGCAACACAAAAACAAAGGCCATCTTTTAACTACCCACTACAGAAAAATACTAAGTGTGTTCCTTTATAATCAGCTATTCCCTTTATGAAATTTTTAAAAATCCTACCACAGTTGAGACTATTCTTTAAAGAAATAAGCTATTGGGCGCCTGGGTGGCTCAGGTCATGATCTCAGGGTCCTGGGATCGAGTCCCACATCGGGCTCTCTGCTCAGCGGGGAGCCTGCTTCCTCCTCTCTCTGCCTGCCTGCCTCTCTGCCTGCTTGTGATCTCTGTCTGTCAAATAAATAAATAAAATCTTTAAAAAAAAATAAAATTAAATTAAAAAAAATAAAAAAAAAAAGAAATAAGCTATTATTCCTGTAGCTCTTTTAATTATATACTTTTTTGAATAAAAAAGTGCTAACTTCTGTCCACTGAAAATAGAGATTATTCCCCTGGTGTTTCTCAGATCATTTAAATTAATCATTTCGATAAATCTTATTTCCTTTGGGAGGAGATGAAGCTTTTTCTTTTAATGTTCCCATTTTTAAAATTTTCTTTCAACTGATACCAAATGTGCTTATCAGTATCTGGGTCATTAGGAGATGAAGCTTTTTCTTTTAATGCTACCATTTTTAAAATTTTCTTTCAATTGATACCAAATTTGCTTATCAGTGTCCAGGTCATTCACTTCAGGAAAGAGCAACCACAAAAACTCCCACTGTCACAAATAGATATGTTTCAAAAAAATGTTCCTTCATGATACCAAAAAAATTCTCGTTATCATCTGGTCCTCCTAGAAAAAGCAAATACAATTCCCAAAAATTCTAGTTATCCTTACACTGTATTATCATAAAGGTAACAGAAAAAGGGCAGTTAAAATATTCAATTTGCCTGGAAAGGGATTAGGGGGCACGGAAGGAGGTTTTGAAATAAAAATCATTACCTCTAAAAAAATTTGCTCATGAAACTGAAATAAGCATATTGTCCTATAGTATTTGAGGGAAATGAAGAGTGAAATATAAACAATTTGCTTGCTTCAAAGATTCAGAAAGATGAAAAGACTTCCCCTGTGACAATTTTTGGAAGAAACAGGTGTGTAAACTTAAAACATATGGTACTGAATTCAAATTCATTAATTCATTCAACATTTAGTGCCAATAATTTCACGAAGCATTAAGGACACAGTCCTTGTTCTCAAGGTCTTATAGTCTTCATTTATCCTAAAAGTTACCAAGTATTTACTATGAGCCGGATACTGGGGACATAACAGCATAACAGGTGACACAGGTCCATCCCAGCAAGCAGCTTACACTGGAGGAAGAAGGAAATGCCTTAATGATGAAACATACCTAACACCCAAGTGTTCTATGTGCGGCTTATGGAAGTGTGGGGGGGGTGGTACACGAACAACTGAATGATGGACTTACAGAGGGAAGGAGAAGAATATAGAGATTTGGGAGAGAGGTGATAGGAAAGCCTAGTCCTTAAAGAGGATTAGATGTTCACCTGGCCGACCTTGGGGGAAGGGATCCTAGCAGAGGGAGCAGCTGGAGCAAAGGCAAAGAGATATGAGAACACTCGTTTATTTGGTAGGCCTGGAATACAGAATATGAAAGATAAATCATGGAGGCTTCTGTAGGCCACAGTTAAGACTGAACTTTATTGGTATGTCTGAAAGGACCCTGAGGGTTTTATTCAGAAAACCAACATATGTGATCAGGTTTTTCTATTGCGATGAGACACTGGTTTACAAAGAAATGAGAATAACACTAGATAATGATGTCACCACATGGAACAACAAAGGAGACTACCCAGTTAGAAAATTAAACCCCCTTCAGGAAAATAATTAAGCCACGTAACTATCAAAGCCCCTCTGGAAAAAAAGTTTTTAACCAGTATCATTGAAAATTGAAAGGTAAAGGAAAGGTTTTTTATATATATTATGGATTATAACATCTTCATATCTGTTTTGAGTTCAAGAGGTCTTAGCTTCTTATTAATTATGTAAAAATGTACAGGACCCATGACTGCAGCATAAAAAGCAATGAAATTGTTTAGGAGCAAGTCTTTGATACAAAGGGAGAACCACGAGTAACAGAAGGCATTTAAGTCAGGTTTAAAGGTTTCCGAAGTTCAAGATACTCGAGTTTTATTGAATCAGCGCGTTTAAAAGGTGTGTCATAGGGGTGGAGCAAAAGGAGGAGGGATTAAAATTAATAAATACATATAAACAACTCTTGATGTCGCTGGGACTAAAATCACCACTTGAAGATCTTTTCTCATGTAGGAGAAATGAACACCTACCAGATCCAATTAACATAAACACACGGGGTACAGGGAGAGGGAGGGGAGGATGATCATACATGACAATATATATGGGGTGGGGGGACAAGCACCTATCCAAAACCCATAATCCAGTTGGCGGCGCGATGAGGAAATCATCCCCAAACCTCACAGCTCACTACACGATTTAGACTTAAAGGCAGAAAAATGTCATTCCCAAATTCCACAAGCGAACCACCAGTCACTGGCCAAGAGGATATGTTCACATACTAGAATCCCAGAACTCAAAGACAGAATACCATCCCACATCGTTCTGAGGGGAGGTGAAGGATCTCCCCTGTTCTAGGAATGGGGAACAATCACCCTCAGTCCCTGCTGTAAGGGGGTCGACGCCCCCCAGGCCAGGCCCTGCCGAGGCCAAGAGCAGTGATAGCCCCGAAGCCCCCTCAACCTCGGCCGGGAGCTGCCACTACTCCTCGCACCCCCTCCTCCCAACACACACCCTCCCCTACCTGATATGGCGGCGGCGGCTCCTGATCCGGCTCCGTCCCTTCGCCAAAACTAGCCCGGTCGGACTGAGACTCGTGAAGCAGGGAGATGTCATCCGAAGTGGGGGATTTGAGGCAGTTCCCCATCTTCCGGGGCTAGAATGTGTGATCTGCGGGAAGAAGAAAGCAGTGGCGGGATCGTTCGCACGCTCCGCGGTC